>NC_137264.1:53144911-53827411 GCF_053477335.1 Acartia tonsa
ACTGAACCGATCGGATTCTACTCTTTAGGGATTATACCTACTGGTCCTGTGGTGGTTTTAGGCTATTTTCTTGGGGGGTGGGACACCCCCCCCCCAAAAAAATAAAAACCCCTCCCCTTTTTTTATTATTTAAAATTAGTGGTGGAGTGGGGGCTTCTCATCAGGTACTTGATTATTTAAAATCTCCAGAGGTAATTATTTTTTTTTCTTTAATTACCTCTTGGGGCAAAGCCCCTAAAGGCTAGGGGCGAAGTCGCTAGTTGTTAATATTTGAACATAAAGGACTTTATCCTCGTATCCCTGGTTTTAGCCAACGCCCCAACCTTCCCGTTATAATATTTCTAGAGTGGTTGTTCTCAGGGAAAAAGAGATAAGACAATGAACAAAAACAATCATATCAAATCTACCTGATTACTCCAGTAATAATCTAAAATTTGTTTGAATGTCAAGTAGAGTGGGGGAAGTAAGTGTTGTAGGTTAAAATACCTGTCCTTCCACCCCCTGGGTTGTCGTAGTTTTCTTATCTGAAAATAGAAATTCCCCACACACCCCCAAAAACAGACTTTTACACACACACATACACATACACACACACACACACACACACACACACAAACACACACAAACACACACACACACACACACACACACACACACACACACACACACACACACACACACACACACATACATACACAAACACAGATATAACACAGAATCGAAAGGGGGAATAAATATTTCCATTGATAATTTTCGCTGTGGCATTGAAAATCATATGATTGATAGATAAATAAATAGATGGATGGATAGATGGATGGATAGATGGATGGATAGATGGATGGATAGATGGATGGATAGATGGATGGATAGATGGATGGATAGATGGATGGATAGATGGATGGATAGATGGATGGACAGATGGATGGATAGATGGATGGATAGATGGATGGATAGATGGATGGATAGATGGATGGATAGATGGATGGATAGATGGATGGATAGATGGATGGATAGATGGATGGATAGATGGATGGATAGATGGATGGATAGATGGATAGATGGATGGATGGATGGATAGATGGATGGATAGATGGATGGATATATGGATGGATAGATAGATGGATAGATAGATGGATAGATAGATGGATAGATAGATGGATGGATAGATGGATGGATAGATGGATGGATAGATGGATAAATAGATGGATGGATAGATGGATGGATAGATGGATGGATGGACAGATGGATGGATAGATAGATGGATGGATTGATAATTAGATGAATAAATAGATGGATGGATTAATAGATTGATGGATAGAAAGATGGAAAGATTTTTCGATGGATAGAGGGTTAACTGTAAATTTTTTGCTATTATACATAAACATATTATAATTTTGAAGGCATTATTAGAATAGCATAAAATGTCCCTACTAGGGATTTTAGATTAGACTTAAACCTGCCAAGAATCAATTTTGAGCTTCCCACAAAATTATAAAGCCATCGGGATAATTGTTTACGAGATCTTACTGGATGCACGCACACAAAACTTACATCTTTATGATATAAGATAATATCTATATATTAATCAATCTTTTTTATATTTATCTATCTATCTTTGACAGAGAATAGTTATTAATATTAATAACTAAGATGATTTTATAAAACAGGGGAAACTAAAACAAATTCTTTTACATGAATTCTTAGACAGAGAGGGAGGTTGTTCAACGAGGTACCCCTTCTCCTAGAAAGATTTATCTTACCTACATTGTCTAAGATTGAAGTCTTGCAAGGAGGAAGGAGGCATTTGACTGTAAATTATTCAGATACCCAAAGTATTATAAACAAAGTCCTTCATTCATCGGCTTAAAAAATTTGGGTACTTTTTATTTAATTGGATTAGTTGGTACAAACTATTAGCATCCAAACTTTTCAATACCATAATCTACAAAAGGGGTAATTTTGTATATTATCTTTGGGAACATACATCAATTTATCGTCTGATGTCTTATCCCTTAAGATCCCTGAAAGTTTAACAGATTTTGTTAAGTTTTTATGGCGCCAAAGTTTGAGCATTTTTCTGTGTTCGTTGTGTTTAATCTTTAAACTTTCTATCTTTGATACATTTTAAAAGACACCTAGCACAGCTGCTCTAAAGATAATAATAGAAACATATATCTACGTTGTTAATATATTAACAGCACAAAAGCTATACAGAGAAAAGCAATACAAGCAATAGTTTTTGCTGGCAAGATTATTCCTAAAGTTTAACATAGCAAGAAAAAAGTTAAGATTAAGTTAACCCGCCCCCACCTTCCCTCCCCTATTTTCTTTACAAAATACTTCTGGAATAAAATGGATAGGGCATCATTACTTAAATACATTTATCGACAAGCAACTTCTATATCCTTATACTAAAGTAACAGGATGTTTGTGTGTCTGTCTGTGTGTTTGTTTGTACCGAAGGATCTCTCTAACCGCTGAACCGATCGGGTTCTCCTTAACAGGGCAGCTTCTCATAGGTCCCGGGAAGGTTTGTAAACATTTTCTTGGGGGTTGGGACACCCTCCCCCCCATAAAAAAAATGAAAAATCCCCCCCCCCCGAAAAACCGATCGGATTCTACTCTTCAGGAAATATATACCTACTGGTAATGTAGTTGTTTTAGGCTATTTCCTTGGGGGGTGGGACACCCCTAACCCTCCCAAAAACAGAAAAATCCCCCTCCAATCTTTTTTAAGAATTTTGCGAATTCACTTTTTTTCTCGAAGCCGCTAGTGACATTATATAGCAGGAAATAAAAGTGTCCATTGCTGGTATATTACAAACATAAAAATGGTGTTATTATGAATACATACTTAAGTTAATAACAAATTTTGACATTTTAATATTTGATTCTTTATATAAAAATCTGATAGAATATACCTTTATTTTCTTCATAAATTTAGCTTAACTCGTACATTTTACAACTTTTTCTAATATAACTTTATTTTTATCCCATAAAGATTTAAAATGTGTGGTTGTTATATGAAAAGTCTTGTCTAAACTTGCCTAGTTTTATATAAAACATGATTAAAATTACCTAGGAAAACTCTATTTTAAAATTAGTTTTAAAACTAATTAAAAGATAAGCTTATAAGATATTTCAAGTGCGCTATAGAGAAGATTTTTGCTTATTAACAGATTTGCAAATTTCACGATTTTTTTTCTATTTTCGATTTATATATATTTAATTTCCAGTATTTTTTGTGAAATATTTTTACAGATAATTTGAAAAATGTGCTGTAGAATCCACAAAATTATACAATTATTTACTATGTTCACAATAATGTACTGAATTTCATATGTTTAATCAAAAACCTTTTTAAAAGCGAAGCTTTTCTATAATTAGGGTCGGTCCGTCCGTCCATCCATACGTAACGGATAGCTTTTTCGTTAATTTAGGCAAGTTATAATTGTCCTATCGATTGCAAACTTTATATGGGGATTCCTGTAGTAAGTCCATATTAAAAGCAGGACATAAAATCAGTCATAAAATCGATCAGGAAGCGGTCAAAGGGTCATAACACCATTGTTCTCAGATGTTCATTGATATCCCAGTATTCACCAAAAACATTTTAGGTATCTATCTTATACACAAAAGTCATAAGGAAGAAATTAAGATTTATTTAGAATTTTTTCTAAATTTGGTGCCACCTAACTGACTTTGACCAGACGCCTTAACCGACACAGACCAGATATCCTTATAAGATCAACTCTTGCCGAAATATAATTACTAGACTTAAAAAGTCATGAAGTCACAACTCTCTATCTTACCTACAAAAAAGGACATTTAAAAAACTAGAGGGGTGGGGGGTCCATATGACCCCCCCCCGATCTGTAAGGGTTAAGCAGTTTGTCAGCAGATTTACTTACACTTTTTGTTATTCGAATGTTAATGTTCGTTTGTCCTACCGTTTCAGAGCTTCGCTTTTATGGATGTTGTCATCCTTGTTTTATCATGTATAAATGAAACCAATTTGCTCTAATAGGCGTAATTGTGAGTCAACAATATGATTTTAAATATTCGAAATTTTTTAACTATTTTTTTTCTCAAAAAGTTATAATTTTAAATCTGAAACATGTATCATCCCCTTATATCTGTGACACACGTATGATTTACTTGGTGGCCCCGTAGGGAATTTCAAAACTTATAATAGTATCATATTACAACATACATATTAGGTGTCCTATAGATTCGGTATTGTAAAATTACAGAAACCGCCAGTTGCATAAATAATTAAAGTTAATATGAAAAAATGAAAGCCTTCAAAATTTAATTAACCCCTGCACTGGAGATAACTTTGCGTAAACTTGCGTAATCATTGATTTTTAAATAAATTTTGGAATAGATTATTTTAAATTATCTTACATATTTCAAGCTCTGATTTTAGTACCTAAATATGACCAAATTCAGAAGTTCCCTAATAATGTAACAATATTCATTAAATAAAGCAGATCTAAAGTATAGATGTATAGACAAGGATGACACATCCATAAAAGCGAAGCTCTGAAGAAACTGTAGGGCAGACGAATATTAATTCTTGTAGAGTGTCAGAACTGAATATGCAAAATATAGATATAAAAGTTTTGAAAAAATTATACTTATATTTGTTCCAAAACTTCTCAAATACAGAATACTGTTTAAGGAAATACTTACATTTTAGGACTTGATTATATAGATGCTTCGCTTATTGTACCTTGTTATAATTGGAATCAGTACTCCAAAAATTAGATCAATCGGATTCTTATATCACATAAACATTTAAAAACTGTTAAAAAAGTTAAAAATCAACATGATTAAAATGGTAAAATGGACGTACGGACATTCTAGTAACGATTATAGAGTTGCTAAATAGAGTTGCTTTATAAATCGTTTCTAACTACTACGTGAATCATCATGCAAAGTTTGAAATTGATAGGACAATTCTAACATGCTTAAACTAACCAAAAAAGCTATTTATAACGTACGGACGGACCTACCCTAATTATAGAAAAGCCTCGCTTTTAATAACTACCTCCTCCCCTTTTCCAATGGTCTTTTTTGTCTGGAAACAAATTGTTTTCTGGTACTTGGCTGTGTTAATATTCCCGATACTATTGGTTGATTTTCATAGACCCAATTGAGAGTCGGCATAAAGTCATTGGGTTGGGGACATACAGTTATTTAACCCCTTCCCTCTCTAGTGTTTTACTCCAATATATTAAAGATAGCCTAAAACAACCACAGGACTAAAGAGTAGAATCCGTTCGGTTCAGTGGTTACCTAGATCTTAAGTTTCAGACGGACAGACGGACAGACATCAAGCTACTTTGTATTGTACATTTGAATTTTCTTCGCTACTATTGTACGTAATCGCACTTCTTCGTATTTTAGAGTTAATATTCCACATTGCAATATATTTTTCTAAAAAAATTATTTATCTTATGTTTTGTAATAATATAATACAAAGTAGAACGATGTCTGTCTGTCCGTCTGTCTGTCTGTCCCTTAAGATCTCGGTAACCACTGAACCGATCGGATTCTACTCTTCAGGGTATCTACCTATTGGTCCTGTTGTGGTTTTAAGCTATTTTCTTGGGGGGTGGGACACCCCCAACCCCCCAAAAAACCAAAAAATCCACCCCCCATTTTTTTTTTTTTTTTTTTTTTTTTTTGAAGGAGATTTCCTTGGTCCTTTACAATTTTCGCCATAATTTTTTTTATCACCTATGGGGCAAAGCCCCTAGAGGCTAGGGGCGAAGCCGCTAGTTGAATATAATTCTGTAAAACAGATATAAGAATGACAACATCCACAAGAAATGAAACACAGGAATGTAAAATAAGGAATGTTACTGACTCAATTATTTATAAAACTTTGCCACTAATAGTTCTTATCTACAGAATGGGTAAATTTGTTTATCATCAGCGGCCAGAGGGATCCCCACACAAAAAAATCAACCATCTTAAATAGTAGCCAAGAAAATCGTGGTTTTCAAAAATGTTTCAAACGTACAATGCAACTAAAGAGCAGCTTTGCAACTAATGATAATATTTGATATTTTTGTACTTTAACAGAATCGGATTTGTTGTTTAAAGAAATTAGTTTTAGAAAAATACAGGAGAAAAAACAATTATATAAGCTAGGAAAATATTAATTTAATTCTTCACAGCCTCTAGGGGCACTAGAGGAGGGGAGAGTCGAATTTGATAACCCAGTTTATTATTTAAGATTTGAAAAGAAAAAGTAAAAAAAAATTGGGGGGGGAAGTAACAGTAACAAGCCCTTTTTACTCCACAGGGGGAGCATAGGCCGCTGACAATGTGTCAGTGTTTCTGTAACATTTTGGCTTTTTCATGGATATGGGATAGGGTTGTCAGCCCTAAGCCGTATGATTGCGGTGTAAAGCGTCCATTTAGCCATCCCGTATTTTTATTTTTAGTTAAAAAATTTTCAAAAATCATTTGTTTCTTTTTTTGGCGATTTCTCTTGGGAGGGTGGTGGTACCCTCTCCAAAAATAGTTATAAACCTTCCCGGGACCTATGAGAAGCTACCCTGTTAAGGAGAACCCGATCGGTTCAGCGGTTAGCGAGATCCTTCGGTACAAACACACAGACACACAAAGAGACAAATAGACATCCTGTTGCTTTAGTATAAGGATAACTGTGAATAATTTAAAGTTTCGCAGCTTTGTATTGACAGATACTTTGTTTTGAAGCGCCGATCACTTACATTTAAAATATTAATTTAGTCGATGAAAAAAATCCATTCAATGTATATTGTTAAAATTACAATCCAAATTTTATTTTACATTGCCCTATCACTGTTAAGGATGAATAGAAAAAAAATAATTAATTCACCCAAAACAGATGAACTTTGTTTTTCTTTTCCAAAGTTTTTCTTGTCCAAAGGGTTCAAAAGTTTGGAATTAAACATTTTCTAGATTTGGATTAATTATCTATCTATTAATAATTTGAATGAGTTAATGTAATAGGTTAGCCGGCCGTTTTAGAATAAGCCTACTTACTATATTGATTAAGGTTTTGATGACAACAAACTAAAAAGTTTCTAAAAAGCGCATAAAGTATTAATGCCATAATAATTTTAAAGTGCACTCAAGAATTTAAGTCGTCGTAAGGGCGAATCTGTCGTAATAACAGAATTGTAGAGTTGACTCCATGTTTATTATAATGACCTTTGATTTATATATGTATACAAAGCTATGATAAATAAAGTAATCGAGAAGTTTGAATAAAGAAGTTTAAGCTTCAGTTGCGTTGCAAAGTCTATATAGTTACTACTTTAGGACTTATTCAGTGGCGTGCGAACCGAAGGGGGCATTTGGGGCAATCGCCCCCCCCCCCCCCCTAGCGACCAAAACGCCCCCCCCCCTGCCCCCCCCTAGCCACCGCCCCCCCCCTAAATGTTGAAAAATGCCCCATTTTGCCCCCCCCTGGTCAACAAAAATGCCCCTTTTTGCCCCCTACCCTACAAAAAGCAAAAAGCAAAAAAAAAAAGATCAAGAAATACTCCAAATAAAAAATTTTGGCGCTTTGCGCCAAACAGACAGTTACTATTCATTTAACCTTACCAAATTTTTTAATTAGTGTAGAAATTAGGTTATAATATTTTTTCACTGAACATAACAGACCAGGTAATAGGAAGTATTTTATTTTGTATGATATAAACTTTTTACCAAAGAAATTTTGTACATCCCCAATGATGATACACAAAATTACTCCTTATATAGATTACAATTAGTGGATGAAATGTATGGAAACTCGACTTAATTAACCAACCAATCAAAATTCCATTAAAGTCCCCAAAGTTGTTGAGCCAACGAATAAGAAAATTTTATATGAAATTTTGGGGACTAGTGTAATAAATAGCCCAAAAACACCTCCCTCCCTGCATATTTGAGGAAAAAAATTTGAACCTCGTAAAAGTGTCGGACTATGACGTCAGAAAAAAATAACAATTAACCAATGAGAAGCCAGTATTCACTGTAATTGACCAATGGCAAAATATATAGCGGTCTCTCATTGGTTAATTGTTAATTTTTTCTGACGTCATAGTCAGACACTTTTACTGGGTTCAAAAAATTTGCACTTTGCGCACTTCCAAATGGTTTCTGCTTTTTTATATTTTGATTTTATTTCTATAAAAACATTTGTAAACAACAAATATTTAATCAAAAAGTTATTTTATATAAAAAAGAAACAGCGTTGATATTTATCTAAGCCTTTTTCTCAACACTGTATGTCTGTCTAAATGAATAACTATATATGATGTCATATTATTTTCAGGATAAGTTAATCATTTTTTGGTGTACATACCCTTACAAAAAGACATGTTTTTTTTTATGGCAATTTTCATTAAAAACCCTTAAAACTAACTACACTCTATATTCCTAACTTGATTAAATACGCCACTCTTGTTGTCTTTAATTGATTTTAGTTCAAAGGGGGAGTAAATATTTTTAGGTGCGCTTCACACACGGCCCTTATAAATCCTTGGAAACACCACTTAATGAAAAATTAACAGAGTTTTAAAGTGCCATTTAAAGAGGGTAGGATATGTTGATATAACTTTTTAGCTTCTCTATAATTCACTATGGCTGTCAGTACGTAATGCTATGGGGGAAATGTGATTTTTTCAACTGCAATTAAAGATAGAAGGCTAAAACTTAATGTTAACATTCCCATCATTATGGAGTATAATTAACTATTAAATATTCATGGATGTCGGACTGCTTTTCAGGACGTCTTTGGCTATTTTTGTATCTTTTAATTTCGGGTATAGTCCCTTTTGTGTGCCTCTTAAGGTGCATTTTCCAGTAGCTTTTTCCCTATTTATAGCTCCTGCGGGGCAAATTGCCTAACTCTGCGGGGAAATCACCTGACCTTACTCAACCTAGAATAACCTATTAAAAGCTACTATGAAAATACGACAAAATGCCCCTTAAAAGGCGTTGCCACAAAAGAGACTATACCCCAAAGTTTTCCATATTTCTAAGAGATTTTTATATCTGTAGATGAAAGGACAAGTAATTTTTCTTATTTTTTACATAGTTCTTTATATCTTTGGTTTTATGGTACAAAAATTTTTTTTGTCGATTATAATATATTAAAAATCAATTTTAAATCAAGCATCCAGTATGTAATTTACTTTGACTGTCATCACACAACATACAGGAAAAAGAATTTGTGACTTTTCCTACCTAAAATATATATTTATTTCAACAGATGCTCTTTAAATCTACTTGTCTGTATTCTTATTAATGATTTTTTGTGCTTTGTTACTTAAAGATGTTGTCATCCTTGTTGTCATACAATAAAGAAATATTTAAAATAAGTTTTACATATTAGGTTAATTTTTGGTAAATTATTTCCAAAATGAGTGTTTTTATCTCCCCCCCCCAAATTTTATTTTAATGGGGTTATTCATCCTTCCTGCTGAGATTTTATAAAATCTCCTTCCACCCATAAAAATGTTTTGTGGTGGGGGGGGGGGGCCCGGGGGGGGAGGTTAAATTATCTTCTGTACTTTTTTTTCGAAGATTCTTTCTAGCTCCCTTCCCTTCTGTCATTGCAGGGTGGGGAGAAGGGATGGGGGGGAAGAGATGGGGGATATAAATGAGAAATAGGGATGGGGAAGAAGGGATAAGGACTAGAAGGCCCATAATCAAATAATCCCACCCCTTAAAACGCCCTCATTAAAAATAAGTATATATAATCAAAATGCCCCCCCCTAAAGCAAAGTGCCCCCCCGGGGCACTTTGTTTTAGGGGGGGGCAAAATTTTATAAAATCTTCAAAATGCCCCCCCCTAGACAAAGTGCTTCGCACGCCACTGGACTTATTAGCCAGGTTGTCACCAAGAGTGGGGCCTGGACAGCATAACGAGCTCCGAGTCTATTTTAGAGCTCGTTATATATCTATTTATTGATCATAGCTTTACCCAGTTATTAACTATCTTAATATACCTAACCTAATCTGATTTAAACATAGATATTGTTGGAATACAGTAAGTGAATATTCAAAGTGTTTGTTATTTATATATTAAGTATTGCTACTCTATAACTAACTATTTACCGTCTGTTTTCCGTGGTATAAATACCACAAATCTCTCCTTTTCTTTACAAACAATCTGGATATTAGACACCAACCAGACAACCAACTCAATCCTAACTATGCATGTTAATGATTTACGCCTTTTTTGTCAAATCTTACCTCTTACTCTGTCGTGCATTTTACATATCAGCAAAAGAAATTTGTTAAAGTAGAGCCGAAATTAGAACCCACCTCACCGACGAGGACAGGGTGCATGTTAAGCCATGTTCGCGGGTATCTAGATTCTTTAAATATCCCTTGGTTGGTGAATCTACACTATATATTACAGACCCCACTGCTTCATAAAATCAGAATAACTTTATGTTTCGGTAGACGGGTAGACAGACAGACATGCTTTAGTAACAGAAAAGTTGAGCTTTTAAATAATTGAAATATATATCTATAATACAAAGTATAACGATGTCTGTCTGTTTGATCGGGTTCACCTTAACAGGGTAGCTTCTCATAAGACCCGGAAAGGTTTAAACCTATTTGTGGGGAGGGCAACACCACCCTCCCTAGAGAAATCGACAAAAATTTTAAAAAAGGCCGTCTTGCAGACATTTTTTGCAATTAGCTAAAAACATAACTAACACCATCTATCAGTGAAAAAAATATTTTTGGTAATTAGCTGATTTTGAAATAGATTGAAAAGAAACAATTTTACGTGTCCCTAGAGGCCTCTAGGGGCGTAGCCGCTAGTATATATATATATATATATATATATATATATATATGTATCAATATAAGAATATCTGAGTTTGTTATTAATAGTCTCAATTAATATATTAATCACCTTATTCTAACTTTCTAGGTATGTTGATCATTAATATAGTGGATCTAGTGATTAGAGGATGTGCAGTGCAGTAAATATAAAAAAACGATTATATTCTAAAAAGATATTAGTTATAACCCTTTTAATCTTTTGTAAAATCATTTTAATGTTTTAAAAATAGGTAAAAAATTATTATCTATATACTGCTAGTTTATACAACCCAATCAAGATACGGGTCCTCAAAGATGTATTGCTAATGAATATGTTTATAAAACCTTGGTGACCAAGTTAATCCACAGTTCAATGTCCTCCCCCTCCCTCCCAGGTCTTAATTTAATTAACATATTCTTATTAATCAAACGTTATGTTTAAGTTAAAGCCACGCAAACTAACTTTTATTTCTTATTGCCATCATGGCCATTATATCATTAAAAACGTAGTTTTAAGTCAGTTATCTCCGCTGCTGACTATAAAATGTAAAATTATAGGCAGCTGTAAACACACGGCTGGCTGTAGCTGAATAAAAATCAAGGAATGAATTTAATTATTCAGCCGAAATTTTGAAATATGCAGTTTGTGTTAATAGTCTTCTGCTAAACAAAAAAAGGGCTGCAAAAAAATACTACTGCACCTACTAAGCAATAAGCATTAGGGTGGGTTCATATCGGAATTAGACAAAGCAGGGATATGCAACAGATAAAATTAACCTTAAAAACATTTCTGACCGAAAAAGAATTTTAAAAAATTGAATTTTAGAACACGACCACTTAAAAATATAATTCATTACTTATTAGTATGCAAAGACGACATTCAAAAAATTTTGAATCAGAACTATGGCTTCATGGTGCTCCCTGGAAAGGCCTTGAGGAGCTGAATCAGGAACTTTTGTTCGTTTCAAAATATCTCGTTCCTAGCCTTAGAAATCACTAAAAAAACAAAATTTTTAAAGGTTTATTGAGAATTGTCCAATTTGTAGAGGTTTTTTAGATTTTCTCAGGCTAGGAACGAGATTTTTTGAAACGGACAAAAGTTCCTGACTCCTCAAGGCATTTCCAGGGAGCACCATGAAGCCATAGTTCTAATTCAATAAATTTTTGAATCCCATTTACAAATAGCTATACAATTGAATGTCTGGTCGTCAGCGGTTTTAAGACTTAGGATAAATTTTAAATCATCCAGAGGTGTATTATATCTATATAAATTGAGTGCAGATCCCCGCTTTGGCCTCAGAAAAAAAATGTCCAAAATCGACCCACCCTAATAAGCATACACAAATGCCTTGTCCATAGGTTTGTGTATCCATTTAGCTTCACACAGAGAAGTTAATGATCCTAATCATTAAAAAGATTATTTTATTCTCACAGTTTTTTCTTTTATTTCTTGGCTTGCGTCATCACACCATTCATGGAACATATTTATTTATGAACAGTAAAGAAACTGGATCTACTGCAGTTCACGGTAAAATATTGCTGGTAAGCAATATTTCCAAAAATCTATGAATTTTAAAGGCTGCTAGCTGCCATACGGCTTAACGTACAGATCATACCCGCACACCATTTTAAGCGGCATAAGAAGGCCTACAAATAATCTGGAATAGCCAAGATCCAATTATGCACAGGGAAAGCTTCACTGAAGAAAAAACGCGTAAAATAGGTCTTTTTTGCACATTTCTCTGCACTGCGAAATAATTATGCATTATTGATTTATGACTATTCCAGATTATTATGATATGTACGTTCAGCCGTTTGGCAGCTAGCAGCCTTTAAAATTCATAGATTTCTGGAAATATTGCTTACCAGCAATATTTTACCGTGAACTGCAGTAGATCCAAGAAACTGTCTTTACGTGATAAATTTTATAGAAACTTTTAAACGAAAAATACATTTAGGTGAATTATTTACAATACATGCCTTATTTTGACTTTAATACTTTTAAAATAAAAATATGGTCAGCTAGATATGCTGCTCTATTTATGGACGTAATTGTTCTTGCTATAGAAACTTACTCTAAAAATATTCGGGTATAGTCCCTTTCGTAACATCGCACCTTATGGGGCGATTCTTCGTATTTTTTACAGTAGCTTTTCTCCTATTTCTAGTCCCTGTGGGGGTCTCTTACCCTGCGGGCCCAATTACCTAACCATGTGGGGCAATCACCTAACAAAATATAACCTAACCTAAAATAACCTATAAAAAGCCATTTTAAAACTAATGTTACGAAAGGGATTATTCCCAAATATTCTACTAAAGGCATGACATAATTGTCTGATTTGATAAGACTTAAGGTATGACAATTATGGAAACTATCCATAACTGGTTTACTAGTAGGGGGGGGGGGGGGTTAATGCAACCATCTCGTAATCAGTGAGCAAATGGCACTTAGAATTCGATTTTTGAATGATGGCAATAACCATTTTTAAAACTTCTAGTACCAACAGCTAACATCTAGAACCGTTTGATAGCGTTTTGGAGTGGCAAAGAGTATTATGTGGTTTCGTGACTAGTTTGCATAATAGATTGCAAAAAAAATGGCAAAACGGCTGAACCGCCAGCCGATAGCCGTAACTTTTCCAACTTTTTGTTCGATTTAGGGAAAATAGACCTACTAAGGATTACTCAGATGGAAATTCGAATTCTAATAGTAATTTGCTCGCTGATTACGAGATGGTTGCATTAACCCCCTCCCCCCCTTATACCAATAAGAGTAGCTTTACTTTATAATTCAACATGCTAAATTTATAAATTTTCTTTGAATTAAGATTACAACACAAGATAAAAAGTTGGCATGTTAGCTGTACCAGACAATATGTAAGGGCTCGGCAGACTGCTCATCAATATTGGAAAAAGGCCGTCTTAGTAATGTTGAAATTGGCCAGCTGAAATTGTCAAATTGCAGAGCTCGTCTGAGAATTTTCCAGAACTGCGGTTGTTGAGAAACTGCCACTGCCGAGCCTTGCGAATTGTAGACACGTAAATTTGAACAAATTCCAAGAATCTTCTTTACAACCATACACGAAATGTCAGAGAGAAAAAATTATTGAATAATAATAATGAAACAAGGATGACAACATCCATAAAAGCGAAACACAGAATCGGTAAGACAAATGGACATTAACACTTGTATAGTGTCAGAACTGAATAATCAGAATATAAATGCATAAGAGTCGAAGCTAAATTGTAAGTAAATTTGTTAAAAGACTGCTTGATACAGAATAATGTTTATGGACGTAATTACATTTTTAGGGCTTGATTATAGAGTTGCTTCACTTAAAATATTGTAATTTGTTCTCCCAGGAATCAATATACCAAATGTCAGACCAATCGGATAATTAAATCACATAAAAATTTGTTGTTGTTGAAAAAGCAAAAAAAATCAACATGTTTAAAATGGACATACCGACGTTCTGGTAAAGATTATAGAGTTGCTACGCTTTCTAAATCGTACCTAAGCAAAAAAATCAACATGTTTAAAATGGACATACCGACGTTCTGGTAAAGATTATAGAGTTGCTACGCTTTTTAAATCGTACCTAACTACTGCAGGAATCACCATGCAAAGTTTGAAATCGATAGAACAATTATAACATGCCTAAATTAACGAAAAAAGCTATCCGTTCCGGACGGACGGACCAACCCTAATTATAGAAAAGCTTCGCTTTTCACCAGGATTACAATATACGTAGATATAAGGAAGGGAAGAGTCTGTAAATTATACTTCTCAAAGTTTTTTTACACAATATCTATCGATTGTTGGCTATAAAAAATGTAGACATTTGGTTTATTTTGGGTAAATTTTTCACAAAACTTATTTTTTTATTAACTTTTATTAGATTAAATCTTACCACTTATTTAACACTTACATGAGTAGGGGCTCCAAGACGCTAAGGGCGAAGCCACTAGTAAATGAAAATTTACCAACAATTTTTTTGAGTTTTATTTAGAAAAATACAAAAAATAGTAAAACATTTAAATAATACATTTTTAAACTTTCTCATCAATTTTGTCTTTAACAACTTGTGCTTAATTAAATTCCAACTAACATTTATTTACATATTTCCAGCCTTTAAATTAAATTAAGCTTTAATATTAAAAAGGAGAACATGACTATTGTAACATTCTCGTCGTCTTTGCTGAACAAGAATTTATGTACCTATATCTTCCTAAAAATGCATATTACAGTGTACAATGAAATACTTGGGGGTATCGATACAAGGAGACAAGGAGGGAGTCTAAACTAGTCCCCAAAGTTTTATAATACTGTTTTCTTATTCGTTGGCTTTTCAATTGTAGGGAATTTTAATCAATTTAGATTGGTTGGTTTGTTAAGTTCAGTGTCCAAACTTTTCAACCTCTTATTGTAGAAGGGTTAATCATAATTGGGATGTACATAAATTAATCGGCCATTATCTTTTCCCTATAGATCCCTAGTATCGATATATACATACAATTCATGATAGATTAAACTTCTTAATCACCGGTATTTTTTTCCAGCAAACGCCTAGCAGGGTCAAAATCAATTCTAATTATTTTTCACTCGTGCTACCTATTACTTTTAAGCTATATAAGAACTATATATAAGCTTATTGTCGTTTCTGTCTTTATAATATTTGAATTAAGATATCTGTAAAATAATCATGTTCTCCTTTATTTCATTGACGTTTAAGGCCAATGAAATTAATGTTAATTGATTCTTTGATAATTTTAAAATATCATTTTTTTGTAATCTTATCTTATTAAAGATGTTTTTGACAATAATATCTGTGAAAAATGAAACAAGTTTGCCAAAAAAAAGATTTTAAAAGTAGAGGTTTATTTTTTTAGACAAAGTATAAAAGAGCCTTTACGAGGGGTAAGAAATGGCTATATACCTTGGATCTTACACCAGATTTTCATTTTCAGAGGGCTAATTTAACGATTCGACCCTTCAACCATCCCCTCCCCTCCCCTCCTACTGGATAAATAAACTGATTAACAAACAAGTTCAATGCTGGCAAGCTAAATTGAAGACCATTTCACCCTGTTACAATATCCTGGTATATTCTACATCCATTGGTATGGGGCAATGTAAACCCCCTTGACGAATACAAAAAGGTTCAAAACCCCTATAACCTAAATTTCTAAGGAGATGTAAATAAATTCTATATTTAAGATTAAATTGTGTGATTTTTATCCCCCTCAATTATCTTCTAAAACATTAAAACGTTTTTAAAATTGCACAACCTCTGTAGAAGCAAAAAATCACATGGTAACAACAAAAAAAAACATTTTGTATTTGACCTTAATAAACCTCTATTTCCAAAACCTCATTTCAGCAAACATAAGTGGAAAACAAACAAATATTAACAGTTACATTTTTCTCTAAAACAAACATTTCAGAAAAACTTAAAATACACTTTTTGCAACTTATATCAGTAGTTGCTTTTTATGGTGATAAATCTTATAACTAGGTATCTGATATTCATTTCTGATTTTTTTTTAATAGCATAATGTTAAATTCGTCAAAATCACTTCACAAAAAGGGCCATCTAGCTATAAAGTGCACTTTACTTTTGTTTTAAAAATCTGTTATGTCTTTATGACTATGTTTTTTATAGGTATACACTATACATAATTGCATTTCATAATCAAAGCATTATAATACAAAATATATCGGTAACTTTATATAAAAATAGTGAAAAATATAAATATATAAAAAATTAAGGCTGTTCTAATTATAATACAAGTTGCATAATACATATTAAATTATCAAGAGCAAAAAAAATTCAACAGTCTTAAATAATACATTTTGGTACAAAAATTTGAAAAAAAAGTTTAAATTAGATTCTACACATAGGTACCTGTAGAAGATATACAAAATTATTTGTTTGTAACCCATGTATCCTCCAAACCTGGATTTGCCACATTTTAAAGAATGGTGTTAAATTTGTCCATCACTAGTCATACCAAGTCCATATCATCCTTTGTAGATTCATGCAGCACATTGGCTTTGCTGCTGCAGCCGCTGCTGGTGCCATGAGGGCCGCCAGGTTCATCCTGGAACAGCACCCGGTAGAATATCTTTCTATCTGTCTCGTCACAATACTGGAACATTGAGTCGAACCCCTCAGAATCTGAAATTTTTGTCCCATATTTGATTTTTTACTATCAAGTGATCATTTCATATAAAAAAAATTGTCAACAGAACAAGTGATAAAAACAGATAAACGGTGTAGGTATAGTTAATAGTGTAGGAAGGCAATTATGCCTATAAGAAAACGAGGACATGAGTGGCTGTGTAATATATCATTATCTCTACTGGAAGTTTGTAAATATGATCTGTTGCATAAGTAAAATGGTCTTTATAGTATTAAAGAAAGAAACTGTTCCATTAATAGAGACTGCACAGAATCTGTATAAAATTGTGTAGTTTTTACCTCTGATATTTGGTTGTGTGTCTTGATATGGGAAAGAACGTCCTGACCAATACTTGTAAATCTCAACCATATTTCTACATTAATGTCCACACAATAATATGTACTGTTGTTGTTTGTTTGTAGCTATGATTATCTCAAGTTAGGACTCAGATGCACATGGAGATTGGTTGCAAAAATCCTTTGGCCAATCTTAGATTGGTAAGCTTCGCGTACAGCTGAGTGTATTTTATGTTACATTATATGCTCTGAGCCGCAATTCTTGAGGAAGCTACTCAATTATTACATCATCCTGACATAGAGTTTTGGCAGGTGTTCCATAATTAGGTAACCTAATTAATTACATGAACTAACTAGGATTTTCCCAACCATAGCATATTATAGTTATCTTAAGCTTCAGACAAAAAAAAACTTTATATCATAGGATTAATCCATTCGTTTACGAGTGACACAAAAAGTAAAAGACAGGACCATAACACCTTCATTCAATGATATAATGAAAGATTTATTATCCATTTCTCCATTTCTTAAATATTATATGTTAATTCAAATAAATTGTGGGTAATAAAGGGCTGTGGAGGTAAACATTTAATTGAATGAACATTCCTTGGTTGGCCCAAATGATCACAAACACGTTGTACAACATCCGGCTTTGTCAAAACCGGTTCCAGTCTCAGTTCAAAGGTGATGTCAGGGTCGTCTTTGTTTACAAATGTTACCGACACTTCACGGATTTTCATACGAAGATACTCATTAAAATCTAGCGAATTTTCATTCCTAAATAAAAAAAAATAGATATCTAAAACACACGTTCATACAGCAAAAATGTCTGAAAGAAATAGTTATCTATAATACAAAGTAGAATTATGTCTGTCTGGCTGTCTGTCCGTCTGTCCCTAAAGATCTAGGTAACCACTGAACCGTTCGGATTCTACTCTTCAGGGTATATACCTATTGGTCCTGTGGATTGAAAATTGCCTCCCCCCCCCAAAAAAAAAAAAATTCACACTTCACATAAATTATTGGCAGCAGCACCGAACTTTTTTAAAAATTACCTCATGGGGCAAAGCCTCTTAAGGCTAGGGGCAAAGCCGCTAGTATGGTAATAAATCAAAGAATAATAATTTCTCATGTAGTCAGATAGCTAACTGTAAAATGATTAATATTAAAGGCTTATCCGGAGTCACCTCAGTAGTGAACGTCCTAATTAAATCAACAGTTTTAATAATTTGTACCTATAAAATAATTGTTTTTTTATGTTGCTGCGCTACTAAGTGACTTCTTTTCGGAGTTACCTTTTGCTAGTCTGAACAACAAGAACATGACAGTCGTCAATATGCGTGAGAGTGGAGCCAAGCACAGCTTCAGTAACCAACACACGCTGGGTCATCTCATCACACTCATCCTGATACGTTACATATTTAGTACAGTGTGTTTTTTTTATGAGAACTTTTTTGGTAGCAATTTTGCCCCACTTATAGTTATCATAATTTAATGATTAAAGGCTTATTTTCTTCGTTTTTTAAGGCAATCAATAGAACACCAAAAAATATTTCAGTTTTCATTTAAAAAGTACAGTAAAATCTAAAATTCAAAACTTAGGTGTCAACATCTAAAAATGGTTTTAGTGCATTTTTCTTATGCCTAAATCTTCTAAGAAAAAAAATTAGATTTTCTGTAGACGACTTTGGGGGGCCAGTACTCCCTCTCTGGTTGAGATATGACCTTTAAACTTTGATATGTTCTAGTACATGTCCCTAATAGTATCTGTATACATTTTTAGCTATATATCTAAACTTTGAAGTGTTTTGCAGACATTCTTGTAAAAAATTGAATATTTGAGCATAAGAAAAATGCGCTGAAACCATTTTTAGATGTTGACACCTAGGTTTTGAATTTTAGATTTTACTGTTTTTTTTTTAAATAAAAACTGGAAAAACAAGAAAATATTATTGTTGTTCTATTACGTGCCTTAAAAAACGAAGAAAATAAGCCATTAATCATTAAATTCTGATAACTATAAGTGGGGTAAAATTGCTTTCAAAAAAGTTCTCATAAAAAACACACTGTAGTATAGCTACTCTGCAACAAGGGTATGTAATGTAGGTCTATCTCACAGTTTTTGTATGATAATAAAATGGCTTAAATACTATACTTTATTAAAATTGTATGGCTGGAACTCAAGAAATTTTACATTACCGTTGCTGTTTTTAATATAAATGTACAGAATATAATATAAATAGAATTTAAATTGTTGAAGGATAGGCTAAGGGTATATTAATTTTCTGGGTTTTTTTCATCTTCTAGTTTTCCCCAAATTAATTGTAAGCTACCACTCTTAGAAACTATTTCATAAATACAGTTTTGAAGGAAGATTATTTTTAGATGATATAGATACCTGAATAGGAAATATTCTTCTGATGAAAATTTTGACTCCTGGAGAAACCTGAGCTCCAAGTGTGACGTCATTGAAAAACTTTTCATCCACCTTAACATTGTCATTTTGAAACTTACTCAAGGTGAAACCATGATCAATGATATTAATTTTAGGTTAGGTTAAGTAAAAAGAGAGTCCTGCTGATTTTGGATGAGGACCTGCAATGACTAAAGCAGTAAGGGGATGTTTTGATCTATTTGTTGCTTTAAGGGATTTAACAGATAATTTTCTTGAAGCGAGATTACTTTAAATTTGAGGACAGTGGCCCCTAGTTTTAAAGTATAACTATTAATTTTTGATGCATTTTCAATGGGTGTCACATTTTCTTCACCTTTTCAATAATCTTTAAGTATCATTCAAGATATATACAATCAGATATACTAAAAAACTCTAGCTTTTTAGTTACTAATCAGTAATTACAGATTTAGTCCAATTTATCTATAAATCAAACAAAATAGAACAATTTCTACAAAAATAAATATTAAATAAACTTACCTTAACTGAGCCCAAGCTGATGTGTTCAAGCAAGCCAAGAGTTTCAACTTTATTTTCCACTGGCAAGCTAAAGTATTTCAGAAACTTCACCTCCTAAAATGTTAAACATATGATAGTAGATACTTGTCCATTCTTAACGTTATGCCCTTAGTCTAACATATTAAATAATTTAATTGCATAAGATTATATTTCAAATAAGGTGAAAGATATCTATAAAATATAAATCAATCTACAACCCTTTATATCTCCCAATATCTATTAGTCAAGAAATACAATACTTTAAATTATTAATTCATAATATTACATTGACTTATCCCTATATCCCTCGGTTGAGGTCTTTTGCAGAGTTTAGTCTGCATCAAATCAGGAATGTAAGTGGTATATTAAAAGATTTAATAATTTTCGACAATTAAAAATCAACAATTTATCTTCATTTGTTATATGGAAATTAACAAATGAAGATAAAATTAGAGAGTAATTGTGACTATAAAATAAAACCAAAATTCAATAAGATATTAGGTAATATAGTAACTAGCATTAATCAATCTCATAATGATGGACTAAACGACCTTTTTTTTATTTATGCATATAATATAGTTTTTTTTTCAAATCGCAATTAAAATAATTAAGTTTCAAAATGATTAGTTATTTTTGTATATCTAAAATGCTGTGATACTGTCACAAACTATTTCTGTCCAGATTATTTGTAAAACCAAGGCTTTACTATTTATTCTACATTTGAAAAAGACTTACATCCTACTAATCTTCTATACTTCTTAACCCTGATATCAAGTGGAAAATTAAGCATATCCCAATTAAACTAATGAGCATGACTTAGACTAAATTATGTAAAGTCACTCAACTTTTTATTCATTCATCTCATCTAGGTATTGATTTTAGTTACAAGAAATGAATTACAATCATTCTGATTGCAAGACTTCTGTCTGGAAGGTTTTAGTTTACATGTTTATCAGCTGCATATGATCATTAGCCATGGCATTCCACCTGTTGTCCATGTAAGGATGCAATTTTAGACTAATCTTGATCCCCCTCTCTATTAATAGTAACTATAACATTATCAATTAGTATATTTTTTTAGTCAGCAATAGTTGAATTTATTTATGTTGAAGAGGAGTAACATCAAACATTAAAACAAAATAGTTTCAAATAAAACTTTAAATTTAATAATCTAACAAATGCAACTATAATTCACACATAGGTTTTAATCATATGCACTTCCTCTCTTTCTGTAATGATGTTCTCCTGTTCAATGTTAATATAAATTGTGCACAGCTTAGGTTATAATACAAAGCTATCTTCAACTATAATTTTTTTGAGTAGAGTTTTTTCAACAATCAAAGGCTATATTTAACAAGGAGCACAGTATCACACTATCTCTAAGAATAAAGGCAAAAATTCATAGCTATGTTCAACTTTCCTTGTTCATGATTACAATGTGTATCTATCCAAGAATAAAGTAATATAACTGTGACTTTCCTCTTATATGAGCACAGTGTGTGTCACAGTATTGGCAATATTGCAAAGCTATCTTCAACTTTTCTAATCCATGTGCGCAGGGTGTATTAATCTATTAGAGATCAAATTGTGCAATATATTTGCACCGATTGTGAGGTGATAACATCAACCTTTCTCTTTCACAAGCACACTATCTTTGTGAGAACCAAGTTGGGCTAACAATTCTATAGGTGATACCTTTGACTTTGAAATTTCATTAGCACAGTGTGTATATATCTACCTATGTGAGTACTAAGTTGGGCCCAGTATTGGCAACAATGCAAAGCTAATTATACTTGTCAAATATTAAACTCAACATTTGGATGCCATAACATTTAATTATTTTGTTGCATTTACTTCTATTATTATTTATTATCACATAAATTTTTATGGTGCTTATAAAAGATTTGAATTTCAATTAAGTGGTAGATTTAATTCATTAGACTGGGTTAAAGAAGGACATATGACATAATTCTTAGGAAAATGCGACTTTAACAGCTGACTCATTATGAGAACAAAATAAAAAATTATGACCTTTCCTTCCAATATCTGTACACAATTTCAACCAATGACATTTCTGGAATGTACCTCCAAAGCTCTTCTATTTGCTTACTTAGAGAGTAAGTCTCTAGATATCTCTATTTACCAGCTAAAATATGTCCTGTTATATTTATGAAGCTACTAGCAAGGCTTTAAATTCCTATTCCTTACCTGTTTGTCTGGATCAAAAGTGCAGACAAAGACATTCTTGTCCTTGTCTTTGTCATCTGTCACTTTCTGTGAGATTATCCAGGTCCTGAAATTTATATTTATAGTTAGACAAGAGCTTTTGTATGTCAACTAGCAGCTACGACTCTTGTGTCTTCTAAGGACACTTAAAAATAAATGTTAATCCTATTCCAGAGAAAATTTTACCATTGCTTGATTGAGTTACCCCATATCAATATAAAACATAAAAAACTTGAAGAAGAGTAGTATAAGTCCAACCCCCAGCAAGATCTTTCAAAAAGACAAACATACAGCCTCTTTAAAATATATATCAATATATATTTCTAAACAAGTTGAATGGGCAAGGAAGGTTTTCTGCGAAGTTTACTGGCTGCTCAAGCTTTAAAGTTGCTTCAAAGTTGATAAACAAAAAATATAGGTACATTCCTATTTCCATTTTGATAAAATTTTTAATCTAAGTCAACTTTCTGTTTTGATAATTGATGAATTTCTTTTTTTTCAGGTAATGTTGTGAACTTAACTGAAACAGGATGGTTGTTTTCATAGTGGCCAATATAAGTTTGTTAAGTGTTTTAAATCATTTCATGACAGAACAAATTAATGATTATTTTCTGGTAAATGTTACTCAATGGTCCTACTTAATAATGTAAATGCTGCGTGTCTGTCTGTATGTAACTTAAGTTCTCTAAAATGGCTTGAATTGTGGGTGAAGTTAGGCTAGTAACCCCCAAATTCCGTAAGAAAAAAAGGTTAAGTAATCCCTTTAATTAATTTTAAACATAAAATAAAGCAGGTCTAAGAGTGTTAGAAATTATATATCTTTAGCCATAAACTTTAGCCTGTAAATGAAAAAATCAGGGGAAAAATAATAATAAAAGCCTACAAAAATGAAGATAGAATAAACATATATTTCTATAAGAAGATGTGCGTAGCAGTGACAAAAGTTAATTAAGGAAATGTAAGCATAAGTTTTTGTCTCCCTGATAACTTTCTATTTTTACATTATCTGGGTCCAAGAAAAAAATAATGAGGCAACAAAATGTATTCATTTTTGGCAGAGGAGGATGGACCTCATTATGTCTAGGCTCTAGGCTATTTTAAGATTATATTATTCAGATGCATATAGTACTCTGTATGTACTAGAGGGTTTTAAATATAATACCTACACTTTATACACATATTGTTCTATTTAAAATCTGCATTATTCCAAAGAAAGATCTTCAATATTTTGAGCCATTTCATGCAATATGAATTTATACTCGCGGGGATCTATTTTGTAAAATATGTTTATCTTTTTTGTTTCTGTGATGGATTGGAGCCGTTTGATTTTGGTGCGGCTCCAGCTCCTCGGAGTTGTATTTGGAAATACGGATCCGGATCCGGCTCCAGCTCCAGCTTCAACCTAAAATCAAGATAAACTGGACATATTTTTTCCCCATAAAAAATACTTTTTATTTTTGACTTTTGAAGGTTTTAAAAGTTCAATTTTTGATAAAAAGGGCATTTGCACATGACAATACAGAGTTATCAAATTATAATTTGTAAAAAAATCTCTTTATTTATCTAGTCCGGAGCCGGAGCCGTTTTTAACGAAAATTACGGCTCCGGCTCCAGCAAAATATGACGGCTCCCGGCTCAGGCTCCGAAACACTGCCGAATTGTTACACAAATATAGACGTATATCCAAGGACATGTTAGGAAAACATCATACATAAATTAAGCCTTTTCCCATGGAGTTTTAAAACCCTCTAATATGCACTTATTTTCCTACTTAGATATGGACATTTAATCTGTATTTATGTTACAACTTTAGAATGTATTTTATCAATTTATAAAAATACTAGCGGCTACACCCCTAGCGTATAGGGGCTTTGCCCCAAGAGATAATTAAAAAAAAATTAAGTACTACCGTTGCTGCCGCCAGTAGTTTTATGTGAACTAACTTCCCCATAAGAAAAAAAAATCGTGGAAAAATAGGTACCTACGCAAGAAAAAAAGAAAAAAATTGGGGGGGGGATTTTTAGTTTTGGGTTAGTTGGGGGTGTCCCACCCCCAAAAAAATAGCCTAAAACCACCACAGGACCAGTAGGTATATTCCCTGAAGAGTAGAATCCGATCAGTTCAGTGTTTACCGAGGGACAGACAGACAATCATAGTTCTACTTTGTATTATAGATAGGCCCCAAGCCATACAATCCAATATATTTGAAACCAAAAATATTTTTGATTTTTCTTTCCCTGACATGTTGATAAACAATTTTACAATACATCAAGAGTTATCTTAAATAATCCTTATATAAAAGTAACAGGATGTCTATCTGTACTGAAGGTTACCACTAACCGCTAGAACATAATTGTTCTTCTTTACAATACAGATTCTTTTTCGTCTTGGGAAGATCTATAACTATTATGGGGAGGGCACTACCATCCTCCCACGAAAAATCACCCTATAGAAAAAAATGACCCTCTTAAAAGATTTTTCAAACGTTTTCTTTTAAAAAAATCGGAAGGGGTCTACTTAAAGTAATGAAATATTTTCTATGAACACTCTTTCTGGAAGCAATGTTCTGTAAGAAATAAATTAAATCATCACAGAAAATTATTTGAATTGCACATTTATGCAAAATTTTTAAAAAATAAGTTAGGAAAAAATATAATTTTCCTTATTTTAATATCTTTTAAAAATTTTAATACAAAGTTTTATCAAGGACAGTTATATCCATAAGAATGCGCAAGAACGTCCAAGAGTAAATTGTCCATAGTTTTATAGTAACTATGCTACAAAAGATGCCTTTTTCTCTCAGTCATATAAGAAAAACACACTTTTAATGAGGAAAAATGTTTAAAAAGTTTTAAAGATATGATGATGTGAATTGTTGAAAATATCTTATTTCCATCTCTTTTGTTCTACTAATGAAGTTTATCTGAAGAGTGACAGTTCTTATAGAGGTTATACAAAACAACTAGCATTTAGTGAGTGTAATGTAAACCATAGGCAAGTTGAATTTTAATCTAATGATAATGATCCTGATTTTAACAAGATTATTTTTTGTTTAAGAAATCTTTATACATTATTCTAAATCAGGATCTAAAGGTATAAGACAATGACCGATAAATTGATGTACAATACATACCTAATGATGATACACAAAATTATTCCTAATGTAAACTATAATTAGAGGTTGAAATCTTTGACAACTCAATTTAATCAACCAATACATCAGAATTCACTTAAGTCCCCAAGGTTGTTTAACTAACTAGTACGAAAATTATATTTTATGACTTTGAGGACTAACATAATAAAAAGCCATTTGTCCCATCTCTCTCTCTCTCTCTCTCTGATTCAAAATTGATAGAAAGATCTAATTATCATAAAAGCTTTCAATTTTAAAGATACATACGGGCTAGCCCAAAATTTAGGAATATTTTACTTTCGGTTAACATGATAGTAATTCCTGCCAAATTCAAAAAAAAATTGCTGTTTAGTGTGAACACCTTTCTGCAGACTTGTTTTGCCAACACCAATATTGATTTTTACACCAATAGATGGATATATGTGAATGTGTTTTATACCAGTAAAATGGAATAACTTTTTATGCCAATACTTAGCAAAAACATGTTAATTTAGTGGTTCAAACAAAAACTTATCCCCTATTATTTCGATTCAAACAAATAAATAATTAGAAGATGAAATTCTTTTTAAATATTGTTTATTTAATTTTCACCCTGAACACCAAAGCGGATGAATTTAACGTCCGTTGAGATCTTGTAAATGGCAGGATTACTAAGAAAAGCTTAACAATGGTCTAAGGTAGGATTAGGGATATTTCGCAGGGGATATGGGGCCAAAGATAAAAAAAAACTACCCCCCCCCCCCCCCCCCCCAACTAGGTTTAAATCCATTTCTAAAATCTTTGAACTTCAAGAACTATAAAGTAAAACTATTAAGGAAAAACTCATCTGAGTCCTTGGAAAGTTTTGGTCTATTTACCTGAACGCATTTCTTCTCATGGCCTCATTCTGAACTCCAATGGGAAAGTTGATGACTTTGCACCTCATATAATCCTCCACAGATTCAGCTGTCCAATAGTCATTGGGCAAAGCTCGCCTTAAATTGTTAGGATTATTATTTAGCCACAGAATAATTCCATATTGGACCCTTCCTACATGTGAAATCGGTCTGCAAGTACTGTATTATGTTTTTTGAAAATGCATTTATGAATACGTCCATTAAGCTATAAAAATTGGAAAGAATTTTAATGAATATAATAGATTTGAAATCTGCATAAAATTTTAAGGATTTTTTATAAAATTCGTTTTTTATATAATTCATTATTTCAAGTGCAAATCCAATTTAAGTTAATAAATTTTGATCAATAGGATAGGTGGATTGGAAACTACCTGCGCTCTAATTGGTTGAATGATGTACGTCACTTAAGCTTCTCCAATCAGGGCGCAGATAGTTTTCAATCCACCAATCACAGATGTCAAAATTATTTAACTTAATTTGTATTTGCGCTTATAGATAAAGAATTATACAAAAAACGAATTTTATAAAAATTCCTTAAAATTTTATGCAGATTTCAAATCTATTAGATTCACTAATATTCTTTCCAATTTTTATAGCTTAACGTCCATATTACATCTTTTGGAACACTTTTTTTTTGAAAAAAAATTTTAATCTGTTAATTTCTAAGAAAAAACTTGTATGTGGCATTAGAGAATCATTAATTAAAAAGGGGGAGTAGGTTGTGCGAAAATTCCGTAAAGGTGTGAGTTTTAAGACTTAAAAACAGTAGAACAATAAAATTTATGTTAACTTTAATAAAAAAAAATTTTGTCTATAGTTCTTTTCAATAAGAAATACATATATTATTTAGTAAATATTATTGTTCTACTACTGTTTTTAAGCCTTAAAACTCACCTTTACGGAATTTTAGCACAACCTACCTCCCCCTTTTTAACAAAATTTCACATTTTAGAAATATTTCACTTAAAAAATAAAAACAGAAAAATCTTTGTACTTAAGAACAAGAATGATGTTAACCATTATGTTTTGTTGTAATATAGTTGCGCATAGGAAATGATCTAGACAAAGCATTATTGGACCAATTACTAGAAAGCCATAATTATAAACCAAAATACTTATTATGGTTTAGGAGAAGAATTTTTCTAAATATATTTTTGATATTAAGTATCGTATAGAAAAAAAGTGATTGCATAAATTTTTAGAATGTTGTTTAATTAATTTGATAAGTTTTAGAATGGCACAGCATACGAACCTTTAAAAAGGCTGTGAAGTCAAGTTTGGCGGCTTCAGCTTTTTCAAGCTGCTGCACTGATTAGGTATTTTCTTAATAGAATGGGAGAAGGGGAGGAAGAATAATTGGAGGGAAAAATATGGGAGGGAGGGGACATTGGGCTATCTATTATAATAGTCCCTAAAGTTTTATAATAATATTTTGTTATTCATTGGCTTAGCAACTTTGGGGACTTTAATAATGTTAATTGGTTATTTCATTCAGTTAAAAGTTCAAATGTTTTAATCTGTAATTCCGGATCTACATCAATTTATCGGCTATTATCTTATCCAAAATCAAACTTGGAGAATATTATTGGAACTGGTCTACACCGATTATGTCTAATAGAACGAAATATCCACAGAACTATAAACTAGAAACCCTACCATTTAACCCAATAACAATACAACAAAATATAAATACTGCAACATTAGGTCATTTAGATTTCCTCTCTCTCTCTCTCACTTGCTCTCAGACTTTACCACAAGTCTTCAGTGAGTCCTTACAATTTAAAGGTACATATCTATAATACAAAGTAGAACGATGTCTGTCTGTTTGTTTGTAGCGAAGGATCTCGCTAACCGCTGAACCGATCGGGTTCTCCTTTACAGGGTAGCTTCTCATAGGTCCCGGGAAGGTTTATAACTATTTTCTTGGGGGGTGAACACCCCAAACCCCCCCAAAAAATTAAAATACCCATTGTCTAATCCCAAAAAAATCCTGCATGTATTTAGTGCATTTTTAAATGGTGTTTTAAAACACAGAAGATTTATTCTGTAGTTCCCACATAAAAGGATAAATTAGCACTCCTAAGAAACTCTATTAAAGGATTATAACAACTAGTGGAGTTCAACTGAGGCCAGACAATTTTATTCATTTTCTGCCCAGCAATAAAAATCTCATGCTGAATGGTCCACTGTTTCATTTGCTTGTGATAATTACCCCACAGACAATTTTAAAGTACAGCAAGTACAAATATTATACTGATATACCAAAAAAAACTCATATTTACAAAGCCTCATTCCCAACCTAAACATATTGAAGGTTACATACCTTGACCTTAGGTTAGAAACATATCCTTTGGTGAAAATGTACAACCATTGGCTCATTTGACTTCCTTTAGGACCTAATTTTAAATTCATCTATTAAAAAACTTTAGATTAAATGTATAATTATTTGAGGATAAATAAACAAAAGAAAATTAAACTAAAATTAGATTTTATGATATACTAAATAGATGAATTCCTTCAACATTTAATTGTGAGGCAAGGTCTTCAACAGTCTGTTTTATACTGAGCTTTACATCAAAATGGAATGAAGCGGCCTTGTTCAAATAAGCTTGGGCTTTGCCTTGGCAGACTATGGTAGCAAACTCGTGCCCAGCTATTCCTGTATTTGATCAAATATCTTTTCAAGCATTTCAGACGACAGTATTATATTTTAATAACTAATTTTTAAACACATTACATTAGTAAAATTTATAGGTAGAATTTTAGTTAACCAGCTGACAATAAAATCTACTTAAGTCAAAAAAAAGTTTTTTTTTGTTCATGAATAATAATGATGCATGATATAATCCGATCAATAAGTTACAAGAATTTTAGTAAACACAACATTGCATAAACTCCCATTTTATTAACATTTCACATTTATAATTCTAGAAATAAATATTGTTAAAAGGGCCAATTCTTTTATTCCTCTCCTAAGACTGCTTTAGCATTAAATATTTATACCTAAAAGTCTTATGACCTACTAAAGGAAAAACTAAAGTGGGTTTTTATTTTATACAACATTTAATGTAAAACAGCACTAAATTATTTTTTCCTGATACATAAAATTTGAGAAGTGTATGTTGATGAGAATTAAACAGCTTCTGTTGGTTACAATTAACTTTACATTCTAGGATATTTTAATGGATTCATTTCATAGAAGAATTATTAGGCCTTTTAATCATTTAGATGTAAAGCATTTATTTTTAAAGCTCTTATAGTTTAATAGAAAAAAAGTAATCTGTCCAGAACACAAGAATACAAAATTCGTATTTTATTATTTTGTTATTTGTTGAAAGACTACATTTAATTTTGCTGATTCTTCCACAGAAAGTGGCTGTTTTGTTTGAACCACAAAATAAAGGAAAAAGTGTATGGGATGGGATATATTGTATGAATACAGAGTGCAGTGGTGCATTCTATTTATATAGATAGTTATTTCATTGTGGAAAGATGGATAACAGACATTCATAGGCGAACATATTTTAATAATAGTATCTATTCATTCATTTTATAAAGTTTTATTTTATTTTCATGTAATGTTAAAAATTTGTTTGAATTGCAAATGTTTATTTTATTCCACAGACTCTTTCCTTCAAGTAAGAGGTAGGGTATTCAATCAAATAGGTATCAATCATAATAGTTATTGCAATTTTTCTTATATTTGAAAGGGTGGCTCTATAAGCTATAGTATTTTTCACTTTTAACTTGAAAATCTACTCTAAATTCTGTCTGCCCATCTGTAAGTTTTTGTTAAAATCTTACTTTAATGCTGTGGGGAAATAAGATTTATTTGAAATAGATGACTTTAATTATTCTGAAAGTAACTCCGACCAATATAAAACTCAATTAATTTCAACGTTATCTGAACATTAAACTATGATGATATTTCTGTGTGACATATGAAATTAACTTTGCTGGTATTTTATGTTAGATTTAATATTTCTACCAAAAATACTTTAAGATATGATTCCTTTGATATGACAAGTTGGTCTTCTGTCAATAATAACCACCACCTCCATTACATGCCAAGTTATTCGTTCCTCCTGAATGGATAGACAGATACAATAGAATAGACAGGTTAACAGTACACAGAAAAAAAAATACATTAATAATTCATAAATTAAAGGATAATTGAAAAAAAAAGATTGAAAACATGTAGATTTTTAAGATACATAGTTAGAAATTATTTAAAGATTGAGAAAAGGAAAGTGTAAATGTACTATAGGTTCAAAAACATTTTGCAGGCGTATAAACAAATTATCAAAATATTATAGATAATAGACAAACCATACCTTGTTTTTGGAGAGAACAAAAATATTGCATCGATGTGAGGGCCCTTCCTTATTGCTATCCTCTATTGGTTTAAACAGCTTTTTAACAACTGTACCATCCTGTTATAGCCATTAATATAATTCTTTTTATAAAACAAGAATGCTTGAAAAATCAGACAAAGCACATTAATAAATGAATAGTGATATCACTGTGTATATTATAGGGACCGGATTCAGATTCTTACAAGAATCCGTCAAAAAAAATGGCAGATTCCAGATTCTTATTTTTTGCGGATTCTGGATACTAGCAATATTTTAAAAGGCTTTTTTCGAAAATTAAGTGCTACATATGTCCTAAAAATTAATGTTCTTGGTGTTCTCTATAATTCACCTCCGAGAATTTAACCAGATTTTAAAAGATTTTATATGATGATAATCTTTGCCTTCAAAAAGGGGGAGTTGAAAGAAAAAACTCAAGACGCTAATTTTAGCCTACCACTTAAGAATCCGTAAATGCTATTAAAAAACGGATTCTGGATTCGGATTCCAAAATTGACCAAAAATTGGATGGATTCCGGATCCCAGATTCAGATACGGATTGCCAACCCTAGTATATTATAATCATAACCAGAAGGCAGGATGCTTAATTCAGATATAATTTCTAATGAAAACCTCTAGAAAGTTGAAGTTCAGACTGACCCTAAAAAATTGAACTGAAATATTTAAATAGAGACATAATATGTAGCTTAATTTGAATTTAGACTAATGACAATGTTCCTGTTTTTTGGCCACCATTTTGACACTGACTCTCTCTCTGATATTCTCTCTTCTTAGATTCTGTCTTGCCTAAAACATACTTATACTTAGTAGTACAAAAAATAAAATTTATACTGATAAAGAATTAAGTGGCTTTTTCTCTTTCTTTACATTAACAGATTTTTGCAATAATGAATTAATTTGGTAGTATTTGAATACTCAGTGTAAGCTTTAGCTTATGACAAATGAATTAAAGCTTATTTTATCATATTAACTTTGAATAGATAAAGATAAACTTTAAATGTCCTAACTCTAATTATAGCTTGGTACCAATCTTTCCTCCTGAAGTCCTGAGGGAATAAGTGTAGAATGCAGGCTAGTTTAGAGTCCAGAGAAACAGAATTGCAAAGGATTGCATGATAAGTTGCACACTAGATATAGGAGAAAGCAGGCATGCCCAAATCTATTCCAAGTTGCAACATTTCTTATAAATTTTCAAATGTTTGTGCACTACACTTAGTTTTTTTACATTAGAAGAACTATCCTTATTAAAAGATATAATTTCAAATAATAGTTTTGAAAAAATATGTTGGATAATATTGTTCTTTCTAGAATGTAATAATCTAGGTTATGATTAATTTTCATTTTATTTTAGAAAATATTTTAAGATATTGGTAAGACATTTTTAAAGCAATCTAAGATTATCTGTATTAATTAATAAATTAAGTTAATTCAAAATGTAACCAGGATCTATAAATATTCTTGAATATAACAGGCCTTATGCACATTAAATAGCATTAGCTCAACTTTCTTTTGAAACAGAATTATACAATTCCTGGAACCAATTTTATTGCCCATGAAACCAATGTATACTGTGAAACAACTGTCCACCACAAATATGAAAAGGTGCTTGTACCAATTTAATGAAATTACCAAGAAATATCAAGAAAACCATTCTCTGTATTATCTTGTTTAAGAATTAATACATAAAGATAATAATTATAAAAACAAAATTTTTCAAAATTACCAGTGTTGTGAAAATACCACACAAAAAAATGCAGGGAAATGAATATAAGTTAACAGAGAGGACACTTTTTTGCAATCAAAGTACGAGCACAAAATAATCATTAGGTATTAGTTTTGTTCATTTAAGTTAGATTTTTCCACTAGAAATTGTAAATTATAGATATAAAAAGATTAAAATTGAGTAAAATTTTTATTGGGTGCTGTTAAGCTTTATCACCAAGCAATATCAATTTGTAGCCTTTGATGATGACGAAACTTAATATCCTTTATCTACAATACAAAGTAGCTTGATGTCTGTCCGTCTGTCTGAAGCTTAAGATCTCGGTAACCACTGAACCGATCGGATTCTACTCTTCCGGGAAAATACCTACTGGTCCTGTGGTTTGGTTTTAGGCTATTTTCTTGGGGGGGGGGGGACATCCCCCCCAAAAAAAACCCATAAAATCCCCCCCATTTTTTTTTGTAGGAGATATCCCTATTTTAGATACCTATTCTTATTTTTTTTTTAAGAATTTCACCTTTACTTTTTTTATCATCTCTTGGGGCAAAGCCCCTAGAGGCTAGGGGTGAAGCCGCTAGTTTTTAAAATACTGAGATGAATTATTGAAAAAGTAGAACATAACAATAACAGAGCGGAAAATTTTCTTGAAGGAGCAATTATTTTTCTAATTATAGACTACCTACTCTGTAAGATTAAAAGATGAAAACAGTACAAAATAAATTTCTTAAAATAAAACCTATTTTTGGATCTAAAAATTATTTTAAAAGGTCTAATTTCAATTCTAGCAAAAACAAATTTAAAATTTAAGACAGTTGTCTAATTTGGCAAAAGCTATATTTAATCTGTTTGAAAAGAAAATAATAAATTTCTAAGAGTTCATACCAAATGATACAAAACTATAAACTCATAAATCAGCTTTCAAGCTAACTATGTATTTCATTCAACAAATACAATTATTTAATGCCTTAAAATGTAAATATTTATTTATGTTAAATAAAGTTTTATCAAATAAGGGGGGGGTAAGTTTTGCCACTTTCGCGTAATCAGTGTTGTGTGGGCTAGGTATTGATCTGAGATTATAGGTTATTTAGGATAAAAGTTTACTTTTGGGTAGTAGTTCACGGAAATTTAATCATTTTTTGAATAGGTCTCCAGGTTCAGGTGCTGCAGGCTGGAAGGTCGTTTCTGGACAGGTATAAAATTTTAAAAAATTTTGTTTGAAGAGTTAGAGAGCAACTTATAAAACAAAATATGCTTCTTTTTGAATGTTATTAACATATCTGCAAAAAAAAATTAAAATCGGCCTCCAGGTTCAGGTGCTGTAGGCCTCCAGGTACACTCTGGACAGGTAAAAATTAAATTTTTTATTTGAAGAGTTACAGGTACACTTTTAAAACCAAATATGCATCTCTTTGGATGTTATCATCATATTTGCAGAAAAATTTGAAATCGGCCTCCAGGTTCAGGTGCTGCAGGCCTCCAGGTACACTCTGGACAGGTAAAAATTTTTAAAAATTTATTTGAAGAGTTACAGGTACACTTATAAAACAAAATATGCATCTTTTTGGATGTTATCATCATATTTGCAAAAAAATTTAAAATCGGCCTCCAGGTTCAGGTGCTGCAGGCCTCCAGGTACACTCGGAACAGGTAAAAATTAAAATTTCTTATTTAAAGAGTTACAGGTACACTTATAAAACAAAATATGCATCTTTTTGGATGTTATCATCATATTTGCAGAAAAATTTAAAATCGGCCTCCAGGTTCAGCTGCTGCAAGCCTTCAGGTACACTCTGGAAAGGTAAAAATTAAAATTATTTATTTGAAGAGTTACAGGTACACTTATTAAATCAAATATGCATCTTTTTGGATGTTATTACCATATTTGCAGAAAAAATGACAATTGGTCTCCAGGTTCAGGTGCTGCAGGCCTCCAGGTACACTCTGGACAAGTAAAAATTAAAATTTCTTATTTGAAGAGTTACAGGTACACTTATTAAACCAAATATGCATCTTTTTGGATGTTATTACTATATTTGAAGAAAAAATGACAATTGGTCTCAAGGTTCAGGTGCTGCAGGCCTCCAGGTACACTCTGGACAGTTAAAAATAAAATATTTTATTTGAAGAGTTACAGGTACATTTATTAAACCAAATATGCATCTTTTTGGATGTTATTACCATATTTGAAGAAAAATGACAATTGGCCTCCAGGTACACTATGGACAGGTAAAAATAAAATATTTTATTTGAAGAGTAACAGGTACATTTATTAAACCAAATATGCATCTTTTTGGATGTTATCATCATATTTGCAGTTAAAATTAAAATCAGACTCCAGTTTCAGGTGCTGCAGGCCTCCAGGTCCAGTCTAAACAGGTAAAAATTATAATTTCTTTTTTAAAGAGTTAGAGGTACACTTATTAAACTAAATATGCGTAATTTTGGATGTTATTATCATATTTAAAGATAAATTGACAATCGGCCTCCAGGTTCAGGTGCATTCCCCATTCTGAGTATCTGTAATATTATATCTGAGACAGAATTATATTTTGCATAGGTGTGGAAATCCATACATAAACAAAAAGTAATAAATACTTCAGATCTATTTAGCTGGCCCCTTGAGGCTACCTTGACCCTGTCCGGAGCATAACTTAAACCTTTCATCTAAATAAAAAAATTATAAAATTAATTTTTTAAACCTGTCCAGCAGTCTCATGGAGGCCACCTTGAGCCTGTCTGAAGCACATCTAGGGACATTAAATAATATGTATTTTATTTGATAATGATATTTATCCATTTCCTATTTTATAACCTTTTCTCTAAATTCAAAAATTATGTATTAGGATTATTAGCTATCCTGCAGGCTCCTGGAGGCCACCAGAGCCTGCCTGGAACACAAATAGAAGGTTTACTTGATAAATTTTGCTATTATATTATATTTTAACAATTTTCTATTTAGAAACCTTTCCTCTAATATTAAAAAATAAATCAATAAGAAATTTTAAGTTTTACATGTCCAGAGTGTACCTGGAGGCCTGCAGCACCTGAACCTGGAGGCCGATTTCAAATTTTTCTGCAAATATGATGATAACATCCAAAAAGATGCATATTTGGTTTAATAAGTGTACCTGTAACTCTTCAAATAAGAAATTTTAATTTTTACTTGTCCAGAGTGTACCTGGAGGCCTGCAGCACCTGAACCTGGAGACCAATTGTCATTTTTTCTGCAAATATGGTAATAACATCCAAAAAGATGCATATTTTGTTTAATAAGTGTACCTGTAACTCTTTAAATAAAAATTTTTAATTTTTACCTGTCCAGAGTGTACCTGGAGGCCTGCAGCACCTGAACCTGGAGACCGATTGTTAATTTTTCTGCAAATGTGATGATAACATCCAAAAAGATGCATATTTTGTTTTATAAGTGTACCTGTAACTCTTCAAATAAAAAATTTTAATTTTTACCTGTCCAGAGTGAACCTGGAGGCCTGCAACACCTGAACCTGGAGGCCGATTGTCATTTTTTTCTTCAAATATGGTAATAACATCCAAAAACACGCATATTTGGTTTTATAAGTGTACCTCTAACTCTTCAAATAAAAATTTCTTATTTTTACCTGTCCAGAGTGTACCTGGAGGCCTGCAGCACCTGAACCTGGAGGCCGATCTTAATTTTTTCTGCAGATATGATAATAACATTCAAAAAGAAGCATATTTTGTTTTATAAGTTGCTCTCTAACTCTTCAATCTAATTTTTTTTTAATTTTATACCTGTCCAGAAACGACCTTCCAGCCTGCAGCACCTGAACCTGGAGACCTATTCAAAAAATAATTAAATTTCCGTGAACTACTACCCAAAAGTAAACTTTTATCCTTAAATAACCTATAATCTCAGATCAATAATTAGCCCACACAACACTGATTACGCGAAAGTGGCAAAACTTACCCCCCCCTTGTTTTTCCAGTAAGTAAAATATGTTTTTTTTTTTAAAGTTAAAATAATGTAGAGTTATTTTATGAGATAGAACCTATAATAGATCTGCATTATAGATAACACTCTTGCTATTGAAAAACATATTCTCTGTGGTTGCTTAGTTTGAAATATAAGCCCTTTGAATTGCTTCTTTAAAGATGCAAAATTCTGACCTTATTTCCCTTGAATATGGATATTTAGATGAGCATATCAGACAATCAGATAGACAGATGGATAGAAAGATAAAAATACCTTGTGCATGGTTTCTAGAAGGATGCCAAATTTAGACTTATTTCCACCACTCTCTGTAACCTTCTGGAATATCCTACAGAAAAGATTATACTTTTCAAAATCATAAATCAAATTATATTACATTGCCAAATAAAAGATGAATTAGATCAAAACTTCCCCAATAAAAATTATTTTGTCTTAGTATCTATTCTTAGACCAAAAGATAATACTTTAGACATTTAAAATCCATCACATTTTAAAAGCTTTAAAAGGGATTTAAATATGGTTTTGCTCTAGACAACATTTTTATTTCTTTCAATGATTTTTGTCCAGTCAACCAAAATAATTTTGTAGCTACTCTTTCATTTGTAAAATTGATATCTTATTTAGGTTTTGATATTATTAGGCAAAGATTGAAATGTCTAAATGTTTGAAATTAAATGTGAATAGGCCAGTATTTGATTCTAGATTTGCTATTAAACTTGTCATATCACATTTGAATAGAATCCGCACAGGCTGACTCAAAGTCCACTTTTTCAAATATCTTATATTTGTGAAAAAAGATGGCTAATGAAATCTGTAAGTAATTTACAAAAATAAAAAAGATATTCCAGAATAGTGAATGATTACAGAAGTGAAACATTGAAGTAAATAACTCACAGAAATGTTTTAATACATGAATACCAGATGTTTTGTATCAGGATATTATAATCTACTTAACATGTTCACCCTGTAGATTTGTTTGATTATGTTGTGTATAAACTTTCCTGATAAGTATGTTTACATCTTCATATTCATCTCTTATCCTCCATAATTCTGTGTCCTGTCCTATTCATAGATATATATATATATAGATAGATTGATTGATTTAGGATAGGAAGATAGATCAATAAATGGATAAATAGTTAGATAGATCAATAGATACAGAGAGATGGAACAAGGATGACAATATCCATAAATGTGAAGCTCTAAAATTAGATGGAAGGACAAACAAACAATAACTCAAGTACTGTCAGAAATTAATAATCATAACATTAATTTGTAATTCTAAACAATATTGTACATAAATTTGTTGCAAATTGTGTGGATACAGGATACAGTTAGAGAAGAAACTATCATTATGAAAAAAACCATAAACGGACGTGCAGACCGACTCCAATTAAAGAAAACCTTCGTTTTTAAAACAGCTAGCTTAGGAAAATATAAAACAATAAAAACAGCAAAACAAGTATCCAATGTACTATTACTACAAACTAAAAGAAATATTGTTGTCCTCAATGATAAGTCTAAGATTAATGGATTAATTTATCAAACAGACTTATCTGTCTATTTTGTCTGATAAAGATTTAATGTTACTTGTTTAATTGTAAAATCTATTTGTATGATATTAAATCTTTTTAGGTTTCCTCCTATGAATGATGTTGTCCATGCTTTAACAAATATATATTCATAAATTGTAATTGTCCGACTAGTTAGTGTACTGGCTCAATTTCCTATGCTTTGTAAAGCCTTGCTTTTATAGATGTTATCATCCTTGTTATTTGAACTATCTATCCATAGAAAGTCTAATGTAAAACATATGTCACAGAGACTGATTAGTATACTGGCCTAATTTCTCTGGTTGTAAATAATATGTCAAGTATATTACTGTGTTCAATTTTCCTTTTTTCTCATAGAAAAATAAAAAGAAAACTCATAATCTCATTGTATCATGTCAAAATCTAAGGCAAATAAGAAAATAATAAGCTTTTTTAAAGGAACTTCTAGGTTGTACCTCGTCGTTAAAGAATCTTTGCTATCAGTAATACTATTAAGTCAAAAAGTTTTACCTGAGTTATCAGGATATGGATGTGGAGCTGCTCCAGGTGGTCCAGCAACTGCAAGGGGGGCTCCCACTCCTTATAAAGAAAAATCATTAGAAATGTTTTTAAATCTAAAAGCAATGTAACTTTAATGATACTTGTTAAATATTTAATGCAGGGGTGTACATTCTGCATGGGGGGAAAAGTGACAAATAAAGTTACCTGAAAACATTTTTCCTCCTTGGACAGAAAAATTGAAATTATGTGGGTGGAGGAAAAAAGAATAGAATAAAGGGTAGGTACTGAAAACATTTCCCCAATATTTTCCCCTTCTAAGGAAAAAATAGAAAGGGAAAAAATAAAATATATTTTGTAGTCAGGGAAAAAAATCTTGTGCAGAATATACACCGCTGCTTTAATGTATGGATATGAGAAAACTTTGTCTTCTCGCATTTAGTAAGCTAACAGAAGTAAATTAATTTCCCCTATTTATCTGTTACCCAATTTTTTAAAGCTTGCTAAGTCAGAATTTTAGAGATTTATCTGACCTTGTTAGCCGCTAGAAAGTTAGCAATATGGGTCTGATATCTGGTGTACTATATACATCAGTAATAGTAGCTCCGGTTTAAAGCATAGGTTTTCACTTTTCATCTTATGATTGTATCTCATTCATGAAAACACTAGTAACACAATAACAAAACAAAGTGTATACCTTGATGAATTGCTCCTGGAAGGGGTGCCTGGTGACCCCCTGCAACCGCAAGTGGCGGGTGTAGAATCCCTCGCGGTTCTAGAAAGTCTTGTTGCTCTAAAAGTATTGAGATAATTGTTGTTATTTTATTATGAACTAGCCTCTAAATGCCTCTAGGGACATTATAGGGAAAGGGTGGGTGGTATGTCAACTCTTCACTTTAAAATAAATAATTTTTCTGGACCTATACCTAATGTAAATAATATTGGTTCAGCGGTTAAGATAGACAGATACAGAGACATCATGTTACTTTTTTTAAGTTTGATAATAATTTGTTTAATGATTTTTAAGGTAATTCTTCTCCAACTAACCTACACACCCTAAATGTAAGAAACTTTATATCAGACAATAAAAATAATATCAGGCATTTAATCTTTGGATATCAATAAAAGTTTTTAATATGAAAGATTACTTTTTATCCCCTGTCAAAGCCCACTTTTCTCCCCTTTCTTTAACAAAATAAATTAATCTTTTCACATGTTGGAACATTAGACATATGAGTTAGATTGGTTATATTTGATAAAAATAAAATAATAGTTTGTGAATTATAAAAATATAATAAATGGTTTAAATATTCGCATCAAATTAAGATAAAAAGCAATAAAGGCAAATTCATGTACGGATAAATATATGAGCTTCCTGACAAGACAACCATTTCTTCTTTGAATAATTAACAGCTGCCAAAGTCAAAATGAAAAATTAGAGGATGACTAATCTACACCAATTGTCCTTTCCCTGATACTACACATGTATTTCTAATTGTATTTATATTTGACATATTGGCAGTTTTATTGATCAAATCTTTGTGTCCACTTTTGCCAGAAAAAAAGGGGATAAACAAAAAAAATATTACAACATACAAAAGTATTAAAGGTCATAGATAAGAATATGTGGGTATAGTGCCTTTCATGACAACGCCTCTTAAGGGGCGTTTCGTCTTATTTTCACAGTAGCTTTTCTACGGGGCAATCACCTAACCTAAAATAACATATCAAAGGCTACTGTGAAAATACGACAAAACGCCCCTTAAGAGGCGTTGTCACGAAAGGGACTATACCCGAATATGTTAATATGTTACTGTAGAATAAGATAAAAATATAACAATGAAATGCCTTCTTTTTAGACAGACAGAAAAGTGGGGAAAAAATAGTTTCTGTGACTTTATGTAGCATTATTTCAACTATTAAAATACTCTTATTGTATCTTTATATTAACTTATTATTACAGGTATGTTACTGGATACTTCAAGATTAGAACTAAAAATCTCAACAAATCAAAACTCTTAAAATAAAAGGATTTGTAATTTAAATTTCTTTAGTTCATGAAGAAAATATGGAATAATGCAGATTATTATTCTTTGAAATTTTTACTGGTTTATCCTTTTTAGCTGCTACTCTTTAATTAAGGACTGTCCGTTGCAGAAAGTAACTTAAAAAGTTATTAAAGCTGTCCATTGAAAGTTTTCAATACCTTTGAACTAAGATTAAAACAAAATACTTTTACAGGAAAAGAATCTTTACATTGTGTTCTCTGTACCGCAAAAGCTGCATGGCAATAACCTTTCCAGCAGAGATACTCTGAAATTTAATTTTACCTATCTAGTCTAACCCAAAAATAAAAAATAATGAATCTAGATTTACTTTTATACGTTGTCTAATCATCATATGATATTACATATAAGAACTGTAAACAAAATATCCTCTGCTAACTAATCCACCATTACTCAATGAATAATCAGAGGACAAACTTTGTTACAGAGAGAAGGAGAAGTAGTGTTCACGCATTGTGACCAATATTTTTATCCTATTATATAAAGTAGTAAGCTTTTTTATCTGTAGCAATGGATCTTGAACTAATTGAGTTCTCTTTTACATTGAAGCTTCTTATAGGTCCAATGAAGGTTTCTCCACCCTTCCAAAAAAAATGACCCAATCCCCAACCCCTAAAAAAACAATCTTTTTTTATGTTTCTTTTTAAAACTCAAATTGACTTTTCCCCCTCCCACCTTAAGTAGGCCTAGAGGCTTTTAGTGGCATAGCCGCTAGTAGCTAACAAAGAATAGTAAAATATTTTGCAATATCCATCAAAATGTCTTCTTTATCTTAAATGATTTGAAAAAAGGGGGGGGGGGGTATAGTTTTTAAGGTTTGTTTCTTTATTACTTTAGATGAAGTTATTTGGTACATGTATATTGTATAGGCCTGCAGGGTTAGGGCCTCAAACAGCCTTCTCCTAATTTTTTTTTGTTGCTTTCCAGAAATACTCGAAGAATTTTCTTTTTCTATACATATTCTTGCAAAGCTAAAGCCAATATTCTTATAAGTATACATATATTCCCTTAATATTAAGATCTAAACACACACACACACACACACACAATATGCCCCCTTCAATATTATAATAAATAAAAGACTAATCGCAAATAGTTTTTATTCCTAAACCATTTGATTGTTCCAGCCAATTATGATAGCAGATCTATAGCATAGATGTATATACAGATAACTACCTTCCTCCCTTTTTCAATGACCTTTTTCGTCTGCTACCAAATTGTTTTCTGCTACTTAGCTGTGTTAATATAACCTACAAAATTGGCTAATTTTCAATGACCCAATTGAGAGTAGGTCCAAGGATACTGCGATGGTGGGAGATACAGTTATTTAGCCAATTCCCCATCCAGTGTTTTACTCTTGGCTCTTATATGGAAGTTATTCATAATAAAGAGTTATGCCCATTAAGATATATAGGTTGGAAGAAATTTTAATGTTAGGGGGAGATTTGAAATTCATTTTTTGTATAATTATTTATCTAAAAGGGGAAATAAAATTTAAGGTCATAAATTTTGACCAATAGGATAGATGGATTGGAAACTACCTGCGCTCTAATTGGTTGAATGATGTGCAACACTTAAGCTTCTCCTATCAGAGCGAAGATAATTTTCAATCCACCAATCACAGATGTCAAAATTAATTAACTTAAATTGTATTTCCGCTTTTAGATAAAGAATTATGCAAAAAACGAATTTTATAAAAAAAATCCTTAAAATTTGATGCAGATTTCAAATCTCCATCTAACATTAAAATTCTTTCCAACTTTTTAATATTTTAATGCCCATACATGGGCGAAAGCATTTCCCCCATCATTATTTCCAATATACTTGCTTGAATTTATTATTGTATAAACAGTTTTTAATGTCTTTAGTCATGATGCGATTTGGTTGAGACTATAATAAAGAAAACTCTTCTAACGCTCTAATGTATTATTCAGATTTCCATATATTTGGGCAATATTATTTTTTTCATATTCATATATTTATGATAAATTGCCAACAACACCAGCCATAGACAAAGTATGTTATTTATGGCTCCATAGACAAGTTAGATTTATGGTTTCATAGACAATGTATCTTGTTATGTCAATTACGAGGTTGAAAAACTATTTGCGTTCATGGACAGACAGCATGAAATTTAATGTATATAATTTTATTTCTAAAATTCTCCTAATTTACAGTATCTAATATGAGAAATAAGAAAATGGGAGCATAAAAGGTAAATGTCTAGGCCTTTGACTGCCTGTTACCCCGTATAGTGCCCTTATCACACACAAACATTTACACACATTTATGGATAAAACAAGGATTAAACTTATCAAAGCATAACTATGGAATAAGAGGTTGAACATTGTAAGGCCCACACTTACAAAAAGTTAAACTTGGCTACAGATGATATTGTGAAAATATAACAATTGTGAAAGTTTTAAATTTTATTAGTCTTTTATTAAGTATATTCAAGACATAAATACAAAAAATAAGAATTTACATGGTCTATCAATATGAATGTCATTCGCATTTCAAACAATTCAATGAATTTTAGAATTGTATTGAGGCTATCCTATTATATAAAGAAGTAAGCGTTTTTTGCCTGTCCCGAAGGATCTCGCTAACTGCTGAACCAATATTGTTCTCTTTTACAATGAAGCTTCTTATAGGTCCTGGGAAGGTTTTAAACTATTTTGGGTGAGGGTGTCTTCACTCCCCTCCCCCCCCCAAAAAAAAAAAAATATTTTGTTTACTCTTTTTGGATGAGGTCGACTTTTCCCCCTCCTACCTTAAGTGCCCTTAGAGGCTTCTAGGGGCGTATCCGCTAGTACTTTATAAAGCAGCATTGCTGCTTGTAACAAAATCAGCCATCCACACTAACATACATACACAATTTCTTTTGGTTGTAGTAAACTTGCATATAAATATACATTTCTCTCCAGCACAACATCCTATTCTCTCTCTATCTTCACCAAATATCTCAAGAATTGTCTACAATCTACATAAAGGATGTCAGACAAATAAGTTGTTCAGTGAAATATCTGTGTTTAACAAAATTTTCAATATCTTGTTTAAATTGGATTGATGATTTAAGAACAATTATAATTGATAACTCTTTGGTAATTCGATTTCTACTTTTGTGAACTAAAAATTTTTCTGAAGTCCATATTAAGTCGCCTACTATGAGTTTTTAGTTTTTTGTATTTATTCAGTGAATACACTTAATAACCAGTCATCATACCAAAATGCTTGTTTCTATTCATATTTTAAGTTCCATTTTAACACATGGGTAATTTGGAACACTTCCAACCCCCTCCCCTTTCCTTTAGTTAAAAATGTTTTTACTCTTATAGGTAAACCTTTATAAGATTTAAAAACTTAATTCTTTTAGGACACACCCTTCAGTAATGTGTTGTATGTATTCCATGGATGTATTTATATTTATTATGGAACTACACTAGACAGTTTCAAACAGACTTGTTTTTTTTGTGTCTTTAAATTATAAACAAAATTATTGTGTCTGTATAACTTCTATATGACTTTCAGTACCGGTGTCTCTCATTAATCTATTCTAATAATAATAGATCAGTAATGTACAAAGGAAATGAATCTCATACCTTCATAGAAAAGCTGTGCATGATTTTGACTAATTAATTATCTAACTCCATAACTTTCATCTGATATATTGTGTAAAAATTCAGTTAATAATAAGCAATTGTGCTTCTATTCTAAAATCTCTTTAATAAATTCAAACAGTACAAGCTGAGCAATTTGAATATGCAAGATAATTTCTCAATTCATTTTAATTTAGCAACTTTTTACTTTCATTCACAGAAAAATCTTTTCAAGTATTAACTTTTCCAGATTGAATTATGAATATTTGATAAGTATTTTTCACTACTCCTTTCATGTGTATTTATGCACAAAATAATAATCCAATTTAAAACTCTCAATAACAATTCTAACTCAAATGCCATAAACTTTGGGGTATCTTTAGATTATCAAACTCAGTGTTTTGGATAATTGTTATGGAAAAATTATTCAATTTTTAACCTAGATAGATCTCATCAAATTATTACATTTTGCTTCAAAAAATGTCATTCTAGTTTATGTAATATTTTGTATAGATAATCTACATATGGTGTCAAACATATTGGCAATTACACATGACTATAGATATATAACAAAGTATAAACTTAGATTTAATGCAGTAGTATAGTATAGTTTAGTTAGTTGAGTAAAGGGGATATGTTACCAGTTGGTGGTAGAACTTTGTCAGACATTATCTTATAAATTAATATTAAATAGGCCACTTAAATTCTAATCTTAGATAATTTTATTTGAACACTTGTGCAATCTTAAATGTATATGTAAGTCATTGAGAATCTTAAATATGAAAAATAATGTATGGCAGATAAATACAGAATTTAAAGAGCATACCATTTCTAAAACTGAAAAGCTTATAAATCATGTTTAAATAATATGATTGCTATCTGGTTCCCCCTGTGTTTCATCTGTTGTCATGTTATACAAAGAGGATAATGCAATAACCCCCCCCCCCCCCTTATAACTATACTTGACTAGACTAGAGTAAAATGATGTCAGAAATGATTTATCTTTAAAGTTACACATGATAGATAAACTAAGCTGAGGCAAGTGTATACAGAGTATATATCATGCTTTATCAAGTTTGGTACAAGTAAGCATCTGCAATATTTTCAAAGATGACATTGTGTCAACCAGGGATAAGGGATGGGAAACGTAAGAAAATATTATTCCAGGCCTATTTTCCAACTAGGCCTAAAAAACTAGTTTCGGGATGACGCAGTAGTTAGATTTGAAAACTATGAACAATGATGAAATAGCTATTATATGAATGCAAAGAAAAAAAGTATAGAATAGAATTCAGGTAGTTGATTTCACCAATCATAAAATATAATAAAAACTTTTCAAAGAACCAATATGTTAGTGGCTTTAAGTAGAATCCCGTTATTACTTCGCCAACCCCCCCCCCCCCCCCCATTTAAAAAAAAAGTTTTTTTTGAGATGGTTAAATCTGATTTATTTTCAAACATTTTAAGGGGGGATCTACTTCATCCCAAAATTTGTATTTAGAAATAAACACCGCTTTAGCCCCCCAGCTTTAATAAATAAATTAAGTAGATTTGAATAAGTACATGGGTAACATTCTATCAACTAATTGTTCCATAGCATACATATAAATTAAGAATTTTTAAAAAAATTTATTTTACGTTAAATATTAACAGAAAAGTTCAATTAAGTGTGCAATAATTTTTACCAAAATTAATGAAAATTTTTTTTTAACAAAACACAGTACACTTTTATTTACATATTGAACTAGTTTTGTATTTGTAATCATTTAGGTGGGTTATCAATTCCACATGAAATGTAACTTTTAAATTGTCTAAAGACAATGAGTTTTTCACATTGTTCTAAAGTATAAAATGTTGAATCCTACTCAGTCTTCAAAAAACGATCTCTCAATTTATGTTTTGCTATATGGACATTTATTAATGTGTAGATTTAATAATAAGTTGATGTGATTGAACGTCATATATATTGTTGTCCTTCTGATAGCAGAAACTTTCCATTGTTGTCTTTCTAATAGCAGAAATTTATGTTTGCTTGAATTAATTTAGCCAATAATGAACTGGGGGACGCGTTTGTTATTAATAATTGGTTAATGCTAAAAGCAAGTTTCAGGCTATTGGATATTAGCCTACAGCCAATAATGAACTGGCGAAAATGAGTTGATTTTATAGGCAAAAAAGAAAAGTTGCCCCATCACTTTAAAAAGGAGGCTGAGACCTAATTTTCGGTCAGGTTTCCCATCCCTTATCCCTGGTGTCAACTTCAATATGTTTTCAAATTTATAAAACATGTATTTCCCATTTGTACCATGGATATAATTAAACATATTTTTAAATTTCTGATTAAAATAGAGTTGTGTCCTTTTTTAATTTAAATAACATAAGAGAACCTTGTAGGTATTGATTTGAGCACTTCAAAATTAATTTATATTTTTGCTAACAGTTAATTAATTAGAAACCTGAACCTCTTACCTATTTACCATAATCAAAGAACTGACCTATAATAGTCTGGTGAATCTTTAAAGGATGGAGGGCATTTCTGGTGGCATTAGTGTTAACAGCCTTGCACTGCATAATTTCAAATGTCCAAGCTTTAAATAGGGCTGGAGATATCAGATCTGACTTCCCAATCGTTTCCAGAAAGGTTTCCTGTGTCATATTTTTAACTCTCACCTTAGGGGCAAATTTGTCCTGGAAAATTTAAATAGGATTGAAGGAAGGAATAAATGAAAACTTAAAAACTTTGTTTTAAATGAACAAAGATTCCCAGACAACTAACTTTTAACAGTTATTCTAGAGTTGCTACACTTGCATGCAATTATGGAGTTTTATATATCCTATTTGAATTCCTGAAATTTAGCAATAGCGGCATCTTTATCTGGTGTGTTAGCAGTACACCAGGAGATCATAGCTCGGAATAGGTCACCCTCACTCACTTTCAGTCTAAAAAGAACAAAAGAGCATAATCCAAATGTAATGGGATGCAATATTTTTACACCCAAGGATATTAGGTTAATAAACATCCAACCCTTTAATTGCATGACTTTTGTCTGAGAAGTCCTGATTGTGCAAGGTAATAAGATGCCAAGGTATTCTCCCTACTCTAAACTATTTATGTTAAGCACAGAGCAGCAGTAGGCACTATTTTTAAAAGTTTTAAAACATAAAAGAAATTTCCAAAATTTTGCTAAAAACAAAATGTTTTGTAAGAAAACAATAGAATTTTTATAATAATCTGGGTTAAGTGATGGGAGGGAATAACTAGAAGTATTCCTCATATAACTTAGTTTATCACTCAACAGCCCCCACCTCCTTTTTTTTATAATATGAATAAAGCCCTTGTGGGAAGTTGGAACTCAAGCTATGTGTTGTATTAGATGTCAGGGGTTCTAATTCTTACTTTATCAAAATAAAATCAACAAAAAAAGTTGTTTATCTATATGGTCCACTAAAACTTGGAGGGATATTGCGGAATAACCTTCACTTCTAAATGCAATAACAATGTTTTTGTAATCATTCTCAATGGAATATTTTTTACAAAGTACAAATTGTATATCACTAGAAATCTAGAGAACAATAAATAATATAAATTGTGCTGAATATTTAGAAACTAGGTATTCAATATATTAAAAAAAATATTTATTTCAATATGATTGAAAAATGGATAACAACATCCTTAAAAGTGAAATTACGATATAATATTTAGATAGAGGTAAACAAACAAGGTATAATTTGATAAAGTGTTTAGAAATATTTAAATACATGTCACATAGCAAACAAACTATAGAATAGCCCCACAATTAAAAGCACTTACCTTTCATCGTCTAAAATTTCCAGAACCACATTCTCTGCCATACGGACAAATGTATTTTCCATCTGAATTATGGCTTGCATCCTGGACTTTATCTCTGCCAGTCCAGATGAGAGAATTCCCTGAAACAAAATAGTTTTAACAAGGATGTCATCATCATGCATAGGTAAAAAATATTGATGTTGAATAGACTAAATTATCATCTTTCATCTTTATATGTAACTAGTTAATTTGAGGAATGAAAGGAAAATAGCCTAAAAACACCCAAGATATTTATCAAGCTTCCCTAAAAAGTACTATCGATTTGGACCAGCAGTTTCTGAGGTTTTAGCTTCAGACTAAAAAAATTACTAATTATAATTTTTATTAGTATCTTTGCACCTAGCCTCATAAATAGGTAGGTTAGTAGACATTAGGAAAATGGGCTAAAACTATCCTTAGACTAATTGTTAAGCTTTCCTGAAAAGTACACCCAAGTTGCACATGTAATTTCTAAAATCTTTAAGACAAAAACCAACTTTATATTATAAGATAGATGTGGATCAGTGAGTGAGTTGTAGGAAATCTATTTGTTTCCATTTAAGAATAAAAATTAAAGTAGAACACTCAAGATATATGAAGCTCATAACTAAACTATTTCTTGCCTTACTTTAGTTATACTTTTTCCCTTTGCATAAGAAAAAATAGTCAACAAAATAAACAAAACAACCTGAATAAAACTACTTGAGAAATTATTCTTAACTTATACTTGGGTATAAATCTAATTCTTAAACTGAAATAAGAGTTTTAAAATCTACATCATTCTTTTGATCTTAGCTTAATTATCTAGTGATTAAATTTCATTCATGATTTTCTTAAAATAAAGACATGAAATTTGTAATTAATCTTCTCTGGTGATGCAGAAAAATAACTTAAAGATTAGAGGTACTTTGTGTGTTGATGTATTCTCTCAAAATGCATTAGCCTTGAAACAACATAATTTTTTTTTAAATTACTATTATAATTATTCCCTCTCAATCCTTTTTTTCAATATCTGATTCTTTTGTTATCAAAAATATTGCTCTGCTATAAACAGTGTTAATAAATACTTAAACTTAGCTTCCTTAGAGTAAATCTATTATTTTACTAATATTGGATGCAGTTTCATGTTATGAGACATGTTATTAAATTATGTTTGTATGAAGTATATTATACTTGTTATCAAACATCTTTCTATTCATGAGAACATCTTAGTTCTAAAACAACAACAAGGACACTTTTGTCCAAGAGCTGTGCAGCAACCATAAGCAAACAACATAGTTTAAAAGCTTCTCATGATACAGTTTGGATAAATTTTTTTTAAACAGTAATACTGAAGTAGTAAAACTTATCTTATTACATATTCAGTAAATATCAAATTAAATGACTTATTGTCAAGTCATATAAATATCTGCTATTACATGTTACATGTGCATGTGAGAACCAGTCTTTATAGATGTTTGGGTGCTTGTACGTAGGGGAGAAAGCAACAGCAAGTGGGAAAGCATGTAAAAGAATTTCTACCTATAGTAAACAAGCAAAATGTAGTTAATTTCTAGACATTTTTATAAACAAACATACATACCTGAATTAAAGATTAGCTGTTCAAGAAATAGTAAACATCTTACCTCATACACATATAGCTGTGATGCTTTGTTTACATGTTCCACTAATTCTCTGTTATCTGATATAGATTATTTATAACCAACTTTTTCTTTCGATATATTACAAAGTACAAATAAATGTATGTATAAAGTTATAGGACAAGAAATTAAATCATTTATCTAAAATTTTGATGGGAAGTACCAATAGTACCTATCTAAATAAAAGTTTTCAAAAGTAAAATTAAATCCAAAAACGTAGTATAACTGTGTTAGAGGAATTGTCATTTGATTTCATATTTATGTTAATATTATTTTTAAATTCATCAATTTTATACAATTCAAAGTTGTAGTCTACTGTATGACAGTCATTTGTATATTTTACAAATCATTTTAGATTATTAAATAATCAAAAGCAATAACATATCAATTATAAAACACTCCTTCAAAGAATATTTTTTTTTTATATAAGAAAAAAGAAAGGGCTAAAATAGAAACACATGTAAAACTAGAAAGGAAAAGTGTAATTTCCTGTGATAGTATTGAGAAATGATGAGAGCTTGGTGTTACACAAGGCTATGAGACCAGGTATCAGGTACATGTGGCCAACCTGAAAAAAAAAGAGTTTACTAACAGGCTTAACTGTTATGAACAATCTGAAATCTACATTTGGCCAACTTAATATTGAAAGATAGATAGCTTCAGCAGCATGTTAATTAATGCCTCTTTAATCAAAAATTCTGTATGATATATAAAATCTATGTGACTCAATCTTTTCTGAATCACCTTTATTCATTATTCTGACCTAATTGTACTATTCTAAAATAGTTGAATAGGTCATGTGACCGTGCCATTCATTTGATTAGATTACAATCCCTGTTACATCAACACTATTTTGTCTTATCTAACTATGATAAGTATTCATTCTATTTAAAGGGGTAGTTTCTTAAGGATCATATCAATCTAGGATTATCCATACCTTTATCACTGCCATACTTATGTTTTATCAGTTATATTATCAAACTTTTAATTTATGCCTAAAGTTCTTTCCAAATAGAAAGAAACTTTAATAGTTACAAATCACCCTTGTTTTTTTTATCAAAACTTTAAAAATGTAATACTCCAATTTCCGCAATATATCTTAAATTCTACCTAGGTATATAATACCCTTTGCAGAACTATCACTTTTCAAGTTTAAAAAATCAATTTTTCCAGATAATTTTATATTTTAAACTTAATCCTGATATGATTGTAACTCTAATTACACAATTTGTGTTTAAAAATATAATATAATGTGTAGATATTTTAGAAATATTTGTTAGCAAACTCTTTAATTAAAAATTAAAATTAATCTTGGAAACTTCATTACTTGTCTTATAAGATTTGTATTGATTCATGACTTCTATGTTATTACTTGATAGCTACAATTTATGGTTATGCTAAAGAACTTTACCCTAATTTTAGTTGTTGATCTTTTAGACTCATTGTAATGTCAATAAAAGTGGGAAACATGCCATACCTAAATTACAAATTCTTTATTTTTATGTACTACCTATTGCCATGCAATTAGTAATCTCTCAAATATATTGTAAATGTTCAATATGATAAAACCTATCAGACACCATAACCTGAATATCCTACACCAATAAAACAAGAAAAATATGTCTAATATTCAGATTTTGCTGAATTGCAGAATAAAAATGGCGGGGTAAAAAGTTAGAATACAAAAGGTATGATTCCATGAAGCAAAATTTGGGTTTTAAGATTAATGAAATACATTTGTAGTATATGATATAATTAACCTAGCTAAATAAAGTTTTTAATTTAGAGTTGGCAATCAGAATCCGAAATCCGCCCAATTTCTGGACTCATTTTGTATCCAGAATCAGAATCCGCAATTGTAATTGCGGATTTGGATTGTTAATTTGTATTTTATTTTCACAGTAGCTTTTCATGCTTTTTTTAAGGCTAGTATAGGTTAAGTAATGGTCAGAAAATGGCCACTGTATGGGCTAGATTTTTAAGACCTTTAAAATATTACTAGAATCCGCAATCCGCAAAACAAACAAGAATCCTCAATCCATGGATTAATCCGCTATTTTATGGGGCGGATTTTTGTAAAAATCCGAATCCGACCCAAACATTGTGCGGATTGCCAACCCTATTATGTCTTGATAACTACATGGTATAAAATTAAAATGCTTCTTACCAACCAATGAAAGCTGCACAAAATATTCTTTTAAAAGATTAATAAATCCTCCTCTGTCCTGTGCCTGCGTCCGTGGATATTACTGCACCTGTAAGAGATTCCAATATTCCATATTATCTATAATCCACTCTACTTCTCCAGATTTGTATATATACTCCAGCACCCGTCTAAAGTAACATAAATTTAAATTAAAAATCAATATTCAGAGGGAGAGAAGCTAATGATTAGAGCGCTTGCTTACAGTTCTTGGGATGAATGGTTCGAGTCTTGCATCAAAATCATATGATTTGAATTTTATCAATCATTTCTGTAATAAGAAGAATAGTTGCCATAATCAACCCAGAAATAGAAAGCTCCTGTTGAGGCTACTAGTCTAATATAAAAGGGGGGGGGGGGCGAAAGTGACACTTTTTGAAACCAAAACTAAAAGTCAAAGGAACTCAACTAAAAAAAGAGTTACAGGTCTGACATTTTGCATGGCAGTTGCTTTATAGGGGTACAATATGGAACTGTGAAAAAACGGCGGCGCAGACGCCGAAAACCGCCGAGAAAAGGCAAAAAAAAATTCGGCAGGAAACGGCGGTTTTCGGCAGTTGCGCCACCGTTTTTTCACAGTTCCATATTGTACCCCTATAAAGCAACTGCCATGCAAAATCTCAGACCTGTAACTCTTTTTTTAGTTGAGTTCCTTTGTTGACTTTTAGTTTTGGTTACAAAAAGTGTCACTTTCGCCCCCCCCCCCCTTATTATGTTAAAAATTTAAAAATCCTGCATTTTTATCCTTGTATCACGTCCCCATACATGGAGAAAAATAACTTAAATCAAAACAACACTTAGTTATTAATGTAGTTTTATTAAATAGTAGAAAGATAGAAGTTGTACTTTGTGGAATAGAATAGTGTATTAGCATATGAATAATATTGTTGTGTACATTTTTCTAACCCATTATATGAGTACGCTTACATAAATTCAGGGCTCGGCACTCGTAGATTCTTTAATTATCCGCAGCCGCATTTAAATCTTAGACAATCTAATATTTAGCCCTTACTATACAAAAAAAAACTGCAACCCCAACTGAGTGCTGAAGACCGAATTCTGAAAATAACATATTTTTAAACATTATTCATAATCTGCAACAACTAAATCAATCTTGTTTTTAATGTATCACAACAAAAACAGTCCTGAACATGCTTGGCTGCCGAGCGTTGTATAAATTAGTACTATTCTTATGCATTCAACAGGAACTGGGAAATAAAATATCAGATCTAAGCTAAGTTTTAGAAAGTACAAACATTTACGCAAAATGACTATGACCATCGTTATAAATCACTCACACACATACAAATATAGAATTTTTGCCTAATATCCTTTTAAAATCAAATTTCTGGATATGCCAAAAATTATTTCTATACAAGAGTTCAATGATCTTATTAACGTTATATTTTTTCACTTTATTTAGTATTTATTTTTATTAAGTAGGTATTGCTAAAAATTTAAACTTTAGGTTTTTAAAACAAATTTATGAATTTTCATATCTAAAAATATGCACATGTTGTTTAGGTAGGTAGGTATAAGAATGAAGATTTTGTAAGAAAAATGCAAATTAATTTTATCACTGTTCCCGTCTTTTGAACTGTGAGAATTATGTTCATAAATAGCGCAGCAACAACAAGCCAACAATATGTACTTCAGTCTGTAGACTTAAATAATTAACAAAATCTTATTTAATATTAGTAAATGTAATCTTTAAACAAAGAAAGTAAAAATCTAGAATGAATTTAGAACAAATAATATAAATATTATTTTAATTGCACTTTATGTTATATAAGTTTGTCCTAATTAAAGGAAACGGTTTACTGATGGTCGGACATTCCCTTGGTATAGAGTATCTTTGCTACTAAAAATATAGGGTTAAGCCAGGCGTAAACAAAATCTTTCCATCTCTCTCATACATATGCAAATTCCGTGCTTTTATCCACTAAGCTGGATAAACTACTTTTAACATTTAGTTTTAGAACCTGACCTGAAAAGAATGGTGTGCCTTCACTTCCACACAAATATACAATTGAAAGTTTTCCATATAATCAAATCATTAGAATAGAAAATTATTACGAAAGCTTAAACTGTTCCTTCCCCTTTAACAATCTTAAACCCCTCCCCCCTATTTATCTCTTTCTTTGCCTTTGTAAAAAAAAAGTAGTTGATGTTAGGCGGTAGTGGATGCGCACCTTGAAGAATTCTTTTCTGGGAAAGTATAGGGTAGGTTATTCTCAAGAATACAATAATGGAAAATTAAGTAGGGATACAAGGGGAAGTATCATCTCTTTAAAAGTAAACAGTCCCTAAATAATAACTTATAGAGGTTAATCTTTATATCCATTTAAACTAACGTGGTTGAAATTACATTGTGATGATTACTTAGGACACTAAAACGGCAGACCTATCAAAAACTTACCTAAATGAACTACTTTCAACATTTTTGACAACCACCGGAGATTCATCCGAGGCGAGAAGGCCAAAAAACTTTGCCTCAAAGTACGGACTAGCCAACGATAAGATAAGCTTGTGAGCCTGATCAATGAAATATGATTTAAAATTACTTTTTGGAGTAGGAAAGAAAATCTACAGTTCAATATGCTTATATGAATGATTTCAATGGTCTATTCTATTATATAATTTAGTGGATAATCATTTTTTTCTCTCTGAAGATTAAGATTTTGAAATTAATAACCGTCCTTTTTATACAACCGATATTGTTAGGTAATTGATTTATTTTTTACTATTGTTTAAGATAAAATTTATTGTCAAGTAAAATTACACTATATAAACAAATATACAGAAAAAATCTAGTTTCATGTTTTTCAAGTCACAAAATTGAAAAAGAAATCCTCAGAAGATTATACCACAGGTATAACTTAAAAAGTTAAAACTGTTAGGAATTAAAAATTAATTTAGGTAGGTAATATTTTTGTCATATTCATTTCCTGCACAAGACTGCCGTCTGGTAGCTGAAAGGTTACGTCTGATAAAGCATTGCTTGTCTGTTATATTATTTTATTATCCAAAACTTTCATTTTGATTCATTTGAATTAGTGCAGCTACCTACTCTATTATGATTATTTTTTCTTTAAAGGTTTTATTTTTGTTTATCATATTAATGAAAGCCTCTCAAAGATAAACAAAAAAAAGTTTTGTGTTCTTATATAAAATTACTTATTCCCATCTAACAGTTAAAGTCACTTAATATTTATTATACTTTAGTTTAATTCTAATCTAGTTAAAAATCCTTTTTAAGAAATGCACTTAGGTAAACTAAGGCTCTAAAAGTTGGCTGTCTCTTGTCAAATTCAATAGAGGCAATTGAACTGTATATGTACATCTCTGGCTAAAGTTGAAATATAATTTAGAATCAAGTTCTCCCATTATTGGTTAAAGTTTAACCTAGGATCCTCTATAACATTGGATAATTGGACTCGACTATATGTATATAAATCAATTTTGTAATAGGTACCTACTTAACTTTGTTGTTGTTTTTTCTCATTTATAGGAATGAAAAAAAATGTGAAGGATTATTTTTTAGAAAAGTATTATGATCTTGTTAACCACTGAACCAATTGAGTTTCCATTTTAGGGATTTGCTTAGGTCCCGAGGTGGTTTTGGAGTATTTCATTTTTTTAAAATCAAGTCATTCGATATTTTTAGGCTCTTAACAGCCCCAGGTGCAGCCGGTAGTATTATAGCAAGTAGGAATGCATGTCCTCATTAACAGGTGCAACCTTAAATTAAGAACAGTTGAAAGTTGGTTTTCAGTATCAAAACTAAGAATGATAAAAACGTCTCAGGAATTTTTAATCGTGTAATAGTTTGGATAAAATCCTCTGGTTTGGAGTAAAGCTTGCTGATCAAAGTCTTCATACAACTGGAGTCCTCTCGCCAATCCATTGTATGGCTTGGAAAGGACATTTATGTCCCTAAATCAATTAAATTTATAACAATTTTCTGAAAAATAACATTTAAAATTACAATGGGACATCATAAAAAAATTTAATTAATTAATATAATAGGGAAATATCTTTAATTTATATACGTTCCTGGTAATAATAAAACTATGCATAATCATCTTTGGAATCTTTGTTTTAAATCGAATTATGAGAACATTTTAATTATTTGATTGATATGTATACTGATATTGCTTTAAAAATAAAATTATATATAACTATTAACAAATTGTTGCAGAAACCTTTAAACATTAAGATTTAATACAGATAGGACAACTAAATCAACATTTTAACTGATATTTTCATTTATTATAGGTATGTAAAGAAGACAAAGATCAAATAAAACAAGGTTTAAATAACATAAATATTTTATTAAAAATGTAATTTTTGACTAAATAACGTATTTTTTTAATCATATGAAAAAAGTTTCCTATCATAGAAGATTTCATTTAAATATTTTGCTTATTTCATTAAAAAAAACATTCATTTAAATAGAAAGTTTTGCAAAGAATATGTGAATGTAAATAAAGTCAGCTGTTTTCAAAACAATAATAAAATTTCTAATTTAGAAGCAGACAAAATAAAGGTTGGGGGGGAGTGGGTAGCGCGTGAAGAAAAGGGAAGGGAAAAAGGTAGATAGTTGGGATAAGGATTAATGACCTTTTTAAAAATATCCCTAAAATCGCATTTTTTATCATAAAGTATATACATTTCATATATTTTTTGTTAAATTCACGCGAGAAAATAATTTCTTTTTTAATTTTATCATTTTTAACGGGTTTGGGCCCCTCAATTTTTTAAAACCAATTTGAATATCCCGGTCAAAAAGGATTAGGTTTTACCTTCCCCCTTTTCATTAATTTCTCCATTTGACAATGGGGGGGGGAGGATAGAATAGAGAGAGAGATAGATAGATAGAGAGAGAGAGAGAGAGAGAGAGAGAGAGAGAGAGAGAGAGAGAGAGAGAGAGAGAGAGAGAGAGAGAGAGAGAGAGAGAGAGAGAGAGAAAGAAAAAGAAGTAACCAAAATGGGTAAAGAAACTAGTTTTGTTTTGGGTAGGGGGGGTTAGCAATCAACCATTTTCAAAACAGCTGACTTCTATTTTCTTAATTCCACAACATAAACAAACAACGATTCTGTGAAATTATAAAACTTAACGAGAAGAGAAGATCGATCAAAGTGCTTAAATTATGAAAAATCAAGCAAGAAATCATCAAAATATAGTGATTTAAAAACCCTTTTTATTCGTGAATTATAGACTAAAAAAAGAAATAAAAAATGAGGCATTTTTGGGTGCTTGCTGCGGTGGTTTTGGAGTTCTGCCTTGGCATGCAAATGTCCGGCTATTATTACGACAATGGATTACATCAAACTGCTCTTCATTCCAGCATTGATCCCAGGTACGTTACGTACAATGGTTAGCTTTATAGAGAAGCAGCTACTATAAAGTTAATTTGAATACGGTTATTTTCGACAGACGTACTGAGCTCCGGCCGTGTATTTGATATCTTCAATTATCTTAACTTATTTCTCGCTAATATAAGCTGTGTATATACCATTATTAAATTTCTTTGCTGATTTTGATTTTTTTCAATTTTTCTTGTCAAACCATAAGTAACTAGTTTAAAATCTGTCTCTATGAAATTTTGCGTATCTTGGCCATTTACGATAGCCGGATTTACAATTTTTAAAAAATTTTATCAATATACAACAAAATATTGGTTTGACTTTAATTCTTTTGATTGATGTAAATTTGAATGTCTAAAACGCACTAAAAAAGGCCGGATATAAATGTCCAGGAGTAGCGTAGAAAAACAACACTTACACTAGCCGGGGGGGGGGGGGGGTTATCTTCTTCCAAGGATTTTTTTCTCGAGGGGGGAGGGGGAGTTACCCTTCCCCAAAAACTAGTTTTCATTCTTTCCAGGACCTATGAGAGTCTTCACTTTTAAGGAGAACCATATCGATCCAGCGGTTAGCAAAATCCTTCAATACACACAGACAATTTCTGTTACTTTTATAAAATAATTAATATTTTACAGACAAACAGACGAACGGACATGTCACCATTATAAGTAAGCTGCGCAATATAAAAAAAATCCACAATGACCTTGCTTTGAAGATCTCTTTATAATAAACATACATTGGCTTAAAATCTTTGAAACCTTTATTAAATCTTGATAGGTTTTACAAATTAGCTGCGTTTAGTTCAAACAATTCAACCAATAATGTTAATATACAAGAGGCAGGGGCGTCCAGGCTTTTTAATTTGGGGGGGGGGGGTAAAATTTTGAATAAAAATTTTGAGGGTGCCCCCAAGCTCATTTTGGGGGGGGGGGTAATCTTTATTTCATAGAGGCATTTCTTTATTCGGGGGGGAGGGGGGGGGGGAATTGAAAATCCAAAATTTTAAATTCATTTGGGGGGTGGGGGTTGTAATCACCCCTTTACCCCCCCCCCCCCTTTGACGTCTATGACAAGAGGGGTAATTGTGTTATCCTAATATTTACATAAATGTATCACACATTGCATTGTCTTGTCCCTGAATAAACTTTATTATGAATAAATGAAAACTTTAATGAAAACTTAAATATTTCTACCTATAGAAAGTTGACTTATGAAACACAACAAAATTTTGATTAGGAATATTTAAAATTCAAATTAGCCATCAGATATTTTTAGCTCTTATATGAATAGAAAAATTAGTCTTCAAGGATAAATAGATCTATAGGTAGCGCAGCAATAACAGGTCAATATATAACAGGTATTTTTATTGAATGCATTTATTTTTTTATTTATTGTCTTTATATAGCATATTTATGGCTTTTTCATACAAAGTGGTTTAATGAGCACTGAAATCGCCCCCTGCTAATATTTTTAATGAATTAAATTAATGGGAAGTTATCAGTGGAAAGCCCTAGGGGCTCTATATCAAAGGAATATGAAAGGGCAGAAAAATAGACTTAAACCATACCTACCCGGACTTTTTTTAAAAGATAAAATAGCCTAAAACCATTCCGAAACCTTTAAGTAGCTTCACTGTAAAGGAGGACCATATCGGTTCAGCAGCAGTTAGCAAGATCCTTCGCTACAGACAAAAAAAGCTTATTACTTTATATATTAGGATAAGGGGGGGGGGGGATAAGTGCTCAAAAAAACTTTGGGAGAAAGCACCGATTTATTAAATAGTATATTAAAGAATTCGGCAAGACTTAAAGACTTAAAATGAATAAATTAGACGGATGTACAATGTACATACAGTCAGACTCTAAGTATAAAATTATTTCGCTGCTACAATGATTAAAAGTTAGGAGAAATCTTTTTATAGTTAGATAACTATCTCCTTAGTTAAAAGTGTTTATTTCTTGAATTATTTCTATAGACTTAACCAAAATTATTTTTAGTTAGGTAATTGGTTAAAATTAGATGAACATACAACAAGGATGAAAACATCCATAAAAGCGAAGCACTAAAACGGTAGGACAAACGGACATTAACACTTGTCTAAACTGAATAATCAGAATATAAAAGCATAAGATTCGAAGCAAAATTGTAAGTAAATTTGTTGAATAAGGGGGGGGGGAAGTTCTGACACATTTGCGTAAACGGTGAGTATAGGCTTTATCTTTGGACTGAGAGTATAGGTTATTAGGGATAAAATCATTCTTATATGATGAATTTCCCCCAGATTTAAGATTTTTTGGATAGGCCTCCAGGTTCCGGAGCTCCAGGCCTTCAGGTGGTCTCTGTACAGGTAAAAATGAAAAAAAAAAAAATTTTTTAAGTTAAAAATCAACTTATAAAACAAAATATGCATATTTTTTCTTCAAATATGTGAATAATATTAAAAAAGATGCATATTTTGTTTTATAAGTTGACCTGTAACTTTAAAAAAAAATTTTTTTTTTTCATTTTTACCTGTACAGAGACCACCTGGAGGCCTGGAGCTCCGGAACCTGGAGGCCTATCCAAAAAATCTTACATCTGGGGGAAATTCATCATATAAGAATGATTTTATCCCTAATAACCTATACTCTCAGTCCAAAGATAAAGCCTATACTCACCGTTTACGCAAATGTGTCAGAACTTCCCCCCCCCCCCTTGCTTGATACAGGATAATGTTTATGGACATACTTACATCTTTAGGACTTTATTATAGAGTTGCTTCGCTTAAAATATTGTTCTTTGTTGTCCCAGGAATCAATATACCAAAAATCAGATCAAACGGATAATTAGATCACATATAAATATGTTGTTAAAAAGTAGAAAAATCAACATGTTTAAAATGGACGCACGGACATTCTGGTTATAGAGTTGCTACGCTTTCTAAATCGTACCTAACTACTACAGTAATCACCATACAAAGTTTGAAATCGATAGGACAATTCTAACATGCCTAAATTAACGAATAAAAGCTAACTATCTTGGACGGACGGACGTACGGACGGACGGACCGACCCTAATTATAGAAAAAGCTTCGATTTTAAAAATATGTTATTTCAAATAATTTCTAATTATCATAAAAACAGTCTCTACAAAGCACAGATGAAATTAAGATTTTATAGGGGTTGAAAAATATACTCAATTAAAAATATGTTTTAGTTTCATGCCTTTTTAAAACGGTTATGAACTTTTTTCTACTTTAAATACAAAGTCAGTTGTAATCTAAATGTTTTTTGGGTGCAAAACTACTCTATAACAAACTACATTCTCAATTTTATGATTTTTCTTATTATATATAGAGAACAAGAGGTGATGCAAGAGGAGATCCTCCACCTGCTGGGCCTCAACTACAGACCTCAGGCTGCTCCCAAGAGACGCACCATCTCATCAGCTAATTCTACAGTGCCAACATTTATGAAGGTGAGGTTTTTCAGACAGGTATGGGGCTGACACTAGTCCACAAAGTCTGTTATTAGTTGGCTTCACAACTTTGGGATTTCTAGTGAATTTTGATTTGTTGTTAAGTTAAGTGTTCAAACCACTAATTTTAATATACAGAAAGGGCATTTTGTGCATCATCATTGGGGATGTTGTACATCAATTTATCGTCCATTGTCTTATCCCTTTAGATCCCTGGAGGTTTTGCCAGGTCAAAAAATCAAAATGACATTGGATAGCTTTGATCTCAAGGGGGAGGGGTTTTCTCTAAATAGTTTGAGTCTATCCAAAAAGATATTAAAATAATTGGGGAGAAAAATAATGTATCTTCCATTATCCTATACCTTTACCTTTCCATATTATTTAAGTTGTTTTTCTCAATGATTCTATAATGTCATCGTTAATAAGTAATTATGTAAATATCTACTTGTACTTTTTCATACCTCTTAGAACAGTTTTATTAATATTTATGAATCTCTGTTTAGTCTAGACTTAAAGTATTTTATGACTTAATAATATATTTTATATTTAAACAAGGATAATTTTATCCAAAACTTGTTATAACTTATTTGGAGAGGTATTTTACAGTGAAATTTAATTTTTGGTAGATTTTTTTCAGTAATCATTAAATATAACACCTTGCTCTATTGCTATTTCAAATATCAAGTCAAAACTTTTATTGGTGTAGTTTGGAATAGACTTAGACTTACAAACCCTAGTTGATGAGTAGCTGTACTAGAATAACTACAAATAATTTTTAGGATATTTACAAGTCCTTGGTAACGCCAGTTGGAGAGGAGGGTGAACTAAAAAACCTGGCCCAAGAATCCCTGGAGTCTCTGGCCCACAGTCCATTCCAGCTCCAAGATAAAGACCTAAAGGTAGTTAAAACAAGGATGTTAACATCCATATAGTAGTGCAAAAGTAATATTTAGAATATTATCCTCAAAAAAGGCCCTAAGTGCTTTCATTATTTGTCTCTTGCTGGCCTCTTAGAGATTTTATCATCTTTAAATGCAAACTTGTTTCCTCACAACCAGGAATTACGAGAATTAAACTTGTCAACCTACCCTTGATTTGCAAACTTTTATCTGGATGTCTTAATTATACATGGGAATTAATTCTGGTAGTATTTACCTAACCTTATATAATTGGCTGGTTTGTACATAATTCATTTTATTTATAAAAATTATTTCAAAGAATAAGTAGTAAATTTTTTACTACTAAGTACTAAGTTTTTATATTCTTTTTAGGCAATCAATGAGAGTGATATTATCATGAGCTTTGTGAACTATGGCCACCAGGAGGACTATGAAGTCACCAGAAGATACTGGTTCGACGTCTCAGAGGTACCCATAGCCGACATTTTGCTTGGTTGTGAGTTGCGCATTTATAAGAAGAAGCGCGGAGGAAATGCCGCGTACAAAGTTGCGGTGTATCAGCTGATGGATGGGACTACGGACGAAGACGACCTTTTGGACTCACTTGTGGTCACGCTTGACCAAGAAGGATGGATTGTTCTAGATGTTATCAAGGCATACATGAATTTATTTTAGATATTTAAAACTTTGCAGTAGGTAGTTGTTTTATATCATATATATTGATGATTTTTAGGATAGCCAGTTATGCTTTTGTTATGATACCCTTATGTTGTTAGACCTGCTTTACTAATACTCACATAGAAACTTTATAAGGTATGCTGTGATTAGACTCGAACCATCTACCCAAAGAGCTCATTGCAGATTAACTTAAGGGGACATTAGACTGCAAATAATAGTTATACCCAAAGTTTTAAAAGTACTTGTTCGTGAGTTTATTAACTTAAGATTCTTTTGTTAAAACAGGATTGGTTTGTACAAACTAGTAGTGACAATAATTTTACTAGACAGAAGGGGTAAATTTATTTACAATAAAGGATATGCATCAGGTTATCATCTATTCTATGATCCCTTTAAATTCTTGCTAAACAGTCACCAACTGAACTTCTTTATTTAAGTAGTTTTGAATGCTCTATTACAAACTAATTCATGTATGACCAAAGGCTCTGAATTTCTGGTTGGAGAAGCCAAGCCACAACCTGGGTCTACTGCTCCAAATTCAGTCTGTGGATGGCAAGGAGATGCTTGCCCCTCATGATCTTGGCTTAGTAGGTGAGTTATTATGACACCTGGGTACTCTTTCATAAAGTTTCTGTTGAGCACTGACCATCTCCCAGATTTTTATCTAATCAAAAATGAAGGGGAGGGAATGGGAGAGGTTCTGGCCTAAACAGTAAACAAGTTATTTATAGGGAAATCCCCAACACATGTCATTATTTATAAGGTTATTTACATAAACTTAAATTAAAAGTATATAATGCTATAAGTCCAATGGATAGTAAACTATTTTTAAGAAGTGATGTATTGTATAGTGAAGTATTGTAGGTGCAATAATCATAAAAAAAAACAGAAAAAAAGAGTTCTATGAATTATGTTTAGCAGTTTGAATACATGGATAATAGGGATTGGTGGAGTTTTTTTTTTACTAGTAGACGAAATTATTTGTTTATATTCTGTTTCATTTCTAAGATTTTTTTTTATCTCTTTCATATTTCCACGGTCCAACATTTTATTTCCCGGCTTAAAATAAGTCTATATTAGCAAGGACGTCCAATAGGGGGGGGGGGGGGAGTCTAGGGGTGTTACCCCCCCTTCCCCCCCAAAAAAATAATTTTAAATTTTTGATTTTTTATCCCTCACTTGGACGTATTTGCCTATATGACATAAAGATTAACCCCCCCCTCCCACCATATGAAAAAGCCAGTTTTAATCTGGCTTTACAAATATTTGTTGCTAAAATCATTAGGCTTTGATGTTCTTTTTAAAGTGAATTTATATAGAATCATAGGTACTTGTGTAATCTGTTAAATAAGGGAGTTTTAAACTATTTACATTATAAGTATAGATAAGTTATGCTCTTAAAATATTTTTACTTCATGAAAACCTTTATTTCTGAACATGTTGAGATCTGTTATAAAAAATTTGCATTGCTGCAGAAGTTTTTTTCAGATTCACAGAGAAGCAATTTTAGAAATATATGAGTTATAAAATCATAAAAATTTATTTAAGAGCAATAATTAAATTTAATTTAAGAGATTTTTTACAGAAAAGAGTTATGGTTTTTTTAAAGAGTAGATGTTTATTTAAAAGGGGGGAGGCGAAAGTGACACTTTTTGAAACCAAAACTAAAAGTAAACAAAGGAACTCAACTAAAAAAAGAGTTACAGGTCTGAGATTTTGCATGGCAGTTGCTTTATAGGGGTAAAATATGGAACTGCGAAGAAACGGCGGCGCAACCGCCAAAAACCGCCGTTTCCCGCCGAATTTTTTTTGCCTTTTCTCGGCGGTTTTCGGCGGTTGCGACGCCGTTTCTTTACAGTTCCATATTGTACCCCTAAAAAGCAACTGCCATGCAAAATTTCAGACCCGTAACTCTTTTTTTAGTTGAGTTCCTTTAACTTTTAGTTTTGGTTTCAAAAAGTGTCACTTTCGCCCCCTCCCTTTAAAATTCCAAAATTTGTGCCATAGTAAACAACTATGACTTGAAATATGCGATTTTTTTTAAAGAATACTTTTTCAGCCAAATTATATGCAATTATTCCTAGCCTAATAGTTGAATGAAATATGATATTGCTGTTAAGTTTTAAAAGTAAAGTAAAATGAGCTGAAAAAATTTTCTAGATTTTTTTTAAATTATGAAAATAGCATTTTTTAAATAAAATCAATCGGTTGCACTGCCATTGCATTGTAAAGATATTTGTGTCTGTATCACAGTTAAAATGTATTGACGGACATACGGACATTACTTTAGTTACAGAATAGCGGCGCCATGTTAAGAAATAAAGAATTTGGTGGGGGTTTTTTTTCTAGCGGTTAGGTGGAAACACTAAAATGCAGTGCACCTAGATTTTCAGTAGAAATTATTATTCTCAGAAACACTAGAAGGTGTTTATGCATTTCACCAAAGTTTTGTCATATCATCACTAACCCTTAGTGTAACGGACTTACTGCCCGGACGGAGAAATAAAGTTATAGAATAGTTTCTCTACTAAAAGTTATTAAAATTGGTCAAACCAGAGTTTCATGAACTGCATGAATTTGAATAATTTTATGCTACAACAGGTTACTTAATGTTGATGTGCTAGCACACTTGAAACTGGATGGTGGAAAATTGGTGCAAAATGAAATGAATTTAGATATGAAAGAGGATCAATCTTGTTTTCTTTTCCTACAAATTTATCTTTCTTTTCATCATAATTATCATTGCAATTGAAAAAGATAATTTGCAGCCAATATAAAGATTTTCACTGATTATCTTCATTTCTTTATAGAAGTAGGTACATTAAAAAAAATCTCAGAAACATAGCAATTAACATTATGAGGTGAATTTAAATAAAATCTATAGATATTTGTTTTTTCCCTTTTGACCGTTATTAGTAACATTTTTTGGATCACGGAAAGGAAACAAAGTTGCGGGTTTCGTCGTATTTTCACAGTAGCTTTTCTCTTATTTCTAGATCCCGCAGGGGGCTCTAACCCTGTAGGGCCTATTTTCTAACCCTGCGTTTACTTAACCTAACCTAACCTGCGTTTATTTAACCTGATCTAAAATAACCTTTCAAATGTTACTGCGAAAATGCGTTAAAACCCGCAACTTCGTTTCCTATGATCCCATTTTTTCCTAAAAAAATGTACATTTGTGTTTCATTTAACCTGTTATTAGAATTCTATATGAAGTATGAACTGAACACTCCATTTTGATTAAACTTTCATAATGAGAACTATCAAATGCTGTTGTTAAGTCGAAAGAGCACAAACTTTAAAATAAATTTTAAATGTACAAATCTTTTTTTGTAAGGAATAAGTATGTAGGTACAAAAAAGAATCAAAAGAAAGCAAAAATCTAAAACTTTATCCCATTTTAAATCCTTTTCTATTTTAGCAACAATAGAAGAAAATTGTATAAAATATCTAATATTACATAAATACTCAGCCTATTGTAGTAAATAAAGAAAATATCAAATTGGATCACAACTGGTGCAGAGAGAAAGAAATGTATACACTGTTCAATAAATTTTGAGAGATTTATTGGCGCAAAATATTTTTCCTTTTCAAATCAAATTTCTGGCCGCTATATGGTTTGCAACATCTGACTGCATACTTTGCAAAGTTGTTTTAAAAAGGCTTTGATGTTCTGAATGAGATAGATAAAAAATTTGAGTATTAGGAAAATGCTTAATTTACCTGACCTTTCAACCTTGGAAATTGAGAGCAATACTTTTTTTTCTGTTTTTCAGTGAGACAAAAAAAGTTTTTATTTTATCATTAAAAATCTATATTTTTTTATATAGTTATTCTATAAGACTTAATTTTTACCTGGTACTATGGTCACAGTTTATACGTTAAAATTTGGGTAATAATTATATTCATTGTCCTTTCACTGTATTGGACATGGTATGGTTTATATCTAAATATTTTCAAAGTAAAATTATTGTTTAAATGGGGAATTAGGTATATTACACAAATTTAAATTATTGAGTAATGAAAAATAAAATATCTATTCTGTAAATCTATTGTTGAGGGAAGGGTGTTGGAAAAAGAGTTGAGTTGACAATGAAAGGATTTATTTACAATTTATGACTATTGAAGTAATCTTCCTTTTCTTCCTCTACACATCTTCAACACAACAGGATAGCACATAAAAGCAGGGAGGAAGGGAGGGGACAATGGTTTGAATATTCAATATTTTAGGGGTTTTAAACCTAGGGGATATGCTCAAAGTGTTCGTGAAGGATTTAGCAAGTTCTGACTGACTTTTTGGACTAGCGCGCAATTGCCGCGGATTTTGTTATGATCCTAGCAGACAAAAATATTTACGCTTTGCTATTTTCTTCAAATTTTCTGGATAAATCTGAATTTCATTGCTTTTCAGCTAAAACTTTTGAATTGAATTAATTGCTTATTGTCCCCTCCCTTCCTCCCTGAAATAAAAGTCTGTGGACTGATGGCTATAGCAAAGGGGGGGGGGGATGTATAAAAAGAAACAAGCCAATATAAGGGGAAGAAAAAGGGATTCTATTATTGTGTGCTGCGAAATTGTTGTCTGGAATATAGATATGTTAGATATAGATATATATAGTTGCCAAGGAATACATCCGGCTTTAGAAGAAAGACCGGGTATAGTCCCTTTCGTGACAACGCTTCTTAAGGAGCGTTTCGTCATATTTCACAATAGATTTTGATAGGCTAAGTTAGGTGATTTCCCTGCAGGGGCTAGAATTAGGAGAAAATCTACTGTAAAAATATGACGAAACGCCCCTTAAAAGGCGTTGTCACGAATAGGACAATACCATAAAGACCTGTGCATTACCGACAAAAGCTTTTTGGATAACTTTTACCTTAGTATATCAAGTATTATTGTCATATTTTAATTCATTCCAATGATATGAACATTGAGACGGTGCATATAAGCTTGACAGTCTACCCACAGAATTGTTAAAGAGCAGTACTTAATTTACAACACTTGTTTATCAAACCCAAATGCTTTTATTTTGTGAATTAAGCATTTAAGCATTTAAATATTTGAAGAAGCAAAACATTTTTAACCGCCATTAGGTATAGGTGTCAATTTTTCTTATCCAGTAATCCCTATTTCTATATTTAATGTTTATCTTTTTTTAAGTGTCCTATATAATTTGAAATCAACAATAATCAGCCCTTACATTTTTACGTTAATCTAAATTTGGCGAAATTTGGTAAAATGTAAAATTGTACTTTTTGTATTTGAATCATTTGTTAATAGAAGGAAAACTAATTGCAATCCTATGCAGAAAAACCAGGGAAAGAGAAGAACATTGAACTTAAAATGAATCTTCTCTCAAACTTTGATCAAAGATAGCTTATTATTTAAAGGGGGAAAGGTTTGAAGAGTACAAAAGAATACATACTTTTCTTGCAATGAGAGTAATCTACCAAAAAAAGGTTTCAATCATCAAAATTCATTGACCTTTCTTTATATCCCTGAGCCCAGCAAAGTATTATGATTACTAATTGAACTAAGTTATACAACCTAGCTAGTCAGAGAGGATTTCATCATTTCTATTTCAATTTAAAATTTTAATGTAATTCAATTTGAACTCTAAAATTGAAAATGGCACCAAATTTAAAATGTAACAATTAGGATTTCTATACTCATTTTCATGTTTTTGTACTGTTTACAAAGGCACTGGTAGCCACGCCCCTATAGCCATCTAGAGTATCTGTTTTCAAGGGGCGGTGAGGGTCTAGAAAAATATCTTAAAACTATCACAATTCTTAAATCAGAAAAAAATACCCTAAAACCATCACAGACCTATGTAACGCTTAACTAAAATTGAGACCCCAATCGGTTCATTAGTTATTGAGATCTTAAGCTTCAGATAAATTAAAACCTTACTACTTTACATGATTGGATAGTGCAATCTGGAGGCAGGGATGTTGGCATATCTTAATATTTATTAAAACTTAAGAATTATAAGAAAGGTCATTTTTAGAGAGGTAAAAAATACAAGGAATTTTAATAGACATTCAGAAGGCTATAGAAAATTTTAAAGTTTGAAAGGAAAAATAAGGGAAACAGACCCATTTAGAAATGCCATGCATCTAAAAATCTAAAGTAAGGAAAGGCTCAATAACCTGATGAATGGGTGATTATACTTTTTTCCTCCTTATCAGCAACTCTTACAAGTCCTTAAAAGGACATTCAAATATATTGAAAATATAACATTATATTCAAGGGATGTGAAATTAATTCCCCCTAAAAAAATTCTTGTGTGTTATAACTTATACCTATGTATGTGAGTTAATTTAGAATTAAGACTAGTAAGTCATGCTGATATTCCTTTCTTGCTTACAAAGTACATTGCTCTACCATTGCTATTATTTCTTGCTTATTTATTGTTTAACGAATCTCAAAGAAAATTAAAGTCAGGAGTTTACCTTTCCAAACAATTTTAGCTGGAAGTGAACAAATTAGAAGAAAGTTAAGTTTGTTCCACAAAGTCCTTTTCAAGATATAGAAATCATTAGAAAACTTATTTGGAGTTTATACAAAATGGCAGAAAAAAACTACTAATATAAATGAAGGTGAAGTAGACTGTTTCTGCACTAGTAAGCCTGGGCAATTTTTTGTTTTATTTTTTTAAAGACCTAAGCATGATTTTTTATTGTATTTCTATTAACTCTATTAACAAGGAATTTCTTAAATTAAAAACAGGTGCAACTTATTAATATAGAATCTGACAATTGACCAATAAGAAAGCAATTTTATTCCCCCTACATCCAAATCACCCTGCTAATCGTTATTTTGCCAATGAAAAGTATTTTTATTTTGCTTAATTGTAAGAGAACTTGCTACTTAGTTTTGTTGGACGAAAAGTTTGTTCAAGTACCCCCCTTCTTTTACCCTTTTTAGTCCACTGTGAAATTATATCTTTTTATAAATTAGAAATAGGTAGATTTTTTCATAAAGGAACGGTTTCAATAACAAAAACTGGGACTATTACATCCGTTGTTAGCTAAGCTTTTTGGAATTCATTTACAACTTTCAAACTTTTTATTAGGGTTGGCAATCCGAATCCGGAATCCGCCCAATTTCTGGCCAATTTTGGAATCTAGAATCCGAAATTGAATCCGTTTATTTATAGCGGATTCGGATTCTTAATTGTTATGCAAAAATAAGCGTCTTGAGTTTTTTTCACCCCCCCCCCCCCCCCTTTGAAGGCAAGATCACTTCCCCCCCCCCCCCCCCCCACACACCCCACCCCCGCCTACACTACCAAGTGGAGAGATCAGAAAATATGAAAAAACGCAGCTTTAATTCTTCCCAGTACCCGGTATAATTTAATCCCTTAATTTATTTTTTTAAAGCCTTTTAAAATATTGCTAGAATCCGGAATCCGTCCAAAAAATAAGAATCCGAATCCGGTCCAAAAATTAGACCGATTGCCATCCCTACTTTTTAAGCATTTTCTTCTCCTTCCTTCTGTTTGTTTTTTATTTTTAAAAATGCCTTCCAAATTACCCAAAATATCCACTGTTCATTTTGTTCCAGTAATTTACATCAAATAGACTTTATAATTGCGGGTGTGCATTCACCTCCGCTTGTGCCTCACATTCTCAAATTAGCAGAATCGTAAATTATCCCTCGGAATTAGGAAGGGAGAAGATATTGGCCTTTTTATTCACGAGTTCCCAAAGTTTTTTAACAACATTTTCTTATTCGCTGGCTTAACAACTTTGAGGACTAATGAATTTTTATTTTTTGGTTCATTTTTAGTGTCACTCCAAACGTTTCAATCTATAATATTAATCTGTAAAAGGGTTAATTTTGTGTATCGTTATTTAGAATCTAATTCAATTTATCGGACCTTGTACAGTATATTTTTGCGAATATGACACACAAATTGGATGGAATAATTGCACACCATACTTGCGCACTTTTATATCAAACCCACAAACCCCCTTCCCCTTCCTTCATTTATATTAAGCGGTAAGAATGTTAATTTTTTGCTTACTTGCAATCTGATTGGTTGCAAAATGGATTTTCAAAGTGGCATGATTTTGCTGTAAGATATAGCAAGAACATTTTAGTTCATAATAATAATAAAAAAGAATAGTAGTATTAATAGAGAAATTGTTCAATTAAGTTTTTTTTTGTCCAGGGCAGGTTTAAGTCTATTCAGCATAGCTAAGTCATCCATAATATATTTGAAACCCCCTCCCTCACAGATTTAAATTTTTGAACATTTTGTTCCTTTGTAATAGGTTGTGAACCCTTAGAGGCTAGAGGCAAAGTTTCTTGTATAATGTAAAAGATAATTGTAGAACCAAATAAAAATATCCAAATAGCTGGCGACTACTGCATTACAAGCAGGACTAAAGCAATTCAATTCTAATTAAAAAATCCTCTAATACAGAATTTTTATTGGTCAAGTATATTTTGCAAACTTTTTTCTTAGACCATCAAAAGTTATAATTGTGCTAGATCTGGAGATCCTATATTTTTTGTATACTAGCTGTACACCCAACCTTCAACGTTAAAATATTCTATAGACATATTACAATGTAGACCTGAAGAAACGGCGGCGGAACCGACGCTATCGCCGAAAACCCATTTAAAAATAACTGACTTAAAGCGGAAAACAGAACCATTTTGGCCCTGTTTTGCCTGTCCTAATGATGTGCAAAACTTTTCTCTTTGTAGAACTCAAAAAAGTGAGAGGGTAAAAAAATTTTCCTAGGGGAAAAAATAACTTTAGTGTGTCGAACAAAAGATTCAATTGACTATTTTTGTATGCATAGGCAAGGGAAAAGATACTAGATAGTCGGGCAGTACTTGGATATCTCAGAGACAGTACATAATTCTTCTGGAGATTAATTATTATTTTACAAATTTTTAGCTAGTTAAAGATAACATTTTCTTATTTTATCTATTGCTTAAATGATTTAATTCGATCAAATATTAATACAAATTTCGAAAAATATTTTTCTTTAGATACATACATATTATCCCTTATTCCTGGATTTTCTATGTTCTTATGCCATACAAGTTAATTCTATACATTTCATATATATTGGTTTATTTAAATACATAATTTTGTAAAGAAATAGCTAGCCATTCTTACCCTTATCAATAGCAATACTAATAAAAGAGTTATTTGTGTAGGTATCTGAATTTCGCCGATTTTTGTTTTTGGAAGATTTTTTTGAAAAGTTTAGAAAAATATTGAATGTTATTTATTCACTTTAAATGTTTAGACTAAAAAAGTATCTAGATTCGTCAGATATAAGTCAAAGTTATTTTTTTTGATCAAATAATTGTTATTTCTCGCATCGTATTATAAACAGCTTTCCGCGGATATAAAATATACAATTGTAAGATTAAAACCAGTTTTTTAGTCCTGATATGCCGAAGGCACGGACTAATTTTTTTTGTTTTAATCTTATGATTGTACATTTTATATTAGCAGAAAACTAAATATAATACGCTGCTAGACATAGCTTTTTCGTATGACTGAGAGCCGGTTTTAATCCAACGAATACTAATCGGTTTCGACGCGATTCGGGGAAACCAATTAATTTATTTTGTTATTTAAGGAGATCAGTTTTTGAATACGCCACACGAATCCTTTATGGTTGCCTACATCAAGGACGGAAGGTTAGTTATTGTAGATCAGCAGCGCAGCTTTTCTAAAACTAGTTGTTTGTTTGAACAAAATGTTTTTCCATCAAAATTTCAGCTACGTTTCTTTCTCTAAACAACTTATTCACTTTTTTTATTATTTAACGTTTTGTAATTACTTTTTTCATGCCTAAAAATCACTTTTAAGAAGTTGTAATTCATTTTACACTGAAATCTTTTTTGGTTAAATATAAACATTTTGTATAAACCAATTTTATAAGTTAGTCTAATCACGTTTTTCATAATAGGAACATATCAATCTTGAAGAGATAGAGTCATAGAAAATCGTTAAATCTATAAGCCCTCTTTTTTACCTCAATACTTGACAGTGATAAAGGTATAATTTACAGAAATTTGAGGATTAATTTATCTTTCATTGTACAATCCCTTTAATTCCCTAGGATTAAATCCTTTTCTTGTATCCGCGTCATTGCAAACTTTTTGATTAAACTAACTTATAAAATTTGACTATTTGCGCAAATTCTAATAAAATTTGACAATATTGTGTTGTTCATCAAATTTTGAATGTATATCATTCATGTTTTCTGAAGGGAAGATACTAGAAAACTATGTTTTTACATGAATATGTGAATATTATTATTGGCTTTAAAAAATGGATGATTCTCTCTTACTATTATGTGAACTAGCTGATCCGCCTCTAGAATCTATAAACTCTGTACTTAAAGAGATAAAAAGGGTCAGAAAAATAGTCTAAAACCATCCCATTACTTCAATCTATTAAGACTCGTGTAAAGCGTCCCTAAAAAGAGGAACTTAATCATTTTAGTAGTTATTGAATTTTTAGCTTCAGACAAAAAATCTAAAGGTGTAGTTTCACGAAATGCATTTAAACTTAATTTAGTGAACCGCATATTTTTGCTAGTTAATGGGTTAAACTTTATTTATATGGCATATATTTGAAAGAATTTGTGATATATGCAATTTAAAAAGACGATTTTCAAGTCTTATTTTAGAAACTACGTGGTAGAAAATTCTTTCAAATATATGCCATATAAATGTATTTTAACCAATCAACCAGGAAAAAATTTGCAGTTCACTAAATTAAGTTCAAATGCATTTCGTGAAACTACCCCTTTTATAATAAGATTTTAGTTTGTCCGTTTTTATAGTAACAAGAGAAACATGAATCTTGCCACAAATCATGCCTTTGGTAGTGGCTTAATAGGACGATTCTATCATGTGTCCTTTTTAATATTATTTTGTGTTCAGTGGAAATGAGATAACCCTGAAGCGAACTCGTCGGTCAACATCAGACGATCTGGATGAGTCAGAGAGTGAAAGTGGAGAGGCTGGCTCAGGAAAATATATCCTACATTCATTGGTTGGTTCATTAAGTTGAGTGTCCAAACGTTTCAACCACTAATTGTAATCTACAAAAGGGATTCATGGGATATATAGGGTAACGCGGGGTTAATGCGGTAGGGGGGTCTAATTCCGGTCACTCGACCAACTTTTTTAAAACCGTTTTTTAACGGTGTTCTAAACGTTTGCAAGAGATCTTCAGAAAAGCAAAGTTGTAGTTTATTGCCTATACTTTCATTTCTTACTTCAGCAAATTTTTGTCAGATCACTCCTTCTATGATTTTTTTGCCCTCAAAAAGTTGCAAAAAATTTGCAAAAAAAAAATTTCAAAATAGGCCATGTTCAATCTAAAATTGTGAAAAAATGGTAAGTCCTATTGACCCGCGGGTTTTTGTAAAATGAAAGATATGGCATTCATTTATCGTTTGCAATTGGAGGCGTTGTTCTAACTTGATTTTTTCATAATTTTTTTTTCGTCTCAAAAATATGGTCTATTCCGGTCACTTTTTTTACTTTTTTTTATTACTGTATTTATAAATTTATAATACCCTAATTTTTTTTTCAGGTGATCTGGAAGCATAAACAACCGAAATGCATGACCTAAGCTTTAATCATTGCCTTGCCTGTTGTTAGATGTACATTATTAGTCATTTTACTGCTTGTATTATGTCATGTTTTGTTGCCTAAGCTTTTCAAATTGTAAAGACATTTAAAATTTTTCAGACACATTTTTATAGTAATGGGAAGAGTATATCACCCAAAGGAACACCTTAAATATTTGCCTGAAGATGTATCAGCTGCATTGGCTCATATAAGAAGGGGTATGTCTATTAGAAACACCGCTAGAAGATTTGAAATTCCATATGAAACCCTTGCATCTTTTTCGTATAAGAGGGTGTTCGCGATTTTTGCGCGGTTTGGATTTTTAATGTCAAATCGGCTAGGATTAAGCTAGAAAGGTGTTTAAGGTGTCTATAGAAAGCTCTTTGCATGTCCTAACAAAAACTCCCCAGGATATGGGTTCTATCTCCAAGATTTAGAGTACATATTCAAGATTTTGCATTTTCAAAATTCCTGTTGCATAAAATGTGTTGAAATATTAGAGTTAGACCCCATATCATTTCAAGTTGATTGTCAGACATGTAATTTTGCATCTTTAGACACCTTAACCATCCTTGTAGGTCAATCCTAGCCAATTTGAGACAAGAAAAAATGTATCAAAAACTGCTGTCAAAACTGGCAGGATTTTTAAAATTAAAAATTTTTTGGGAAAAAATCACTTTTTTCAAGAAATTCCAAGACCTGCGAATCAGAAATTGCCTCTAATTTATGTATAAAGCTTAAAAAAACCTTATCATATAATAAAAAGTATGATTTTTTAAAAAAAGTTTGCATGAAAAAAATTGATGTTTTTTTTTGCGATTTTACCGACTTTTTTAAAATAGGGAAAATGTTGTCAAAAAATTGTCTGATCTGCATGTGACTAGTACCGTTAGAAAGCTAATGACCTCAGCTTTCTACTCATAGTTTAAAATTTAAAAAAAAAATATTTTAAGGGGGTGTTCCACCCCCCCAAAGTCAACTGACCGAAATAGCCCCACCGGTGGGGCTATTCCGGTATAGGCCAACCGCCGCCCTTTAAACCGATTTTTGACCGACTTCTAGTTGCGAGATCTTAATGGGACCAAGACAGGCTTCTTCGTTATTGCCATATCGTTCACTTGCACTCTTAAAAACCGGAAAAAGTTTTTGGGAAGTATGTTTTTTTTTAAGTTGAAGAAAAAAATTGACCGGAATTACCCCGCGTTACCCTATCAATTTACCGGCCATTGTCTTATCCCTTTAGATCCCTGGGTTTAAGTCCTTTTCTTCTTTATACCTAGCGGTTTAATTATATGCCCCCCACGTTTTGCTAGTAATCTTTGGGGTGGATCACCTCTTTACTTTCTAATAATCTCATCCCTGTATCTTAGGACACTAGTAAACTAGGGTGGGAGGGTACATTAGACTGTAAACTTCACTGACACCCAAAGTTTTTTATGGGGTAATTTTGTTTATCGTAATTATGGATGTAGATAAATTTATTGTCCATTGTCATATCCTTTTAGATCCCTGGCAATATTCTAAGTTTTTGATGTGCTGAAAATGGATTGCCTATTTCTTCTTTAATTTCCAAAGTTGTACAGCAGATAACCCAATTATTGCAAACGCTATTTTCAGCTACTACGGTCAAAGGGAAAAGCGATATAATGTATAAACAATTTATACATTATACATTCAAAATTTTAATTTTTCAAATTTAGATTTTTTGGAAGTTTGAAGCTTTTTTAGCTAGTAGTTAATACTGAGATAGGACGCGGAAGCTAGGTACACTTTCGGAAACTAAAATGCAGTACATCAAGTTTTTAAGTTAGTTAAAGGATATATTTTCCAGGAACCTCAAAGCGCAGAAAGAAACAATATTCCTATCTAGAGAAAGATTTTACATATGATTCCGTTTATAACAGAGATTATTTCACAAGGCACGTTCATATTTAATATCCTTATACTAAAGTAACAGGATGTTTGTTTGTCTGTGTATCTGTGTGTCTGTACCGAAGGATCTCGCTAACCGCTGAACCGATCGGGTTCTCCTTAACAGGGTAGATTCTCATATGTCCCGGGAAGGTTTATAACTATTTAGGTGGTGGGTACCACCACCCTTAGAAATAATAGTAAATAGAAATTTGTATTTTAAGTATAGAGACTCCTACGTAACATCGCGAGGTATCGTATAAAGAGACTCTTACACAACCTATCGTAGAAACTTCGTCGCAACAAAAAAAAACATTTAAAGTGCCACTAGAGGCCTCTAGGGGCGTAGCCGCTAGTTAAGATAATAGCAAGTAAGACAACATCCATAAACAGCGGAGCATAGAATCAAAAATAATAGATAATACAGAGTTATTTAAAAAGCAGTAATGACAGAAGGAACTAGAATGAGAAATATTGTGACCCTATCTTATATAGCTGCTAATTAAATTACATTTCAGTCATAATAAATAGTGGTTATGATAAATATGTATATTGGCAAGATAATCTTTACAAGAAAGTCAAGTCATTTACCACATCCCCAGAGCATTGTGGATAGACCGACAGACAAGTAAAGGGTGCTCTTAGGAAAAGGGAATCTTTAACAGCAATAGCATTTTCTTATAGAAACAGACAGACAGATAATTATAACTAAAAATTGTCATACAAATATGAACATTATTTTAGACAAAGAGGTTGTCAGAAACGAACTTTATTTGTCAGCTTTAGGAATATTATTTGGAATCAAAAAATGGCTTAAGCTATTTTAGTATTAGGCTGCTAGTTTCACTATGAAGCTAGCTAAATAGTTTTTTTCTTTATTATTAATAAAAATTTAAATTTAGGTGTATCAACTTTTTCACTTTTTATTTAAGATAGCTAGCCGGCTCTTTTAGTAAGTAGTAGATGTAAAATTTTTCATAGAATTCAGATATGCAATCGGTTTTTTTGTAGACCTCTTATGTTTTAAGTAATTTAAGTTTTGAAAAAAATAATTAAGTCGGTTTTAAGGTACTAGAACGCAACAAAATAAAAGAAGAAAATGGCCAGTATGAACAAAAATAGTAAGATCTTTAATTTGACACCTTACTTTTAAAATTCTGTTGAGTAATTATTGAAAAAATAAATTTTTTTAATCTCTGTTTAATAAAAACTTTAAACCTAAATATTTTATCAAACAGACATAAAAAATATGGGTTCATATATACCTTTAGAATCAGAAAAATATTACGAATCCATTCTAAGCGAAATTGAAAAAGTTTTAAAAAATTGTAATAAAAAATAAAAAAAATAAAAAGTTTATTTTAAGAATTGTAACTACTAAACTAGCCAATCACAAATCGCGAAAATTGACGAATCGCGAAGCTTAACCTATAAAGTTAACCAATAGAATTGCCAAAAAAAAAGGAGAACGTTCATTAAGGTGGGTTGATATTGGAATCAGTGAATTTATAAAATTGGCCAATATAATATAGCCCTTTTTAACAGAGAAAATTGTATTTTAAATTTAAAATATGTTTTTATAAGCTTCGCAGATATAAAAACAAAAATCATTATTTTTGAAGATAGTGACGTCATGTAAGGTTTCGTGATTTTTCAAAAAAATATTAAATATATGTATTTTTTTCTGTTTAGCTACTAAACGGTTAAATCTACACAAAAAATTAACCCATTTTTGAATTAGTCAACCCTAAAAACCCCCATTTCGGTATATAATACTTATTACTTCACACATAGATTTACGGAAATATTAGAAATTGCCCTATAAACTGACTATTAAGAATAAGGTAGGTTAAGATACGACAATTAGTATATAATACGTAAGGGATTCAGCACTAATAAAATGTTTCTTTAAGCTGGTTAATATAACAATAAACCCCCAACCACCCCCTCTTTCCCTCCCCCTCCTAATGTAGGAATGACCTGACCAATAAATTATATAAATATTAGCAACCTTAATTGACAAAAAACTTTCCCTTCTGATAAAATCCACGTATTCTATATCCATTAATTGTTTTCAGCGAAGCTACTCTATAATTTACTTTGTATGTCTGTCAGTCAGTCTGCCAAAAACTTCAAGTGCTATTATCGTATTTTAATGCAGAGTTTACCAAATAATATTTAACCACAGAAAGGTAATTTTGTTTTTCAAATTATTGTTCATTGTCTGTTTCGGTACAACGGCATTTGGCTGGCCGTTTACCAGATCTTTACGTACAGACGTACGAAACCTGCTACTTCCCACAAGAGACAAAACCAGCATAGTTACTAATACAATTTATTGTATGAAAACGGTCATGCTGAAATAGAAAATAACAAAATTAATAATCAAATATTAAAATGTTAAATACATGATAAAATAAATCTTGTAAAAGAGAATAAATCTTTTCTTATTTGGAACAATCGTTTTTTTTAATAAAGTAAATATTCATTATGAGAGGTTGCGTGACTTCGAAATTATATTTTAAAATATATAAAAATGCTAAGGTTACTTTTTTGCTTAAAATTAATCAAAATTAAATACGAGTTTGAAATTCATAAACAAAATCATTATAGACTACGATTAAAATATTCTGATACAAAAATAAATTAATTACTTGGTCTAATTTAAGTAAAAATGAAAGATTAATTTGCCGTCTTTAAAATTCACTCCATTCCATTAAAAATGCTTAAAGAAAGAATTCTTACCGAAGTTTTTGTTCCTGTAAAGCCGGGAAGCACTCAAAGGTATTTTTCAGTACGGACAACACCACAATTCTGACTATACATGGTTTTTTATCACGCAGATAATCCGCACATTTTGAAAGAAAGATTAAAGATGGCTACGCTCGCTTTGTTTATGGTCCATGCGCAAGCATTGTTTTGAATGCCGCGTCCAATTATGAACATTTGAATCTCACCGCTTTCCAAACTGACATTAATGATAAGGAAAACAAAAGGATAAAGGTTCGAGTTCACAAACGCATCACACTATTATACTTCCAATACATTGTCAAATCCCTTAAGAAGATAGCTGGTATAATGGAACTTGTTCCTTATTTTAATGGTTGTTATGATTTTTTTAATGGTTTTTATGATTATTGATTCATTACAGGTACCGAAAGTTTTATAACCTCGTTGGTTCTGAAACTATAAGTAACTCGTAATTTATTAAATTTTGATTAGTTTGTTTATAATCATTGGAATGTATAACTTTTTATTATCCATTGTCATATCCCTTAAGATCCCTTTTATTCTAGCTTACAATATTTTTTCTCTTTAATAATTATGACAGGGATGGAGGGGACATTGGAATATTATTTATACTGGTCCCCAATATTTCATAAAATAATATCATTTGTTGGCTTTACAAATCTACAATGTTTAACTTTTCCACCAATGATTTTAACTTACATTGGGCAATTTAAATTTATTAATCATCCATTGTCTTATCCCTTAACATCCCTTATGTTACACTCTTGGTAAACTAATTATTTTAATAACCTATGTCTCTCAGGGATAAAAGGAGATTAAGACTATGAATGATAAATTGATATACATTATACATTCCCAATGATAAACGAAATTATTGGCTAAAAAGTTTGAACACTACTATTTTGGAAACAATGAATCAAAATTTAATAAAAATACTCAAAATAATTCTTAAGCTGAATCTATCATGATACACAATTGCATCCATGAAAATAAGTGGAATAGAATATTAATCAGTTCCCACTTCCCTAAAAATCATAGTAAGGGGAGATGGAGGGGTGTTAAAACTTGATGCAAGACAAAAATAAAAGGAAAAAACATGACTTTATTATTATAATTAAATAAAATACAGCCATCTTTAAAAAATGAAAATATTAGGATATTTGATAAAAAAAATGTGTTGTATCATTTTAGATATCCTTTCCGGCTAGTTTATTTTCAGGTTATCGTTTTTGTGGTTAAATTTACGTGCATTTTGATAGGTTTACCATTATTGGTGCTTAAAAAATAAGAAAGTTAAGATTTTGAGCTTCTACACCAAAACAGCGAATTTTGGATTAGCTGCGCGAAAATTGTTATTTGAGTTAAAATGATTTTTTAAGTTTCAGGGCCTTTGAAATACACATTTACAGCTTGGCCAACTTGAAAAAATGTGAAAATCAAAAAAAAAGGGTGAAATCAACCCGCCTTAACGTTCATACAATATATAAAATAGATACTACAATAAATATAGTGATATTACAGAACATGTAAAGAATGAAAAGTTATGAACAAATATGCATCAGTCTGTTTATAAACTTCAAAACAATGCAGTTAAAAATACATTATTGTTTAATGTGTTTAAAAAATATCTGCTACATTGCATTGTCTTTTGTTTAGGTTTTGTTCAGGTTTTATACAAGCTAACCCTTTAAAGCCGAAAATTATGATTCTTAAAATAAACTTATATTTTTTATTTTAGTTTTATAAAAGTTTTTCAATTTTGCTTAGACTGGATTCGTATTATTTTTCTCATTCTAAAAGTATATATGAACACATACTTTTTATGCCTGTGAGAGGATATTTTTAATTTCAAAGTTTTGATTAATCCGAGGTTAAATAAATAGATTTTTTCAATAATTACTTAACAGAATTTTAAAAGTAAGGTGTCAAATTAAAGATCTTACTATTTTTGTTCATGCTGGCCATTTTCTTCTTTAATTTTGTTGCGTTTTAGTACCTTAAAACCGACTTAATTATTTTTTTAAAAAACTTAAATTACTTAAAAAATTAGAGGTCTACAAAAAAAACCGATTGCATATCTGAATTCTATGAAAAATTTTACATCTACTACTTACTAAAAGAGCCGGCTAGCTATCTTAAATAAAAAGTGAAAAAGTTGATACAACTTCTTTCCAAATATTTTTATTTCTACTCCCTTCTTTTCAGTATATTTTAATTGTTTTTGTGTTAAACCAATATTGAAATTCAGGCAAAGGGAAAGTTGCTGGGTTTGGCAGCTGCCTGTTTTAAAGGGGGTTTGGCTGCTGATTGTTGATAAAAGGGCCGTGGATTGTATACATTTAATGAAAAATTGGTGGCTGATTGGCTGAAGCCGAATTTTCAACTCTACACCACGAACCCTTTTTCGACTACTTTTTAATTTTTTCTGAAATAAAGGTCTCGAAGGTGAGAATTAATGCAGGTGCCGAGCCCTGGAAAGTTTATATAAATAAAGTGGGAATTTATTAAGGGATTTTGAAAGCCACTAAATATTCATATTTTTCTTTAATTTTAGTTGAAAGTTTGTAGAAAACAAATTATTGCATAAATATATTGGGTTTTGTTAGAGTAGAGCTTTCAAGGCTACATTCACTTCAAGTCAGCTGTGCCCCTAGCTTTAACAAAGCTTTAAAATTGTAATTGAGTGCTTTTTTTTCATTAATTTTTTTCTCGCTCGAATAGTGATGTAAAACAGCGGTTATAAAAAAAAGTTTTTAAAGTTGTGTATTTTTTTAAAATCTATTTTTTTTTAAACACACTATTCTAAGACATGAAGATATATTCGATTTTAGCAATCATTTTCAATTTGTTTTGTCTTAAAAAAAGTTTTAGACATTAGATAACAAAATATTTGATCAAAGATATTTTACACAAGTTTATGAAAAAATTGTCCTAAAAATTTTAGGATTGAGAATAGTTATTTCTTTCATCGTATTATAAACCGCTTTCCGCGGATATAGAATGTACAATTATGATTCCTATTGTTCCTATCCACCGGATTCGAATGAATACGAGAAAGAATATTTTATGTAACGGACTTTGCTATAATTTTGATACTTTCCCCGAACCGCCGAAGGGACCACTGAAAATCTGCCCTTCCCTCATAATTTTAAAGTAATTGTCCTCTTCGGAGCTCTAACTCTATCTTAACCTAACCAAACCTGAAATAAAGTTTTTAAGAAAGTTTTTTTGCGGTCCAATTTTAGTTAGAAAGAAATTGTTTGTTATTATTTTGCTTATGCATTTCGTGACAGAGTTTTTTTTATGAAAAAGTTGTGTAAAACAACAAAGCTTTGGAAACTAAGTTCTGAATATTCTTATAACTTTTGCCAGCTGTCTTGTACTCTTAAGAATAATACAGTAACTATAATTATTTTTGTTAGATTATAGATACTTAAAATTACAGTTACATACATACAAGTTCCAGACCATAAAGCAGAAATTCAATTATCTATTAGATATTAGAACATGAAGCTTAATTTAAAAACATTCCAAGTTTAGCGACTGTAATATACACATACTAGCAGCTGCGCTCTATATTCAAAGGAGCAAGGAAAATAGCCTAAAACCAAACTTTGATTTAAAAATTAAATATCCCAAAAGTATCAAGGGACCTTTAGGAAGAATGAAGAAATCCATCTGTTCAAAATTTTACTACTTTATATAATAGGATGTGTATATTTAGCAAAATATGAGTAAGTATCAGATGGTTCATTTTACAGAAGTGAATGAATATAATGTAAGTTGGTTGCCTAAATATACTTTTTTACAGTGTCAAAGGTTGTAATTGGTATATTGTCTTGGGAAAAAATTGGAGTATAGTCCCTTTCGTGGCAACGCCCCTTAAAGGGCGATATGTCGTATTTTCACAGTAGCTTTTTATAGGTTATTTTAGGTCAGGTGATTGGCCCGCAGGGTTAGAGCCCCTGCAGGGGCTAGAAATAGGATAAAAGTTACTTTGAAAATACGACGAATTGCCCCTTAAGGAGCGTTGCCACAAAAGGGACTATACCCCAAAATGTGAGTAGGTATCAGATGGTTCATTTAATAATAATGTAAGTTGGTTGCCTAAATATACTTTTTTTTTACAGTGTCAACGGTTGTAATTTGTATATTGTCTTGGGACAAAGTTGTTGTTCAATAATTAGACTGTCTAATAACCAATTAAAGAAAACTTTTTCTTTTGAAAAAAATATTGTAAAAAATTATTTAGGAAAAAGATATTTATTCTTTTTATCACAATATGATAGTAGATTATCAAGTAGAAAAAAGAATCTTAAAAACTAACATATTTGTTAATATATATACATTAAGATATATAAGTTTTCCGGAATTTTAAAGTTAGGGGGAGATTTGAAATCTGCATCAAATTTTGAGGATTTTTTATAAAATTCGTTTTTTCTATAATTCTTTATCTAAAAGCGGAAATGCAATTTAAGTTAATTAATTTTGGCATCTGTGATTGGTGGATTTAAAAAATCTGCGCTCTGATTGGATGGAGTACATCATTCAACCAATTAGACCGCAGGTAGTTTAAAATCCACCTATCCTATTGGTCAAAATTAATTAACTTAAAATGCATTTCCGCTTTTAGATAAAGAATTATACAAAAAACGAATTTTATAAAAAATCCTTAAAATTTGATGCAGATTTCAAATCTCCCCCTAACATTAAAATTCCGGAAAACTTATATATCTTAATATACATATAAGAAAAATAGCCTAAAGCAATCTCGAAATATTTGCAAGGCTTCCCTAAAAACTAAAAAGGAAAACACAATCAGTTTAGTATGTATTGAAATCTTAAGCTACAGACAAAAACCAAACTACTTAATACAGAAGGATTGAAGCAATTATAATAGGTTTTAGTGATTCCATTGAATAATAACCAAACCCTGCAGGGATCTTGGTTGGGAAGATTGGATAATAGCCCCGGAGGGGTATGCAGCCTTCTACTGTCATGGTGAATGTTCCTTCCCGCTGAATACACATATGAATGCAACAAACCACGCCATTGTTCAGGTTTATGATACAATACAGCTTTAAAATGAACTTTCCATATTGTAGATGTACTTATAACAGAGAGGGACTTTGGGCCTTAAATCACACTGGTACCCAAAGTTTTATAAATGAGTTATTTTATTCATTGATTCAAAACTTTGGAAACCTTTAATAAATTTTGATTGGTTGGTCTAAAACCAGTAGTGTCCAAACTTTTCAACTAATAATTTTTATATACTGAATTACTTATCATTTGTTTATCAGCATTGGGTGGCTGTATTTCGATTTATTACCCATTTTCTTATCCCTGAAGATCCAAGAGACAAGATACTTGGATTATGATTATATTTCTTTTGACTCTGTAACTATAGCTTTGAGATGTATTGTATTAACATTAACTTTTCAGACCCTCGTCCATTTGATGAATCCATTTGGGGGCGTGCCGAAGCCCTGTTGTGCCCCCACCAAACTGAGCGGCATCAGTGTCCTGTATTTTGATGAGAGCTCCAACGTTATCCTGAAGAAGTACCAGAATATGGTAGTTAAAACCTGCGGCTGCCATTAATGAAAGTAGTGTTCCATCACAGCTCTGAATTCTATTTTCGCAGGATGAAAACCGGTTTTTTGCCGCGATAACAATATATTAATTATGTTTTATAGAAACTTAAAGAAAAATCAAATTGTCAAACCCTAGTTTTTAGCATGCCTGATCCTACTGACAATCAGAATCAACTACAACAAAAAAAGAGTTAAAAACATATTATTCTATACATGTACCAACGGTCAACTATCAACAACAGTATATAGAAAGAAATACAAATTAAAAATCATTAATCGAGCTACAAGAAAAAGAAGACCCCATAATAAAAGTACTACCTATACTTTTTGAAAAATATAATAAAATCTCTAAAATTTAAGAACTCAAGTAAAACAATAATAATATGACATTATTTTATCAATATCTGTAAATGTAATTATTAAATTATCGACTATAAGAAATATATAATATGTACAGGGTGTCCTAAGAATTTCTATACCAAATTTTACACAACTTTAGTCGAAGAAGTACTAAAAAAACCTATGTCTAAAAAGGTGGTTTAATTATAAAAGAGCTAAATGTTAATATGTAAAGAAGGGCCAATTATAAATCCGCCAACAAAAATTGTATAAATCTGTGGACACCATGTAGTTATCTGTTTTCGATTATTATACAATACATTATATCTTTTCATATATTAACAAATAGCTTATCAAGAATCAATAAAATTAATATTTGTATATTTTAATTTATTATTCATTTTTTAACGTTATCCAATTTAACAAAAATAGGCAATTATGTCATAAGGAAGTGAATCATCAAAAATTATTGTGTTAAAAGTAGAGTAAACTACAATACAGGAATAATATAGACGTAAACTGGGGTAAAAAAAACTTGCACTGATGTACACGTGAGCGATGTACTTCATAATCATACAGACTGACCCAAATTGTAGAGTTGCTGTGCTGCTGAAAAAAATACTGTTCAATAATTTATTTATTTTTCGTAAATGATTTTTATTTTATGTTGCATAAAACTAACCACTGCTTAACTAACGATTCTATGGCATTAATTATATTTATAAATTTTTCCTTTTTTTTTATTTTTATAAAAATGACTTAATTTTAATATTGTTTATTATTATGACTAATAAATTTTTATTTCACATTATACTTATATATTTTTAATAATGATTATTAATATTTTTAGGTATGTTTATTTCTACATTGAAAGAACCTGTTGAAAAAAGCATTGATATTTAAAGAATTAAGTTATGAAATCTATTTTTGAATACCATAAATATATGCTGATTTATCAGCTATTAGTGGCTTCGCCCCTAGCCTCTAGGGGCTTTGCCCCAAGAAGTAATTAAAAAAAACAAAAATTGGAGATGCAACCACTTACTTCGAACATATTTTTTTTTCTTTTAAATTTTTAATTTGAGCTCATATACCTATAGGCATTTCCTTTATAGATCTGTCATGGATCTTGATGCAATAAAGCAGGCTGTTTTGTAAATGTTGAAGATTTCATTAACTAAAAGTTCCCGCAAATATAAGTATTAAATAAAGTTTATTTTATATTTTTTTATGTATGATACAATTATAGATACTTCAAAAATAGCAGTTTTAACTATCTGGAATAATTGCGCTGATAGCCACAACTGCTTGCTTCGTCAGCGGGTCGTGTAAACCTTTCCTAAATTTTTAGGACATACAGATTCAAATTGTCGGCTGCCGAGCCCTAACTTCTCTTTTATTATTGCATAGTGATGTGACAGTGTATATCTGTAGTGTAAAAAGGCTATTAAATGCAAAATTTATATCAAACTTTTGCTAAACTTAGTTTTATTGAACATTAAGATCAAATTATCCACTTTTTACTTTATATAAAATTGGATGTTGGTTTCTAACAGCAAATAAATTTGAACATTTAAAAATTAATCGAAAAAGGAAAAGCAGACGGTCGGACGAAGTGAACTTAAGGGTTAGTAAATTTTTCATTGGAGATTCTTGTTCAACTATCTTACAGAGCCGCCAAGACAATCGTTATATAATTAGGGCAGAAAGACGAATAAAATTGATTTGTGATACTTGTTGGACATTGGAATAATCACAAAAAAGTAGCTTAATAGAGAGGAACTGACTTTTTACATCACTGGCCTCGTTATTCATAGAAATATTTTATAAGAAACTAGCGGCTGCTCCTCTTGCCTCTAAATAATTGGGTACATGGCTAATAGCCTAAAACTAGCCTTGTAATTTCGAAGATCCTTTGCTTTTAGGATATTATACAAATTTGCTTTTTTGCTGTAACACCTTATAAATATAATGGAGGATAATATACTTTTAACTTTGTCCTTTTACAGTGTACATCTGAAAATGACTTCTGGGCTTTTTAAAAGCGAAGCTTTTCTATAATTAGGGTCGGTCCGTACGTCCGTCCGTAACTGATAGCTTTTATCGCTAATTTAGGCATGTTAGAATTGTCCTATTGACTTTAAACTTTGCATGGTGATTCCTGTAGTAGTTAGGTACGATTTAGAAAGCGTAGCAACTCTATAATCATTACCAGAATGTCCGTACGTCCATTTTAAACATGTTGATTTTTTTTACTTTTTTAACAACTAATTTTTTTTGTGATCTAATAATCCGATTGATCTGATTTTTGGTGTACCGATTCCTGGGACATCAAAGTACAATTTTATAAGCGAAGCAACTCTATAATCAAGTTCTAAAAATGTAAGTATGTCCAAAAACATTATTCTGTATCAAGCAGTTTTTCAACAATTTTACTTACAATTTTGCTTCGACATTTATACATTTATATTCTGATTATTCAGTTCTGACACTATACAAGTGTTAGTGTCCGTTTGTCCTACCGTTTCAGTGCTTCGCTTTTATAAATGTTGTCATCGTTGTTTGTTAATGGGTATTTTATTATCAAGCTTCGAGATTTACCATTACAAAAACAAGGATGGCAATGTATTTAATTAGAGTAGCACAGAATATCAAACAAATATTGATGGGAGGGAAAAGGTAGAAATTATTATTTGTAATTGACTGCTGAAAAAGGATGTTCCCCCTCAATATGACTAAAAGAGTACAGAACCCCTCTCCTCCTCGCCCGCAGGTTAGGTTAGGTTACATTGAGTACTAATAAACAAAAAATAATTAAAAATAACAAACGCTTTTTTAATGTCAAGGTGACATTCATAGATGTCCAAAGGGGGGGGTAATGGGGCGATTACCCCCCCCCCCCCAAGCAAATTTTACCCCCGGGGTAAAAATTTTTTTTTGGGGGGGGGTAAAAAAAAATTTGCCCCCCCCCCAAAAGCGAATTACCCCCCCCCCTTAAAAAAATTTTACCCCCACCCCCCCAAATAAAAAGCTTGGACGCCCTTGGTGACATTATACTTTAATATTTTTAAAAAATATATATTTACTAAGTATATTTGCGATTACTTTTATTTAATGAAATCTTCCAATTTTTTACATGTACAAAACGGCCTGCTTAATTGCTTCAAGATCCATGTCAGATCGGACGAGGTATCACATAGCCCGGGCCTGAGAAACCCAGCAATAGGGTATTTTAATTTCCCGCCTAATTTTAAAGGTCTCAATGTTAATTATTGGGGTTGAACACCCTGAACAGCGCTAATAAGCATTATAGATAGAATTTTTAAACTGCTTTGTTATTTTGTGCCAAAATATTCAAATAATTTTGAAAAAATATGTTGAGTTTTTAAAAAAACTGATTGAAATGCTCAAAAATGGTAATTTATAAAAAAAATTACTAAAATAGACATTTTATTATTGTAGGTATTACTGAAGCATAAGTGATAATGATATTTACCCACCCTCATTAAGAGAATTTATTATACATGCCATATAATTCCCTTTCCTAATGTATCCCCTCCCCTCTCCCCAAAATTCCAAATGTGTCACTTCTTCTTCGCCCCCCCCCCCCTTCATGGCAATAAATACATCATGCATGGTGTTCATACATTACTATTAAATAAAATAGGAAATGATCATAGATAGAGTTATGTGAAAAAGAGCCTTAACTATCTTAAAATATTCAATAATACTGTTATTCTTCTAATATTTGATTTAACAATATTGTAGGGTCCCCAATATAATTTAAAAACTTATCTTTGCTGAAATGAATTGACACTAATTATCAAGCATTAGTAGTATGATTAGGATTGCATACAGGTCAGCAAATTAAAATGCTAGCAAAAATTCATCTACCATTGTTAAACATAATCATGAAACTAAATTAATTTAAAGTAATTAAATTAATTCTTATTCTTCAATTAAAACATATAAATAATAGGTACATAACATATAAAACATAAACATGTAAAAGATTTTTAAAAGTTTTACAATTCCAAGTAAAGAGAGGGGCTACTCCATAATTTTCTTTGAATTACAAATTACCCTTCTGTAGATTACAATTAGTGGATGAAATGTATGAACACTCAACTTAACTAGTGTAATAAACAGATCAACCCATCCTCTCCCTGCATTATATAGCCTTTTACCTCTTTCCTCTACCCCCCCCCCTCTCATGGCATATATATAACTAACAAACTAACAACCCCTGCACTCATTGTTTTGTTCTATAGAAACTCAACCCCCTCCACTTAACACTTAAGTCAGGGTTGTATATTCTGCACAAGAATAATTTTTTTTACCACTGCTGCAAAATGTTTTTTTTCTTCCCCCTACTAGTTTTTTACATCAAGAAAGGTGAAAAAATAGAAAAAAAACATTCAGAATTCTTAATTTTATTCATATTATTATATTATCCCACATATTCTTTTAGATTTTTTTTCAACAAGGAAAAGAAAAATGGAAAAAATGTTTTCATTTCTCTTAATTTTTTTACATTTTTCCCCCAACTTTATATTTATAATTCTTCCCCCCACTTTAGCAGGGTCAACCATGCAGAATATATACCCCTGGTTTAAGTTTAAACCTGAATAATTTACCTTGAATTTGATGGGAAGTCCAAAATATTAACTTTAAATTCTATTACTGGCTTTTTGAGGCGGGGCATTTGAATGTTTACCCGTCAGATCTATATAGGAAATAAATGTCTATAAACGAGCTCAAGTTTTCCAAGGAATATATGATTAAAACTCATAGTGCTCCAATAATCCATAATAAACTCTCATTGCCCAGAACGATTTGACCCATTATTTTACTTTATTAAAAATAAATTCATTTTTTTCATTTTATGTTGCTATTTACCTTATATTGATGTATTTAATTTCTAATCATAAAAAAGAAAATTTAAATTTATAATATGATAAATTTAAGAAAACTATGTTTTAAAAGAATTCGATTGTGGCGACATTTTGTGTGTTCAAATATTAAACTAAAATTGTAATCATCATCATTAACCCTTTGGTGATGGTAATGTAAAGAAAAAAATATAATTTAAAAAAATCATTTAAATTATTAAATATTTACTTTCTTTTAGATAGTAATGCCGGGTGAGGAAAATAGATTTATTGAGAAATAGATATGCATATAGAAAACTAGCCAATAGGGAGATAATTATATCGAGCCAACTCTAGTATTTCATAATTGCGATATAAAAGTACGCCTATTATCTACCTAAGTGTATCAATGTTGCAGGGCTAAGCTTTCGTACATTTCTCTACAGAATTGGAGAAATATTTTGCAGCTTAGATAAGGTTGAAGATTTTAAATTTTATGGCAGCTTACTGCATCCGATCATTAGGTAGCTACGGTTGATTTTTCGCGGCTACCTGTCTTCAATTTTTTTGCATCAATAGATTCTCCGAAAACATTTGATCTGTTGCAATAAATTAGAAATAATAATGGCTGCAAAATTAGTTGACCAGCTGTTGTTGTTGCCACGACTGCCGAGCCCTGTTTTAAAGAGAATTTATGAATAGTCTGCAGAAATATAATCATAGTTTTTCGATATCGGGTTTACAGCCATGGATGAGGGGAGAGGACAATGACGTTTAAATTAATCTTCAATCGTTTCTTACCCTTAAAACTTCTAAAACAAGAATAAAATAATCTCAAGAGTTGGATGTAAGATTAATTCAGCGTCCATTATCATATACCTACTTCCCTGATTCCTACCGGAGAGAGAAAGAGAGAGGAGTAAAATTAAGATCCATCAAAATTTTCTCAAATAGGTTTGGTAATATTTAGGATTATTACACTTTTGAAATTATTGCATTGCATTTGCCAAGGCTACGGCAGTAGCCAAAGAATAGAGGCAAAACAAAACTCTGTTCTTGTGTGTATTAAAGTGAAACGTCTGTTTTATGCATGTTACTTGATATCCCTAAAACGTCTGTATCTAAATATTTATGGTCGCCATTTTCTACGGGGCTCTGTTATTTGTACACGAAAATTTGAAAAGCCATGGGCACCGCCACAAGCACATTAGTGTATACAAAAGTTAAGTTTTTATTAATTAGTTTAGCTATGGCTAGAAAAGGTAATTTCCTCTAAAAATACACATGAGCCGCCAGAAAAATAATTTACGACTTTATCTGTAACAGGAGCCGAGATAGAGGGGGGAGACTCTTAGAGCACCCCCCCTCCCCGATCTGATAAGGTGGGAATTGGGGCCCGATCTGTAAGGGTTAAGATTTTTCATCTTTCTGGCTTGGGACAGAATATTAAATTAGAATGACTTTAGAAAAAGTTTTCAAAGAATTCCGGACTTCTCCTAAGTGACAGGTATAAGTGTTGGAAACCAGGACAATTATGCTAAATCCAAGCGAATAAGAATATTTAGTTTGTCCCTACGTCCCCTGTTCTATCCTATAATTGATTGGCATGTGTTAGCTGTTTCTATTGTATTTTAATGTTCAGGTTAATCTTACATTTTTAAAAGCCGTCCGTCCGTAACGGATAGGTTTTTTCGTTAATTTATGCATGTTAGAATTGTCCTATAGATTTCAAATTTTGCATTGTGATTCCTTTAGTACGATTTAGAAAGCGTAGCATCTCTATAATTATTACCAAAATGTCCGTACGTCCATTTAAACATGTTGATTTTTTTACTTTTTTAACAACAAATTTTTATGTGATCTTATCACCCGATTGATCTAATATTTGGTATATTGATTCCTGGGACAACAAAGTATAATGTTATTAGCGACGCAACTCTATAATCAAGTTCTAAAAATGTAAGCAAGTCCATAAACATTATCCTGTTTCTAAACAAATTTACTTACAATTTTGCTTCGACTTTTATACATTTATATTCTTATTATTAGGTTCTCACGCTATATAAGTGTTAATGTCCGCTTGTCCTACCGTTTCAGTGCTTCGCTTTTATGGATGTTGTCATCAATAATTTTGTGATTTTTAATAAATATGATTAGGTAGTAGTTTTTTCATAAGAATTAGTTTTTTCATAAGAATTTTAGTATACGTAAGAATATATAATATTAATATCCTGATACCAAATCAACAGACCGACTCTCCCCCCCCCCCCAAAAAAAAAAACTCCCACCTTTAATTTTTTTACTTAAAAAATTCTTTATACGAAAATTGGGTTATCGAATTCAACTCCCCCATCCATAAGTGGCCCTAGAAGTCTTAAGGGGCGTAGCCGTTAGAACATCATAATGCTATTTATGTAATTTGAGGGGGGCTAAGACCATAGAATTCTAGATTATTAGGTACAAAAGTTTGTATTTTACATCTTAGTTCTAAATCGGGGTTGTTATTTATTATTATACATTATTTAAAGGAACAGAAGCAACGTTACGGAGTCGTTTGATTTTGGTGCGGCTCCGCGGAGCCGTCTGTGATGATGGCGGCTCCGACCTAAAATCAAGAAAAAACTCGACATTTTTTTTTCCTACGTCTATTTTTGACTTTTTACGGTTTTAAAAGTTCAATTTTTCATAAAAATTGAATTGAAAACCTTAATAGGGGCATTTGCACATGACAAAGCAGAGTCAACAAATTATAATTTATAAAAAAAAATCTCTTTTTTTATCTAGTCCGGAGCCGTTTTTTAACGAAAATTACGGCTCCAGCAAAATATGGCGGCTCCACAGCCCCCGGCTCCGAAACACTGAACAGAAGCATTGTTTGATATAAACTTAGCATTGACATCAATATATTTTCTTCAGCGGCTTAGGGCATTTTGTTTCAGAAGAAAAAATATTTTGATTTTGTGTTTAAGTATAGTTATCCATGTTTAAAGCTTTCATATTAGGATAAAGATATTCAAAAGTACACCAGGAATAGTATGGATAGAACAATGGACAATAAACCAATCTTCAGAGATTTTTTATATAGCATAGAGTGATCAACACAGTTTAATTAAACATTTTATTTTTATTTGATACACGGTGTTTCATGTTAAAACAATCTTCAGTTGGTTTATAAATAAAAAGACATGTTGCTTTAAAGAGTAAAGATTATATACTGTTTATTTTTTATATATAATTTTTTGTTAGCCATTAATAATTCAGGGGGAAAATGGTTGTAGATCAATGTTAATGCCATTGTCCAGTCCCTCCCTGACGGTAGACGGACAAAGTACATAATGTCTGGAAATTTTGAAAATGAATATTACTATTTAATTAGCTCCAAAAAATCTTGTAAAAACAGATGACGTGCAATAACAACACGTTAACATTTTGTTTGCGCGAATCTTATCAAATTAATTTTTCTAAATAATAAATTGACGTAAAATTAAGGGTTTATGAAGTTTTGTTTCAATACCAAATTTTAATGAATTAGCCTTTTATACTTGGGTAAGGGTTAATCCCCCCCCCCCCCCCACTTAGATCAGAATCCGGATTCTTTCAGTAGAGAAAAGAGCCAATGATTACCAATTATGGAATAATATTCTTAAAAACGAATAGATGATCTATTATAATTAAGAAGTTTTTTTATATTTGTTTAACGTTATCAACTATGAAATGGAGGTGCTTTCCTTTGAAGTTTTTTTGAAAGTATGAAAATTGAAAATAAGTGGGTTTAGTTTGTTCCTGTGCCCAACCCCTGCGGGGTTACCATTCCTAAAACTTTCCTTTCCAGGTCTGACAAGTTTAGTTACACATTATGTGCTTAGCAAAAACTGTCTTAAATGCCACCTAGTAATATATAATACAAAGTAGAATGATGTCTGTCCGTCCGTCTGTCCGTCCATCTCTTATAATCTCGGTAACCCCTAAACCGATCGGATTCTACTCTCCAGTGTATATACCTATTGGTCCTGTGGTGGTTTTAAGCTATTTTTGGGGGGGGTGGGAAACCCCTCACCCTCAAAAAATGTAAATTTCCCCCCAAAAAAATGTTTTTAGGCAGATGAATGGCAGCACTAGAAATACTTATTTTTTTTTAATTACCTCTTGGGGCAAAGCCCCTAGAGGCTAGGGGCGAAGCCGCTTGTAAATAAATAAATTATTAACGCCACCTTGTGATCAAATTTTGAACTAACATATTTCTTTTCCTTTTCAGGTTTGGTAAAGCTGGGTACACACTGTGTGCTTGGTAAGAAGGTTGCTGTCAAAATTGTCAACAAAGAGAAGCTCAGCGAATCTGTTCTTCAAAAGGAAATCAAATCATTTCAAAAACTAATGAACATTTATTAAATAAGATTATCACATAAATAACTAACGATTGCGCCCCTAGCATCTTGGGGCTCTGTTTTCGAAGTGGGTGAGATTGGCCAGAAAATTAGCAGAAAACCACCCAAGACTTAAATCTTAAATGAAATATCCTTAAACCACCGCAGTCCACTAATCATTGAGATCTTAATCTTCAGACAAAAAAAACTTACTATTTCAAATAATAGGATTAAGTGTCAGTTGGTTAATTCTATTGTATTGCATCCCAAAATATTAACCACTAATTCTAATCAAAGGCATATCTCCATTTATAATTTGGTTCAGCTTGCTGAAGCAAAAGTTGTTCTGGCTGAGCTGAGAAAAGTCCAAAAAATATGTATACAGTAATTAATTTCACATTTAGACTTAAGAGAAAGATTAATTTAAATGCATATAAACATTAATCCATTCAACTGACTGACAAATTAATCTACAGCCCTGTTTTCTTTCAATATTTGCTATCTACCAGAATTAAGACAAAGATTTTCTAGATTTTTAGATAGAATTAGAAGTACCATCAAATGTACATTTTTATTGCTTTTTAAAAACATTCAGCCTACATATGCTTGAATTGAAATGATTTGATTTGACTGAGCCAGGTTGAACGAGAAATAGCCATCATGAAACTAATAGAACATCAGAATGTCCTCGGCCTCTATGATGTCTATGAAAACAAAAAATATTTGTAAGTTATTTGTTTATATTATACTATCGGCTACTCCCCTAGAGGCCTCTAGAGGGCACTTGAGGTGAAAGTGGGTTGGGTGGGGTAAGTCGACCCCCACAAATCAAATTTTAGTTTTTTTTTTAAAGTAAAAAGGGGTCATTTTTCCTAGGGGCGTTTTCTCTTGGGAGGGTGGTGGTGCCTTCCCCCAAAATAGTTATAAACCTTCCCAGGACCTATGAGAAGCTACACAGTAAAGGAGAACCAGACAAAAAAAACTTACGAATTCATTAATACTAGCGGCTACGCCCCCTAAAGGCCTCTAGGGGCACTTGAGGAGGGGGGAGTCGAATTTGATAACCCAATTTATTATTTTAGATTTTTAAAAAAAAGTTTGCATGAATGAAAAGCAATATTCACAAAGTTAGAAGAAATATATTAAATATCCTTAAAAAGTACCCTTAAATACCCCACTTCGATCGAGGACTTTTTTATTCCAATGAAATCGATATTTCTTTAATGCAAGCCAACCATTTGTTGTGCCTTTAATTGGGAGTGGTCCTCTGTTTCTTTTCTTTGAACCCTCCATATGTTTAATTTTATATGGGGTTAAGAAAAGGTCCAATCCAGATTTGAGGAAAAATTATCCAATATTGTGAAAGTTAGAAGAAATATAAAATCAATGAACAAAGAATACCCCTATTTATAAATCCAAGATAAGATACAATTTATCTGGTCCCTTTCATGGAGAAGTATTGACTCCCGTTTACCCCCAGTTCGCCAAATAGCATAAAACCTACATTTGTTTCATAAAAACTCTATTAGATGGTTTAAAAGAAGGGTTCGGCATCTTTTTTTTGTAATGGATGCTAGATCTAACTTTACCCGCGACCGTGGCTCAACACGTAGCGCATTCGCTCGTCGTCGGGAAGGTGATAGGTTCGAATCTCGGTCCGACACCGCGTCAAAACTAAAGACGTTAAAAATAGTTCCCACTGCTACTATGTCAAATGCGCGACGTAAATAGTTAGAGTGGGGGGAATGCCTTGGCCCAAAACAGGCGCAACTCGTTACCATGCACAGTTAGGACTTCTCAGACAAAGGTCGTGCATCACAGAGAGTTGGTTGTCTGTAATGTACTGTACTAGGGGTATGAGGTGAAGGACCAAGAGTCTGGCCTTGAGTTGACAAGTTATGACTGTTCAGTCCAGGTGCAATACACCCAAACGACATTAGCATTAGCATAGATCTAACTTTAATTCTTTTATATAAACTGTATTTTACTGTCCTTTGTCCAAAGAAGATACTTTATCCTCTCTGCCATTGTCCTAGCTCTAATTTCATATACTCAGGGAGGGAGGTGACTTTGGACTGTAAATTACTCTGGTACCCAAACTTGTTCTCTCATTAGTTGATTCAAAAACTTTGGGAACTTGAATCTTGATTGGTCACTTCCAAACTAGTAGTATTCAAACTTTACAACTAATAATTATTTTTATCATTAGATATTTACATCAAATTATCGCCCATTGTCTTATCCCTTAAGATCCCTGATATATACTGGTATTGAGAAAATCTCCTTCTGTCTAGCTCACTAGATTTATAACACAAAACTTTTACCAAACATTTCTATCAATGTACAGAGATAGGTCAATGGACAATAAATCAATCTTACCTTTAAATTGTTTTTAAAAGAGAAGCTTTTCTATAATAAGGGTTGGTCCGTACGTACGAGACGGATACCTTTTTTCGTTATTTTAGGCATGTTGCAATTATAACATCGATATCAAACTTTGCATGATGATTCCTGTAGTAGTTAGGTACGATTAGAAAGCCTAGCAACTCTATAATCATTACCATAATGTCCGTAAGTCCATTTTAAACATGTTGATTTTTTATTTTCTTAACAACAAATTTTTATGTGATCTAATTATCCGATTGTTCTGATTTTTGGTATACTGATTCCTGGAACAACAAAGTACAATATTATAAGCAAAGCTACTCTATAATTAAGTTCTAAAAATGTGAGTATGTCTATAAGCATTATCCTGTATCAAGCAGTTTTTCAACAAATTTACTCACAATTTTGCTTTGACTCTTATTCATTTATATTCTGATTATTCAGTTCTGACACTCTACAAATGTTAATGTCCGTTTGTCTTATTGTTTTAGAGCTTCGCTTTTATGGATGTTGTCATCCTTGTTTATGTTAAATTTGGTAAACATTATTTGAGGGCTATTCTTATACAGGGAACATCTGTCCAATCGAAAACATAAATGGTAAACTATAATATATGATTGTCGTATCCTACATAATTAAATATATTTTTTAAATTAATTAATATAAATTGCTTTTTTATCAAACTAGCGGAGGGCCCCTAGCATCTAGGGGCTCTACATTCGAAGGGATATGTAAGGGCAGAAAAATAGCCTAAAATCATACACAGAGTTATTTATAAAAATAAAAACCCTAAAACCATCTCAGGACCTCTAAGAAGCTTCACTGTAAAGAAGAACCATATCGGTTCAGCGGTTAGCGAGATACTTTGCTACAGACAACATAACACCTTACTACTTTATATAATAGGATTAAATTATCAGTTTAGGAGAAATTTTGTTTTACAGTACAATACTATCATGTCCTCTTTAAAAACAACGATATTAATTTTACGTTGTCTTTCAATATAAAAAAGAGTTATACATTCTAAAAAGCATGAAGCTCACATATAAAACTACCACTTGACAAGAAATTTAATTAGCAATTAAAAAATGATAAAGTTTTCTCTTTCAAAAGTTTTGTCTTTACCTCTCTTTCCATCCTTCAATAATAAAGGTAGCGGCATACAAAGATGACAACATACATAATAGCCACGCTCCATAAATTGTACAAACGGACATCATCGTATTTTTTATCCAATTATACAAAGTTTGGTTTTTATCATAATCTAAACATCTTGGAAATGAAAAGAAAAAAATCTTGGTTTGAATTGGTTGTTCTTTTCAGAGAAGCTTTGTAAATGTCTTGGGGATAGTATTAGGCTATTTTTCTGACCTTACCTGTCCTCCCATAGAAGCTATTGGCGAGGCAACCAGTACGCTATGAAGAAATCAAAAACATATATTAGAATTTTTTTAAAAATCAATAAACAAATATACTTTTTTGTGTAGACTTTTGATATGAATATCCTGTAACATAATACTCAATCATTTTAGGAATTGCCACTTTGAATATAAAAACAATAGGAATCATGATAAAAAAAATCATAGTTGAAATAGTTATATTTTACTGTGTTTAAAAAGTGCAATTTCCTCCTAATTTAACATAAGAGGACAATTCTAGTTTTGAAGTTTCTCTATTTCTAATATATTTGTTGTTCAATATTAAGTTTGAGTAAATTGAGGTCAGCATGGTGCACTTATACCAAGGCTGGGTAACATTTCATTATTGAGGTGCTCTTATATACAGATAGGCTGATTAACATTTCATTTTTAAGGTGCTCTTACGGTGAACTTAAATTAGTTTCCGAATGTGAACACATTTTCCTAGGTGTTTCCCAATCCTATCTCAATATTTGCTACTAGCTAAAAAACCTTCAAACTTCCAAAAAAAAAATCTAAATTTGAAAAATTAAAACTTTGAATGTATAATGTATAAATCGTTAATACATTCAAATTTTGATTTTTTTTTGAAGTTTGAAGGTTTTTTAGCTAGTAGCAAATATTGAGATAGGATTGGGAAGCACCTAGGAAAATGTGTTCACATTCGGAAACTAATTTCAGTTCATCGCTCTTACATATGGATAGGCTGGGTAACATTTCATTTTATTATGTGCTCTTATATATGGATAGGCTGAGTAACATTTTTTTTTATTATGTGCTCTTATAAACAGATATGCTGGGCAACATTTAAATTTTTATGTGCTCTTATGTACAGATAGGCTGGGTAACATTTTATTTTTCATGTGCTCTTATATACAGATAGGCTGGGTAACATTTCATTTTTTTATGTGCTCTTATATATGGATAGGCTGGGTAACATTTCATTTTTAAGGTCCTCTTATGTACAGATAGGCTAGGTAACATTTTATTTTTGAGGTGCTCTTATATACAGATAGGTTGGGTAACATTTCATTTCTGAGGTTCTCTTATATACAGATAGGCTGAGTAACATTTCATTTTTCAGAACCTTAAACAAGTAGGCTTGGTAACATTTCATTTAGGTTCACTTACAAAAGAGGTGGGCTGTGTAACATTTTTTTTATGAGCTCTTACAAATGGATTACATACGGATTTCATTTTTATGTGATCATATATATACGGATTGGCTGGGTAACATTTATTTAGGCGCACTTACAACAGAGCTGGGTTGGGTAAAATTTTTTTTTGTAGATGCTATTACACATGGGTATGCTGGGTAACATTTCATTTTTTAATTGTTTGGTTGGCTGGTTATTTTTATTAGCATTTCATTTTTACTATTGAATATATTTTTTTTTAATTGCTAGTTTTGATAAAGACTAATTTCATTTTTTGCTTGGTTGGTTACCATTTTATACATGTAATACTTACCTGGTTAAGTAACAATTTTGTGGTTTTATACTTGATTTAGAGCTTTTTACATTCTACTCTTTGAGTTTAATTAACTTTTAATGACCAAAAAGTTGAATTAAAATGTATTTAAAATGTTAAAATTTTGGCAATCCCTTTAGAAATTGCACAACTGCACACACACACACACATAGTGCAGTGTGCTTTAATTATCTAAAGTGTTCAACTATTTTCCCTTTTAAGGGCAGCAAAGCTACTTAACAAGTATCTCATTCATAGACATCTAAGGGTGGGGGTAAATTGCCTTTACCACCTTAAACTTTGAAACATCTCATTTTATCCCCTCAAAATTTTAACAATACATTAGATTACCACCGTTAAACTTTATTTTACCCCCCTCAAAATAAGGAGCCTTTTAAAATAGTGTGACAGCCATAAACACATTATTTTTAGCGAAAATGTTGTTGGAATAAATATACGATAGTAACTTTAATTATGTATTACATATTTTTTAAAAATCTTAAATTAGATTTTATTGTTTTTACGCTCTTGGAAAGAAATGTACTTGTTTTCATGCATCAAAGTGCCTTTAACTCAAGCTGTTAAAAAAAAACTTTAGATCGAAGTAGACTTAATATAAACTTTATATAATAGTATTTCTTCTGCAAAGTAGAATTTATGGAATATAATTTTAAACAAGGAGGTTGAAATGAAAGATCTTATTTTAACATTTTTGTCATAAAAAATGAATATTTTAATAATATAATGTTTTCTTTAATAATTACAATTAAAGCCTGCTCAATGCAAATAGTTTGGGAAAATTATTTTACCTTTTATTGTTATTTCCATGTCTCACAATTTTATTTGTTTTCCTTGTAAAAGCAGGTTAATTAGAAGAAAAGGAAGTATATATGTTGTATATATAGAGAAATAATGTATATAATAATGATTCTCCATTGTTCCTATCTCTATATAGTAATTGTAGTTCTATTATTCACCAGGGATACACAGATCGGACAATGGCCAATTAATTTCAATATTATTTTGAAAACCAGATTTATCTGGTATATTGCCACAAATTTGTAGTGGCCATGGGTTAAACCATAGGCTAAAGATAATGAAACATAGTTTAAGCATCAAAGATAAATAAAACATACTAAATAAAGAACAAAACGCATAATATTGAAAAGGGTAGAAGACTAAGAAAACAATGCATTATGGTCAGAAGAATAGACACAATCATTTAAGGTGAATTACCACTTCAAAACTTGTATTAGACAATATGGTTTGGTTATTCATATGTTTATGCTTGCTTGTTCTGCTAGAATGATTAATAATTAACGGCATCCTTGTGCGCTCCCCAATAGGCGTAGTATTAGCCAAAATATTAATATGTTGCGTTAGTTCCTGCCCCCATTGTCCAAAACATTAAATTCTTAAGATTTATTGTCCTATACCTTTATTAATGATTTTTTTTGCACAATAACCTTTTATTCTTACAAAAATATACACGTACGTACATACAACAAATCTCTATAATTTTGTATGTCCGCCTGTCTTTCTAGGTTAATTTTCTAAATGAACAATTAATTCATTTTTGATTGAAGGATTTATAAGATTTTAATTCGTAAATTGCATAAAATCAATTATAATATGTAATAAAAATGCAATATTTTTAAAATTTATCAATACGTGCTTAAAAAAAATATTGTAAGCATGATACTGATGCTTTTGAACGTTATTTAAATGAACAGCCAAATTATTTTTAAAAATCTTCCAATATAAATAAAAAAAATTTTATTTGTTTCTGGACATATTACTCCTTGTTTATTCTGTAACTAATACATGTAATACACAGATAATCCCTTCATGTCATACCAAAATATAATGTGTATATATTCTTTACCTACCTATATATATATATATATGTTAGGTTGATTCAATTGAAATGGCCATAATATTTTCTGGTAAATTTTTTTTGATCTAGTTAGCCTAAAATTAGTCAGCTCCTCATCAAATTAAATAATATCAATAAATTCTTTGCAAAATAAGTGGTATTCAAGACTTATTGTAAAAGGTATTTCTAAAAAATAATTTGTTTTAAATGAACGTACGGACCTACTGGTAATAATAATAGAGTTGCTACGCTTTCATAGACTGTTATAGGAATCATCATACATAGTTTAAAATCAATAGGACAATTATAACAACTCTAAATTAATGAAAAGAGCAAACCGTTCCGGACGGACAGACCCTAATTGTAGAAAAGATTTGCTTTTAAAAATGTTAAATAAAAAAATCAATGCTTTTTGGAACACTCTAATATAAACTAATACATCTACCATATATTAGGTAATGCATATTACATACGATAAAGAAAACGAATATTAGAATCTTTCTTGTTTATTCTAAATATTTCTTATGGGAAATTTGTACTTTCTCAATGCATAAAAAGTCTTGATTATTATCTATAATACAAAGTAAAATGATGTCTGTCCGTCCGTCCGCTGTCCGTCCGTCCGTCCATCTGAAGCTTAAGATCTCGGTAACCACTGAACCGCTTGGATTCTACTCTTCAGGGTATATACCTACTGGTCCTGTGGTGGTTTTAGACTATTTTCTTGGGGGGTGGGACACACCCAACCCCCCCAAAAACAACCCCCCCCCCCATTTTTTTGCAGGGGATTTCCTTGGTCCTTTTTATATTTTTTTTTGCAGAAGATTTCCTTGGTCCTTTTTTTTGCTGAAGATTTCCCTGGTCCTTTTACGAATTTTACCTTAATTTTTTTTGATCACCTCTTGGGGCAAAGCCCCTAGAGGCTAGGGGCGAAGCCGCTAGTACATTTATAACTATCAACTTTATTTATTTAATGTCTATCTTTTTTTATTTTGGATTCTAACCGTTTATCTATCTTATTTATCTATTAATGCTATTTATCCATTTTAATTATCTCCTCTCCTATAATATAAAGTAATAAGCTTTTTTTGTCTGTAGCGAAGGATCTCGCTTATTGCTGAACCGATATTGTTCTTCTTTACAGTGAAACCTCTTATAGACTCTGAGATGGTTTTAGGCTATTTACTTTTTTTTTTTAGATAAGTCTGGGTATGTTATTAGGCTATTTTTCTGCCCATCGAATGTAGAGCCCCTAGATTCAAGGGGTACACCCGCTAGTGTTACATAACTTACTGGGCTTAATCCTATAAATTTTCCTATGCTAGTCAAGAAGTTAGGCTTTCTGTAGGTTTAAATTTAAAGGAATACATGAGACTTAGGAAACAGTAACTCCATGGCTAGCCTTAGAAACTTTATATGATTCAGCCTCTATCTTTCAATCAACTAACTATCTTGATTTGATACCCAACGAACTATCTATCTTGATTTGGTACCCAACTAACTATCTATCTTGATTTGGTACCCAACTAACTATCTATCTTGGTTTGATACCCATCTTACTATCTACCTTTATTTGATACCCAACTAACTATCTATCTTGATTTGATACCCAACAAACTATCTACCTTCATTTGATACCCAACTAACTATCTATCTTGATTTGATACCCAATTAACTATCTACCTTCATTTGATACCCAACTAACTATCTATCTTGGTTTGATACCCAACTAACTATCTACCTTCATTTGATACCCAACTAACTATCTACCTTGATTTGATACCCAACTAACTATCTATCTTTATTTGGTACCCAACTAACCATCTACCTTCATTTGATACCCAACTAACTATCTACCTTTATTTGATACCCAACTAACTATCTATCTAATTATTTGGTACCCAACTAACTATCTATCTTGACTTGTTATCCAACTGACTATCTACCTTCATTTGATACCCAACTAACTATCTACCTTTATTTGATTCCCAACTAACTATCTACCTTTATTTGATACCCATCTTACTATCTATCTTGGTTTGATACCCAACTAACTATCTACCTTCATTTGATATCCAACTAACTATCTACTTTCATTTGATACCCAACAAACTATCTATCTTGGTTTGATACCCAACTAACTATCTACCTTCATTTGATACCCAACTAACTATCTACCTTTATTTGATTCCCAACTAACTATCTACCTTCATTTGATACCCATCTTACTATCTATCTTTATTTGATACCCAACTAACTATCTATCTTGGTTTGATACCCAACTAACTATCTACTTTCATTTGATACCCAACTAACTATCTACCTTTATTTGATTCCCAACTAACTATCTACCTTTATTTGATACCCATCTTACTATCTATCTTTATTTGATACCCAACTAACTATCTATCTTGGTTTGATACCCAACTAACTATCTACCTTTATTTGATACCCATCTTACTATCTATCTTTATTTGATACCCAACTAACTATCTATCTTTATTTGGTACCCAACTAACCATCTACCTTCATTTGATACCCAACTAACTATCTACCTTTATTTGATACCCAACTAACTATCTATCTAATTATTTGGTACCCAACTAACTATCTATCTTGACTTGTTATCCAACTGACTATCTACCTTCATTTGATACCCAACTAACTATCTACCTTTATTTGATTCCCAACTAACTATCTACCTTTATTTGATACCCATCTTACTATCTATCTTGGTTTGATACCTAACTAACTATCTACCTTCATTTGATATCCAACTAACTATCTACTTTCATTTGATACCCAACAAACTATCTATCTTGGTTTGATACCCAACTAACTATCTACCTTCATTTGATACCCAACTAACTATCTACCTTTATTTGATTCCCAACTAACTATCTACCTTCATTTGATACCCATCTTACTATCTATCTTTATTTGATACCCAACTAACTATCTATCTTGGTTTGATACCCAACTAACTATCTACTTTCATTTGATACCCAACTAACTATCTACCTTTATTTGATTCCCAACTAACTATCTACCTTTATTTGATACCCATCTTACTATCTATCTTTATTTGATACCCAACTAACTATCTATCTTGGTTTGATACCCAACTAACTATCTACCTTTATTTGATACCCATCTTACTATCTATCTTTATTTGATACCCAACTAACTATCTATCTTGGTTTGATACCCAACTAACTATCTACCTTTATTTGATACCCAACTAACTATCTATCTTGGTTTAATACCCAACTAACTATCTATCTTTATTTGATATCCAACTAACTATCTATCTTTATTTGATACCCAACTAACTATCTACCTTTATTTGATACCCAACTAACTATCTATCTTTATTCGATACCCAACTAACTATCTATCTTGGTTTGATACCCAACTAACTAACTATCTTTATTTGATACCCAACTAACTATCTATCTTGGTTTGATACCCAACTAACTATCTACCTTTACTTGATACCCCTCTAACTATCTATCTTGGTTTGATACCCAACTGACTATCTACCTTTATTTGATACCCAACTAACTATCTATCTTTATTTGATACCCAACTAACTATCTATCTTTATTTGATACCCAACTATCTATCTTGGTTTGATACCCAATTATCTATCTATCTTTGTTTGATACCCAACTAACTAACTATCTTTATTTGATACCCAACTAACTATCTATCTTGGTTTGATACCCAACTAACTATCTACCTTTACTTGATACCCCTCTAACTATCTATCTTGGTTTGATACCCAACTGACTATCTACCTTCATTTGATACCCAACTAACAATCTACCTTCATTTGATACCCAACTAACTATCTATCTTTATTCGATACCCAACTAGCTATCTATCTTTATTTGGTACCCAACTAACTATCTATCTTTATTTGGTACCCAATTAACTATATATCTTGGTTTGATACCCAACTAACTATCTACCTTCATTTGATACCCAACTAACTATCTACCTTCATTTGATACCCAACTAACTATCTACCTTCATTTTTACCCAACTAACTATCTACCTTCATTTGATACCCAACTAACAATCTACCTTCATTTGATACCCCTCTAACTATCTATCTTGGTTTGATACCCAACTAACTATCTATCTTTATTTGATACCAAATTAACTATCAATCTTGATTTGATACCCAACTAATTATCTATCTTCATTTGATACCCAACTAACTATCTACCTTTATTTGATACCCAACTAACTATCTACCTTCATTTGATATCCAACTAACTATCTATCTTTATTTGATACCCAACTAACTATCTATCTTGATATGATACCCAACTAACTATCTGCCTTCATTTGATACCCAACTAACTATCTATCTTGATTTGATACCCAACTAATTATCTATCTTGCTATCTAGGTACCTGGTGTTAGAGCACGTGTCCGGGGGTGAATTGTTTGACTATCTGGTGAAAAAGGGACGGTTGACTCCAAAGGAGGCGAGAAGATTTTTCCGGCAGATTATTTCTGCGCTAGACTTTTGTCACAGCCACTCTATATGGTAAGTCAGAAAGCTATTTAAAGTGCCTATAAAAGATGACGTCACACTACCAATTGTCAATTAAAATGTATAATGGCATGCCATTGGTAATTTAGTCTGTGTATTGGCCTAAGATTGGTCATTTGTATTGTATGACGTTATTCTTTATAGGCACTCCAAACATTTTTAAGTCAGTTTTATTAGAAGCGAAACTACTCTTTAAGTTGTCCACGAAGGTAGATATGTCCGTAAATAGCACAATTATGTTCATAGATAGCGAAGCAGAAACATTTTTAAAATCACACGGCAAAATTATTATAAAAACCTCTGTAAAAATCTAAATAATTTATACATGAAGCTATCGATGGCAAAATTCTATGCTTTTTTGTTTTAGAAGATTAATTTTGTTCTAATTCCCCAAAGAGTTAGTTTAAAACAATTTTCTGTTCGCATAACCGAGTAAGTTTTCCCAGAATAAAAGAGTCTGTTTTTTCTGTGTAGATTCCCCTAGTTACCATAAAAAATACTCCTAAATACTTTTATAAATGAATTTTATAGGTGATTTTAGTTAATTTTGGTAAGTTTTTGGTAACACTAGTTTTGTAAAAGAAAACATCAAATATATATGTCTTTATATTCTAGCGTCTACCAAAAGATCAGTTTTTGAAAATATTTTCCTTACAAGGACACCATGGAAACTGTCCCAATTTTGTATACTTTTGCGGAACAAGTTCCAATTACGTCATATTTTTCTTTCCCGAAAAAGAGAAGGGGGAAAGAAAAAAAAGGGAAGGGGGGAAGAAAAAAGAGATGGGAGAAAAGGGGGTTTTCCCCATCTCTTTTGAAGAGATTTTCTTCCCCCCCTCCCTTTTTCGGGAAAGAAAAATATGACGTAATTGGAACTTGTTCCGCAAAAGTTATACAAAATTGGGACAGTTTCGGTGACGTCGTCTCTTACAAGTTGCACTATAAAATATTCGGTGATTCTACATTTTTTCTAAATATTTGAAAGAATAGTTATTTCTCGCATCGTATTATAAACGGCTTTCCGCGGATATAGAATGCACAATTAAAAGATTAAAACCAGTTTTTTTAAGACCCGAGGTGCCGAAGGCACGGGCTAAAAAATGGTTTTAATCTTATGATTGTACATTTTTATATTCGTAGAAAGCTGGATATAATACGATGCTAGACATAGTTTTTTCGTATGGATGAGAACCGGTTCCTATCCACCGGATTCGAATGAATACGAGAAAAGCATTTACTCAATTGTTTACTTTTTTTCTCAAACTTTTTATAGAATTACTATTTGCTATTATTAGCGACTTCGCCCCTAGCCTCTAGGGGCCTTGCCCAAACAGAAATAAATGCATCTTCTATTACCTACCCAGCCGAAAAAAATGCGAATGGATTGCAAATTTTCGCGAATAAATGGCGAATTCGCAAAATTCGTAAAAATTCTTAGAAAAAAATGGGGGGGAGAGAGATTTTTTGTTTTTGGACACCATGTGAATTTTATAAAAGGGATAATGTAGGCTTTAATAATGTTGTGCCGCTTTGGATAAATTTATCCTTGTTATTTGACAAAAACGGGTTTTAAGCAACAGACATTATTGTCCTTGGTAAAGTTTTAAAAACTGGAGTTTGATTTTTTCTGGAGTGAGATAGGTTAGGCTAGGGGGTAAACATACTTTAGATAAACAAAAATGTTTAAACAATCCAACGACGAACCCCAAACTGTCCCACTTTGAGAAAGACGATTCCAGTGACGTCATATACGTTTCGGGAAAAGAAAAGGGAAGGGGGGAAGAAAATCTCTTCAAAAGAGATGGGAGAAAAGGGAAGAGATTTTCTTCTCCCTTTCCCTAAACGTATATGACGTCACTGGAATCGTCAAAGTGGGACAGTTTGGGGTTCTTCAATCGAACTACAATCAAACGCGTTACTAAAGTCAAGTTGACGATAAATTTTTCTAAATTTTCATCGATTTATGTCGACTGCACAGCATCAATAAAAGTGTTTACGATTAATATTTTATAGACATAATCTTTAATAGACATATTTTTACGTCATTCTGTCACTATGGTAACAAATATAAGTTACTAACAAAAAAATAGAAAACTTGCTCTGACAAAAATATACACATTCTTGTAATATGTACCTATAACTTTTCTGAGAAAATAAAAAATGTTTTAAATCAATTTCATATTTCGGTTTACTTCTCTAAAAAAAATAGAAAACTTGCTCTGACAAAAATATTCACATTCTTGTAATATGTACCTATAACTTTTCTGAGAAAACAAAAAATGTTTTAAATCAATTTCATATTTCTGTTTACTTCTCTTTTTTTACTGTAATATAGTCTACTGTTTTTATTTTTGTGAAAACGCTAGGTAAGAGATATCGTGTCAAGTAGGTTATTTCTGTTAATATCTTTTTTCAACCGGTCACACACATTATAAGTTATCTATAATACAAAGTAGAACGATGTCTGTCCGTCTGAAGCTTAAGATCTCAGTAACCACTGGACCGATTGGGCTCTACTCTTCAGGGAATATACCTACTGGTCCTGTGATGGTTTTAAGCTATTTTCTTGGGGGGTGGCACACCCCCAACCTCCCCAAAAAATGAAAAATACCCCCCCCAAAAAAAATTTTTTTTTACTTTTCTTTCTAAATCTAAAATACGAAAAATTAGGTTGATCAAACCTCTTGGGGCAAAGCCCCTAGAGGCTAGGGGCGAAGCCGCTAGTACTCAAATAAAGTTTGAGTAAAATTTAACCCTGTTTTCCTATATTATGAGATTTTAGCTTGCTATTGCTGCACTATATTATACTAGCGGCTGCGCCCCTAGCATCTAGGGGCTCTATATTCAAAGAAATAGGGAAGGGCAGAAAAATAGCCTAAAACCATATAGACACTTTTTAGGTATGAAAATGAAATATCCTAAAAACATCCAAGGACCTATAAGAAGCTTCACTATAAATGAGGACTATATTGGTTAAGCAGTTAGGGATATCCTTCGCGACAGACAAAAATTCCTACTTCTTTATATAATAGGATACCTAATTGATCAAAGTTTGTTTGTGTAATCTAAATGACTTGTTAAATGGTCCTGTGCTTTTCAGGGAATGTGATAAAACATGCTTTCTGTGTCATAATTTTTTTATTTTATCCTATCTTTCATCTATTGAGACTTTTATAATTTACACATTCTTGATCCACCTCCTAAAGCAGTTAAGGGGGGCGTCTAGTTAAAAAAGTCAATCCTTTTTTATAGCTGTTGAGACTTTTTCTATAATTTTTATCCTTTTTCAGCCATCGAGACTTGAAGCCTGAAAATCTTTTGTTGGACGATAAAAACAACATTAAGGTGAGCACATTCTAAAATTGTATTTAAAAAAAATTATTTAAGTGAGTGCATACCTAGTAGGGTAGGGCCGGATATCCGGCCATTTTCTTTAATTTGCCGGATAAAGGATAAAGAAAATATCCGGATACCGGATATCCGGCTGATTTATAATGTCGTATATCCCGTTATTCGGCCGGATATCCGATAATTTGCCAAATGTCCGGCCATTTTCAATATCCGGTATCCAGCAAAAAAAAAGTATTCAGTCTCACCCTATTACCTAGCTTTTTGAAAATTTCAGGTAGATTTAATGATTTTTATTGTTTAACTAATAAATAGACTGGTAAACAATAAAGTATTATACAGAAAGAATAGATCGATTTATATGCAATTTAAGTTGTCAAAATTTAAAGATTCATAATTAACATATTTGATTTTGTGCTTTTTTTTTAATTTTTTAACTTCGTTAGTTAAATAAATTTCTTAGCGATATTTTAGTCATTACTAAAATCATAGAACCTTACTTAAATAGATCAATGCTTATTTTAAATATTAACCTAATAAATCTATGTAAAACGTGGATATAAAAACTATTGTTGTTCATTCAGGTTGCTGATTTTGGAATGGCTAGCCTGCAACCTCGAGGTTCAATGTTAGAAACCTCCTGTGGGTCTCCTCACTATGCTTGCCCTGAAGTCATCCGGGTAAGTTCTAGTTTTGGAACATTTTTTTCTGCTGCTTGTGCAAATTAATCAGAATGCCTCAAACTGTTGTGTTTAATAGATTGCAATCAATCAATAACTTAAAAAAATTATGAAGCTGCATGTAGATATGTCTAAATATGTAAGCCCATTTTTAAATGATGAAGTATATCTTAAAACTATAGAAATATATGCAGTCTTATGTAGTCGAATTCGTGTATATTTACTCCATTTTACATCTTTAATTGCTCAAAGATCTTAAAATGCCGCATAAAATTACCAATTTTTGACAATCAATCAATAATGTATAGGGTGAGAAATACGATGGAACCCGGGCAGACGTGTGGTCCTGTGGGGTCATACTGTATGCACTCCTTGTTGGTGCTCTTCCATTTGATGATGACAATCTCAGACAACTTCTTGAAAAGGTATATTTTAAATTTTACTTCAACCATAAATGTAACACAAATCAACCTTCTAGAGTAGAGAAAAACTATTTTGGGTTAGGCTAGGTCAAATATGAAAGAGGATAGTTGAAAATAAGAATGGGGATCAGTGGTCCATTTTCGGGGGGGAAAAATATGTAAAAAAATCTTTAGTTACAAATGTATTTTCTTTTATTTTTATTATTTCCTATAAAAGATTTAAATTTAAAAAAATCATTTAGTATTGTTGGATAATATGTTATATTAATACAATTTTGATCCGCTAGGTGAAGCGTGGCGTCTTCCATATTCCGCATTTTGTGCCGCCTGACTGTCAGAACTTGTTGCGTGGGATGATTGAAGTCTGCCCAGAGAAGCGTTTAACGGTAAGTTTTTATAGTATCAAACTGATATTAAATAAAGATCTATCATTGGTTATAAATTTCCCGCCAAATTTACAACCTTTGGCCACATTTTGTTTTCAATCATTTTGAATTTTTACATTATTTGATGTTTTATCGGTGGACGAGAAAATTGCTATACAAGAAATTCAACTATTTGCAACTAATTTTTGTATATAATTATATGTAAAAAATTTAAAATAACTGCCACGATCTGACCAATAATATGAACGAATTGTTCTTAAACTGTGTTCTTTTCGGTTCAATTTACCTATTATGGATCTAGATATCTGTTATTTACCTATTGGATGAACCTAAACATAATAATACTATCAACACAATTGCTATTTAATTCTAGTTGAAAGAGGTGAACAAGCATCCGTGGGTGATAGCAGGGAGCAAGGGGGAGATGGACCTAGAGGAGCCCATGATGGAGGTGGTACAGACACACATCATCCCCTCACAGGATACCATTGACCAGGATGTTTTACAGGTAGGATATCACAGGATACTATTGACCAGGATGTTTTACAGGTAGGATATCACAGGATACCATTGACCAGGATGTGTTACAGGAGGGATATCACAGGATACTATTGACCAGTATGTTTTACAGGTAGGATATCACAGGATATCATTGACCAGGATGTTTTACATGTAGAATATTGCAGGATACTATTGACCAGGATGTTTTACAGGTAGGATATCACAGGATACCATTGACCAGGATGTTTTACAGGTAGGATATCACAGGATACTATTGACCAGAATGTTTTACAGGTAGGATATCACAGGATACTATTGACCAAGATGTTTTACAGGTAGGATATCACAGGATTCCTTTGACCAGGATGTTTTACAGGTAGGATATTACAGGATACTATTGACCAGTATGTTTTACAGGTAGGATATCACAGGATTCTATTGACCAGTTTGTTTTACAGGTAGGATATCACAGGATACTATTGACCATGATGTTTTACAGGTAGGATATCACAGGATACCATTGACCAGGATGTTTTACAGGTAGGATATCACAGGATACTATTGACCAGGATGTTTTACAGGTAGGATATCACAGGATACTATTGACCAGGATGTTTTACAGGTAGGATACCAAAGGATACCATTGTCCAGGATATTTTACAGGTAGGATATCACAGGATACCATTGACCAGGATGTTTTACAGGTAGGATATCACAGGATACCATTGACCAGGATGTTTTACAGGTAGCATATCACAGGATATTATTGACCAGGATGTTTTACAGGTAGGATATCACAGGATACCATTGACTAGTATGTTTTACAGGTAGGATATCACAGGATACTATTGTCCAGGATATTTTACAGGTAGGATATCACAGGATACCATTGACCATAATTTTTTACAGGTAGGAAATCGAGAAATATTGCTTGATATGGAATTACAGAAAAATAGCTTTAAGCCACTCATTTCCTTAAATCTTACAAATAAAATAGCCTAAAACAACTTTGAATCTTCTTAAATTTATTTCAGTAGATACAGACATAAAAACTTACTACTTTATATATTCTATCTTGATAAACAAAATAGGCAGTTTAATTTTGCTCATGTTGCCGAGCCATGACATTTAAAGTTACAAATATTCCTATTTGTGTATTTGCAATTAAAATTAATTCTAGTCACTTTCTGTAAGGAAAGCATAGTGAATTCTCATCTTTTAACTAATACTATTTTAATCAAAGAAATTTGAAAAAAATATGAAATTTTAAACTATGTTGTAATAAAAAAGGTAAAAGATACCAAATAACGAGAAAATGATTTTTAAGATTAAATCCTCCCACGTAGATACAATATAATGAATAAACTTCTAAATATTTTTCATGAATGCAAGGATAAGATTTATTATTCGCCCATTTCTTGTTAGAAATTCTGCGTTGTGTAGCTTTAGTTATTCCTTAAGATGAACTATTGGTATATTATTTTTTTGCCATTGTCCCTTCCCTTTCTGTTATATTCTTCATTACATTTTTTCTTCTATGTAGAAAGATACAATTTAAAATATGACAATATTAAATATATTTTAGTACTTATTTTTTAATTTAAAATATTTTCTAATAGCTTTATAATCTACTCTACACATATGATTTCTGTCTTATATTTTGCCTAAAAAACTGCGATTTTTTTCCATAAATTGATTGAACTTCCTTTCATAATAACATTTTGACATTATTACTACAAAGATTAATATCCAACTTGTAAAGAAGAATTTAAAATTTACAAAAAGGTTTACTTCAATTCAATAAAAAAATATAAATAGTAATTTGATATTAACATAGGTAAATTTTGAGTTTTTCAGCAGGAAGGGAGCGGACATTTGAATGTATTAGAACTATCCCTCAAAGTATTAATCAAAATATGCTGTTGGTTGGTTGGTTATTGCTGCTCTTTTAAATGACCCTATTTGTTTTTTTATTGAGTTATTTAACGTAATTCGCTTATTTTCTAATTAATAATACAAAGTAGCTTGATGCCTGTCTGTCTGTCCGTCCGTTCGTCCGTCCGTCTGAAGCTTAAGATCTCGGTAACCACTGAACCGATCAGATTCTACTCTTCAGGGTATATACCTACTGGTCCTGTGGTGGTTTTAGGCTATTTTTTTGGGGGTGGGACACCCCCATCCCCCCAAAAAACAACCCACTCCCCCCCATTTTTAATTTTTTTTTTTAGATTTCCTTGGTCCTTTTTTTTATTGCAGAAGATTTTTTTGGTCCTTTTTTTGCAGGAGATTTCCTTGGTCCTTTTCACCTTAATTTTTTTTATCACCTCTTGGGGAAAAGCCCCTAGAGGCCAGGGACGAAGCCGCTAGTATATTATATAATATTCGACTATCAAAGAAGGTAAAAATTTTTTTGTATTTGATCTTATTTTAATTCTATTAAAAAATATAAATATATTACTAAGTACTGCTTCCTTAAAAATTATAAACTCGTTCTGTTATTAGTTGTAAAAAGTTACACTAACCTTTCCACCAATGATTTTGTTTATCACAACTTGGGAGTACAGTAATTTACAGTTAATTGTCCAATCCATTATTACATCTTTGGCATTTTAGGTAATTTTATATTTTTTTGATTGCTAATCACTTTTATTTTAGGCTATGAACAGCTTGGGGTGCTTCAAAGACAGAGAAAAGTTAGTTGTGGAATTATTAAAGCCAGAACATAATACAGGTAACTCTAACACCGGGGCTTTCACATAAAGTTGGCCAAGTGATCAATAACTCCACATGCTTAGTTCTTTAAACTAAACTAGCGGCTACGCCCCCTAGAGGCCTCTAGGGGCACTTGAGGAGGGGAGAGTCGAATTTGATACCCCAATTTATTATTTTAGATTTTAAAAGAAAAAGAAAGAAAAAATGTTGGGGGGGGTATTTTTTTCTAGGGGCGATTTCTCTTAGGAGGGTGGTGGTACCCTCCCCCAAAATAGTTATAAACCTTCCCGTGACCTATGAGAAGCTACCCTGTTAAGGAGAACCCGATCGGTTCAGCGGTTAGCGAGATCCTTCAGTACAAACACACAAACATCCTATTACTTTAGTATAAGGATAAGCGCTGGGGAGAGAAGGTTGTTAAGTCTAGAGGTTTTTTTTTTCATTTTTGTTCGATAGAAATATTTAGTTATTAGGTTGGTTCTAACCCTTCGGGGCTTTACTGTACTAACCTAACCTAACAAAAAATGACTAATATGAATAATTTGTTTCGTCATTCTTTCCACCCCCCCTCCCCCTTTTAATTTTTTTTTTCTGTGTGAAATGCTAAAGGGGTAATGAAGAACATTTAAACAATGTAAGGAGTAAGGGGGAGGTTTCTAAAACAAATCTTACAGACGGACACATCGCATGTGTAAAAAAGCTTAAGTTCTGATAAAATATGTTGTATCACTAATTCTTTCTGTCTGTAGATAAAAATAAATCAAATTTCTTGTGCGCAATATATAGTAAGTTATGACATAAATATTGCACAAAAGTATTAGGAGATGCTGGTAGTTTCCCTTTATACATCCGCTGGGCCACTTCTGAGTCCCCACTTCCCTAATACATTTTTTTGGGTGTCGGTCGAAACTGTGTCAAACTGAAGACATGGGACACAATACAATCTGTCCCGATATTGTATTACTTTTGCGGAACATGATTGCAGTTACGTCATATTTTTCTTTCCCGAAAAAGGGAAGGGGGAAAGAAAAAAAAGGGAAGGGGGGAAGAAAAAAGAGATGGGAGAAAAGGGGGTTTTCCCCATCTCTTTTGAAGAGATTTTCTTCCCCCCTTCCCTTTTTCGGGAAAGAAAAATATGACGTAACTGCAATCATGTTCCGCAAAAGTAATACAAAATCGGGACAGATTGTATTGTGTCAAGACATGGATAATTTAGATTACAGTTTGAAGCTATGTCAGTCATCTTGCTATAAAATAGGAGAGGGAAAAGTCAGGATTTCCAAATTACACTGGTAACCAAAGTTATATAACTGCTCAAAAACTTTGGCTTCTAATTTTGAGAGGTTGGTTCTAAAAAAGTAGTATCTAAAGTATTCATCCAAGAATCTAATCTACAGAAGAAGTAGATTTTTTTATCATCATTAGGGATGTATTGTATATGAAATAATATCGTCCATTGTCTTATCTCTTAAGATCCCTGTAACTTTATTGACTGTTGGTTGATACTTTACACAGTTCTATACTATTCTATTTATCTTATAGAACCCTCAAGAAACTTAAAATGTAAATTATTCAGCCAGTAACCCTATCTGATATAAGTCGCTTGTCGTAGGCCAAGAAAACGCGGCCAGTGGAAAATATATATTTATTTATTTATTTAAACCTCATGTAAATTCCTATTTTCAGAAAAAGTGATATATTTCCTTTTGTTGGATCGAAAGAAGAGAAAACCGTCCTATGAAGATGATACAGAGGTAGGCTAAATTCTGCCTTTGGTAGCGGGTAATTTGGGAAATGAGAAGATCTTTATAGTACCTATCAAAAATATGTCATTTAATACAAATGACCAATTAAGGCCAATACACAGACTAAATTACATCATGATTGACCAATGGTAGGCCAGTATGATACCATTTAACTATATAAAGCTTCGGGAATAAAGCCATTGGCCACTCTTCATATTTATATACTAAAGATGTCTTTTTGGGTTGATTCTTTTTTAATTTTATCTATTTATGACTTTGATTTTTTATCAATCTATAATTTAAATACCATCTATCTGGGAAGGTACAATTTCAAAACCGCCCCTCCATTGCATTGTAGCTGTCTATAGTGTCCTAGCAAAATAGGGATAGATGTCACTACTTTTGACGTGCCTATTCTATTGACGTCATAAAACACCTTCTCTTTTCTAGGGGTTTTATTTTCTCTATCTCTCTACTATGCCGTCAAAAGAACACGTAAGCCAAACGCGGTGACATCTATCCCCTATTTGCTAGGGCACTATAGACAGCTATCCTCCATTACAAAATATCTATCCATTTGAATATCTGTTAATGAATCTACCAGTCTGATAATCTAACAATCTATCCTATTATTCTAACAATCTATCCTATTATTCTAACAATCTATTCTATTATTCTAACAATCTATCCTTTAATTACTAGCTCTCTATGAAGGTGATGGTACGCTCCCGCTGTGGAAGCCAAGATCCCCCCCGGAAACGAGTCGACCATTGTAAGATGAACGGCACGACGTACAGCCAACTCAGCCAGGAATAGTTTTTATCACAACTAGCGGCTACGCCCCCCCCCCCCCCTAGAAGCCTCTAGGGGCACTCAACGTTCGACCTCATCTCATTTTAAATTTGGATTTTAAAAGAGTAAAACAAATATTCTTTTTTTTGGGAGGGGGGGTTGAAGACATCCTCCCCAAAAATAGTTTAAAACGTTTCCAGGACCTATAAGGAGTTCATTTTAAAGGAGAACAATATCGGTTCAGCGGTTAGCGAGATCCTTCGGGACAGACAAAAAACGCTTACTACTTTATATAATAGGAAGATAATTAGTTTGTGTGTATCAAACAGTGGTGTGCACAGCAATTCTACAGGGAGGTGTGAAAACATTAGGATAAAAAAAGAGAAAGGCATTCCTTCCTTATTTCAATTTTAAGGAGGGTTTTGACAACTCTATACACCACTCTACTGTTATACACCACTTGTATCAAATGCTTTGTTAATGTCAAACTGTTGTAAATGATCATTTTATTGATCTTTCCATGAGTCTGTAGATTTGGATCTCCCAAACGATATGGTTCTTTGGTGAATAGGGTACATTCACTCTAAAAAAAAACACCCCTAAAAAATGTAATTTTAGAATTTTATAAAAGCTTCGCTTTAAAACTTATTTAATTTTGAATATAAAATGCAATTTCAATTAATTTCTCAAAGGATGCTAGCAACGATTTTGTATTTCAGTGAAGAGAAAAATCTTATTTGACACATTGCTGAACGAGTGTCAAATGCACATTATTAGAAGTGTGGCAACTGCATAATTCCGAATGTATGTCCGCCTGTGTCCCACTTTATTTTCTCAACTCCTTTTAAAGATAGATACATTGAAAAGGGAGAAATGTGGTTTGCTTTTTAGCCAGTCTAGATATGCTTCTTATATTTCAAGTGAAGATTGCGACAACAATAATGTCTGGGGGGGGGGGGGGGGGTAATGTAGTGTTTTTTTTCTTCTGAAAATATGAATTACTTGGATGTTATAAATTAGAAATGCGTCCATAATTTATATGAAACTTTCTCTGTAACTTATTTATTTTAGCTCAATTTGAGTATTCTGGATTTTATAAATAGTTGTTTTCACATTTTTAGCTTCGCTACTTATTAATGTTCTCATTCCTATTTGATATTATTTTCTCTCTATCTAAAATATCAAATATGTATTTTTAAAAGCGAAGCTTTTCTATAATTAGGGTCGGTCCGTCCGTCCGTAACGGATACCTTTTTTCGTTAATTTAGGCATGTTAGAATTGTCCTATCGATTTCAAATTTTGAATGGTGATTCCTTTAGTAGTTAGGTACGAATTAGAAAGCTTAGCAACTCTATAATCATTACCAAAATGACCGTACGTCCATTTAAAACATGTTGATTTTTAAACTTTTTTAACAAATTTTTATTTGATCAAATTATCCGATTGATCTTATTTATGGTATATTGATTCCTGGGACAACAAAGTATAATGTTATAAGCGAAGCAACTCTTTAACTAAGTCCTAAATATGTAAGTATGTCCATAAACATTATTCTGTATAAAGCAGTTTTTCAACAAATCTACTTACAATTTTGCTTCGACTCTTATACATTTATATTCTGATTATTCAGTTATGACACTATATAAGTGTTCATGTCCGTTTGTCCTACCGTTTCAGTGCTTCGCTTATATGGATGTTGTCATCCTTGTTTTTCTATAGAGAACGTTTCTCATTAAATGAAATAAAGAGGGATTAGATTCATTCATATTTATATTTCTAGCTTTTTAATAAGATTTTAATTTCTGTTTATTTGTATTCTTATATAAAAGAAAAACGAGATGATTTGTACATTTATGATATTGTCCAGTAAAATCTCGGAAACCATTAAACCTACATTTTCTATGGTACCTTTATATTGATCCGAGTCATGTTTTAGGCTATTTGCTTATCAGTATAAATGCATAGCCGCACACTAAAATAGTTGATACTTTTACCCCCCCCCCCCCCAAAAAAAAAAAAAAGTTTAATTATTTATTAAAATCAAACAATAACAATCAGTGCTAGGTAGCTCCTTAAGGTATAAAGCCGCAGGAATAGGCCCTGCAGGGGATAGGCATAAGGAGAAAATCCTCCCCCACCCCCTATTTTAATTTTTTTAATATTAATGGGAGTGGGGGTTAAGTGCTCCATTTGCACTTTTTGGAAGCACCAAAAAAATCCTCAAAGATTTATTTAAATGTATATGAAGACTTTCCAACTCTCCTATACTATCCATCCATACGGCGGCGATGCAAAATTTTGAATAAATCATTATTCATCTCTCTCAAATCATTTGAAATCTAGAATTTTCAACATTTTTTATGCATATTTCTTTAACAGATTTTATTCTTTAAAGTTTGCAGGTTTTCAAGGTTTTCAAAAGTATTTTAATTGATTTTGTTTTGATTCTTTTAACATATATTTGTTATCTTTAATTAAATCAGTTTAGTGTAAAAAAAATAGATAGTTTCTGCACATTTCAATCTTAATTTTAATAGTTTATACCATTTTCTGAAGTTAGTTACAACAATGTATTTATCATCACTTAGATTTTACACCAGATTATCATGTTTTCTAATGAAGTGAAGCTTGTAGCGGGCTAATATAATAATCCTCACCACTCCCCCCCAATTTTACTCCATCCCCTGCCCTCTTACTGTAAAAACGAACTAACCAATAAATGACAAGGCAAATATCAGCCTAAATTGATGACAATTTTTCCCCTGTCATAGTAACCACGTATATTCTACATCCATTGATACAACGATATAGACAAAGAAAGTGAAATAGATTTAGGTAGATAGTTAAATATATAGAGTAAAGAACATATATAAGAGGTTAACTCACAAACAAAATATGAATTTTACATATTTATTCAGACATTACAAATTGTTTCGTGCATGTTTGCACTCTTCAGATGTCAATGTAAAACTAAAGTTGAAAATAAATTTAATTTAAAGGATTTTTACTAATATTTTAGAAGATTTTTTGAACATAATATTAAAAAAAAAAGAACATATATGCATGAAAAAGAAAAATAGATAGATAGGTGAATGATGTTAATCAGTGTCTGATTTATATTAATCATAATATTTAGCCATCATAATCCTATCCCTGACTTTTGAAATTTGAATAATTTCTAGGTATGAGTATAACTGTTTCAATTTTAGGGAACATTGACCTTTCATATTATGTAACCATAGGCGTAAACTAGAGGTGGTAGAGGGGAGTTTGCCTTCCTCAAAACAGGGAGGGGCATGTATACCTTCCTTCTAAGGAAAAAATACTCAGCTTATAGTGCCAATAGAAAAAGACGTTATACAATACTAATATCCAATGATAGGCCAGTATAAATTTTACCATTGGTCCAATACAATGTATACTGGCCTATCAGTGGCGTGCGAACCGAAGGGGGCATTTGGGGCAATCGCCCCCCCCCCCTAGCGACCAAAACGCCCCCCTCTGCCCCCCCCCCCCCCTAGCCATCGCCCCCCCCTGCCCCCCCTAAATGTTGAAAAATGCCCCTTTTTGCCCCCTACCCTACAAAAAGCAAAACTATCCCAGTTTCCAAAAAAAAGATCAAGAAATACTCAAAAAAAAAAATTTGGCGCTTCGCAAACAGACAGTTACTATTTATTTAACCTTACCAAATTTTTTAATAAGTGTAGAAATTAGGTTATAATCTCTTTTCACTGAACATAACAAACCAGGTAATAGGAAGTATTTTATTTTGTATAATATAAACTTTTTACCAAAGAAATTTTGTGCATCCCCAATGATGATACACAAAATTACCCCTTATATAGATTACAATTAGTGTTGCCACAAAAGAGACTATATCCCAAAGTTTTCCATATTTCTAAGAGATTTTTATATCTGTAGATGAAAGGACAAGTAATTTTTTTTATTTTTTACATAGTTCTTTATATCTTTGGTTTTTATGGTACAATAAATTTTTTTGTGGATTATAATATTAAAAAAAAATAAAATTTCTCGCTGTTTCGAGCATCCAGTATGTAATTTACTTTGACTGTCATCACACAATACAGGAAAAAGGATTTGTGTCTTTTTCTACCTAAAATATATATTTATTTCAACAGATGCTCTTTAAATCTACTTGTCTGTATTCTTATTAATGATTTTTTGTGCTTTGCTACTTAAAGATGTTGTCATCCTTGTTGTCATACAATAAAGAAATATTTAAAATCAGTTTTACATATTAGGTTATTTTTGATAAATTATTTCCAAAATGAGTGTTTTATCTCCCCCCCAAAAAAAATTTTTTTTTAATGGGGTTATTCATCCTTCCTGCTGAGATTTTATAACATCCCCTTCCACCCATAAAAAATGTTTTGTGGTGGGGGGGGGGGGGGGGGTAAAGGTTAAATTATCTTCTGTAATTTTTTATCGAAGATGATTTCTAGCTCGCTTCCCTTCGGTCATTGCAGGGTGGGGAGAAGGGATGGGGGAGAAGAGATGGGGGGGGGGAAGAGAGGGGGATATAAATGGGAAATAGGGATGGGAAAGAAGGGATAAGGACTAGAAGGCCCATAATCAAATAATCCCACCCCTTAAAACGCCCTTATTTAAAATTAGTATATATAATCAAAATGCCCCCCCCCCCCCCTAAAGCAAAGTGCCCCCCCGGGGCACTTTGATTTAGGGGGGGGCAAAATTTCACAAAATCTTCAAAATGCCTCCCCCTAGACAAAGGTCTTCGCACGCCACTGTGGCCTATCATCGTATTGTTTGACCTCATATTTTTATAGTCACTATATGCTGCTTCGGGTAAAACATTAAATGGGGTAAAACATAACAATACCCTCAAATTCCCAATAGATCATTAAGAGGTATCTTATCCTACTCCCCCTAAGAATTTTTTTTTTGGGGGGGGGTGTATTTTACTTGGTAGTTTTACCCCACCCAACCAACTTAGTGTGAACGCCATGTATGTATTATGCAATTCAAAATTATTTTGAATTTTATCTTCCTTCCTAAATTTTCTTATCAAAGCTTCTCTATAAGACAGGTATGTCCGCTAAAGTATTGTACTATAAACATTAACACTCTCTAAAAGTAGATTTAATTACTCTAAAATTGACATTGTCAATCCGTGTCAATCTCTGGGGGAAATATGATTTTCACGGGTGTTATTAAAGAGATACTGTTGATTTTTTGTGAACATTCAACATACTAATAAATATACAGTATATAGTTTACTTGTTCCATTCATGCCACAGAAATATAAATATTTTATTTCTATAATATATACTAGCGGCTTCGCCTCTAGCCTCTAAGGGCTTTGCCCCAAGAGATGAAAAAAAAAAGTTAAGATGAAATTCGTAAAAAAAAAATATATGAAGGACCAAGGAAATCTCCTGCAAAAAAAATGAACCAAGGATATCTCCTACAAAAAAAAATGGGATGGGGATTTTTTTGTTTTTGGGGAAGTTGGGGGTGTCCCATCCCCAAAGAAAATAGCGTAAAACCACCACAGGACCAGTAGGTATATTACCTGAAACGTAGAATCCAATCGGTTCAGTGGTTACCGAGATCTTAAGCTTCAGACGGACGGACGGATAGACGGACGGACGGACAGACAGACAGACATCATTCTACTTTGTATTATAGATAAACATTTATATGCAATGATGAACACATGTAAAAGATTTTTCTGCTGTATTCTACATTTATAAATTATGACCATTGAACATTTATTTGTCTGTATTTCCACTGGTGATCTTAATGTTCCGCTACTTTTGGATGCTGATATCTTTGTTTTCTTAAAATATGTAATACCAACTATTTGAAACCTGCAGGGTTCCCCACTAACTCCACGTAGACAGCTTTACAGGTAAAAGTAAAGTTTTATTTTTAAAAAATAATTTTGAAATAACAATACTTGATTTTTTTATCTTTACTTAAATGTCACAGATAAACAAAATTATTTGATTTTAAACAGATTTTTGTTTTCAATATCTTATTTAGTAATAGTTATGGGAATAGTCCCTTTCGTGGCAACGCCCCTTAAGGAGAGATTCGTCGTATTTTTAAAATGACTTTTCATAGGTTATTTTAGGTTAGGTTAGATTATATTGGGTTAGGTGATTGCCCCACCGGGTTAGTTAATTGGCCCCGAAGAGTTAGAGCCCCCCGCAGGGGCTAGAAATAGGAGAAAAGCTACTGTGAAAAATATGAAGAATCGCTCCTTAAGGTGCGTTGCCACGAAAGGGACTATACCCATAATTATTAATTAAATGTTTTAAAACCGCTAAAAAATAAATGTAGTATTTAGAAGCTTTTAAATAAATATTAAAATAGTAGAATACTAGCACTTATCAAGGAGTATTATTCAAATACAAATAATTTCTAGAATATATACTAATTTTAAAATGCTATAAGCTTCAACTAGAAAAACAAAAAACCGATACAAATTTGCAGTATTTCCTTAAACAGAAGTCATAGTTTTTGTTATATTGGTTCTTAACTTTTAGAGGGGTGGGGGGGGGCGGGGTTCTGACACATTTGCGTAAACCTGGTATATAGGCTTTATCTTTGGACTGAGAAGATAGGTTATTAAATATTAAGTTATTAAGTTTTAAGATTTTTTGGATAGGCCTCCAGGTTTCGGAGCTCCAGGCCTCCAGGTGCTCTCTGTACAGGTAAAAATTAAAACTAATTTTTTTTTTAAAGAGTTAGATGTCAGCTTATGAAACAAAATATGTATGTTTTTTCTTCAGATATGTGAATAACATTCAAAAAGATGCATATTTTGTTTTATAAGTTGACCTCTAACTCTCCAAAAAAAAAAATATTTTTATTTTTTACCTGTACAGAGAGCACCTGGAGGCCTGGAGCTCCGGAACCTGGAGGCCTATCCAAAAAATCTTAAAACTTGGGAAAATTCATCATATAAGAATGATTTTATCTTTAAAGATAAAGCCTATATACCAGGTTTACGCAAATGTGTCAGAACCCAGCCCCCCCTTGCCTATTAAATAGAACCAGAGCTGATAATGGCAATTAAATTGATTTACATTTCTCTTTTTACAAAAATTATAATCTACCCAATGCTGAATTTCCCAAAATATAGAGAAAAATAAATTAATTTCCATTGACCCTATCACCTGATCTCTGCAAATAAGGTGCTTTCACAATCAGGGCCTGTTGAGCACTGTACCCCCACCCCCTTATTTTTTTAATGAGGTCCCAATGTACCTCTGCAGAGCTACCTAGTACCCATTATAACCTAACCTAACGTATTAAACAAACAAACTAAAAACTACCCTCCCTTACTTTTAAGTTATCTAAAAAATAGATTTGGGTTTATCAGTGCTTAACAGTGTACTTTTTGTGAAAGCGCTGCAATTAATGCTTTAAATGAACCACGTATGATATTAGTCATGTGCTTTACATCACCTGCTTCTATTTAGTCCTGCTTTGCCACGCCGGAGAGAGGTTGATGTGCTGGCAGGATCCAGAACTCCACTGCTCAGGTATGGTAACTATAGCTGGGACACCTGCCATGTGCTGGCAGGATCCAGAACTCCACTGCTCAGGTATAGTAACTATAGCTGGAACACCTGCCATGTGCTGGCAGGATCCAGAACTCCACTGCTCAGGTATAGTAACTATAGCAGGGACACCTGCCATGTGCTGGCAGGATCCAGAACTCCACTGCTCAGGTATAGTAACTATGCTGGGACACCTGCCATGTGCTGGCAGGATCCAGAACTCCACTGCTCAGGTATAGTAACTATAGCTGGGACACGTGACCACCTGTCAAGCAAAAAAAAGGACAGAAACTCATTAAAATTGTTAGTAAACAAATATAGGAGAAAGAAAGGGTTGTCAATTTATTCAAGTTTCATTGTTAACTCCCTCCCCGCTATAAATAGTATGTGAAACAATTACCTAATTAAACAATATTAAATATTCATATATTAGCTACCAAAGAAAATGAACTACCAAAGAAAATGAATTGGGCTGAAATTAAGTGCTGAAATTGTTATATTATTTTAAAAATTATTATTTTTAAATTGAAGCTTTTCTATAATTGTACGTCCTCTTTCAAACTTAAATTAATTAATCATTTACCTATGGTCAGAATAAATGTCTAAATCAGTACCTTAACTCCAAAACTACGCAAAATTTTAATGCTTTTAGTTAGAAATAAAACACAATAAAAATGCACAATTTATGCTTTTTTATGTAAGTTTAATTAATTTAGTTTTCATGTATGAATTGAAAAAGTTCAACAAGGGCAAAAATGTCCATAAATAGAGTAGTAGCAATAACATGCTAACGACAATTTGATGAAATGCAAATTACTTAAATCTAAAAGTATAATCAAGATTAAATAATGATTAAAAGCTAACTAAATTTTTTACATGTGTCGTCCATCAATTTTAAGCAATATTTTTCCTTATATTGTAAGACTTTTCTTTAATACTGGTACCCCATATCTATAGAGTAGGTGGACATCTTAAAATAGATAAAATTACACTTTTCCGTGGGTTGTGATAGTTTTTGATAATTTGGGACTAAAGAACAATTATGAAACTAGGACAAAAACAAATAGAAAAAGTTTTCCTTCTTAATACCCTAATTCCTTTTCTTATTATAATAATTCCAGTAATATTGATATGGTCCCATTATATTTGGTTTGGACCTCTGTTTTAAAATTGTTTTACCAGCGGCGTATTAATTCTATAACTTTGGTTTGTCCGTCTAATTATTTGACAGTTAAATAATGTGTAACACCTGTCATACCCAGGCCGTTTATGTTAGATTTGCTTAGGTTAGGAATTTGGGTTTGATATTTTTTTAGAATAAATTGTATATATCAGAAATATCATTCATGTACATGGTATAAAAGATTTATATAACAAAAACATTTTAGAATTTTATCCAATTTTTTTTAAATTTTGCAATTTTTTCAGTAATCGTCGTCGCCAGCCAAGTGGTAGCTCCCTGACCTCCCTGGGTCCTCCCTCCCACTCTCCCTCTCCTGTGCCCCCAGCCTCCCCCCTGCCCTCCCCCAAGTTGGCCAGACAAGAGAAGAATAGTTCCACAAATAACGAGGTAAAAACTTTTCCAGTTATTTCCTTTTTTTTTCTTCTGTTCATTTTTTCCGAAAACTCTTTTTTTGTCAAATGATAAAATCAACATTCTTAGAGAAAAAAGATGATTACATCCAACATTATATAGGTTTTGAAAAGGAATTTAATAAATCTTAATTAGAAATTATCATCTGGATCTTAGTTAATCTATTCAGAAAATGAATGAAAGTAAACTGAATTTGAAATGTAGGAAATGTATGAGGAATTTAGATACAGATCAGTAAATTCCAATACCCCTGGGCTTCTAGTAAATCAAAATAACATGGCTTATATTAAATTGAAAATGAAATGTATTTTAGAGTATACAGAGTATCCCTGGGCTCATAGTAAATTAATGCAAAAGAGGTTATAGTAAAATTAATATAAGATATATAGTAATGTGGATACAGATAAGTTAATTTTGACATCCCTGGGCTCTTAGTAAATAAATACAACATGGCTTATAGTAAACTGACTATAAAAAAAATATTTTAGAGTAATGTTGATACAGATCAGTTAATTCCAACACCCCCTGGTTCTCCATCACAGGTAAAATAAATGTGCATTTTTGTTTGTATGATGACCCAAGTTTTAATTAACACTAGGGCAATAAGACTCTCGTCTATATAAATTTTACAGAATGGGGATTATTTGCACCAATATAAACTAAGTAATATAAAAGAATAAATTATTATCATAAGTAATATTAAACATAAATTTTTGAAATTCTGTATATTTTTAAGCAAAAAAATGTATTATCCCACAAGGTTAATTTGTGTATCATAGACATAAAAAATAGCATCTGATAGCCGTTTTATTTTTTACTTTCAGATCTAGATCTATAATTAATTAAGTAACTTAAATAACCTTAGTGACGGACAGACGGTTTATAGTTTGGATAGCGCAGCTACTCTATAATTGTAATAAATTACAATTTTTCTAGGTCCATTGGAGATCACGGTTAAACAGTTTAAAGAACAATTTCCTTGGCAGTCCAAGATTCCATAGAAGAAAATTACAAGGTATCTTTCTATCTACTAATATTCATTCTGTGTACAAAATTAGCTAAAATCTCTCGATGTGGAGTTCTACTGTGGTATCCGCCGAGGATAAATGGCAGACACCGGAGTTCAATTAGATTACGGCAGTGCGACAGACGTGGACACCTTACTATAGAGAAGCTACGCTTCTCTAGCATTCACTAGATAATAATCAACATCTATTTCAGTTGTCACTTTATTGAAGGTTTAAAGGATACTAAAGCTATATACAACAAACAATAAATACATGGATAGGAATAAATAATCATAACATAAAAGCATTATAATACATATACAGTGGTCAGTTTGGGCAATAATGATCCCCCATCCCTGAAAAGGGTGGGGGAGAATTAAGAATACAGTTAACCATAATAAACATGACAGATTCAATCATTAATTGTAAGCATAGGGAGGGGGTCATCAGACCCCTTCCCCAGGACTCGGGGGAGGGCCATTGACCCTCCACCGAACCCCAGATCAGGGGTGCCATAGGCATGGCTCACGGTTGCCGAATACCACAACTCTCCCCTCGGAAGGCTGGGAGAGGGTTTCCCTACCAGACTTCCGACAGTGGTTGAGGCCTTCGGTCCGCTCCTTAGGGCTAAGATATGTACAAACGATAATGATTCAATGGAATCCTAGTGGTGAGTGTTTCTCAGGGTTGATGGGCTCCCAATGTGGGATAGAAGGCAGAGGCTGGCTTGGGTTGGACACGTTGGTCAGCGCCAGCAGGTGTCAGGTTGGCTGGTGGCACAGGTGTTGCTGGAACGGTCAGCATTGGGGCCTGCTGGTTGTTGTTGGCAGCGGCTGGGGCGCTGGCTGCCAGGTGGATCGTCTGGGCAGCGGCCTGTCCTCCTGAGGGGCCGCGGGGTCTGCCAGAGTGCGGTCCTGGCCTACCTGGGCGGTCATGACTGTACCCGGTTGTTTCCCTCACCTTGACTTGCTGCAGGACGTGCACTTCATGGCCCAGGGGCACCTCCTGGTGTAGGGGCTCCGTGTTACACATCTTTTCTTTATTGTAGGACGTGACATGGGTGGGGTTGGCACAGTCCCATCCCACCAGGACGTAGCTGGTTGTAGGCCACACGGCTGCCAGCAGGAGGCCCCACAGGACCATCCACCAATGGGAGAGGCTTCCAGGCAACCATCTACCTCGCACCCGCGGCTGGGGATCTTCAGCTCTGGTCACGGCTGCTTCTTGTGGCTGGACACGGCTGGGCTGCTCCTGGCTAGATACAAGTTTCCATTGAGCGTTATCTTTGTGCGGCCGGGGCACCCCGATACCCTCCCCAATGACAGACTGGCAAGCAACTGGCACTTGCCTGGGTGTCGGCTCCCCTAGCCCCAAGTGCTCCCTTCCCTTGTCCAAGGCATGCCCAGTGGCATGGGGCTGAAGTGCATGTGGCACAGGCTCGCCCTTACTCACTTCCCTCCCCTGCCCTAGGAACTCAGGTGCATGTGGCACAGGCAAGTCCTTATTTTCCCAAATTTCAATCTCCCCAGCCTCTGGTGCAGGGGGCACAGGCAAGGCTGGGGTTTTACAATGGCTTGGATACAACACATTTAACAAATTCAACTTATCCTGGTGTTGAGCAGCTGGGTTCCTTCGGCTGGCATGGGGCTCTGGATGGCATGTAGCTGGGCTCTCCCTGCAGGCTGGTGGCGCTGGCTGACTGGGGGTGATGGGTGTCACCCCTTCCTCTGGGGTTGCTGGCTCGTTCCAGGACTCAGGTCTCTCGGTGGCGGCAACGGTTGTCGCCCCAGACATCAGGTTGGAGGCTGGCTCGTTCCAGGATCCAGGTATCTCGGTGGCGACGGTTGTCGCCCCAGGCACCAGGTGGGAGGCTGGCTCGTTCCAGGATCCAGGTATCTCGGTGGCGGCGACGGTTGTCGCCCCAGGCACCAGGTGGGAGGCGCTGGATAGCACCCCCCCGTCATCCCAGGTGGCGACGCCGGGTGGCGTCCCATACATCGATGCTGAGGCGCTGGTTAGCGCCTCTCGCCTCTCTCGTTCAGCGGCCGCCAGGGCCTCCCCGTACACCGTCTCAGGGACGCTGGGTAGCGCCCCTCCACTCTTGCTGGGTAGGCTCAGTCGGACAGGTTCCATCATGTTGAGGCTAAAAGGCTGGGGCCTCAGCACCTCTGGCTCGGCTATGTTGTTGGATTGTATCAGCTCTGGCCCCAGATGGTTAAGACTGAAGCCTAGGCCAACCCGGTTGGGTTCAGCCGCGCCGCCCAGTACGTTGATCCTAGCTGGGACAGTCCCAAACTGCGGCATCCCATCGGCTCGGTCCGCAGCTTTGGGGGCGGCTGCTTGCTGCTGTGGTGCTGGGGGCGCGCTCCCTTCCATGTGGGCCACTCTGCTGGGCTTCCCTGGAGGGGCACCCTTATCGGCGGTGCGCCTGCGGCTGGCTACCTGGGCCCAGTCAGCTCTACAATCGGCCGCCGTGGGACCGTCATAGTGGCAACGCTCACACTTGGCAGAACGGTCACGGCGTGGCTGGGTGCGTCTCTCCTCTAGGCTAACTTCCACAGGCGTTGGGCAGTCTCGAGCTCGGTGGCCTCTCCCCTGGCAGCGGAAGCAGCGGCCTGGAACCTTGTCATCTGGAGCGACCTTCCCCATCTGGTGGAGACCCGGAGCCAAGGCGCCAATCTCCATTGGCTCCGACTCATCATACTGGGGCAACTGGATGCTGGCAGATCCAGTCAGCCCGTCGGTAGAGTCCACTAGGCACACACCTTCCTTCAGTTGCTTAGTGATCATGGTGACGGTAAACATGGCCTTACGAGTGTACTCAGGTACACTCGTAATTTCATGTCCCATCATGATGCGTTTTACATTGGCGTTACGAATTCCACAATTTAATTCGTCCACCAACAACTCAAGATCCTCATGGCTATAGGCGTCCCGATACAGGGCACATTTAGTGGATATGTACGCCTGTATCGGTTCTGTCGAGTGTTGCTTGTAATCCCTAAACGCTTGTTTAAGCGTTTGGGATTCAAAAGCAGGACGAAATAGCATTTCACACTCGGCCTTGACCTGCTCGTAGGTCAAGGCTTGGCCTGCCTCGCCAAACAGATGGGACGCCATTTCCGCCGCTTGCCCTACCAGTGACAGTAGGAGGGCGTTGCGGCGGTTGAGGGAATCATGAGGTGGCACGCGGTAAGCCGCCCATGACATCTCGAGTCTGCGGATATGTGACGACCAGGATTGCTTGGGCGGCCCTCTATACTCCGGCAGATTGCTCAACATCAGCTTGCGGTACTCGGCTGGGGCCGGCTGAGGGTCATCCTGGAGCCATCCTGGGGCTTGTTCACCTCCTGGGGCTTGCGGCTGGTCCATCGGGTCAACGGTTCAACGGCGGGACACAAAGTTATACAGTACTAAAAATGAATGGTTTGTCACTTGAGGCTTCCTAGCCTAACAGCCAACACTGTTTGTATCACTAGGTTGGTAGTTTAGTTACAACTGTATAACTTAGCTGTACTTTGGCACTAGTTGGGGTCTGAGGTTGTAGAATAGGTAGATGTTGAGGGTCTGAACTGCTGTCAGGAACTGATTGGGTTTTCCTTTATCACACTAGAGCTAGAAGGAGGGAAGCTTGTAATTCTTTATTTGCTAAAAATACCCCTGTTGGATGCTATGAAGTAGCTCCGCTCCGGTGTGTGTGTGTGTGCGTGAAATCTCCTGTCCTCGCAACGCGCGTACGCACCGTCAAATCCGCGCACACGGGGAAAACGCGCACCTTCCCTCAACTCGCTCTCTCATTGGTCCGCTTTGTCCGTTGAATTTATGATATTTCCGCACTCTGTTGCGCTACCCGTGAAAGGCGCTCTGTGTGCCCGGTCGCTAGCCCCACACTACAGACGGACTTAGTCTAGTGTGGGTAGGAAGGGGGAAAGCGCGTGAGGGGACGGGGGTAACTCCGTCCGTTCTCCCTGTGAGGGAGGGGGGGGTAGCTGTGTGCTGGTGTAATAGTGCCTTTTCTTCTTAATCCTAGGCTTATCTATTATATCACCCTGATTGTATTTGCCTTCAATGGAGGGGGGCTCCTCCCCTTCCTCTGGAATAAGGGGTGTATTGTTGTTGTGCTGGAGGTTTGAGGTGATTTTGATTGTGTATCAGGGTCTTTATTATATTACATCTAGCTTCTATTTTTGTCCTTATCACAATTACATAACAGATTTGTTTACTAACCCTGTTCTATTTTTAGCTGTTATCACAATACACAATAAATCCAAGCCTGTTCTATTTTTAGTTTTATCACAACACAACAATTTGTTTGCCAAGCTTTGCTCATAAATCTATTGTTTAGCCATCACACCAGGGTGGTAATCCCTGCAAATGTGATATAATATCTGTTTTTCTAGATGGGCGGCTGCGTTGTAGCCTCTCAGGATACTTGGAGTTGACGTAGTTTTCTCTGTTTTGGTGCACTACACTCGTATGTTGGCTCGCAGCTCGCAGCTATGTGGCATGTTTCAGCCTATCGGCGGCAGGGAATGTCCCGTCCTGCTAGCGCCGCTGATCCAAATCCGGCTGATGGCGGCAGGGAATGTCCCGTCCTGCTAGCGCCGCTGGTTCGGATCCTGCTATCTCTTGCAGTAAGTTGGCCTATTTGCAGCCGTTTACACTTATTTGGCTTGTTTCAGCCGGTCCGCAGGCCTGTTTCAGCCCTTTGAACGCTCGATTCTCCGTTAGGTGTCGGCGCTTCTCGCGGTTCTTCGTCAGGTTTCGCTGTCTTGCTTCCACAACTGCCGGATGCAGAGTTAGACTTTGCTGTCCAGGGTGGGTAATTCAGGTTGCTTGTGTCAGTTTTGCCAGTTTCACTGCTGGGAGTACCTTGGCCTCAGATGCGCGTCTGCTCTACACTTGTGGTTTGCCGTAATCTCACACAGCTGTCACCAAAGTTGTGGTATCCGCCGAGGATAAATGGCAGACACCGGAGTTCAATTAGATTACGGCAGTCATCAGACGTGGACACCTTACTATAGAGAAGCTACGCTTCTCTAGCATTCACTAGATAATAATCAACATCTATTTCAGTTGTCACTTTATTGAAGGTTTAAAGGATACTAAAGCTATATACAACAAACAATAAATACATGGATAGGAATAAATAATCATAACATAAAAGCATTATAATACATATACAGTGGTCAGTTTGGGCAATAATGATCCCCCATCCCTGAAAAGGGTGGGGGAGAATTAAGAATACAGTTAACCATAATAAACATGACAGATTCAATCATTAATTGTAAGCATAGGGAGGGGGTCATCAGACCCCTTCCCCAGGACTCGGGGGAGGGCCATTGACCCTCCACCGAACCCCAGATCAGGGGTGCCATAGGCATGGCTCACGGTTGCCGAATACCACACTACACCTGTCAAGTCTTAATGGTCTTTAAAGCTTGAAATCTATTTTAAGTTGTATAAGTATTAAGTAAACCCTTTTTTTTAAATAGAAAAGAAGTCTCAACCCTCACCCCCCCCCCCTTAAAAAAAAGAGCCTTTCTCTTAAAGTGTATTTGAAATGAGCTTTGAAACCCACCCACCCCTTATTTTAAAATAAACTGAAAATAAGGAGGGGCGGTAGCTTTTTTGCAATACCTAACCCATGGGAGCTAGGAGCTCTAAGCCTGCAGGGCTACCTTTTATCCAATATAACCTAACTTTACTAGACTTAAAATATAAAACAAAACAGGAAATTATAAGCCCCACCCTTCTTATTCTAAATTTATTTCAAAATTAAGGGGTGTTTGACCATAGACGTCCAAGGTGGGGGGGTAAAGGGGTGATTACCCCCACCCCCAAAATTTTAGATTTTCAATTTTTACCCCCCCCCCCCCAAATAAAAAAATGCCTCTATAAAATAAAGATTACCCCCCACCCCCAAAAAAAAAATGAGCTTGGGAATGCCTGCGCCCACCCCCCCCCCCAAATAAAAAAGCTTGGACGCACCTGGGTGTTTCTGTGCTTGATTATATACTTTGAGGTTAACCGCCAAAAATAATAAATTAAAACTCCCACATTGTATAGATCTACTATAGAGCAAGGGAAGAAAAACCACAAGTAAATGAAAAATTATTTAATATTTAATGTTTAAGCTAAGTGTTTATGTGTTTTACTACACTGTACAAGTCATTAAATATTAATGGAAACTTTAATATTTAAATTTTACAAGCTAAGATATGTCAAATAAAGTTGTAAATGATACTTTGTTGAGAAAAATAAAATATTTATTTCGATGTTTTTTTATCAAATAAAACTTTCTATAACTTTAAATTTTATCATAAAAATATTAATTTTTATTTCAAGCTACTTACAAAAAGACAAAATTGAAATATTTATATTTGGAAGATATTAACTTAAACAAAGTATGTTTCCAGAGACGGCTTAGAAAGATATAGATCATATAAATATTGCCTTTTTTTAAGAAGCTAATTGTAGTTTTCTAGAGTGTTTTTTAGTGCCCTTTACACCTTTTACTAAATACATTTATTCAGTAAGTTTTCCACCTTTTATTAATATTATACATGAATAATATATGTCAACTAAAAGATGAATTCATTTTTAAAATAATTCTTTAATAGGTAATTTAATCATTTTAATCATTGATCTTTTAATATGATTTCAAATATGAATTTAGTTATTTGCTCTACAAATAAATAAGTATCTATCTGTCTATCTGTGAAATATCCTATTTTATTTGTAACCTGTATCTATCTATCTATCTAGAAGACCTGGTGAGTCACCCCACGGCTACGCCCGAGTCCTCGCCAGAGCTGACCAAGAGGTCGTGGTTCGGGTCCCTGATGTCCACAGACAAGGACGAGACGTACACGGTGATTGTGAAGGGGAAGCCACTTGCCACTATCAAGGCCGACCTTGTACATGCCTTTCTTTCGGTAAGTTTATCAAGCATAAATTAGGGATTAAAATTATTGGTTGAAAAATTTAGACATCTACTTTGTAACAACCAATCAAGTTTTTAATAAAAGTACCCAAAGATTTTAGGTTAGAGAATGAGAAAACGTGTTTTAAAAGCTTTGGGTACCAATTCTTACTAATTTCCAATGATCCCTTCTTCCACAATATCCTTAAAAACTCTTTAATTAACAAATCATTATTGTTTGAACAATTTTGCTTCAATTATCATCTAGCTGATCTTTTATATTTATTCACAATTATAAAGATAATAATTTAAATAAATATAAAAAAAAATTTTAAAACCTTAGTTTTAAGATAGCCACAATTGATATAAAAAAAAAGTACGGGACTGTAATGTAAAACTTGTCTAGTTTATAAAAATCAATAATTGTTAAAACTACCCAAAAAGCACAATACCTTAATTTTAGAATAAAATTGCTTACAAGATATTAATAAATAAATAGGTCATTCTAAATATACCAATAAAATATATCTAAATTATGTTATATTGCATACAGAATCAAGGATGACAGCATCCATAAAAGCGCAGGAGTTCTACCAGGGGCGTCCAAGCTTTTTTATTTTGAAAATAAAAATTTTGGGGATGCCTACTGCACCATCAAGCTCATTTTTTTTTTGGGGGGGGGTAATCTTTATTTTAAAGAGGCATTTTTTTTATTTAGGGGGGGTAATCACCCCTTTACCCCCCCCCCCCCTTGGACGTCTATGAGTTCTACCAATAAGACAATTGGACGCACTAAAAGTTTATAAAAGAAACACGTGTTCTTTAGGAATATCATTAGTTTAAAAAATAACAAAATATTCAATGTATAACTGAAAACTTGTTTTTAAATTCATCTATATGAATGAGATACTGCAATGAACGTAACAATAACATAATTATTATTTATATGCTTAACAAAGATAGCTTAAACCCCAATATATAAAGCTTCCCGGAAAAGTACAACACCTTGGGACCATTAATTTCTGAGATCCAAAACCTTACTATATCATATAAAAGAATATACCTTTTGGATTATTCTTTCTGTCATTCCAAAACTTTATGTCTAATCTGTCTCTTTCAATTATACTTTATCGTTATTTGAATCTTCATGCAAACTTGAAATACCACACTCTGCTGTAAGTTTCATTTTAACCCACTAACTAGCTCAACCAAAATGTAGAAAAGCTTCGCTTATAAATATGTATCTGAATATATATCTGAACCTCAAATGAAATATTGAATTTAGTATTCATTCACTGTCGCACATGTATCACATTAGCAAATCAGAAAACCCATAAAACACTGGTCCCCAAATTTTTATGACGTTTTCTTATTCGTTGGTTTAACAACTTTGGAGACCTTAGAGAATTGTGATTGGTTAGTTCAATAAGTTAAGTGTTCTTACGTTTCAACCACTAATTTTAATCTACAGAAGGGGTAATTTTGTGTATAATCATGGGGATGTTCATCAATTTATCAGCCATTGTCTTGTTCCTATAAATCACTGATAAAACTGCACATTATTAACACAGCACAACCTGCCCTAAAGTGTTCCCTTTCCCTCGCTCCCATCTTTAATCAACCCCTAAGTATTTACTATTGTGCATATATAGAAAACTAATATGGATATATGAACACAGTAATAGTGTCTGACTGATTATGACATAACAAAAAAATTAGCAAATGAGAGGCCGTTATTGACCAATGGTAAAATTTATAATGGCCTCTCATTGGCTAATTTTTTTTGTTACGTCATATTCAGTCAGACACTATTACTGTGTTCTGGATATATTATTACTTGGATCTCAAAACCAGATTTCCATGTTCTATAAAAAAAAGTAAACTTTGTACCGGGCTAAAATAACGATCTTTCCCATCCTCCTTCCTTACTCCACCCCATCCCCTCTTTCTGGATAAACGGCCCGACCAATAAAAGCGAGGGGAAATTGCACCCTAAATTCACAACAATTTTTCTCCTGTCATAATATCCATTATCCATTGAACTCTGTAGAGGGCTAAAATAACTATCTCCCCCTTCCCACTCATTTACTCCATCCCCTCCCCTCCTTCTGGATAAACGGCCCGATCAATAAAAGATAAGGGAAATTGCACCCTAGATTGACAACAATTTTTCTCCTGTCATAATATCCACGTATATTTTTTATCCATTAAACTCTGTAGTGGGCTAAAATAACGATCTCCCCCATCCCACTCCATCCCCTCCCATCTTTCTGGATAAAAGGCCCGACCAATAAAAGCGAGGAAAAATTTCAACCTAAATTGACGATAATTTTTCTCCTGTCATAATATCCACGTATATTTTTTATCCATTGAACTCTGTAGCGGGCTAAAATAACGATCTCCCCCTTCCCACTCCTTTACTCCATCCCCTCCCATATTTCTGGATAAAAGGCCCGATCAATAAAAGTGAGGGGAAAGTGCAACCTAAATTGACGACAATTTTTCTCCTGTCATAATATCCACGTATATTTTTTATCCATTAAACTCTGTAGAGGGCTGAAATAACGATCTCCCTCATCCCCCTCCTTTACTCCAACCCCTACCCCCCTTCTGGTTAAAGTGCCCGACCAATAAAAGCGAGGGGAAATTTCAACCTAAATTGACGACAATTTTTCTCCTGTCATAATATCCACGTATATTTTATATCCATTAAAAACTAATATTATAATAAGTGAAAGTCAATGAACACTTTTGAATTGAAGTCTCAAAACCAATAAAACAATTCCTCTTACTCTCATTTTCATATTCTCTCTCTATATATTCGAGCTTAATATCTATTTATCTATTTTTTCCCCTCTATTTATCTCTCTTTTTCAGTTTTAGAAGCGAAGCAACATTTTGTCGGGATAAGTGATTTTCTCGACTGCTGAGGAATAAACTTTCTCGTATTCATTCGAAACCGGTGGATTAGAACCGGATCTCATCAATACGAAAAAAACTATGTCTAGCATCGTATTATATCCAGTTTTCTACGAATATAAAAATGTACAATCATAAGATTAAAACCAGTTTTTTAGCCCGTGCATTCGGCACCTCGGGGGTAAAAAAACTGGTTTTAATCTTAGAATTGTACATTCTATATCCGCGGAAAGCTGTTTATAATACGATGCGATAAATAACTATTAATTTTCAGCGAAGATTTATGACATATGCGCATCTAGTCTATTGTTTTGTCCGTCTGCCTGACGGTCTTCAAAAAACATAAACCTTATTTTTTACCTTATCATGACCATGACCATGACCATGACCATTATTATGACCATGACCATGACCATGACCACGACCATGACCATGACCATGACCATCTGCTCTTTAACTCACTTAGTCTATTTGTCCATTCCAGGATTTTCTGTACTACGCTACTTTATAATGTTGGCATCCTTGTTGAACTAGCTGGACAAAGTGTATCAAAAATCAGCCATGTGACGTCATAAATATGAGGGAGATATGAGGATAAGTGGGAAAGAAAAGCCCTAAAAAAGAGATGGATAATCCCTCATTTTTATGACGTCACAGGGCTAATTTTTTTGAGACACTTTGTCCAGCTACTAAATTGAATTTAAGATAAAATTTGCCTTTCTTCCTTTTATATATTTTTATAAAAAATCAGGTTGGAATGAAATTTAGTCCCCAAAGTTTTACAATAACTTTTCTTATTTGTTAGCTTAACAGCTTTGGTGACTTTACTGAATTTTGATTGGTTGGTTTATTAAGTTGAGTGTTCAAACGTTTCAACCACTAATTTTATTCTACAGAAGGGATAGTTTTGTGTGTCTTCATTGAGGATTACATCAATTAATCGGCCATTGTCTTATCCCTTTAGATCCCTATAAGATACTACATTTTTCATCTATTTCTATTTTTACTATCAAAAATATATGAGTTATTGGTATTGAATTTCATATGAAATTTTAACTGAGCTACTTTTATCTATTTTTCCTCTCCTATTCTCTCTATTTCATCATCTCAAACTATCTTAAAAGGAGGGAGAAAAATATTCTAGAAAAAATTTACAAGAAGTATTATTATAAAAAAAAACTATTGTATTGTATAAAAGACCTCTAAAATAATGGTCTCTAAAATGAATGTCGTTTTTTAAGACCATTAAATTTGATTTTCCATTGGAAGTTACATAAATAAACAAGTTTAATCCCATTCTATTTACCTTTTCACTAAACACTTCTCTGAAGAATAATTTAGATTATTTGTTAGTTTCCTCGATTCTATCATATCTTTGGTTCTCAATAACATCACAGAAAATATATTCTTTAAAAACAACTAAAAATAATTGAACTTATTTTTAAAACGCCATATGTGCTATGTCTTGAGAGTCCCTCCACAGATTATGCCGTCATACGATAGAATAACCAATAAAAGGCCAGCATAAATTTTACCATTGGTGTATACTGGCCTCTCATTGGCTATTCTAATTCTATCGTATGACGTCATAATCTGTGGAGGGACTTTAATCATCTTCTTTGTCTTGGATTCAACAAACAACTAGAACTTTCCTTTCAAACGGACAATTATTGTTTGAGGACATACTTACCTTTTTTGAACTTTCGGGTAATGATTATAGAGTACCTATGCTTTCTAAATCGTACCTAACTGCTATAGAATAATCATGCAAAGTTTGAAATCAATAGGTCAATTCTAACATGTCTTAATTTATTATAAAAGGGCTAATCGTCACGGTGGGACGGACCGACCCCTAATTATTGAAAATCTTCGCTTAAAAAAAAATACTTTTTGTTGTATTGTACTAATATTAAGAGGATTTGATAGAGATACTTTAAATCCACTTAAAGAGCGTGTCTAAAGGTATTTTCAATTTTATAAAATCAACAACAATATACACACAAATATGGAGAAATTTACATATCTATAATACAAAGTAGAACGATGTCTGTTTGTTTGTTTGTCTGTCTGTTTGTAGCGAAGGATCTCGCTAACCGCTGAACCGATCTGGTTCTCCTTTACAGGGTAGCTTCTCATAGGTCCCGGGAAGGTTTATAACTGTTTTCTTGGAGGGTGGGACACCCCCAACCCCCCCAAAAAATGAAAATTACCCCCCCCCCCAAAAAAAAAAAAAAAGCCGCTAGTTATACATATTTCAAGATGGTTTGGGACTAGGTGTAATATTTTATTCTCAGAATCTAGTTTTAAATATGTTTTTTAATATATTGTTAAAAATAGACCTAAATCTATAGAATGAAAAAATAATATTATCAACTATTTGCAAAAATTTTAATCTAAAAAAAAATATAAAAATAGTTCATTAGGACATATTGACGAAGCCCAATCTCATTTTATGACGCCACAGGAATTAAAAGTGGTACACATTGGGCTTCGTCGGACATATTGATATATATTTGATATCATTACATCATTTTTTTAATGATATATATATTTAAGGTGAGCGATTTGCAGCACAGCGTTGTTACTCCCATGTCATTCCGTCTTGAGTATAGAAGAGGTTCCACAGCACCCAGCATGTTCCAGAGACAGGTAATTATAGAGTCTTGAGTTTAGAACAGGTTCCACAGCACCCAGCATGTTCCAGAGACAGGTAATTATAGAGTCTTGAGTATAGAAGAGGTTCCACAGCACCCAGCATGTTCCAGAGACAGGTAATTATAGAGTCTTGAGTTTAGAACAGGTTCCACAGCACCCAGCATGTTCCAGAGACAGGTAATTATAGAGTCTTGAGTATAGAAGAGGTTCCACAGCACCCAGCATGTTCCAGAGACAGGTAATTATAGAGTCTTGAGTTTAGAACAGGTTCCACAGCACCCAGCATGTTCCAGAGACAGGTAATAATAGAGTCTTGAGTATAGAACAGGTTCCACAGCACCCAGCATGTTCTAGAGACAGGTAATTATAGAGTCTTGAGTATAGAAGAGGTTCCACAGCACCCAGCATGTTCCAGAGACAGGTAATTATAGAGTCTTGAGTATAGAACAGGTTCCACAGCACCCAGCATGTTCCAGAGACAGGTAATTATAGAGTCTTGAGTATAGAACAGGTTCCACAGCACCCAGCATGTTCCAGAGACAGGTAATTATAGAGTCTTGAGTATAGAACAGGTTCCACAGCACCCAGCATGTTCCAGAGACAGGTAATTATAGAGTCTTGAGTATAGAAGAGGTTCCACAGCACCCAGCATGTTCTAGAGACAGGTAATTATAGAGTCTTGAGTATAGAACAGGTTCCACAGCACCCAGCATGTTCCAGAGACAGGTAATTATAGAGTCTTGAGTATAGAAGAGGTTCCACAGCACCCAGCATGTTCTAGAGACAGGTAATTATAGAGTCTTGAGTATAGAAGAGGTTCCACAGCACCCAGCATGTTCCAAAGACAGGTAATTATAGAGTCTTGACTATAGAAGAGGTTCCACAGCACCCAGCATGTTCCAGAGACAGGTAATTATAGAGTCTTGAGTATAGAAGAGGTTCCACAGCACCCAGCATGTTCCAAAGACAGGTAATTATAGAGTCTTGAGTATAGAAGAGGTTCCACAGCACCCAGCATGTTCTAGAGACAGGTAATTATAGAGTCTTGAGTATAGAAGAGGTTCCACAGCACCCAGCATGTTCCAAAGACAGGTAATTATAGAGTCTTGACTATAGAAGAGGTTCCACAGCACCCAGCATGTTCCAGAGACAGGTAATTATAGAGTCTTGAGTATAGAAGAGGTTCCACAGCACCCAGCATGTTCCAAAGACAGGTAATTATAGAGTCTTAAGTATAGAAGAGGTTACACAGCACCCAGTATGTTCCAGAGACAGGTAATTATAGAGTCTTGAGTGTAGAAGAGGTTCCACAGCACCCAGCATGTTTCAGAGACAGGTAATTATAGAGTCTTTAGTATGGATGACGTACTAGTATCTTAAAATATTAAATAGTTGAACAAATGGATATATTGAGTAGTTTTGCTACAAATAAATAAGATTTAAAACCCTTTAAATGTATTATGTACTGCATGAATTTCAACATACATAAGCAATTTAAATCTAAACTTGCCTATACTTGCTAAAGATGGGATTCAAATAGCGAATTTCATGTAAGATACCTAATAAATTATCCTCTTTATGGACTTTGGTATAGTTCAATCTTTACAAAGAGATTAGGGTCTGGGAAAACAACTCTCTTCTTTGCCACAGCATTACAGACTGACAGGCAGAAGGAAGGACAGACAGACAGACATGATCATTGATCATTTATAGAATAGCTAACATTGCTACTAAAAATATGTGTATTTCCACTGGTTTAAAAGAACACTTTTAGTTGAACAGGATAAAAATCTGAGCACGTAGCTGCGAAAACCATTGATCAAAATGTTGAGGTTCAGAATTACATTTTCAAGTACAGTGTGTAGACAATCCAGATAATAAAATTCATCATACATTGAAACAGCAACTGTTTTGTCAGGCGCGTTACCTTTACATTAAGTGTATGTACTGAGAATGCCTAATAAGAAGTTGTATTATAATTAGAATGCGAAATTGGGACTTAAGACAAAGGTCAGACAATCAAAAGGTTATAAAATCGAAATTTGTTCCAAACGTGGATCTTTAATTATCAAACCAAAAGTTAATATTAACTTTAAATGAATCTCAATTGCATTATTAGTATAATTTGACTTTTTTTTTAAAAAAACCTTGTTTTGTCATTTCTAAAAGCAAAGTTGCCCCATAATTTGCTTAGTCCATCTGTATATTCACCGTTTCTTATCCTTATACTAAAGTAACAGGATGTCTATGTGTTTGTGTATCTGTGTGTCTGTACCGAAGGATCTCGCTAACCGCTGAACCGATCGGGTTTTCCTTACCAGGGTAGCTTCTTATAGGTCCTGGGAAGGTTTATAACTATTTTTTTTACTAAAATTGAAAATGAAAAAAAAAAAAAAATTCGCCCCCCCCCCCAAATAATTTTTTACTTTTTCTTTTAAAATCTAAAATAACAAATTGGGTTATTAAATTCGACTCTCTGCTCCTCAAGTACCCCTAGAGGCCTCTATAAGTTATCAAAACATATAAGCAAAGCGTCTAAACACATTTTCCGTCTATTCTTTTTAGACTAATAATATTTATGGAGTGGTGAATGAGACTTCAAAAATTTCATTTGAAGATTCCTTAGCTCAAAACGAACTTAGAATGAACTAATTGGCAGTTTTGATATTTATATTGGATGGATTTGTTTTATATTTCTTTGCTCTGCTACTAATATGGACGTTAACATTCTTGTTATTATATTAAAACTTGACAGCAGTTATTTAGTGGTGTGCTTTAACTTCTGCAAGGTGTGCTGCAACATCTGCGTATATTTTGTTCTTATTTGCTTAAAGAATAGAGATAATCTAGAGACATACTCTCTCAATCATCCAATAGGAGAATAGTGGAGGTACATTCCAGACATCTAATTGGTTGAAATTGTGTACAGATTTTGGTAAGAAAGGGTTATTTTTTCCATTTAATTCGCATAATGAGTTAGTTATAAATAGTCGCATTTTTTAAGGTAAAGCCTTTCTTGGGAAAATTATATCTTGTAGAATGTATTTCCTAGTGAAAAAAACCTAAATTAATTTAACTATGAATATTTATTCATTAGGAAAAAGTTAGCTTTCTTCAAATTATATCCTCGAACAATAATCAAAGTCTGCCATGGGATCCCTTTTTTAAGTTTGAGGAATTTTGGGGCCTGATGAACCATCTAATATATATTGTATCTATTGTATAAGACAAAATAGTAAATTAGTCAAAAAGGGGACGAAGCAATTTTTGCTGATATAAATATGCTGTTCTGATAATTTTACAATTTAATACATGCGCACCAAATTTAGTATTTGCAATAGAGAAATACTAAAATTGCAGCTCTGCGAAGAACTAGAGAGTCTTTAATCATTTATTTTTGCACGCCATAAATGCAAGCAAATAATTTTTTGTTTATATACAGCGTAGCTGCTCTATAAGTATTATTGTTTGTCTTTCCACCTGAAACGTTTCAGATGGGTATAAAGGCTGATATTTAGAATGGATAGTTACATATTTTTCCAGTCATTGCAAAATAGATGACCGACTTTTTATTGTAATTCGCACCGAATATGGCAACTATAAATACTTATTTAACATCTCTAGTACGACGCAATGCCGCGAATTCATGTTTCTAACTGTTTAAGGTGAGAATGCAGGTGGACTTGTCCGTGGTCAACAAAACAGAAACTACAGCTGATATTCTACATGCCATTACATTTACACTAATATCAGGTACTAGCAGTACACTATATAGATATCTAGCACTATAGTATAGCAGTACATTAGCTATCTATCTTAATGTCTAAAGTATCTATCTATCTCTCTGTATAAAAAATAGAAACTACAGCTGATATTTTACATGCTATTACATTTACACTAATATCAGGTACTAGCAGTACACTATATAGATATCTAGCACTATAGTATAGCAGTACATTAGCTATATATCTTAATGTCTAAAGTATCTATCTATCTCTCTGTATAAAAAATAGAAACTACAGCTGATATTTTACATGCTATTACATTTACACTAATATCAGGTACTAGCAGTACACTATATAGATATCTAGCACTATAGTATAGCAGTACATTAGCTATATATCTTAATGTCTAAAGTATCTATCTATCTCTCTGTATAAAAAATAGAAACTACAGCTGATATTTTACATGCTATTACATTTACACTAATATCAGGTACTAGCAGTACACTATATAGATATCTAGCACTATAGTATAGCAGTACATTAGCTATATATCTTAATGTCTAAAGTATCTATCTATCTCTCTGTATAAAATATAGAAACTACAGCTGATATTTTACATGCTATTACATTTACACTAATATCAGGTACTAGCAGTACACTATATAGATATCTAGCACTATAGTATAGCAGTACATTAGCTATCTATCTTAATGTCAAAAGTATCTATCTAACTCTGTATCAATAAAAATAGAAACTACAGCTGATATTCTACATGCCATTACATTCACACTAATATCAGGTACAAGCAGTACACTATATAGATATCTAGCACTATAGTATAGCAGTACATTAGCTATCTATCTTAATGTCAAAAGTATCTATCTAACTCTGTATCAATAAAAATAGAAACTACAGCTGATATTCTACATGCCATTACATTCACCCTAATATCAGGTACTAGCAGTACACTATATAGATATCTAGCACTATAGTATAGCAGTACATTAGCTATCTATCTTAATTTCTAAAGTATCTATCTAACTCTGTATCAATAAAAATAGAAACTACAGCTGATATTCTACATGCCATTACATTCACACTAATATCAGGTACAAGCAGTACACTATATAGATATCTAGCACTATAGTATAGCAGTACATTAGCTATCTATCTTAATGTCAAAAGTATCTATCTAACTCTGTATCAATAAAAATAGAAACTACAGCTGATATTCTACATGCCATTACATTCACCCTAATATCAGGTACTAGCAGTACACTATATAGATATCTAGCACTATAGTATAGCAGTACATTAGCTATCTATCTTAATTTCTAAAGTATCTACATATCTATCTGTCTGTATAAAAAAATATAGAAACTACAGCTGATATTTTACATGCTATTACATTTACACTAATATAGGGACTAGCAGTACACTATCTATCTATCTAGCACTATAGTATAGTAGTACATTAACTATCTATCTTAATGTCTAAAGTATCTATCTATCTAATCTAAATATAAAAATTTAATGGCCTAAAACTATCCCGGGACCTATTTGAAGATTGCCTACATTAGAAGAAATCCATCGGTTCACTAATTATCGAAATCCTAAGCTACAGTCAAAAAAACCTTACTACTTTAAATAATATTATTGTTACATGTATAAACACAGTTTAATTTTTTAACTTTCTTTATTGATGGAATACATATGTTTCTCTATAAAAATAGATCATCAGTTCCAATTAAGATGTATGAAGTAAGAGTTAATAATAGGATGGAAACAGTTAATCAGTTCAACCTTCTAAGAGATATTTTGGTTCAGTCAAATAATAATATTATCAAAAAATATTTTCAGGCAACATACGAAGATTCCGTCGTATATGCGAGCACATTCAGAGCATGGTTTGCGTTTCCCGCCGGCCCGCGCCTCCCCCAGCGTCGCCGCGCGCCCAGCGACGCTCTGGAGCGAAGCCGGGAGCCGGAAACATCAGTGAGAGCGAGTCAGTCGGCTCTGACACGTCGGAGAAGACGGACAGGCTGACTCCGTGCGGTGGAGAGGTTAATACACGACAGGTAAGGTTGCAGTAGGCACTAGTAGAACGATGTAGTTTGTATAATTGTACTTATTTCATTGATTTTAACTCTAACCAACAACCAAATTAATTCGGGAAAAAAATTCTACCTTTAGCTTATTTATGGGGACTGTCTTAGTATAAACTAAGAAGCTCTTTATAGTGCCTATTTAAAAAAGGGGGATGAATTTAAGAAACTTTGGCCAAGGTATCCTTAATGACGTCATTTTAGATTAGTCCATTATTCTAATATTCGGGATACTTTGATCAAAAGTTTTCACATATATCCACTTATTTATAGGCAATATAGAGAGCTTCCATTTGAATAGTTTTTTTACAAAGAAAAAAATTCGATTCAATTTATTTGTTTGTTATTATACCTTAACCTTGGGTGTTTCAAAATCTAGAAACTTTTAAATAAAACATCTTTTACAGAAATTTTGAAACCCCCTAAAATGTAGATAAGAAAATTGTCAAATGCTATCTTAAAGTCAAATTAGAGCTATAATAGAATTTGTTTTGAAATATGTAAATGTTTCAGTGTGGTTTGATTATTGAATGCATAGTATTTTAATAGGAACGAAGCTACTCTATAATTCAATTTGTCTGTCCGTCCCTCCATCCGTCAAACAGTCAGTCCGTAATGCTATGGTGACAATGTGATTTGCTCGACTGTTATTAAAGATAAACAGCTGAAATTTCAAGTTATATATAGATAATAGATGCTGTGAGTATTGGTGCAAAAAATATGACGTAACAAAAAAAATTAGCCAATGAGAGGCCGTTATTGACCAATGGTAAAATTTATAGTGGCCTCTCATTGGCTAATTTTTTTTGTTACGTCATATTTTTTGCACCAATACTCACAGCATCTAGATAATACATTTCAAATGTTCTATTTGTTTGGGTGCCATAGCGGCTAGCCTAGATCCGCATAAAACCATTAAAAAAAATGGTTGTTGCGTCCTCTTTGTCTATTAACAAGGATAAAATTATGCATATTTTAGTAATTTTATTATCTACATATTTGTATAGAATACCCTTTAAGTTTCTACTTTCCCTTTATCTAATTTGGTCCTTTCACTCAAAGATTAGCGAGCACCAACATCCCCTCCTTTTGAAATAAATTTACACAATAACGGGTGCGAATTCTTTCTTATGCCTATCCTACAGTGCATTTACCCTTCGGGGCTACCCTCTACCCAATGTAACCTAACCAAAAGAAAAATACAAAAAAAGGGGGGGGGGTTCTATGCTCTTCTAGTCACACCAAGGGAAATTCTCCTTAATTTTTTTTATTAAAATATGAAATTTTTTAGTTTTATTACAAAAAAAAAGAATAACAATAGAACAAATTTGTTATGTCATTCTTTTGAACATAATTGTTATATATTAAAAAATACATCAAGCCTTATTCTGCTATAAATCACATATCTTTGAAAAAAAAGTTACACAAGTCTTATATTCATTTCTTTTTGATAAATGTTCTCGAGAATTGGATGCGTATTTTGTCAGGAACAATGGATAAGTAATCAATCCCTTTGTTTCTGTATTAAATCTGCCCCTGGGGAAGAAAGGGTTGTAGATTAATTTAGCATTTCGGGAATAGTCACTTTTTGTTGCAACGCTCCTTAAGGGGCGATCCATCGTATTTTAAAATCAGCTATATACCAAAAATATTTTGTTCGCCGATAGATGGTGTTAGTTATGTTTTTTGCTAACTGCAAAAATGTCCGATTTCTCTAGGGAGGGTGATGGTACCCTTCCCCAAAATAGTTATAAACCTTCCCGGGACCTTTGAGAAGCTGCCCTGTTAAGGAGAACCCGATCGGTTCAGCGGTTAGCGAGATTTTTCGTTACAGACACGCAGACAAACACTCATCCTGTTACTTTATTCAATGGCATGTATATTAAAAACAACTATTATTTCTTACTGTCGTCCAATTGGAGGCAAATCAGTATTTTCTTTTCCATGCCTTATCCCTGATAGTACAATAAAAGAATATTTTTTGACCAAAATGAAAATAAATTTTGTGTGCTTGAGAATTCAGAATTGGACGCATAAATTTTCATTTTCATTCCGGGAGGGGGGGGGGGGGAGAGGACAATAAATGTACATTCATTTCTTCTCTCAGATATTTAGGCGGTGTCCCTTTAAGCGCCCCCATCCCTTATTTTGAAATTAATTTCAAAATAATGAAGTGGGGGGGGGGGGGGTAGTTTTTCGGTTTTTTTTATTTCTCAGGTCTGGTTTGATTAGGTCATTTTAGGTAATTGGTAGCCCCTTAGGGTTAGGGCACTGTAGATATAGACTGAAAGACAATATTTATTTAGATTTTTGGCTGATAACGTTCAACTGTACATTTTTGTCTTAAAATGAAGATTTTTGATCCTATGTGTTTCTCATTTATTTTTTGTAAAGCCATATTATAGAGAAATTTGTTTTCTTTGAGTTATTAGAATCATATTGTATATATATTTAAAAAATCCTTTGAAACAACTAAATTTAAGACGACTTTAGAGTATATATTCATTTTTCAAGGATCTAATTAATTTTGTAATCATATTTTATATTTTGATAATTATTTCATGTTTAATTCCATTCAGCTTTAAAATTCATTAACATAACAAAATATTATGTTAAAAATAAAGATATGAACAGTTAAAAAAATTGATTAGCATTAAAATCCTGTATTTCAGTTTAAAGTAATCATTTTAGATTCCTTATCATCTTAAACAAACAACAAAGTTAATTCGAAAAAAAAATCACGAAACCTATACGTATTTTTCCGTTGTCGTTGGGGGGCAAGACATAGTAAAATTGAAGACCTTTCAATCTGCCCCCTAAATATTATTTTAGAATTTATTTGCTTGCTTGTTATACCTCATACCTGATTCCTTGTATATTTGGATATCCTATTATTATATCTATAATACAAAGTAGAACGATGTCTGTCTGTTTGTTTGTTTGTCTGTCTGTCTGTTTGTAGCGAAGGATCTCGCTAACCACTGAACCGATCGGGTTCTCCTTAACAGGGTAGATTCTCATATGTCCCTGGAAGGTTTATAACTATTTTGCGGGAGGGTACCACCACCCTCCCAAGAAATTAAATTTTTTAAAATTTCTCAATTTTAGAAAGAGAATTCAACGAAAAACAAACATCAAACGTAAATTTTTTTTACTTTTTCTTTTAAAATCTAAAATAAGAAATTAAATTACTAAATTCGACTCTCTCCTCCTCAAGTGCCCCTAGAGGCCTCTAGGAGCGTAGCCGCTATATTATATAAAGTACTAGCGGCTTCGCCCCTAGCCTCTAGGGGCTTTTCCCCAAGAGGTTTGATAAAAATAACATTTCGAGTTTTAGATTTTAAAGAAAATTTTAAAAATATTGGAGGGGGGGGGTAGTCGACGCCACTATTTTAATTTTGGTTAAAAAAAAAATTTGGAGGGGGGGGGGGTTATTTTTCAATTTTTGGTGGAACATAGGGGTGTCCCACCCCTCAAAAAAAAGTTATAAACCTTCCCGGGACCTATGAGAAGCTACCCTGTAAAGGAGAACCCGATCGGTTCAGCGGTTAGCGAGATCCTTCGCTACAAACAAACAGACAAACAGACAGACATCGTTCTACTTTGTATTATAGATGAAACTTTTTTGTCTGTAGCGAAGAATCTCGCTAATCGCTGAACTGACATGTGAACTTTACAGTGAAGCTTCTTATAGGTCCAGGGAAGGTTTTAAAGTATTTTGGGGGATCGTATCACCAAAAAAAAAATTCTTTTTAAAACTCAAATTAATTAGGGGGGGAGGGTCAATTTTCCTCCTCTCACCTCAAATGCCCCTAGAGGCTTCTAGGGGGCGTAGCTGCTAGTATATGTTAAAAGTATAAAAATGCATATTTTTCATTGTTACAGGGATAGGACAATAAACGATAGATTAATCTTTCCCCTAATTATAATAAACAAAAAAACTCCTTTTGTAGATTTAGATTAATGAAGGAAAATAAATTGGGCTCGTTTTTATTAAGATGATTAAAGTCCCTCCACAGATTATGACGTCATACGATAAAATGACCAATGAGAGGCCAGCATAAATTTTACCATTGGTCAATTACAGTGTATACTGGCCTCTCATTGGCTACCCTATCGTATGACGTCATAATCTGTGGAGGGACTCTAATCATCTTTCGTTTTTATTTTATAACCTTTTCCACCAACAAGTAAGTTACTAAAGGCATAAATTTTCATATGAAATTTGGAGGGAAGATTAATTTATAGTCTATTGTCAACACCCCCCCTCATGAAATCCTTCTAATACTTATGATTTCCTTTAATTTTAAATTTCTGTTTTTGAATGTTGTTTTCCTCGTATAGTATTATTGTTTGTGTGTAACTGTACAGTACATGTTTGTAGTTGTGCTTTATTTTTCAGGGTGGTGAGGATGGGGGCGGGGGCTCCCCCCGGTGTCGTCCCCACTCGGGCCCCGTAGAAATCCCCTCGTATCTAACCCAGGTTCGCTTCACCCAACCACTGCAACGAATGCCAAAATTTGGCCACAAAAACTCGCACTCAAATTTTTTTGCTTGTAAAATGCATGATTAAAACTCACTATATGGAATATACGATTATTGTATTAATTCAAGCGTTAAGTACATTTAGAAACATCCTATAAATGCTGAATTGTTTAGAAGGTTTTGTTATAGCAACGATATTGATAAATACTACAATTTAGCTTCCTTATACCTGGTTTTAATAAGCTATATAGTTTCTTTATAATACTTGGACAACGATACCAGTACAATAATCATGTTTCTAAATAATCAGTCCATAAACTTTGACAAATTGACTGGGTTTTTTTTTTCACAATAATAATAATAGTTATTTCTTTCATCGTATTACAAACCGCTTTCTACGAATATAGAAATGTACGATCATAAAATTAAAACCATTTTTTCATTAATTTTTTCGTATTGATGAGAACCGGTTCCTGTCCACCGGATTCGAATGAATACGAGAAAATTTATTAAATGATTTTTGTACAAAAAGTTGCATAATTGAAGTCAAGAATACTCAAAACGCCGTTTTTGGAAAATAGCCTAAACAATACAAATAATTTGAGAAATTGCCAAAATTAACAACAACAAAAAAGCGGCCTGACACCAAATGTAGAGTAGATACGTCGAAAAAAAATCAAATGCCACATAAGAAAGAGTAGATGATCTATTGAAAATAAAGAGTCCTTAAATCTCAACAGGACAATTCTAACACTCTTTAAAAAATTTTTAAATATTTTTCAAATTATTTTTGTACAAAAAGTTGCATAATTGAAGTCAAGAATACTCAAAACGCCGTTTTTGGAAAATACAATACAAATAATCTGAGAAATTGCCAATAATAACTAAAAAGCGGCCTGACACCTAATGTAGAGTAGATACGTCGAAAAATACTGAAAATAAAGAGTTCTTAAATCTCAACAGGACAATTCTAACACTCTTTAAAAAAAATTTTAAATATGCATGTTCCAAATATTCGAAAATTAATTTAACAATTTATTTGACAACAATTTATTTTTTTTTTCAAAACACTTTGCACCATTAAAAAACATTGATTCGAGAATGTACTAATCATAATATTAAAAGCAAACAAAGTATTAAACTTAACCCCTTTTTTTATTTTTAGATGGATGGTGATTCCAAGTCGAGTAGGTCTCCATCACGGGCCTCCTGTGTCTCGACCCCGGCGAAACAGCAGAGCTCCCTCACCCCCACCCCGACCAGAAGTGGGGGAGGAACGTGTAGCACGAGAAGGGGGAGCAAGGACACCCCTCAAACACCTGTACTATCCAGACGACAGTCGGCTGTTAGGTAAGTTGTTATTTTTTAATACTAGGATTATGGGATGGTTTGAACTTTTCCAAGACAAATATTCAGCTTCCTTGAAACTGAATAGTGTCAGCAATTATTGTAATCATCTTTTATAGAAGTACTAGACGCTACGCCCTTAAAGAAATGGAGGGTGGGGAAAGTCGACCTTCCCAATTTTAATTTTAATTTTAAAGTTTTTTTGACGAGGGGGGCAGTTTTTCTAGGGACGATTTCGCTTCGGGGGGTGGTGCTACCCTCCCCGAAAATAGTTATAATTCTTTCCAACACCTCTGTAGACATACACATAGACAGACAGACACCCTGTTACTTTTATATAAGGATATGAAATCATTTTTATATTCATAACAGACTATAGCAAAGTGTTTAATACCTTTTTAAAAATAATTCAGTTTAATTTGATTGTTAAAAAAAATTTCAGATCGGAAAACCAGGACAGTGATAGCACACGAAGCACCAGTCCGGCGGGCCTCAAAGCCGCCATGCTTAACGGAACCGGCGGCAGTAAACAATCTCGCGGCGGCGGTGGTACACCTACAACGGGTGGAGATATTTCCTCTGATGAGTGCAACGGCGACTCATCGCCGTCAACCGCCACAGCTGTTAGTGACAAAATTAAGATTAATGGTAACGGTGGAGCCAGTAGTAATGGCGGTACCAATGGCTCAGCAAATACAAATGGCGGCGGTAAAATGGCGGCATCCGTTGAAGATGGAAGCAATAACAATGGGCTGGATTCTATTCCATGTGCTTAGTGCTATACAAATTAGAACAGAACCAAAATTCTGATTAAGAATTGATAAATAAATATTTACAACTATAAACTACAATTTAGAACAATGTTTGTTGAAAAATGTAAACAAAAATTAAATATACAGCAGTCAAGAGCAGCTTTAAAACGGCTGCATTTAGCCGGTAAAAGCTGCCACATAAAAAGCGCACGGACCACACTATTTAAAATCACAAGTTTATGATGAAAACTGACCACAAAACCACACTCACACAAACACACTCATACACTAAACTATTTCCCAGTTGATTAATCGATTGCATAAAAAAATACCGCGAATTTTACTTACTGATTGATTGCTATGCCGCTGAATCAGTGGATTTATATGTCAGAAAAGGCGGGAACTCAATTGATTGATCGATTGTAAAGTCGTATTTATATATATAAAAAGAAAGGTGGGGCATTTATAATATTTTTATTAAAAATATAATATAAATTGCCTAAACTAATGTAATGTTATTAATGTAATATCTTGGTAGAAATGAAACACAGTCGCTTCGCATTTTTTTCTTTTTTATATAATCTAAATTATTATTGGTTATTATTATTATTAATATTATTGCTATACAATTACATACTGCTGAAATAATTATTAAATTATTATACTGTACAACTAAGCTATAAATACTATTAGTTAATTTTACAAAGCATTATCAATGACTGCCCAAATAATTTGGGTTCATAGATATATGGATTGAATGCATTTTCACATCATGATGAATGTCGCAATTTTTAATTTTCATAAGCTGTATGATTGTTGAAAATGGCTGGTAATTTTTTTTATTGAAAGGAAGATTGATTTTTAATTTTTTTTTAAGCACTAAAACTTGTGATATTTAAAAATCAATGATTTTTATCTGCACTTTTTTTGTATGAAAGTTTCTTTTTTTTAAAACAATAAAATGCTTATTTTCATTATCAAAGTCAATATTTTTTCTTCCCAAAAATAAATCTACTACGCCATAAACATTGTCTGTATTGAAAAAAAAAGAACACAAAAAAACACTCATTTTTCGTTTAATCATCCATTATCATAGTAGTTAGAAATGGTTTCTAGAATGTATAATTTACAATTAACAGCAGAATAAACACGAGAAAATGTGATATATAATTATATAATGAAAATATATTAAACTAGTTGTAGTTAGATACTTTCTACATTATTGTTGAATTTTTTTTATTTTGTAGTGTGAAAACTGTCTTTTTTAAATTTTGGGCAAAATCTACCTATTTTGATTTTTAAATAATAAAAAAAGTAATTCTTTAAAAGGACAAACTTTAAATATATGTGTTTTCAAATAACTTTTCTATTTAAAAAGCTCAAATATTAAATAGCCATTAAAATTACTTAGTAATCAATGTTAATGTAATAATTTATTTAAAACGCCACTTTTATGTATATATTTGCCACTGTGCGTTAGATAAAAATTATCTGGACGTACTAGCAAGAGCTTCACATTATTACATTCTGTAGTTTTATACAAAAAAAAATTTGGAAATTTTAACTATTAGTAACGCAGTGATATTTTTTTGTCAAATACGTTTTTTCATTGTTTTAAGGTTATCCCATAACTAATAGGTCGGTGATTTTTGTTGAAATCTCGTAATAATGGTAGTTAGGAACGCTTTACAGAAAGATGAATATTTATTTCCCATGGCAAAATTTCTACCTTATTCGAAAGGGGGGGGGGGCCGGGGGGGGAGGAATTTAAAATACACATTCCTGTATGATCAAACGATAAATAAATAACTATTCTTAAAAGCTTTATGAGGAACAAGCATAGTTTTTCCCTAAAACTACTATTTGTCAATCTTTTTGAAAACAAGGATGACAACATTCATAAAAGCGAAGCACTGAAACGGTAGGACAAACGGACAATAACACTTGTATAGTGTCAAAACTGAATAATCAGAATATAAATTTATAAGAGTCGAAGCAAAATTGTAAGTAAATTTGTTGTAAAACTACATAATTCAGTTTTTGGACATACTTACATTTTTAGGACTTGATTATAGAGTTGCTTTGCTTATAATATTGTACTTTGTTGTCCCAGAAATCCATATAGCAAAAATCAGATCAATCGGATAATTAGATCAGTAGAAAAAAACAATATGTTTAAAATGGACGTATGGACATTCTAGTAGTGATTATAGAGTAGCTACGCTTTCTAAATCGTACCTAACTACTACAGGAATCACCATGCAAAGTTTGAAATCGATAGGACAATTCTAACATGCCTTAATTAACGAAAAAAGCTATTCTTCTCAGACGTACGGACGGACGGACCGATCCTAATTATAGAAAAGCTTTGCTTTTAAAAAAGGTATAAAAATGCTGTAAGAAATTATTTTAGATATTATTTTCTATTTTCATTTTATAGGAACAATTTCTGTAATGTAATTCTGTTATGATTATAAGTTTTCCTAATATATTAATTACGAGATAACTCCAATAATCAGCGCATCTTAAATAATTTCAAATGTTTTCCATTCAGTGAAAGGGGACTATCCACGAACAAGGGCAAGTGATTCTAAGCACCTTCCAGCATTGATCCATATTATTTTTTTTGTAAATATACTAGGTCAATATTTGTTTAATATTTGGTTTATCGACTAAAAAGTTAGGTTTCACCTTGGTTTTACATGAAAAAAAACTGTGAAATGTTAAACATTTTTCGGTGCAATATCATCAAATGTTTTGATGAGTTCAAACTGTTGTTTAATAGCCTTGACACAAAAGTATATTATTTTGATTAAAAATGTATATTTAGAAAAGGTTTGGTAACTTGTAATATTGTAAACAGCATTAGATGCTCTTCTGGTTTGTTATTTTATTTTGTCCTTTGAACTCAACAAAGCATTTGATGATATTGCATCAAAAAATGCTTTACATATCAAAGTTTTTTCATTGTGAAACCTAACATTTTAGTCGATAAACCGAATATTAAAGATACACCTAGTATATTCACTAAAAAAATACTATGGGTCAATACTGGAAGGTGCTTAGAATCACTTGCTCTTGTTCGTGTATAGTCCCCTTTATTAAAGAATGAAAATTTCATTTGATAACATTTATCCCTTTTTAAAAAATTTAACCTAACATCTTATTTTTGCCTTTACTATGACAGTTATCAACCTAAAAATCATTTATTCTGATTATTATTTGTTTTTAGCTTTTAACATTTTATTATTATTATCATTATTATTGCTATTATTATAGAATTATGTTATTTAAATTTTGTTATTTAGAAAATATTGTTTATAAAACTACATGTTTTTAATTATTATAGGGTTTGTTATGTTAACCAATGATAAAAACATAGTTTTTCATGTAAATTAAATTTCCACCACGTATATAAACTTATGTACAATTCCAAATTATAAATTTTTAAAATTCGCGTACTAAATTAATAATTTTAGTACAGATTGAACTAGAGAACCAGTGAAAACTAATTGTTTACCCCCCTCATTTCTTTTATATTATAAAAGGGGATTATTATAAATATATAAACATTAAAAATACATTTAGCTTTTACATTTTTAGCTGAAGAAAATAAGGGAGCTTGAAAAAGTTTTATTTTTAAAAATATCAAATTTTATTAGAAATTAGCTGTTATAATTTATATTATTTTTATTTTGATATTTTTTAAAAAATAATCTTAATGATAGCTCCTTTAGATTTAAAAGCACTTCCCTCTGCTATTATATATATCTCCTTTTTTATTAATCCTTTTAATTTTATCATAAATCATAAATTTTAAAAATAAATGAAAAAGTTTCTTAAAATTCAAGGACAATTTTTTTTAAACCAACAAAAATCACCGTCCATTGTATATTTAATATGTGGAATCATTTTTATGATGACTTAATGACAAAAGTTCTTGAAATTAAAAGGCTTTTTGTATTTATTTGTGAGTATAAGCCTATCAACTTATAGCCTCGCTATTTCAGCTAACTCATTGTAATTTCTTACATTTTTTATCCATAGAACAATATCTCATAGAAAAAAATACTTTCAGCGCTCCAAAAAGACCATTTTGTGTATATTATTCCATGGGGAGCTGCAGGTACATGATGTTGATATTCTATGTGATAATGTTCTAAGGCCATTATTGTCAGCTGTTTACTGATGGCTGCGCTATTGCTGCATATTATTGTAATGTTGTTTAAAATGATAAATAAAATAAAGGTACAGCTAGATTAAGATTTTTTTTCTATTTGGTTTTTTATTAGTTACTTCTTCCTAAAGGGGATGATGTGTGGGGAAAGGGATAGTGTTTCTTTTCAGGGGTTGTATCTCTATATTTATCTACCAGCCCCCTCCCCCCCCTCCCACTTTTTGGCAAATGATTAAAAAAATCTTCTTTGCTAAGAATTTTTAATATTTTTTCTCGTATTCATTCGAATCCGGTGGATAGAAACCGGTTTTCATCCATACGAAAAAACAATGGTTAGCATCGTATTATATCCAGCTTTTTACGAATATAAAAATGTACAATCATAGGATTAAAACCAGTTTTTTTAGCCTTCGGCACCTCGGGGCTAAAAAAACTAGTTTTAATCTTATAATTGTACATTCTATATCTGCGGAAAGCCGTTTATAATACGATGCGAGAAATAACTTTACCAATATGCTTCGGCCCTCAGTCCAAAAATTCCTCTGGACTAAAGATTTTGAATTGTTTTTTACAAATAATCAATATGCCTTTTAGTGATGTTCCCCAGAAGGCTTTAGGCCATTTTTGTATATTGTGTTTTGTTACAACAAAAAAATCACTAAACCTTTGAAAAGATCCAGTAAGTATAAAGTTTAAAATATTGCATTAAAGTCCTGTTGTCTAATGTATCAGCTAAGCCTGTTTTTAAGTCAAGACAAACCTCATACTCTAATACTAGTCACGCTTCTAATACAGCTAAGGTTTATAGTAGGGTTGTGCCGAATACTTTTTGACCGGATACCAGATATCCGACTGATTTATAATGCCGGATATCCGGTTCCGGCCGGATATCTGGTCAACGTTCGATATCCGGCAATTTACCGGATATCCGGCGTCAAAAATCAGCCGAATATCGTGTAACCGGATAGTTTTAATATCCGGTATCCGGCCGGATATTGAAAATGGCCGGATAACCGGCCAGACCGGATATCCGGCTCAACCCTAGTTTATAGGTACGTTTTTGAAAGGAATTGACAGAAGGGTTTATAACGAAGTATGAACCTTATTATCCTGACTACCTGACTAAGTGAATTGTATTTGCCACAATCGCAGTTTTTTATCTGAAACCAGGGTTATTGAAGCATACCCAATTGGGGAATAGTCCCTTTCGTGGCAACGTCCCTTAAGGGGCGATTCGTCGTATTTTCAAAATGGCTTTTGATAGGTTATTTTAGGTTAGATTAGGTTATATTGGGCTAGGTGATTGCCCCGCAGGGTTAGAGCCCCCCGCAGGGGCTAGAAATAGAAGAAAAGCTACTGTAAAAATACGAAGAAACACCCCTTAAGGGTCGTTGTTAGATTAAAATCATTGGTTGAAAGGGTAATTGCTTGTTTGAGCCAACCAATCAAAATTTAATAAATTTACCCAAAGTTTTGATCTGAAATGATCAAGAGAAAAATTATTACAATTTTGGGTACTTTTTTAATATCCTCTCCTTCCGTAAAAAAAAGTGTCATTTGAGCAAACCCGCGACCGTGGCTCAACACGTAGCGCATCCGCTCGTCGTCGGTTCGAATCTCAATCCGACACCGCATCATAACTAAAGACGTCAGAAATGGTTCCCACTGCTACTATGTCAGATGCGCGACGAAAATAGTTAGAGTGGGGGGAAGGCTTTGGCCCAAAACAGGCGCAACTCGTTACCATGCACAGTTGGGACTTCTCGGACAAAGGTCGTGCATCACAGAGAGTTGGTTGTCTGAGAGGCGAATGGACGCTTTACCCCGCAATCATAAGCAGAGTATGTTTCAAAGTGCGTGGTGAGAGGTCTATTTACCTAGTATCCGAAGCGACACTAAGCCCCCTAGAGTCTTAACAAGTCATTTGAGCAAATATCCTTGTCAAATGTTATTTTTTAGTCTAACTGTATAAATGGTTACTTTTAGCTACCCTTATTTTTTGTTCAAAGAGCATGGTATTTAAATGAGGGAGGTAAGATCTGTCTGTCTATTGGTAAAGTTCTCGCTTGCTTCCTGCCCTAAAGAGTTATACATTTCAGATAAGATTCATATAACACTCATCATTAACATTTCATTTTATTATCGTTCGAGAAATCTTTTTTCATGGCGGAGGAAGAAAGTGCTGTAGAATAAATCTCGTACAGTGAGAGAAGAAAATCAACTATCTATTATCTATTTAAGCTTTAAATAAATTATATTAAATCCAAACTATAGAAATTGTTCTAAAATTAATCAAAGTTATTGACACTAAGTTGCGGAGTAGCTGTGCTACTAAATTTTTTAAAAATCAATTCCCCTCATCTTTTTCCAATTTTGTATTCTAGTAATTTTGTTAGGGTATTTCCACAAAATAACTCATTAGGATTTAAGAAAATCTTTTATACATGCCCTAGAGGTTTTTTTGATTTATAAGTCTAAATTAAATTTTAGGTAATTTGTTTGCAAAACTGCTTAAATACAGGATAATTTTTAACATTATAGAGATGCTTACGTAATTGTCCTAGGAATCAGTATTCAAAAAATCAGACGAAGATTATATTCTGGTATTATAGATTTGCTATACTTTCAAAATCGTAACTAACTATTACAGAAATCACCATTTTAAGTTTAAGCTTATAAGCGGAGCTATTATATCATCAGGTTCTGTATGTCTTGGACAAAAATTATGATGTCATATTTAAAATTATTTGTCTGATTATTATGAAACTTTTTATGTAGAATTTTATTAACAGCAAGGCTAATCAAATAAGTATAACCATAAAGGTTCGCAGTATGATTTGAAACTTTTGATGATTGTCCTTTCCTTAATTTCGCCCCCTGCACGGTTAGCATCTAAAAGTTAAGCAGTCACTGAGATTCTTTGGTTAATAAAGACAGACTCACAGACACACCAGTTTTAAAAGCAGAGCTTTTCTATGATTAGGGTCGGTCCGAACTTCCGTCCGTCACAGAGAGATAGCTCTGTTTGTTAATTTAAGCATATTAGAATTGTCCTATCGATTTCAAACTTTACACGGTGATTTCTAAAGTAGTTAGGTACAATTTAGAAAGCGTAGCTACTCTATAATCATTACCAGAATGTCCGTACGTCCATTTTAAACATGTTAACTTTTTTAACAACTAATTTTTATGTGATCTAATCATCCGATTGATCTGATTTTTGGTATATTGATTCCTGGGACAGCAAAGTATAATGTTATAAGCGAAAAATGTAAGAATGTCCATAAACATTATCCTGTATTAAGCAGTTTTTCAACAAATTTACTTACAATTTTGCTTCGCCTCTTATACAGTTATATTCTGAATTTTTAGTTCTTATGTGGTAATACGGCAGCATACGGACGGGCATTTTACAGAGTTGCTACGCAGTGGCTTATCAAGTCAAGCCTTCTGCACTAATCCTATTATATCACCATTCACCTCATGACCGCAGATGACCCCATCGGCAGCGGTCAGATTGGACTGGCTAAATAGGGGAGGGGCACGGACACTTAGCAACCCCGCGCCCCTCAGGCAACTATCCTACCGGGAGATTGTGCCTTCCCCTTTAGTGCAGCTTACCCCACAGATGCCTACCGCCGCGGGCTACGCCCTTGTCTCTCACACCCCCTTCAAACCTAACTCATTGTTATCATCTATTTTGTATATATATAGTAATCACCCATTGTAAATGTATTCAGTTTAAATATAATTTCTGTATGAGTAAATCCTGCTAGTTTGTTTTGGTAGAATACTTCAAGGCTAGGGGCTCGTTGGATTCGAACTCGCAACCGGAGAGCTGAAACGCTTCGGCTTACCACACTTACACTATACAAGTTTTAATGTCCGTTTGTCCTACCGTTTCAGTGCTTCGCTTTTATGGATGTTGTCATCCTTGTTTATTTTCCTTTTATTAACTTGTCTTTTTAATCAGTTTTGTATGGAGATCATTTTGTTTTGCTAGTGAAAACTTTAAATGTTTGTTTATTTGTTTGTCTTCTGTGCTCTACTGGATTAAAAGGACATTATTTTTCTTAATTTTTTCAAAAAATACGATTATATCATGCAAAAAACATGCAAAAAACAAATGGTATTACTATATGCAAATTTAAGAATTTGCAAAAATAACCCAGAATTTTAATCAAATACCAAGCATTTGTTAAGTTTAATAACTTTTTAAATATTTTTTGTCTTCTCTGATCTTTTCAACAAATATGTTTGAGCTTCATCCTTTTAGTTTATTTTTTTCACAACCCTCAATGAACAACCCTTTAATCCTTCTTCTTTTAATCTAAATTTATACAACTTAAGCATATTAAAAAGATTAGTTAAATCAATCAATCAATTTAAAATCTTAAAGAAATATGATATAATATTTAGGTGGGCAATATCTCAAATCCTTATCCCCCATCCTCCCAGAAAAAAGGGTTTCAACCCTAGGTGAAAATAAATTTTAAAAAGTTAATAGTTATTTCTCGCATCGTATCATACATGGCATTCCGCGGATATAATGTACAATTATGAGATTAAAACTAGTTTTTTTAGCCCCGAGGTGGATAGGAACCGGTTCTCATCCATACGAAAAAAACTATTTCTAGCATCGCATTATATCCAGCTTTCTACAAATAAAAAAATGTACAATCATAAGATTAAAACCAGTTTTTTTAGCCGGTGCCTTCGGCACCTCGGGGCTACAAAAACGGATTCGAATGAATACGAGAAAAAAAATTCTGATAAATTTTATCCCCTTTTGAAATTTTAACCCAAACATAAAATCGCTTGAACGTTTTTTATAACAAACAAGTTAGAGACAAGGAGTTTATCTTTCACTATAGGTGCTTTTTTTCTATCTATCTATCTATTCTTGCCCAGGACAAAATCATTCTCATAAATAGGAGACAGCGATATTGCATTAATTAAACATTTGACCAGGGAGGATAGATTAATGTACATCCCCAATTATGACAAATGTACCCTCTCTTTAGATGTTTCACGACACATTACAAACTTTCGCGATTTTGTATTACTTTTGAGGAACATGATTCCAGTTACGTCATATTTTTCTTTCCCGAAAAAGGGAAGGGGGAAAGAAAAAAAAGGGAAGGGGGGAAGAAAAAAGAGATGGGAGAAAAGGGGGTTTTCCCCATCTCTTTTGAAGAGATTTTCTTCCCCCCTTCCCTTTTTCGAGAAAGAAAAATATGACGTAACTGGAATCATGTTCCTCAAAAGTAATACAAAATCGGGAACGTTTGTAATGTGTCATGTTAGCTTGAGTTTGCAGTTAGCTTGAGTTTGTCACCAAGGACACACCACTTTTTTTTAACTCCTCAATATCTTACAACCTTAAGTGAGAAATGTCTGAAAAAGTGTTTAAATCAAAATCAGATATTACCAATTTCTTCAATAGTCAAGCTAACCAACTAAACGAAATAAGTGATGGTGACGTATCCAATATTAAGCAGTTAAAGCTTAATAACTTTGAAGAAGCATTATTTAGTTTTTGCTTGAAAGCAAACAAAAAAATTCAAGTATTAAGCGAGATGCTTGAAAGCTTCAAAAAAAGCAACGGAAACTTGGGGGAAAGGGAGGAGGGCGTGGGAAGAGGTGTGAGCGCCTCTGTTATCGGAGGGGGAGAGGGGAGCCCTAATTCTCGTCAAGAGAGAGGTAGGGAAAGAGAAAGAGAGGAGAGGAAGGATGAACAATGGGAGGCTTCTAATAGTTTCAGACAAAAATTTAACAGAATAAATAATAGACTAGACTATCTGGATTTGCTCCTCCTCTAACAAAGAAGGTCAAAGCCTCTTAAAACCCATCATGGCTATGTCTAATGCCACAAATACTGGTGCTAATAACAAATGCACAGAGGAAGATCTTAAACAAGTCTTGGAGCTTATTGACAAGAAGTATAAGGTTAAAGTTAAACCTTCCAATGTATCAGCCTCTCATTGGCTGCCTAATGGATCCTTCATCATAAGGTTCACAGATAGAGGATTTAATTCTCCATGGCAACAGCTGGTCGAAGCCATGGCTGAAGGAGGGGACAGAAATGTAAATGTTTTCCTTAACTTTAACCTAACAAGGAAAAGATTGTCTCTTCTGACAGAGGTACGCAGGCTTAAACAAGAGAAGAAAATTGAAAAGTATGAGGTTAATGAGAACGGACAAATTTCCATCAGAATTAAAAGTAAATGGATGAAAATAACACACCATTATTCTAAACAGACTGACATTCAACCAAGTGAGCTCATTTATACATACTCTAATTATAAACTTCAAACAACTGTAGAGGATTTGTATTCTCGCTCGTAATTTGGTATATAGTTATAAAGTTATGTAGATACTGCTGATACTCTAAATTATTTGCTCTATTATTTGTTCTGCAATAATACACTTACACACACACACTCACACGAGAGCCTTCTTTACATTACAATTATACTTCTCTACTCACATGCGCACGCACGCACACACACACACACACACTTCCTCTTTTCTTTACTCACATGCACACACACATACATTTATACATATATGCAAACACCTACAATTATTTTTATTTCACATTTTTTTTAATCATTTATAATTTAATTACAATGTTTTTGTCAATCTATAAAAAATTGTTTTTTTGTCAAATGGCTTATATTCTACTTTTCGTTTTGTCAATCCTTAATGTTTTTTTTCAATCATATTATCTACTTACTGCTTTTATTCATTTCCATAAGTATAATTTTCTTTTTCCGAACTCCTACTTAAAACAAAATTTTTTTGACATCATTTGCTTGAAATGTTTTATAAATGCAGCAAAATAGGATTCTGAATTTTGAATTAAACAGAAATTTTTTCTCAATTTTAAATAATGAAACGATAAATGAAGATTTATTATTTAATCCATATGAAAATATTGATATAAAATGCCAATACTTTAATATTTGTAAAGTTATAAACCACTTAAAATCAAAGAAAGGTCTCAAAATTATTGGTTTAAATATTCAAAGCCTTCAATCTAAATTTATTGATTTTCAAGAATTTGTTGATGAATTCTTGAGGCAAGGTTGTTATCTTGACATTATATGCTTAGGGGAAATCTGGAATATAAAAAATGATGATTATGTTAAGCTAAAGGGGTATGATTTTATATACAAATGTCGATCTCAATCTAATGGAGGTGGGGTTGGTATATATATAAAAAAAGGTATTGCATTCAAGGAAATAAAAGCTTTATCTAGATTTGAGGAAAAAATAATTGAAAGTTTAACTTTAGAGATTAATATTGGGAAAAATGATAAAATATTTCTAACAAATGTCTATAGATCAAATTGTAAACATCCTAATCTAACAGAAAGTGAGCAGTTAGACAGGTTTATCAACTTGTTCTCTGACTTACAAGCAGATCTAAATAGCCGCAGATACCCTTCCTATATTATTGGGGATTTAAATTTTGATCTATTAAAATTTGATCAACATGATAAAACTAGATCACTGCTTGAAAATAGCTTTGCAAATGGTTTCTTAGAATTAATCTCAATGCCAACTAGGATCACTCATACAAGTGCTACTCTCATAGATCATATTTATACCAATGATAATAAAAATAAGTTTGAGTCATTTATTATTACAGCAGACATTTCTGATCATTTCCCTACTTGCACTATTATTCTTGACAAAGTTAAAGAGCCTGGTCCTGTTTTTATTCAAACTCAAAATTTTAGTGAGGAAAATATTTCCTCTTTTAAACAAGATATGTTAAATGCTGATTGGAGTTCAGTGTCTATTAATTACAGTACTCAAGATGCATATAATAAATTCTATAGTATTTTTAATGAGTCATACTCAAGACATTTCCCATTTAAAAAAGTTAAACTAAATAAAAATATTCATAAAGTTGAACCTTTTATGACAAATGCTTTACTTAAATCTAGAAAGACAAAATTTGAGTTATATGACATTAAACTTAGAGAACCAACCCAAGAAAACATTTCTAAATACAATGAATATAGAAAATGCTATAACAAAGCAATTAAAACAGGGAAAAAATTGTACTTTCAAAAATCTTTTGAAGAAAATAGGAATGATTTGAGAAAAACATGGTCAATATTAAGGGAAGCAATAAGGAAGCACAATGACAAAAGTTCAGTCATAACTGAAATTTTTAGTGATGGGGTTTACTATAAGGAGGGGAAAGATATTTCTAACAAATTTAATGATTTTTTTACAACCATTGCAGATGATATTACATCTAAAATAAATCCATCCGATAGAGACTGCACTTATTATACCACTGCATCTGACTCCATATTTTCATTTACTCATATTCAGCCTAAAGATATAGTAACAATTGTAAATGGCCTAGAGTCTAAATCAAGCCAAGACATGCTAGGTGTTTCTAATAAACTTATGAAAAAAATTATTGAAAATATTGCTATTCCTCTCACTCACATTATAAATTTATCCTTACAGTCAGGCAACATTCCAAATGAGCTCAAAATAGCCAAAGTTTTGCCAATTTTCAAACTTAAAACAAAAGAATCTGATCTATTAAGTAACATGTCTAATTATAGACCAATAAGTCTTCTGCCAATCTTCTCAAAAATCCTTGAAAAAATAGTTGCAAATAAACTTACTGCATATCTTGATGAAAATAACCTTATTTACAAACATCAATATGGCTTTCAGAAAAAAAAGTCAACCATACAGCCCATTTTTCATCTAATAAATGAAATTGTAAAGAATAGTAATGATAAAAAGTATACAGTTGGAGTCTTTTGTGATTTACAAAAGGCTTTTGATTGCTGTTCTCATAGAATCTTGCTGGACAAACTTTCTAAGCTTGGAATCAATGGTACAGAATTGACTTGGTTTAAAAATTACTTAGCAAATAGACAACAATTTGTTTACATCAACAATAAAAAGTCTTATATGAAATATATTAACAAAGGTGTACCTCAAGGATCTATTTTAGGACCCTTACTATTTTTGATTTATATCAATGACTTAGCTAAATGTACTACTCTATTTACATTACTTTTTGCTGATGATACCAGTTTTTTAATTTCGGGTAAAAACCTTTATGATATTATTGATATTCTTAATATTGAATTAAGAAAAATAACTTATTGGTTTAGAACTAATGAGTTAAGCCTACATCCATCAAAAACTAAATTTATGATATTTACAAAAGATGAATCAACAATTGACTTTGATAGCATTAGTATTAATCTTGATCACAATAATGATAACCAAAATGACCCAAATTTGGTACACAAACTTTCATATGTCAACTCAAGGAGTGAAACTCCTGCAATTAAATTTCTAGGTGTTTATCTAGATCCTAAATTAAACTTTAAATATCAAATTGATATGATAAATAAAAAAATTTCACGCTCATTATTTGCTATAAATGCTGCAAAACATATTATTGGCCGAAAAGCATTGCAAACTCTATACAATTCACTTGTCCATAGTCATCTTACATATTGTGCCCCAATTTGGGGAAGTGCAGCAGCATCAACTCTTGATAAAATTGTAAAACAGCAAAAAAAAGCACTGAGAATAATTACCAACTCAAAATATAATGCACATACTACAATCTTATTTAAAAATTTAGAAATTCTTCCTGTAACTCAACAAATTGTCTATTCTAAATTACAATTTATGTTTGATTACGTTAATCATAGGCTTCCATGTTCTTTTGATAACTTATGGATTAGAAATAGCACAAGAACAACAAGAGTTCTTAGAAATAATCAACAGTACAATGTTCCATTTGTTAGACTTGAATCTTTTAAAAAATTCCCTTACTCTGATCTACCAAAGTTATGGAATGAAATCATTATTCCTAATACTAATCCTAATCCTGAAAATGATAATAATAATGACGAGGTTATGTATACTTTTAGCACAGTTATGTCAAGAAAACAATTTTGTATGAAACTTAAAGATTTTTTATTGGAAAAACTTAATTTTATTTGTAATAGAGAAAACTGTTCTGAGTGCATAAATAGATCTTAAAAATTGATTTCATAAAAAACCTGGTGATTTTTTATTAAGGAGGGGGGGGGGGGTGTTGTCTTTTTTGGGGGGGAGGGGAGTGTTGTTTTTTTGCGGGGAGGGGAGGGTTGAATATAGGGCAAAAGTCAAAGTGGCATTCTATAAAAAGATATTATTTTGAATTGAGAAATTTTCTGTTTTTTGAAAAATAATACAATGACATAGGCTTGAAGTATTGCTTTTTTTTTCCTTTTTATGTTTTTTTTTTCTTCTTCCTTTCTTTTTAAAAAAAATTCTTTTTAAATAAAATCTCTACTTATTAATCTTCAATGATATTCTAAAACTTAAAATATGGTATTAAACTTATATACAACAATGATCCATCTTATTATTTTTTATATTTGATTTATTTTGTTTTACTTTTCTCTAAATTCCTTCATCTATTTTTTTTTCTCCATCTTTCTTATTATTTACTGATTTCTCTTACATAATATAAATGTTTATTTGTGTTTTTCTTTTTTTTACCATCCTCACAACTCAATTTAACTAAATTAAAGTTTCAATTTTTCCTTTTTTACAATTAATTTGTTTTATATTCTTTTTTTTTTCTTTTTGTCCTCCTTAAAAAGGGGCTCCAGGAATCAAATACACTATCCCCATTTTGGTCAAGATAGTACTCCTGTAGCTCCTGGTGCATATCCTAAAAATTTTCCTTTTATTCCACCAATTTATATTTAGTTAATAATTAAACTTAGTATATATTATATTATTTTTGTATGAGACTAAACATCATAATGTAAACTCTAAATTGTCAATAGATAGCAGCAATTTAAAGTATTGTATGTGCTATCTCCTAAGCTAGGGGGTACCTGGCAGCACCAAATAAACATTATTATTATTATTATTATTATGTTTCACACTGCTCGTTTGAACCTTGCAACTACGATTTTGGAAATGTACCCAAAGCCAACAAATTAGATGTTTGTTTTAAAAATTGTTAAATAAGTGGCATGTTAATTTTTTTAGGATTAATTTCGAGACAGCGTAAAGTGCCACCAGAAAAATGACGTTATTCAATATAATTGACCAATAAGAGCCCAGTATACACTGTTATTGACCAATGGTAATATGTATTAGTCATTTTTTCAAATGACGTCATTTTTTGGGGGGCACTTTATGCTGTATCTTGATATCTCTTGGAAGGGTGGTGGTAGCCTCCCGCAAGATAGCTATAAACCTTCCAAGGAACTGTACTAGAGAACTATATTGGTTCAGCAGTTAGCAAGATCATTTGGCACAGAATCACACACACACACACAAACATCCTATTACTTTTATATAGAACTATTAGTATCATATTTGCCATACTTGTCAAACTATTGATATTGATGAAAAAATTTTAGCTACTATAAAAATCACTTTGTCTGTCCATCTGACAGTCAGTCAGTCTGTAACGCCATGGGAAAAATGTGATTTTCTTAACTGCTAGATAGATGACTGAATTTTTTGTGACGATTCCCTATACCAATAAGCATTCAGTCATTATTTACTTTCTGTCAGTCTGTCATCCATGCTACAAAATTTAATATTAGAAAATACATAGATACATGGGAACAGCTTATACCAATAACGAAATTAATTCAGAAAAAATCACGAAACCTATATGTGTTTTTCAGCTGTTGTTGGGGGGGTAACACATCGTAAAATTGATGACCCCTCCATTTGCAACCAAAAATATTATTTTGGATTTATTTCGCTTGTTGGTTATACCTTATTCCTGACATTGGAAAGGTTTCGCAATGAAAGGTTTTTGATTTTTTCTCCAAAATATTTCAAGTCTTGATATTAACAAATTTTCTTTACCTCGCCTTTACTTATTTTAGAGCTTTGTTACTAATGTATGGTGTTATTCTTGTTTATCCTGACTTTTAATTTTTTAAAATAATTATAAAATCGCTGTTTGCTATGAAAGTGTCAATATTCAATTTTATGAACAACAAAAGGTAACGCTGTGTCCTTTCTGTGGCGCGCCTACTAAATTGCGCCATTTTGTTTTGGCGCATTTGTAAATTGGACTGGAAATTTTACGTTTTCTCATTGGCTGGCTTAAAAATTTAGATAATAAATATAAATTAATAGATGTAAACTAGCAGTATCCAAACATTTAAACCAATAATTTTGATTTTAATTATCCCTTAAATCTAAAAAAAAAATATTAGTATGTACGTCAAACGCCTTACTTATGTCAAACAGAGATAACTTTCTAATTTGTCGCAAATTAAAGCAGCCATTTTCAAGTTGATCCTGCCCAAAGATTTAGGATTTAAAATGATTGTGTAATGCGTTGTTGTAGTGCTGGGTTCCCTGTCTAACTTTGAGCTGGTATTATATCAATATAACACAACATTCATAATGAAATTATGATAGTTTCGATGTAGTTATTTGGTCAAAATTGTAAATAAAATACATTCATTACTAATCTATTTAAATATATGTATATATAATGTCAGCTATGGACACTTTTATCAATGCTATGTGGTTGATGTAACATGCATTTCAACGTAATGCCTCCATGCTTAACACGTAGCTGTGTCGTCTGCTAGCCGAGTATTTTTAGGATTAATTTATCTAACACATTTAAATTTAGAAGGCGGTGACTTTGAAAATACCAGGGAGTCAGAGAACATTAAGGATCAGATGAATTTACATACCTTTTTTCCTTACAATATTTACTACTTGCGGGGAGGGGTTCTTTAGCGCCCCCCACCCCCCCCCCCCCCCTCCCTCTTAACCATCCTCGGAATAGGAATAAATGTAATCAAGGGGGGAGAGGACATTGGACTGTAAATTACACTGGTACCCAAAGTTTTAAACCACTTCGTTGGGTACTTTAATTTATTTGTGATTGGTTCTAAACTAGTAGTGTTTAAACTTTTCAACCAATAACATTAATTTACAAAAGGGATGGGGTTATTCTATTCATTATCATTGGGGATGTACGATATACATTATTTTTCGTCCATTGTCTTATCCTGTACAATTCTTAAATAATTGCAACTAAGATTAATTTACCCACCATTGTGTTATCTCTGAATCCTTGCAGTGACACTCAATTATAAAATTTACCTTGTCTTACAAATTATTTGAAAAAGGGAAGCAATTCACAAATTTTTTCCTCTAATGTTCTTTTATTACATAATTTAGCAAAAACTAGCGTTTTTGCTCCTAGCCTCTAGGGGCTTTGCCCCAAGAGGTTTGATCAACCAAATTTTTTGTATTTTGGATTTAATAGAAGTATTTTTTTATCATTATGTTGGGGGGGGGGGAATTTTCATACCCAGCAAGAAAATAGTTATAAACCTTCCCGGGACCTATGAGAAGCTACCCTGTAAAGTAGAACCCGATCGGTTCAGCGGTTAGCGAGATCCTTCGGTACAAACAGACAGACAGACATCGTTCTACTTTGTATTATAGATTAAAAATGAGTAGCACAATTACAAATAAATTTTTCCAATTTTACGGTATTAAAATTACAATGTTTAAGAAAGATCTAGACAATTTTATGAAAATTAATTGATTTATTTACAATATCTGCTTTTACGTTTGCGTCATATAATGATAGATTTAACAAGGATGACAACATCCACAAAAACATAGCACAACAGGCCTGACAAATGAACATCAACAATTTTAGAGAGTTTGGAAAATTAGAAATTTTTAAGGATGCTGTGAGTATTGGTGCAAAAAATATGACGTAACAAAAAAAATTAGCCAATGAGAGGCCACTATAAATTTTACCATTGGTCAATAACGGCCTCTCATTGGCTATTTTTTTTTGTTACGTCATATTTTTTGCACCAATACTCACAGCATCATTTTTAAGCAGTGTGAACAAAATTTTAAATACTGTAAAGTAAAAAATTTAATGATGTTTATAGGGGACATTCTACCTACAGGACCTGGTAAAGATGCATTTATTATGGTGCCTTGTCGCTATAGTAATCATCCTTTTCAACATCAACGCTAAGACTTATGTATTTATGCCCAAATTCATTGTCAAAAATCAAAATGTTTTCAATATATTTGCGTTTTAGAGCATGCCTTATCAATCCAAAAAGTCTTCTGTTTATATTTGAACCGACTAAAACATTGCAATATTTGCTATCAGACAAACCCATTTGACGGACGAACTGACATATCCTGTTTTTAGAAAAGCTAACATCTTAATTAGATTAGAATTTGTACTTTAAAACAGCAATCAAAGATTAAAAACAGAGTTTTCTAAATAATTGACAAAAGTATACTTTATCTGATTAAAGGAATACTAATCTTAGAAATAAAAATAACAAGAATTACAACGTCCACAAAAGCGAAGCTCTTAAACGGTAGGACAAAAGGGTATTAAAGTATTGTGTCAGAACTGAATAATCAGAATATAAATGTATAAAAGTCGAAGCCAAATTGTAAGTAAATTTTTTGAAAAATTGCTAGATGCAGGATAGTGTTTAAGGACATACGTACATTTTTAGGACTTGATTATAGTGTTGCTGCGCTTAAAAAATTGTTCTTTGTTGTCCCAGAAAACACTATATCAAAAATCAGATCAATCGGAAAATTAAATCACATAAAATTTGTTGTTAAAAAAGTTGAACATGTTGAAAATAGACGTACGGACATTTTGGTAACGATAATAGAGTTGCTACGCCTTCTAAATTGTACCTAACTACTACAGGGATCACCATGCAAAATTTAAAGTCGATAGGACAATTCAAACGTGCCTAAATTAACGAAAAAGCTATCCGCCATGGACCTAAGGACAGATTAATATTTAATTATTAATATTTTAAGAACACACAAACATACTGACAAACTTATTATACATTTTGTTTAAATCTTCTCAAGAATTTTTGATAAACCCTTCTTACAGAGTAGATAAGAAAAAAATTAACCAAGCGATATGGACAGACAGACCGAAGACAAAATTTTAGAAACCCACATAAAATGGTTTAAAGCCCCTAGTTTTCACAAATGACGTGAATTTTAGTTACTTTAAGGTTCTAAAATTCATAATAAATTCATAAAAAAAAACGCTAATCTATAAATTGTAATAATATTATAATTGATAGTCACTTAATTATATAGAAGTACAGTTAAATTCCCAACTACAGTGTTTACTTTTTTTTGTCTGTCTGTCTTTGTGCATATCTTTAGGTAAGTCTGTACGTTTGTCTTTTTGTCCATCTGTCGGTAGGTCTGTACGTTTGTATTTTTGGACGTCTGTCAGTCAGTCTGTGCGTTTGTCTTTTTGCACATCTGTCTGTCTGTCTGTCTGTCTGTCTGCAATATTGTCTCCTAAACGTAATGACATGTAAAGTTAAGAAAAAGATTTTAACAAATATTAGCAAAATTTTTCCAAAAAAAAAACAAGAAAAACAACAACCATAATTATAGAGATGCTGCTTAAATATGGAGGTGCATAAAAGTCCCAGGAATCATCATACAAAGACAAATTTACATTTAAATTCGATCTTTTAAAACTTATGGTATCATTAAATTGCCTTTAATTTGTTATTGCTTTGAATTTGCTACGCTTCAAGATGAATCTTGGACAAAGTACCCTAGGATAACGTAGCCTCTGGACAGAGTAGCCTCAGGACATTTACTTAAGAAAAGTAGCCTCCTAAGGAAAGTGTTAATATAGGTCATGGCCGCAGCGCTCGGCCCCCTAGCCTGTAACCTAACCTAACCTAGCCTAAACATTGTAACTTTTTCCAAGTTCCTTTCAATATTGCACTTCATTCTAAATGATTAAGGGGGCAATAATAGCAAGTCAAACATTAGAGCTATCCGTTACGATCGTCTGGACAGACTAACTCATTCTAACGGTAGAAAAGCTTGGCTCCTAAAATTATTATTTTGTATTTTCCTCGTATCCTTTAGAAAATCTCAGGGACACAGGGACATAATGAATGACAAATAAATCTTTCATCAGATTTTTCTTACAGTGGTTGTAATTTTTGGGGACAAGAAAAAGAAGCTCTTTATAGTGCCTATAAAAAAAATGACGTCATACAATACAAATAACCATTGATAGGCAAATACACAGATAAAATAATCAAAAGCAGGCCTGTATTTAATTGACCAATGGTAATCCTATATGACGTCACGCAATATAAAAGCTTCCAAAAAAGAATTCTAGATAAATCTAACGGCCAATGTCCACTCTCTCCCTGACAAAAGTAAACTTTTCAATACTCGATTAAGCATAAAAAAATTCTTTCTTATTAAAATACTTAGTTTACCTTTCAATCAATAGTAAAAAAACATTGAAAAGGAAAATTATATTATAATTTTAAATCCAAAATAAAGTATAAATGATATTATTTTGAGGATTCTCTGAAAAATGGGAATCTACTCCATAACTCATTTTATTCATCCATCCATTCTCAATAGTCTTATAGAATGGAATTTTAATGTGAAAAATATGATCTACTAAGCTGCTTAATATGATAGGCATCCTAAATCCACTGAAAAGAATCCTCGAAGACGAAGAAATTCCCTCAATGACGTTATAAAAATGAGTGATGATGAAAGGAGAAGTGGGAAAGAAAACCCCTAAAAAAGAGATGGATAATCACTCGTTTTTATGACGTAACATGCTGATTTTTTAGGGACTTTCTTCGTCTTTAGAATCCTCTCACCCATTAGCACCATTACTCTATAACTGTATTGTACGCCTGACCAGCAATCCATAACGCCAAGAGGTAAATATATGGAATTATATTGATTAGTTATTTTAAACATAAACGTTTATGTCCAATCATGACAAAGCCTTCAATGCCTTTATTGAAAGTTAAATACAATTATAAAATTAATCATATCAGTTTATTATATTTCTGTAATTAAAATTCATAATCCTTTTTTTGTAGTTACTTTTATAAAATACTAGCGGCTACGCCCCTAGAGGACTCTAAGGTCACTTGAGGTAGTGGGGGGTTAAATTCGGCCTCCCTGGTTTTATTTTAGTTTTTGGGGTCATATTTTTTTTTGGGGGGGGGGGGGTTAAATTGACTATCTTTTATTTTAGTTTAAAATTAATAAAAGTTTCAACGGGCGATTTTTCTTGGAAGGGTAGAGGTAACTTTCCGCAAAATATATATTAATCTTCCCACGATCTATGAGAAGCTACATTGTAAAGGACAACCATATCGGTTCTGCTGTTAGCGAGATCCTTCGATACAAACAGAAACATATAATCATGTTCTCGATTTCTCGATTTTTTAGTTTTGTATTTAATTATACATAGTTACACTGATATGATAACTCTTATTCTTGTTTGGACCCCCTTTCTATTTGTTTTTAGTTTTCTATTATGAATTTTAACTTAATTATGTGTAGTCCCTACAGAGACGATTTTTTTTCGGGCGGAGTTGCAAGAAAAATGCCTCAGAAGTACTTAGAAATTAAAATTTCGCAAAAGTTAGTCCAACTTTTAAAAACTTCTTGTAGATAAAATTATCTTAAATTTTTTATTGGACATCATAAAATTTTACTACTTTTACACAATCCTTTTACATAAAGTAGTGAGCGTTTTTTGTCTGTACTGAAGGATCTCGCTAACTGCTGAACCGATTTTGTTCTCCTTCACAGTAAAGCTTCTTATAGGTCCTGGGAAGGTTTTAAACTATTTTGGGGGAGGGTGTCTTCACCCCCTTCCCCCAAAAAATATTTTTAAATGGGATGAGGTCGACTTTTCCTCCTCCTTCCTTAAGTAAAGTGCCCCTAGATGCTTCTAGAGGCGTAGCTGCTAGTGTTGTCAAATAGTAAATCCCAACAATGTCTTTATTGCTGTATCAAAAGATCTTGATTACTGCTAAACCAAAATGGCTCTCCTTTACGTTGATGCTTGATATATATCCCTGAAACGTTTTAAACTACTTTGGTGAGGGAATAGAAATATAAGAATAGAAGCATATTCTGAACCCTTTTTTTCGTAAATCTAAGAAGGAACATTTCTAACAGACAAAAGTATTGTTTACTTTCGACTCAAGCTGATGTGGATTCTTAAAAAATGATCATCCAGAAGCACATTAAAAATTTACAAAAATTAAACAAAATCATATGTTAATAACCCTTTTAAGATTTTATTAAATTTTTTTATTCGATTTTGGAGGATTTCTCACAAAAATAATTTTACCTCGCCAGCCTTATTTTTTAAAAGTCCACCTCTGTTTGAAGCTTTCAAATTTAAGACGAAATTTTTGGGCAATTAATTCTTATTCCGCAAAGCTTTCTACTAAGAAAATATACTGTTTACAGCTGACTTTTATCTATGTATGAAATGAAAAAAAACATGCGTTTTTAACAAAATGTGTACACAATTTCAACCAATGAAAATAAATGTATGTACCAATGCGATTCTCCTATTGGCTCAATCAGACATTACCTCTCTTTCTAAGTACCTTTATTGGTGAGGGCAACCTCTCAGAAGAAATACCTAAAAGTATTTTAACATTTTCTTTTAAAAACTGAAAATAACACTGAAAGTTTAATTTCCCTCCCCCATTTACCGCTAATATAATTAAATAATAGTAAGATATTCTTATTATAAAAATTAATTGCATTTTCCTATTTTATTGCAACACCCTCCAACCCTTTCTCTTTTAGACACCTTCCCAATATTTCTCCCATATTTAACTTCTATCTAAATTGGGTGTAGGGGATGATACTAAAAGGGGAAGGAGTTGGGAGTTGTAGACTGACCGGAACAGGTGTGCTACTACTCCCACACACAGATACACACCCCCACCCACACACAGGTGTGTAAAGGTGTAACATTAGAGTTAAATTAGAATTTTGTACATTATTTTTTTTGTAGTGCAGCTTCAATATAATTTGGTTAAATATCATCTGATGTCTGTCTCAAGAGAATTTACACAATTTGTACATTTGATCATAAATTCTCAATACCTGCCAACAATGAGCATTAAATCTTTTTTATCTAAATTGACCTATATTTTTTTTTTTTGGGGGGGGGGCTGTTTATATATTTACCTTCTTTATATAACCTAGCTTACACTACCAAGGGACTTAATATGCCTTTTTTTTTTGGGGGGGGGGGGATTTCTACTGACTTTTTATCTACACTCCCAATAAAACCAACCAACGCTATTAGAAATAGAATTGAAATATTCTATACATGTAGTGTCTATTATTACTGTTCGTACCTGCACCCAGCTCCTTACCAGTACACCCAGGAGTACAGGGTGCATCATATGGGTGTAAAGTAGCAACTTAACAAGGGGGAGTAAATGGCGAGAAAAGAGTTGTAAGGGAGGGGTTAGGTAAGAAAAACAGTGCCTAAAAAAATATCCTTTTTTGGGGTAGTGGTAGGTTTTTTGGGGTATGTTTAATATTAGGAGAAGGAATGGGCCTGAAGAAAAGGAGATTTTTGTAGGGGGCGTAAAGGGGAGGTGCTAATGACAACTATGCGCGCAAAAGACTTTACCTGTCTCATGACTGCGCGCATTATCCTGCATTCTGTTTTCAGACTCCTCTCTAGGAAGGTCAACTCTTTGTGCACAGCTACGTACTAATCAACCAACAGGTAGGATAACTTTCACAAGAGTTGGATTTTTGTTAGATTATGCTGCTACGTCAGGTGCGTGACAGTTATAAAGTTTAGGCAATGCCTTGACCTATAAATACCCATAAACAAAAGGAATTCTAGGCAAAGGCAGTAGAATCGGCGTTGCTACAAAAGACCAACTATACAAAAGACCAACGCCTACAAAAGACCAACTCTACAAAAGACAAATGCCTACAAAAGACCAACTCTACAAAAGACCAACGCCTACAAAAGACCAACAAATATATATTGTTATATAAACATAAAATTTATTAATAAAGTAATACATTATCAATCCATGGCCGCAGCGCTCGGCCCCCTGGCCTGCCTAGCCGCGGGCGCTCGGCCCCTTTGCCTATAACCTAACCTAACCTTACCTAAATATTGTAAAAAAAAATATTAAGAATTTGAAGAAAAAAATCTACCAACCACTTTTTGTAAATCCACGAAATTCTAAACTATAATTAAGTTAATGTACATTAAATATTCATACATTATTACACATAGGTTAGGTTAGGTTAGGTTATAGGCAAGGGTGCCGAGCGCCCGCGGCTAGGCAGGCCAGGGGGCCGAGCTCTGCGGCCATGACCTTCTAGCATTACGATTTTTTGTAGTCGTTGGTCTTTTGTAGAGTTGGTCTTTTGTAGGCGTTGGTCTTTTGTAGAACCGACCAGTTGGACTTTTGTAGGCGTTGGTCTTTTGTATAGTTGGTCTTTTGTAGCAACGCCGTAGAATCAAGTTGGTTGATTAAATAGACCAACATACTAACATGCAACTCATTTATTGGTCAGTTTGTTCATTTAGTAGGAGGTAAAGAGGATGGACTTTCACTTTCTTAGAAAACATGAAAATCTGTTGTAAGATCCAAGTAATGATATATCCATTGTTGAATATTAGATGTTGTCTAAATAATCCAGCATTTCATCAAAAAGGAACACAAAATTAAGACATAGTGGTTTATCTCTCCCCTTCAGGTTTTATGGTTTACTTTCATAAACGAATTTTTGCATGAAGTGGTTTTTTGAAGTCACGAATGTAAATCACGTAGATGACAACCATCTATGATACAAAGTAGAATGATGTCTGTCCGTCCGTCCGTGTGTCCGTCCGTCCCTTAAGATCTCAGTAACCACTGAACCGATTGGTCCTGAGGTGGTTTTAAGCAATTTTCTTGGGCGGTGGAACACCCCCTACCCCCCAAAAAATTGTTTTGAGGCAGTTACTTCAAAATAAATGGCAGCAAGAGAAAAAATCAATTTTCTTTCTTTAATTTACCTCTTGGGGCAATGCTAGGGGCGAAGTTGCTAGTGATAAATAATAAGATAACATCTATTTTGAGGGGGGGGGGGGTCTTGTTTATAATGAAAGGAAGGTAAAGTAAGAAAATAATATTCTCATTTTATAACAAGTACAAAAATACAACAATAAGTTCCATGAAAGAATAATCAATATTATTAACCTTTGAAATTAAAATTTAATTATATTACAACTTTTTTTCAAGAAAGAAATAAGATGTTTATATACTTCAAATGCAAGCTCAGTTATGGTAATGTTGATCAATTGATTTACACCCTCAATTATGATAAACAAAAATACTTGTATAAAAAGTTTTGATTTGCTAGTTTAAACCAAGCAATCAAGAATTCATAAAAATACCAGAAGTTTTTAATGAGAAAATGTGTTCATTAATCAGTATAATTTGCAATTTAATATCCCCTCCTATATAATTAGTACTAGCGGCTTCGCCCCTAGCTTTTAGGGGCTTTGCCCCAAGAGGTTTGACCAATCTATTTTTGTGTTATTTAAATTTAGAAAGAAAAATAAAGTAAAAATTTCTGGGGGGTTGGGTATTTTTCATTTTTGGGGGGCTTGGGTGTGTCCCACCCTCCCCGAAGAAAATAGCTTAAAACCATCACAGGACCAGTAGGTATATTCCCTGAACAGTAAAGCCCAATCGGTTCAATCGGTTACTGAGATCTTAAGCTTCAGACAGACAGACATCGTACTACTTTGTATAAGAGTACTAGCGGCTACGCCCCCTAGAAGCCTCTAAGGGCACTTATGGTGGGAGAAGGAAAAGTCAACCACGTCCCATTTTCAATTTGAGTTTTAAAGAAAAAGTAAAAAAGATAATTTTTTTTTTTTTTGGGGGGGGGTCATTTTCTATTTGAATGGTGGAGATACCCTCCCCCAAAAAAGTTTAAAACCTTCCCAGGACCTATAAGAAGCTTCACTGTAAAGGAGAACCATATCGGTTTATTTGTTAGCGAGATCTTTCACTTCACACAAAAAAGCTTATTACTTTATATTATAGGATAGTATAGCAATTAACAAGTAAATTCTAGCTTTGTCTTGAATCTTATTAAAGCCGGTAAACTAATGGAAATTTTGAAATATTTCTCTTTTTCACGCCTACAGATTGTTATTTCCAGGGCAGATGGGGACATTGGACTGGAAATTTTACTCACCCACAAAGTTTTACATACACGTGATCTAATTTGTTGGCTTAAAAACTTTAGGAACATAAAATTTTATTTGGTTGGACTGAACTTTGCCAACAATAATTTGTATATAGAGTAGGGGTAATATTGTTTATCATAGTTGGGGGTGTGCATCAGTTTATCCTTTGTTATTTTGTCTCCTAAGATCCCGGGTTATTTTGTTGATGGAGAAAAAAAAATCAGACAATGAAATTTATCTCAGATTTTTGTGAAATTCTGCCTTAGGTTTAACTATATGGGGGATAGAAGGGCTGTAGATTAAACACATAAGACATTTGATTCAGAAGATGGGATCAAAACGTCGACATGAATATAAGCAGGATTTTGAAAGGATAAGACAAGGCCGATAAATTGATGTACATCCCCAATGATGATACACAAAATTACCCCTTCTGCAGATTACAATTAGTGGTTGAAACATTTGGATACTGAACTTAAAGAACCAACCAATCATATTTTAGATTAAGTCCCCAAAGATGTTAGGCTAGTGTAAAAAAAAAGCTAATGTCCCCTCCCTCCCTGGAATATATGGCTAATTAGTAATTAAATTTTAGAATAATATAAAACTTTTGACCACTATTAACAAAGTACAAAAAGTTGATTAAGCCCATTGTAAGTTTGGCACAATGCGTTCTGTTTAATCCTTATAATAAAGTAACAGGATTTCTGTCTGTTTGTGTGTACCGAAGGAGCTCGCTAACCGCTGAACCGATCTGGCTCTCCATAACAGGGTAGCTTCTCATAGGTCTCGGGAAGGTTTATAACTAAACCCAGAACCACTTCATTATGCAATCTACATTTTCCTGGATATTTTGTCTACGGTAGTCCATAAGTGTACAGTACATTCTTTTTATTTGTTAAAGCAACACGTATGATAAAAGAAAAAGATTCTTTTTAAAGTAAAATGCTTATATTTCAATCAAAATCTATATTTTTGTAATTTTTACCGATCCACTTCATTATGCAATCAAAAGAAAATCAATGGGAAAACGTTTGTTTTGCCCTTTTCTCCACTTTTGAAAATTAATTCTGATAAAATAACAATTTTTTAAGGGATTTATGCATTAACTATTATGAAAAACAGTTTAAGGTAGATTTTAATGATTTTTCTAAATAAGAAATAATTGAAAAAAAGAAATTCTATCCTTATCACTTTAGAGGACAGCTGCCGACCCCCAGTCTTATGGATGAAGCTAATTACATGTTAAAAATAAAAATTAGCCTGAAAAGTATACAAAAATGTTTTTTGATGTGTTAAAAAAATCCATTTTAAAATCTTGATTTTGAGGATGATGGCCTTTAAGATGCTCTTACTGGTGGTGATGGTGAGCTAAATGTTATCAAAGTGCATGCCCATGAAGAAAACTTATATATTAAACTATAGTCCAATTTTTGTGATCATAGCAGCCTCCAGCCAAGCAATATTAAAAAAGAAAAAAATTGCAATTTTAATTACTAAAATTTATAAAGTAAATAATGTAGTTTTTAGATAATGGTTATATTTCATGTCGAGAGGCTCCACTGGAGGCTGCTATGACTACAAAATATGGTACATAGGTTAATAGTCAAGTTGTTGTAATGGTCATATACTTAGATAACATTTAGCTCACCTTCACCACCAGTAAGAGCATCTTAAAGGCCATCATCCTCAAAATCAAGATTTTAAAATGGATTTTTTTAACTCATCAAAAAACATTTTTGTTTACTTTTCAGGCTAATTTTTATCTTTAACATGTATTTAGCTTCATCCATAAGACTGGGGGTCAGCAGCTGTCCTCTAAAGTGATAGGGATAGAATTTCTTTTTTTCAATTATTTCTTATTTAGAAAAATCATTAAAATCTACCTAAAACTGTTTTTCATTATAATTAATGCATAAATCCCTTAAAAAATGTTATTTTATCAGAATCATTTTTTAAAAGTGGAGAAAAGTGCAAAACAAACGTGGATCGGTAAAAAATACAAAAATATAGATTTTGATTGAAATATAAGCATTTTACTTTAAAAAGAATCTTTTTCTTTTATCATACGTGTTGCTTTAACAAATAAAAAGAATGTACTGTAAAGCTGTACACTTATGGACTACCGTAGACAAAATATCCAGGAAAATGTAGATTGCATAATGAAGTGGTTCTGGGTTTATTTTGAGGGAGGATACTACACCTCTATAAATAAATTATTTCCCCCTCAAAAAAAAATAGTACCACCACCCTCCCCAGAGTAATCGCCCCTAGAAAAAAATTACCACCATCCAAAAATTTTTATTTTTTAACTGAAATTTAAATTCATAAAAATAACAATATGTTATTTTAATCTGACTATAAGTTTATCACATCTAAATTTGTAACTTTTTGTTGACATATGTTTTTGTTTTCATGTTTATTTATTGAAAATTAAAAGTTGCCTGAACAGTGGGCACTCACCAGGGCTCCCAAGGGATAAGACCACGGATTATATATACATACCCAATGATTATAAACAAAATAATAGTACTACTATTGGTTGGAAAGTTTGGACACTTCTAGTTTGGAACCAACCAATCAAAATTTAATAATTTGGGTGCCAGAGTATAATTTACAGTCCAATGTCCCCTTCTTTCCTGGAACAATGGGCACAATGAGGCCACACAGCTAGCAACAAGCAGAACAACATCCATAAGTGGTGAAGCTCAAAAATAGAAATCAAAACGTTAATGTACTTAAGCTGAAAAAGCATTGTGAATTATTATACAAAAGCGAATAGATCCAGGGAATCTACATCGTATAACAGTCATTTAAAACATTTATCCAAAAAAATAGCCTGACGTTAAGGACAGACGAACAGACTGACTGACAAGCAATTTGAGTTTATATACGGGGCAACGCCCTTTCAGGGGCGATTAGTCGTATTTTTAAATGGCTTTTGATAAGTTATTTGAGGTTATGTTAGGTCATATTGGGTTAGGTGATTGTCCCACAGGGTTAGGCAGTTGGCCCTGAAATGTTAGACCCCCCCCCGCAGGGGCTAGAAATAGGAGAAAAGCTACTGTGAAACGAAGAATCGCCCCTTAAGGACTATAAGGGACTATACCCATTAGATTTATTTCTTGTAGCAGCTGAGTTAATTTACTTTTCCCAATAATTTTTATGGACTGACGGACATACAGACAGAGGAATATTTTAGTTGAAGAGTAGCTGCACTACTACAAGAAAAGCAAAAAAACAATGTAAAACTTTGTTACAATTTAAATATGTCAATGTTTTCTTTCAACAATTCTAAATTTTCTTAAAACTAAAATTTCTGTTTCAAATTTTTGTTTTCTGTGATTTTTTCCTTCAGATTTTGATGAGCAAATGTCAAGGTGTCTGCTCCCCTTCCCCCTCCCCAGTTTTTGCCTGATTTTTTTGTCTCCTTTGCCCTTTTAGAGAAAGAAAAAAGAAAAGAATTTTTCTACCCCGATTTAACAAATTGTCATTCATCATAAAATTTATCTTTTATTTTGACAAATTTGTTTCTAAACATTTGTTAAATTTGAATTTATTTTCTTTGAATATAACAATTTTGCTAAAAGGTAGAAAGTTGATCTGAAAATACCCATAATACCCTGCATGATAGACGATATATTATTACTTGGATTTTGCACCAGATTTGCATATACTCTGACAAATTAATGCAAACAGCTGGCTAAAATTATTGTACCCCCATCCACCCCCTGTACCCCTCCTACTGTAAAAGCAAACTGAACAATAAATGAGGATCTTTTGCTTTTAAAAATTTAGTTTATTTATTTTTCTATGACTGACTTTTGTTCTTTTTCTAAAGTCATCAAAAGCAGAAGCTATCCTTATAATAAAGTAACAGGATGTCTGTTTGTTTTCTTAGGGGGGTGGGACACCTCCAAAACATTAAAAATGCCCCTCCACTCAAAAAAAATTTACAAAAAAAAATTTACAAAAAAAAATTCCACCCTCCAAAAATTGTTTTTACTTTTTCTTTAAAAATCAAAAATATGAAATTGGGTTATCAAATTCAACTCCACCCTCCTCAAGTGCCCCTAGAGGCCTCTAGGGTGCGTAGCCGCTAGTAATAAATATGTTGATAGAAGAAAAACTTTACTATAAAATTGCAGATCCTTTACAGTATATGTACATTATCTTTATTTAATGAATAAACTGTTTAGAATGGATGTTGCTAGCAAGTCTGACTTTGACTTCTTCATGGTCCGCGCCCTGGCCAACACAACTGATGACTGCTACATTGAGCTCTACAACATTCTCCTCAGGTAAGATTCTCCTCAGGAAGGATTCTCCACAGGTAGGATTCTCTCAGGTAGGATTCTCTCCGCGCCCTGGCCAACACAACTGATGACTGCTACATTGAGCTCTACAACATTCTTCTCAGGTAAGATTCTCCTCAGGTAGGATTCTCTCAGGTAGGATTCTCTCAGGTAGGATTCTCTCCGCGCTCTGGCCAACACAACTGATGACTGCTACATTGAGCTCTACAACATTCTCCTCAGGTAGGATTCTCTCAGGTAAGATTCTCCTCAGGTAGGATTCTCTCAGGTAGGATTCTCTCCGCGCCCTGGCCAACACAACTGATGACTGCTACATTGAGCTCTACAACATTCTTCTCAGGTAAGATTCTCCTCAGGTAGGATTCTCTCAGGTAGGATTCTCTCCGCGCCCTGGCCAACACAACTGATGACTGCTACATTGAGCTCTACAACATTCTCCTCAGGTAGGATTCTCTCAGGTAAGATTCTCCTCAGGTAGGATTCTCTCAGGTAGGATTCTCTCCGCGCCCTGGCCAACACAACTGATGACTGCTACATTGAGCTCTACAACATTCTCCTCAGGTAGGATTCTCTCAGGTAAGATTCTCCTCAGGTAGGATTCTCTCAGGTAGGATTCTCTCCGCGCCCTGGCCAACACAACTGATGACTGCTACATTGAGCTCTACAACATTCTCCTCAGGTAGGATTCTCTCAGGTAAGATTCTCCTCAGGTAGGATTCTCTCAGGTAGGATTCTCTCCGCGCCCTGGCCAACACAACTGATGACTGCTACATTGAGCTCTACAATATTCTCCTCAGGTAGGATTCTCTCCAAGCTGTATATAATGCCTTATAAAAAAAATGACGTTAAACAATACTAATGACCAATAATAGGCCACTACCCATACTAAATTTCCAATGGCAGGCCTGTATACAATTTAATTGACCAATGGTAGGCACTAAAACCCTTCGGTTCTCTCCAAATTTATGGATGGCCTAAATTATTAGAGTCACTGTCGTGCACAGCTATTATGCAGGGGGAGGGGGAGGGGGGTGATACCTTTAGATAGTTAAAAATATTAAAGTAGACATCGTCCTTCTATACACCACTATAAGATTATATACTTATTTTCTCGTATTCATTCGAATCCGGTGGATAGGAACCGGTTCTCATCCATACGAAAAAACTATGTCTAGCATCGTATTATATCCAGCTTTCTACGAATATAAAAATGAAGAATTAAGAGATTAAAACCAGTTTCTTTAGCCGGTGCCTCGGCACCTCGGGGCTAAAAAACTAGTTTTAATCTTATAATTGTACATTCTATATCCGCGGAAAGCCGTTTATAATACGATGCGAGAAATAACTATTCTTTCCATCAGTTCATGCCTTGGTTTAGAATATTTTTTAAAAAGTCCAAAAGGGCTGAACTAAAAACATTATTCCTAATTGTTAAAAGATTCACCTAAAAATGCCACATTTAAAGGACATTTAATTCATATAAAAAAGTCTATAAAATTTCTAATAAAGACTACATTTTTTTCCTAATATCACATCATCTCATTACAATATTGGCAATAAAAAGTTAGGATTGTAATATTCTGTTAATTTTCTTTTGCTAAAATGTACTTTTTTTTCTTTACTTATCAACACACAAATCATTCATTGTTGTTTCTGTTTCTGGTAGGGTTGGGCCGGATATCCGGTCGGATACTCAGCTATTTTCAATATCTGACCGGATATTGAAAATATCTTGATTGTAAATCAGCCGGATATCCGGTAATTTTTTGGAAATCGGGCCATATTTAATATCTTGTCGGATACCGGATATCCAGCATTAGGAATCAGCTGGATATCCGGTGTCCGAGCCAAAAAAGTATCCGGCCCAACCCTAGTTTCTGGATCCAATGCATAAACATTATGTGCATCATTTAAATTCAATAGTTACCCACAAAAATATGCCAACAATAGAAAGATAATAAAAAGAGATTGGATGAAAGATCTAAGACAAAGCACACAACTAAGAAAACAACATCCATGAAAGCGAAGCATTACAAACTAACATTAACACTTGTAGAGTGTCAAAACTGAATAAGCAGAATATGAATGAATAAATCTACACAAAATTGTAAGTAAATTGATTGCAAAACCGTTTAAATACATTATACTGTTTAAAGACATACTTACATCTTTAGGACTTTATTATATAGATGCTTTGTTTATAACATTGTACCTTGCTGTATTCAGTATTCCAAAAATCAGATAAATATGATAATTCTAACATACAAATAGTTGTTGTCAAAAAAGTAAAAAATCAGCAAATTTTAAATGGATGTACGGAATTTCTAGTAACAATTATAGAGTTGCTGCGCTTTCTAAATCGTACCTAACTAGGGATCATCATGCAAAGTTTGAAATCGATATGAATAAAAAAACATGATTTGATTAATTATATGATTTAAAAGGATTTTTTTTACAAATATAGAAAAATAAAAAAAAGATGTATAAATATAGGTAAGTATGGGTAATGTATTGCATTTTTATGTAAATATTGGCGGTGAAGGATAAAGAAAAATGTGTAAAAGAATTACCAAAAACGGAAAGAAATTTGTGAGATAAATGATCTTCTGTTGCGTAGTCTATGAACATTAAAGCAAGCATCAAAACATCAAAGCTAAAAAAAATGATCAGAAACAGATTTGGATATTTGTATTTGCGTTTCCTTGCAATTATGAGTACAAATTTACCTGTGACCTTGGGCTTGATGTGTACAATTTGGTCAAAATTATTTTATTTAAACAATTACTTTTTAAACTTTATAGAAACAATTTTTATTAATTTGTAAAAATATTTTATAAACTAATATTTTGTACGTTATCATTTGTTAAAGGTGAAATTGAAGTAAACCTATTAATTCCCCTCAGATAATATTTTTACAAAACAAATTGAAAATAGAAATTGCAAATAGAAATGAAATTTTTAATCAGACTCTTATTGAATTTTACATATTAGTAAAACACTACCTTCCTTATTTTCTAATATGTTAAATTCAATATTGATACTAGTCGCTTTAATGTGCAAAGATTATTTTTAAACATGTTGCCCCACTGTGTCCATACAAAAATAAAATTTTTAATTAGACTATTAGTAGGTCAATTGTTTTCTTATATGTAAGTGTTAAAATTCCCCTCAGATAATATTTTTACAAAACAAATTGAAAATAAAAATTGCAAATAGAAATGAAATTTTTAATCAGACTCTTATTGAATTTTACATATTAGTAAAACACTACCTTCCTTATTTTCTAATATGTTAAATTCAATATTGATACTAGTCGCTTTAATGTGCAAAGATTATTTTTAAACATGTTGCCCCACTGTGTCCATACAAAAATAAAATTTTTAATTAGACTATTAGTAGGTCAATTGTTTTCTTATATGTAAGTGTTAAAATTGGATCTTTTTATTGCTACCCATTGTGAAAATGCAAAAATGATCATTATTTAGCACCGTGCTGCCCCAGTGTGCCAATGCAAAAATGCAAAGATAAATGTTTGGTTCCATTACTCTAATATGCGTAGCTACAATTATTTAGTTTGAGAAAGACATATGATGTGTAATGTGGATGCACTTGCACATCCCATCAGGGATAGGACAATGGCCCAAAAATCAATAGTACTTTTCCTACAAAAAAAACACATGTTTTTTTAACAATTTTCCTGACAATTTCATGGCTTTGCTGCTAATACTTTTATGTTTTTCATAATACCTATGCAGCTATATTATCGACCTAAACACTCATATACAATTTACAGTTTTGTCATGGAATAGTCATTTATTATCCTTTCAGTCCTGAGAGAAAAAATATTTGCAAAACACCTTTTCTTTGAAACCTGACTTTTGCATACTCTCATAAATACAAACAACAAGTATGAAAGCATCCAAAAGCTCTACAAATACCTACAACATTCTATCTAATTGTCATAGGATTTAATAAGATGATGCTGTCATCATGCTGAAACAGCTTTATTGTTTAGATAAATCGTCACTCAAAGTTTGAAATCTATAGGGCAAATCTAAGATTATTAATTTTTCAATAACTGTTATACAAACGAAAGAACTTTAAATGTAGAAAAACTTTGCTGTTAAAAATGGACAAACACACAAACATATGCACATAGAGAAACAAAGGCAAAGAAAAAAGTAGGGATCTAAAGGGAAAAGACAATGGGCAATACATTGATGTACATTCTCAATTATTATTCACAAAACTAACCCTTCTGTAGATTATCATTAGTGGTTGAAACGTTTGGGCAATCAACTTAATAAACCAACCAAATACCAATCAATTTAAGTTCCCAAACATGTTGAGCTAACGAATAAGAAAAGGTTGTTATACAATTATTTTTGGACTAGTGAATGAAACAACCCGATTTCCCTACACTGAAAAATTAAAAAATACTCACAATGATAATTATTACTCAAAGAGCTTCAAACAAATGGATTTATAGTTTAACGCTATTCTCAAATGAACGTGAATCAATCATTCTATGTTCTGATATATGATGGGCGTCCATGGGGGGGAGGGGTGTATTTGTGGCAATATACCAAAAAATACCCCAAAAATCTATATAAACTTAGTAAAATTGTCAAAAAAAACTCGGTTTTTTCAAATCAGGTAAATAATAGCCATTTCAAGAGAGGGTAGGAGGGGGGGGGGGGGGGGGGGTAAATAGGAATTGATTTTCAAATAAAGCTTATTCAAAATGTCAAACAATATAAAGACATTTAACTTTTTTTTGTATCTCAGGGAGGGAAAGGACAATGACAATTAAATGATTCTCCAACCCCCCCCCCCCTCCCCCATATCCAATAGCTGACTGAAGCAGCATATCACTCATAGCAAATTGGGGAAGGAGATTATTTATCATCCATTGTTTTATCCCTGTATATTATGTTAAATGTCATAGGATCTACTAGGAAAATAAAGAAAAATAATAAAGGTATCCAAACGAAAGAAAATATGTATTCCTATTTTGGTCAAGCAAAGATACTCCATAATATTAGTCTGTCTGTTCTGCAGATTTTTTTCCGCAGTTTCTCTCAAAGTAACTTTTTGATCACAGAACACCAACCCCCCCCCCTTTAAGTGTCTTTATAGTTTATAAAAAAAATACTTTACTAGCGGCTACGCCCTCTAGAGGCCTCTAGGGGCATTTGAAGAGGGGAGGGAGTCGAATTTGATAACGCAATTTCTTATTTTAGATTTTAAAAGAAAAAGTAAAAAAAATATTTTGGAGAGTGGAAATTTTTTTTTGGGGGGGGGCCGTGCCCCCCTGGGCCCCTCCATCATTTTTAATTTTAGTTAAAAATACTTCACTAGCGGCGGGGGGGAATCGAATTTGATAACGCAATTTCTTTTTTTTCTATTCATTATTGATCCTCTATAACTAATAGCAACAATCCAAAAATATATATTTAAAACTGACCGTCTGCTCTCTTACCGCCCCCCCCCCCCCCCCCACCCGGCCCCTCCCTCATTTTTTGCTCTAATTAATGAGTTTGTGTATTTTTTGATAATCTTTCTAGTCTGGTGCACTTGGAAACACATAAACAAACAAACAAGAACGAATACATTTTGTAATAGCGCAGTAATCCTATTATAAAAAGTTGTAAGGTTTTTTTTATGTCTGTAGCTTAAGATTTCTGTAAATATTGAACCGATTGAGTTCTCCTTTTAAGGGTATCTCCATATATGTCCGGAGATGGTTTTTGACAATCTTAATTTTAGATTTAGGTATTGGAATGGTTTTATGCTATTTTTTCAACCTCAAAGCAAAGGGTTTACACACTAGTAAACAATAAATCAATTACTTTTACTGATAAACTATTCCATGTGGCTTTTTTGCTTAGTTAAATTGTCCGTATGTCCGACACTAAGCTATATCCACGCAACACATACCTCTATAGACAATGACATAATCTACAATTTACAATTTTGTATTTGTCTTTTTGCTGGGCAACTTAAGAACATTAATTTTCTTGTTTAAGAATAGACTCTGTAAAAAAATGAGGAAAAGTAAAAGTATCATTAGGGCAATAAATCAAAATACTAAACATGATACAAATTTACGGTGTGCCATCACTTCTGCATATTGAAACATCAGCATAGCATATTCATAGCATAGGGATAAGTCAATGGACGATATATTGATCCATATCCCCAATGACGATAAATTGGTCCATATTCCTATTGAGGATAAACAAAATTTACCCTTCTGTAGATGTAAATTAGGGATTGAAAAATTAAACTTTAGGGGCCTGAGTAATTTTCATTCCAATGTCCTCTCCCTCTATTCTAAAAGAAGACAATTTATAATACAAAAAAGTACGATGTCTGTATGTCTGTCTATCTGTCTGAAGCTTGAGATCTCAGTAACCAAAGAACCGATTGGGCTCTTCTCTTCAGGGAATATACCTACTGGTCCTGGGATGGTTTTAAGCTTTTTCATTGGGGAGCGGTACACTTTTCCTTTTTAAATCTAAATAACACAAAAATAGGTTGATGAAACCTTTTGGGGCAAAGCCCCTAGAGGCTAGGGGCGAAGCCGCTAGTATTATATAAATAAGAGAGGATTTGAATGATGAAGTAAAGCAAATAGTAGGTAGTTGTTTGTGCTGTTTTAATAGTTTACGGAAGTAATTGCACCCTTTACAACATTTACATTCTATAAATATTTTGAATTTGAAATATTGATCTAGTAATCATGTATTACTTCAAGTAGTGTTTATGCATTTCAGCAGGAAGATTATATTGTGTACGGGCCAATACAGGTGTTTGTGCGTGCGTGTGCGTACGGGACAACATAGGACAATCATTTGGCAATTGTGTAAATGATTTCAATGCTCGCTACTTATTGATATGATTGTCCTTGTTTTTATCTGATTATAATAATATTATTAATTGCTTGGATTTAGTGAAGATAATCTATATTGATTAACTCTTGAGATTTTGTTTCTAGCCTTTAAATATAGCCTAAATCCTGTCCTTATATTGTTAAACGATCATTACAGTCATTTACGAGATCTTACTATTCATGCAGACAGACAGACAAACATTATGCTTGTGCTTTAGTGTATAGAATAAGAAAAAAATCTTTGCTAATACCTCTAAGATTTGCTTTATTGTATGAAATACTCGAGTTTTAAATGATCTATGATCGTATGTCACAATTTGGGCAGATTTGAAATTTTATACTTTCATTAGCTATTCTAGAAATCATTACTGTACTTAATCATATCAGAATCATTTTAATACCTATCATAGACAGTTTTTCGCTGATAGTAAAATAAATATTATAATATTAATAGCAATGGCCCCGGCTAACAAAACTGGTATTAATTTCATGATTTTTATGTTAATATTAGGGGAAAATTTTCTGTAATACGATGCTATACATGATATTTCATTATGGCTGAAAACCGGTTCTAATCCAGCGGATATTAATATGTATCGAAGCCGTACTGGAAACGTATATTTTTAAAAAATTAAACACGCCTTTAAAGTCTAAGATACACAAATTATAAAAATGTGATTCATCACAACAGGATAACTTTGAAAGTCGTAGTTATAAACCACTAGGCGATAAATTAAAAAAAAGAAATAAAAATAATTTCAAAATTCTTAAATTACAATAAAAACAATCTTTATTCAATTAACTGTACGGAAATAACCTACAAAAAAGCTACAGTGTTTATTAGATTAAAATATTTTGATTGATATTTTCGAAAATCAGTTAAATTAAAAAAATGATTTATTAATGCATATTAAGTACAAACAAGGATGACAACATCCATAAAAGCAAGCTCTGAAACGTTAGAATAAACGGACATTAACACTTGTATAGTATCTGAACTGAAAAATCGGAACATAAATGTATAAATGTCGAATCAAAATTGTAGGTAAATTTGTTGAAAAACTGCTTAAAAACAGGATAATATTTATTGACATACTTACATTTTTGAACTTGATTATAGAGTTGCTTCGCTTATAATATTGTTCTTTGTTGTCCCAGGAATCAATATACCAAAAATCAGATCAAACGGATAATTAAAACACTTGAAAATTTGTTGCTAAAAAAGTAGAAAAATCAACATGTTTAAAATGGACATACGGACATTCTGGTAATGATTATAGAGTTGCTACGCTTTCTAAATCGTACCTAACTATTACAGGAATCGCCATGCAAAGTTTGAAATCGATAGGACAATTCTAACATGCCTAAATTGCCGAAATAAGCTATCCGTCTCGGACGGACGAACCGACCCTAATTATTGAAAAGATTTGCTTTCAAAAACTGTATACAATTTCCCATGGCAATACAATAAATAAAAAATAAGCATCTGTTATGACGTACATCACTAATATTTACATTTCAAAGGACCATCCAAGCTTTTTTTATTATTTTAATCTTAAATATAATCTGATATTGTTTTATTAATGTTTTTTTTTTGAACAGACATACTCTAATTAAATAGCGTAGCTGCGCTATTCAAAATCAGTGAGGGAGGGGACATTGGGCTGTTTATTATACAAGTCCCCAAAGTTTTATCGTTTTCTTATTCGTTGTCTTTACTTTTATTGAATGTCCAAACGTTTCAACCATTGATTGTATTCTACAGAAGGGGTAATTTTGTGTATTATCATTTGATATTTACATAAATTTATCGGCCATTAACTTATTCCTTAAAATCCGTGATTACAAATTAGTCGGTTTGCAATATTATTTAACTTATGAAATAGGAAAGGTAATAAAAAATAGATTCTCGTGTCCTGTCCCTGAATGCGAAACAAACCTCAAAATTTGAAGATCAAACGTAAGTGTTCATTGAAATTGTTTTCAAATTGTTTACACTTTTTGCACAGTTCTGTATAAAAGGACTCTCTATTTCTTTATTTTTCTGTCCTATTTATTTTAGCTATTAATTTTAAAGATGCGTTGTTTATACGTTAAATAACTTTAAAATATTTATAAAAAGATAAACCTTAATATATTTTCTTAAAATACTTTTTAAAATGCACATAAAAAATTAAGGTATAATGTCCTTTAATATGCCTTAATAAATTCTCTATCTTTGTTAATATTAACGGGAATGTGAAACATTTTTACTTTAATTAAAAGTTGACGCTTTTTTTACAGTATTGGTCAATCTGTCTATTTAAAACATGTGATTTTTTTGTCTTTTTTATATATTTTAACATATTTGTATGGTTATTCCGAGGAAGATTGGGAACAATTTTTATAATCAGAGAATCTTCATATTCTTTAATTGAATCCGTTATCTCAATAATTTTACGGCAAATTTATTTTAAAAAAGCTGGTTCTTTAGTACTTTACCTCTACATATATTTGTAAATGTTCGTTTGTCGGATATGTTATTAACTTTTTCTTGTTAATTTGTCAATTTTGATCTTAATAAGATGAATAAATAAAAGTTTTAAAAGTTTATTCTTCAAATTTACAAATTTACATGAAATGAAATAAATTCGTTATTACAAGTCATTTCAAGCTACATTAAAGATGCAAAATGTGAAATTACATTTTTTCAAAATTTACAAATTCTATTTTTACAAATTTAGTAATTTGTTAATTATCAGATTGTTTTTAGATAAATTTGTGTCCACCTCAATTACACCAAAAATTTGACCGCAGTTAGGAAAAAGAATTTATTCAAAATTGCAAAAACAAATCTCTAAACAAATAAGCAAAATTCTGTAGTAACAGGATACTTGTGTGTCTGTTTGTATTTATGCATGTTCAGTAAGATCTTTTCAGGGAAGGTCTAGGTCTAGTGCAGGTTTTAGGCTATTAGGAAGGAGTTATTTATTTTATGTTAAAAAGCAAAGCTACTCTATAATTCAATTTGTCTGTTGTCCGTCTGTTAATAAAAAATACGTGAGAAAGGTTTCGTGAATTTTCTCCAATAAATCTATTCCTGATTTTAACTAATGATCTTTAATCCTCCTTGTCCGTGTTGTTATGGCTGTTGTTATACTTGTTGATAACTTATTTAAGTTATAGATCTATTTTAAAAACAAGAAAAGTTATCCTTTTGGCAGCGCAGCAATCAGAAAAAAACTGTACTTTTTATTTGCACTGAAATATCGTAAAATTGTGATAAATTATCTATAATATACAAAGTAGAATGATGTCTGTTCGTCCGTCTGTCCATTCCTTAAGATCTCGGTAACCACTTGGATTGGATTCTACTCTTTAGGGAATATAATGGTCCTGTGGTGGTATTAGCCTTTATTCTTGGGGGGTGGGACACCCCCAACCCCCACAAAAACAAAAAAATCACCCCCTCCAATTTTTTGCATATGATTTGCAAGAGGCTTGGGACGAAGCCGCTAGTGTCATTTAAAATACATGTAAGGTTTAAACAATAATGAATGTAACACTTATTACATCCCTAATTGCAAGATTATTTTTAACCAAGACTGCGTAAATAATTACGTACGTTTAAAGTACATTTAAGGTTTATTGTACTATTATATTCCTAATTGCAAGATTATTTTTAACCAAGACTGCGTAAATAATTACGTACGTATAATAGTTATAGATAAGCTTTGCTTCCTAAAATCAATTTTACCATAAAATCTAATTTCGTTCCATTTTCGTTGAAATGTGCAAAAATTACGCGCTTCTGCAAATTTAGAAATAGAATTGAATTTTACAAAAATAGGCGAGAACGGATTTAAATAGTATCAGATTGTAGACATTTTTTTGTAGCACAGCTACGCTATAGCAACTAGGGTATGTCCGTCACTACGACAATCCACCACTACGTCAGATGAGTTATGTTTACAGATCCGGTGAAATTTGTAATTTTATGTCTTAAGCATTTTTATCGTTATTATACCTAAATTTCTTTTATAGGTTTAGTAATAACTTTTTATACGGTGATTTTGAAATTCTGTTTGTCTATTTATCAATCGAAAAACACTTGTGTCTATCTGTCTGTCTATCTAGCTACCTAACATCTATCTATCTACAAAGCTACCTGGCGTGTTTATCTATCTATCCACTCCTCTGTTGTATCTATCTATCTACAAAGCTACCTGTCGTGTTTATCTATCTATCCACTCCTCTGTTGCATCTATCTATCTACAAAGCTACCTGTCGTGTTTATCTGTCTATCCACTCCTCTGTTGTTTCTATCTACCTACAAAGCTACCTGTCGTGTTTATCTATCTATCCACTCCTCTGTTGTTTCTATCTATCTACAAAGCTACCTGTCGTGTTTATCTATCTATCCACTCCTCTGTTGTTTCTATCTATCTACAAAGCTACCTGTCGTGTTTATCTGTCTATCCACTCCTCTGTTGTATCTATCTATCTACAAAGCTACCTGACGTGTTTATCTATCTATCCACTCCTCTGTTGTATCTAGCTATCTACAAAGCTACCTGTCGTGTTTATCTATCTATCCACTCCTCTGTTGTATCTAGCTATCTACAAAGCTACCTAAAGTGTTTATCTATCTATCCACTCCTCTGTTGTATCTATCTATCTACAAAGCTACCTGTCGTGTTTATCTGTCTATCCACTCCTCTGTTGTATCTATCTATCTACAAAGTTACCTGACGTGTTTATCTATCTATCCACTCCGCTGTTGTATCTAGCTATCTACAAAGCTACCTGTCGTGTTTATCTATCTATCCACTCCTCTGTTGTATCTAGCTATCTACAAAGCTACCTGACGAGTTTATCTATCTATCCACTCCTCTGTTGTATCTAGCTATCTACAAAGCTACCTGTCGTGTTTATCTATCTATCCACTCCTCTGTTGTATCTAGCTATCTACAAAGCTACCTGACGTGTTTATCTATCTATCCACTCCTTTGTTGTATCTATCTATCTACAAAGCTAGCTGTCGTGTTTATCTATCTATCAACTCCTCTGTTGTATCTATCTATCTACAAAGCTAGCTGTCGTGTTTATCTATCTATTCACTCCTCTGTTGTATCTATCTATCTACAAAGCTACCTGTCGTGTTTATCTATCTATCCACTCCTCTGTTGTATCTAGCTATCTACAAAGCTACCTGTCGTGATTATCTATCTATCCACTCCTCTGTTGTATCTATCTATCTACAAAGCTACCTGTCGTGTTTATCTATCTATCCACTCCTCTGTTGTATCTATCTATCTACAAAGCTACCTGACGTGTTTATCTATCTATCCACTCCTCTGTTGTATCTATCTATCTACAAAGCTACCTGTCGTGTTTATCTATCTATCCACTCCTCTGTTGTATCTATCTATCTACAAAGCTACCTGACGTGTTTATCTATCTATCCACTCCTCTGTTGTATCTATCTATCTACAAAGCTACCTGTCGTGTTTATCTATCTATCCACTCCTCTGTTGTATCTATCTATCTACAAAGCTACCTGGCGTGTTTATCTATCTATCCACTCCTCTGTTGTATCTAGCTATCTACAAAGCTACCTGTCGTGATTATCTATCTATCCACTCCTCTGTTGTATCTATCTATCTACAAAGCTACCTGTCGTGTTTATCTATCTATCCACTCCTCTGTTGTATCTATCTATCTACAAAGCTACCTGACGTGTTTATCTATCTATCCACTCCTCTGTTGTATCTATCTATCTACAAAGCTACCTGTCGTGTTTATCTATCTATCCACTCCTCTGTTGTATCTATCTATCTACAAAGCTACCTGGCGTGTTTATCTATCTATCCACTCCTCTGTTGTATCTATCCATCTACAAAGCTACCTGGCGTGTTTATCTATCTATCCACTCCTCTGTTGTATCTATCTATCTACAAAGCTACCTGACGTGTTTATCTATCTATCCACTCCTCTGTTGTATCTATCTATCTACAAAGCTAGCTGTCGTGTTTATCTATCTATCCACTCCTCTGTTGTATCTATCTATCTACAAAGCTACCTGTCGTGTTTATCTATCTATCCACTCCTCTGTTGTATCTATCTATCTACAAAGCTACCTGTCGTGTTTATCTATCTATCCAGTCCTCTGTTGTATCTATCTATCTACAAAGCTACCTGTCGTGTTTATCTATCTATCCAGTCCTCTGTTGTATCTATCTATCTACAAAGCTACCTGTCGTGTTTATCTATCTATCCAGTCCTCTGTTGTATCTATCTATCTACAAAGCTACCTGTCGTGTTTATCTATCTATCAAGTCCTCTGTTGTATCTATCTATCATCTTACCTGGATACTTTTAACAAATGTTTTTCAACAAAATTTTTAAAAATTAAAAAAAGTTGCTTAGCTACACACACACTCACACACACAAACACAAACCCAAACACACATACACACACAAACACACCCAAACTCATCCAGTCACACACAAACACACACTCACACAATTGCACACATACTTTCACACACACATACACACAAATACACATATACACACACACACACAAACACACATGATACACACAGGTGTCTTGGCTCTAAGCGACTACACATTTCATTTCTAGCACAGTGGTCTAAAAAATCATTTTCGAGACAATATTATTAAATTTAAAATATCTGGCCTTTGGTGCTTTTGTCTTTTATATTTAATTCCTTATTTTGATATTGAATAAAGAGAATTTATCTTATATCCAAATGTTCTTTAGTAACGCAACGAAGCTATAAAAAGCTATCAACAACGTTTTTTTATGATAAAGAACATTATTATACAATAAAAAATCTTCATTTAATGGAAGTACAACAATTTAAAGAATTTTGTCCAATAATTTGCCATAGTTTCACCTTACAAAATTGCTGGCTAAACATCTTTTTACCCTCACTATGCCCAAACAGTGCGGTCTTTTAGTAACAAGAAAAAAAAGATTAATTTTAAACAAAAGTTAATTGAAATATTTGACAGATTTTTTCTGAGAATAAAGACTTTTTTGTAAAAATAAATTCTTTCACAGATTTATTGAAAATTTAATTTTGATTTTTGCTTTCATAGAAATTAAATTAAAATCTTTTTTTCCTTTTGTATCTAAAAATTAAAAATCTAATATTGAATCTTAAAATTGAAATGTATCGTCAGAGTAAGTTAAGTATAAATGCCATTAACATTGTGCTTTATATCGAAAATGTCATATAACTATAATTTCATAATATATGTCCAGTAAGCTCTCATAAACGGATGGACAAATTTGTATTTAATATTCATGGATTCTCAGGATTGTTTGAGGCTATTAAGGTGCAGCGATAAATAACCAAAACAAGGATGACAACATCCATAAAAGCGAAGCACTGAAACGGTAGGACAAACGGACATTAACACTTGAATAGTGTCAGAACTGAATAATCTTAATATAAATTCATAAGGGTCAAAGCAAAATTGTAAGTAAATTTGTTAAAAAACTGCTTGATTCAGGATAATGTTTATGGATATACTTACATTTTTAGGACTTAATATTAGAGTTGCTTCGCTTATTATATTATACTTTGTTGTCCCAGGAATCAATATACCAAAAATCAAATCAATCAGATGATTAGTTCACATAAAAATTTGTTGTTAAAAAAATCAAAAAAATCAACATAATTAAAATGGACGTACGGACATTTTGGTAATGATTATAGAGTTGCTACGCTTTCTAAATCGTACCTAACTACTAAAGGAATCATCATGCAAAATTTGAAATCGATAGGACAATTATAACATGCCTAAATTAATGAAAAAAGCTATCCGTTACGGACGGACGGACGTACGGACGGACCGACCCTACTTATAGAAAAGCTTCGCTTTTAAAAATAACTGTAAATTTTGAGCAATACCCTTAAGTTCTGACTAGCTACTAATGATTTGTAACAAAAGGAAAGAGTTTATAACTATTTACCCTTGAACAATTCTTAAAAACTAAATTTTTTAAACAAAAGTATATAGTGATGGGTCGACCTCTTAACCCATCCCCCCCGGCCCCCCCCCCCCCCACCATATCCTACCTCCTTCCATTCTAAAGTGTTAATGGAGGCTTCTAGGGGCGTAGCTACCAAAACTTATTGATATAATACTGCAAAATAATTTGTTAAACATACCTTTAAAGTCAAAGATTCATAAAAAAAAGAAACCTATCTTATAGAAATTGCAGAACCACAAGAATATAATATACAATTGCCTACAATAAGAAAAAAATGTATATGAATAGCCTACAGAATGGAGGGTGTAAGAGGGTGCAAACACTACCATATAACCAGATAATAGGAAGATTTACCTACCCTCCCCACCCCTCACTTCACATCCTTTTGGTAAATCGCTCTGTAAGCCACTTGTTAACACTGTTAATTTAAATTATTTAAGTATCCAACTCGGGTCTACCCACCCAAATCATAGGCATAGGCCCATAAAATACAGCTACAAGTTATAGAGGACTAAAAATAAAAAGGTTTACAAGCTAAATTAGTCAAAGATGATTAATGAGTAATCTAATTAAACAAAAGCAATTTGTAAATAAAACAAGGATGACAACATCCATATAAGCGAAGCACTGAAACGGTAGGACAAACGGACATTAACATTTGTATAGAGTCAGAACTGAATAATCAGAATATAAATGTATAAGAGTCGAACCAAAATTGAAAGTAAATTTGTTGAAAAACTGCTGGATACAGGATAATGTTTATGGACATACTTACATTTTTAGGACTTGATTATAGAGTTGCTTTGCTTATAACATTATACTTTGTTGTCCCAGGAGTTAATATACCAAAAATTAGATCAATCGGATAAAAAATGGAATGTTTAAAATGGAAGTGCGGACATTCTGGTAATGATTATAGAGTTGCTACGCTTTCTAAATCGTACCTAACTACTAAAGGAATCACCATGCAAAGTTTGAAATCGATAGGACAATTCTAACATGCTTAAATTAACGAGAAAAGCTATCCGTTACGGACTGACGGACGGACGTACGGACGGACCGACCCTAATTATAGAAAAGCTTCGCTTTAAAAAAAATATAGCTTGAATTGCCAATCTACCATTGTTACACCTATTGGGCAAGCCGCATTATAAATGATCCAAACATATTTCGTTTATGGCTCTATGCTTTAAATTAAGTATATCTACGTCACACTATAAATTATCTGTATGCTTAGTTATGTCTGTCTGTTTTTCTCAATGTCTAAAAATTAAATGATTTTTCGGGTGTAGTTCCTTTTTGTGACAACTCCTCTTAAGAAGTGTTTCGTCGTATTTTCGCAGTAGCTTTTGAAAGGTTATTTTAGGTTAAGTTAGGTTAGGTGATTGCCCCGCAGGGTTAGAGATTCCCGCATGGGCTGGAAACAGGAGAGAAGTTACTGTGAAAAATCAGTCGAAACGCCCCTTAAGAGGCGTTGTCGCGAAAGGGACTATACCAGATTGTCTACCATTCTAATTGTCTAGTTTTATGTTCTGTACCAACATTATTTGTTTTTGCTTTCAGAGCCTTTGTGACCGCTGATGTTGACTTCGATGGCAAGGTCTCTGTTGAGGAGTTTGATGGCATGATTGAAGCTGCTGCCGCCCTTCCTAGGTTAATATTTTAAATTTTTTTTTTGGGGGGGGGAGAAGCCTTTTATCTCACCCTCTTTAAATGAAATTTAATCAACATGATTACTAAACAATCTTTATGATTTATGAATATCTAACAATACCGTCTACACCCCTAGAGGCCATTAGGGGCACCTAATGTGGGGGGGGGGGGGGTAGGATACCACCCACCAATAATCTAAAATTTAGAAAACAGTAATAGTGTCTGACTATGACGTCAGAAAAAATTATTAATTAACCAATGAGAGGCCGCTATATATTTTACCATTGTGAATACTGGCTTCTCATTGGTTAATTGTAAATTTTTTCTGACGTCATAGTCAGACACTTTTACTGTTTTCAAAATTTAGGTAAAAAAATTTAAGGGGGTTAATATTTTCTAGGGGTGATTATTTCTCTTCTTAAAATAACTATAAACCACCCCATGGCCTATGAGAAGCTACACTGTAAAGGAGAACCATATCGGTTCTGTTATTAGGAAGATCCTTCGGCACACACTGACAGACACAGATCCTAGTTATTTTATAAGGATTACTTTATTATAAGTATAATTTAAGACAAACAAATATACAAAATCTGATATTTCTCTTATTACAGAAAGTTTGGATACAAGTGGTGGAGCGAGGAGAAGTGCCCTGATGAGGCCACCAGGAAGACTGTCCGCGAGGCTCTGTTCAAGGAGATTGACTCCAACAATGATGGTGGCATCTCCTTTGATGAGTGGCTGGAGCATGCTCTGAAGCACTACAAGTAAGTTTCTGATGAATATTATTCTGAATTAGAGAAAGAACTAAAAGAGAATGGTAGATATTTAAAATAGCAACCATTCAAAATATCCCTGCTTTGCTTATTCATCCCAATTTTTTGAAATTACAAATTTCAACAAAAATTAATAATTACATTAACAACTTCTCAATTTACTTTAGGAGTGTTGCTGGTGGTCTCCCCAAATCTCTTGATGAGGAGGAGAAGGATGCCTTTGTTGGTAAGCATGATTAATCATATGCCTTAATTATAAGTAATGAAGAAACTGTATAATTTTGGTTATCACTTTTTATCTCTTAAGATATCACATGACACAGTGAAGGAGGCAAGGTTTAGATGACAAATAAATGTGGAAATATCCTATGCTGATGAATTAATATTTGCAGGTGTTTGCAAGAAGGGATCTGAGGCTGGATCTGATGAGCACAGAAGACTGTACTGGTTCCACTGGAAGTGCTTCCAGGTACATTATTGTTGGCTATAGATTTTTTTAATTTACCAGTCAATCTTAACTGATAAAAAGTATATTAAAATATAATAATAAGTAATATAAAATCCAAAATCAATATATCAAAAGACACATTTAACTTCTCTAGAAGTTTTGACAATCATTATTTGGACTATATTGAATAATGAAACTTGTTAAGGCTGCTGATGCTGACAGAGATGGTATGGTCTCTGGAGATGAGTTCAACAAGATGATTGATATGGCTACCTCTGCTCAGAAAAGGTAATTTTTATAAATAATGAGAAAATTTCTATGTAATATTAAGAGACAGGATTCAATACAAATGATTTTCTGTATATTTTAAATACTCTGTATCATGATCAGGGATAATCATGATAAGTTTCTTTTTGTTGGCTTGGCACATTTTGGGACTTTAATTGAATATTTATTGGTTGGTTCATTAAGTTGAACCACTAATAATTAAGTTTCAACCACTAATTGTAATATAAAGAAGGGGTTATTTTTTCTATCATTATTGGGGATGTACATCAATTTATCAGCGATTGTCTCATCCCTTTATATCCTTGCCTTAAACTACTCATTTAATCAATAAACTTTTTGAATTTTATATTCTTTAAATTCAAATGCATTAGATTTTATTACAACATATAAAATCTTAAATGTCTTAACGGCAAAAAAAATGTTAAAAATGTTTTATCTTATTTTGCTAATTTTAACAACTATGCTGTTTAAATATTTTGGATAGCTTAAAAGGACTGTCAAATATATATTATTTTTATAAAATCTAATTTACTTTTAAGTTAGAGATTGTTAGACTTTTTAGACAAATTTTTTTCAATTGTAAAATGTAACAAGAATGTCCACAAAGAATTTTTAAGAATGCCAATTTAATTTAAATACTTGTAATGCAAATTTTAAGCTGTCATTACTTAGCAAGTTTAGATAAGTATTTTGTTTAAATAGAATTGTGTGCATTTTATACAAAGTGAATGTGACACGTGTCACTGATAACAAGTTTTTTTGGAGAATAGGGGGAACAGAAAAATATATTTACCTTAAGAAGTTCAAAGATCTAAAGAGTAAATTCACGCCAGGCTACAATTGAATCAAGACAAAAGTAAGTGCCGAGCTCTGGTGAACTTAGACATAAAACCATGATGATTCCAGGTAAAACCAAAATATTTCAGCGGGATCTTTTTGAGAAAATTTGATTTACAAATTTCAGGTTTAATTTTCACCCCCTAGGAGTTGCCGTATAATCATGACAAGAAAAGCTAAGATTATCTATTTTAAATTTTGAACAACTTTGCTTTAATGAAGTCTTTCATAAAACCTCTCTATATATGATTTATTTAAGGCTGAATTTCCGTGACCTTAGCAAAGCAATTGATAAAAATGGCCATTAATTAACTCCCTTCAGGAGTGGTTTTATGAAGAACTTTATAAAAGCAAACTTGTTCAAAATTTTAAATAACTAATCTTTGCTAATCATGATTATGCGGCAACTCCTAGGGGGTGAAAATTGAACTTAAAATTTTCAAATCTTTTCTCAAAAAGATCCCGCTGAAATATTTTGGTTTTACCTGGAATCATTATGGTTTTATGTCTAATTTCATCATACATAGGTCCCAGAGCTCGGCACTTAGTTTTATTTTGATTCAATTGTAGCCTGGCGTGAATTACAAGTTTTATTACTGTAATTATTTTTTAAATCCAAATTAGATACAATTAAACAAGACATAACTTAAATTTTATTAAAACACAATTTGAAATAACTAGCATCTGCTCTACTACTCAGAAGGTAGACTCAAGAAGTTGGTTGGGAAATTAATTGCATCATTAATTTGATTTTTTAAAATAGTTAAAGGAAGGTAGGATTTTGTCCTTCATATTATAAAATAGCACTAAACCTGGCCGATACTAATGCAAAGCTTGTTACGTGACATAAGTCAGATGGACAAACATTCTAATCTATTTTAAAATGGTCATTTAGATTTAAATATGTATTATTTAATTAAAGAGTAAAAAAGATTTGTACTGTAGCTATAAATAATGGAATACTTTTTTGCAATGCAATGAAGCTGATTAAAACAAATGTAGCAAGCAGTAATGGCTACCTTTAATAAGGATTTATGGCGAGCTAACTTTAACAATATGTAAATGTCTTTTAAAGTCTTTAGTAACGTACATTTATTTGCAAATATCTCCATTCTAAGAAATTAGCCACTCCTTAAATTATCTTTATACTTTCCCTCTTGAAAATTTGCAAAAAAAAATGCTTTCTATTGCAAAAAAGTGTTCTTAAAAATAAGACAATTAAATGATTATATAATTAGGATCAAGGTTATTTGTCAAATTATAAAAAAAGACTATTTTAATTTAAACAATTTGAGTGAATTAGTTTTAAAGAAAATGTTTCATTTGTCATCTTGATATTTAAATTTTGTAAATTTAAATTGTGACAAAATTTAGTTGTTTGTATAAAAGAAAAGTGTATAATTTTAAAGATGTAGAAATATAAACATTTGTGTGTGGGACAAAGTTAAGCTCAGCATTTTCGTGCAAGCTTTTTGTCAGTAGTTTACAAATATACAACTATAATAGATTATTATCATTTAGATGTTTATTTTTAAATGTACTTTTACATTACTATTTCGGTACCAGGGAATGGTTTAAAGCAGATTTTATACACATAAGCATTTTTTATTATTAAAAATTACATGATAGGAATATGGAAAATGAAAGAATTAAAATGCATATTGAATTTGACTTATTGAATCATCTTTTAATCTAGCAACATCAAAAAAAATTATTTGTTTAATTTTTCTTTCAAAAACTTTAAAAATATTTTAGAAAAAAAGCTACTTTTATACCTCTAGCTCTCTCATCTCTAATGTACATAGTGTCAGGATTATTTTCCTTTTTGACAAAATCTTTTTTTTCTGTTTAAACAGTTTTAACTGCTGTGCACACGTCTTTCAGGTCATTTTTTAAAGCCTTTGTTTGTTTTCCCATCACATTTGGGTGGGGTGACAACTTACATGCAAGGGCGTCCAAGCTTTTTCATTTGGGGAGGGGGGGGGGGAGTAATCTTTATATCATATAGGCAAGGACGTCCAAGCTTTTTCATTTTTTTTTGGGGGGGGGGAATTAAAAAAAAATTTGGGGGGGAGAGGGGGTAATCACTGGACGTCCTTGCTTACATGAGTTTACATGGGGTAATAATCAGGGGGGAAAAACAACAGCAAGAGTGGAGTTAATGTTGTTTAGACACTGAGCATTCAGTAAACCGTGAAATTTTAAAAAAGAAAATAAACTTTGATATTCTCAATATAATTTATGATATTTCATTTGACTTTTGATATAAAATATAATGATTCCAATTCAATAATACTTTCAAAAGAGTATTAAAACTTTAATTACAAGAACATTGCTTAAATCTTGCCTACTGGATTTTTACTATTACTTTTCCAGATGCGGCCTGGCTGTACCTTTTGCCTCCAACGATGAGAGGACAGAGATGTTCAAGAAGATGGATGAGAACGGTGATGGTTCCATCTCCTTCGATGAATGGCTCGCCTTCTCCCTGGAACACATCATTGCCAAGGTAGATTTCCTAATTTTAAATATTGTCTTCTTGTGCAGGGGCGTCCAAGCTTTTTTATTTTGGGGGTGGGAGTAAAATTTTTTTAATGGGGGAGTAATTTGTTTTTTTGGGGGGGGTAAAATGGACCGCGAAGCGCGCCGCAATTTTGCTTGGGGAAATTTGCTGGGGGGGGGGGGGTAATCACCCCTTTACCCCCCCCCCCCCTTGGACGTACTTGTTCATATGGTACCTAGTAGAAAAACTTTTTTAAAAAGATCATTATTTTGTCACTGTAACACTCAGTAAATATAACCTGTAGAATTTTTTTTTAAACTCATAAAATGGATATAACTGGATATTTTAGGTTGCTGCCCTGTAAATGAATCTCTACCAGTATCCGAATCATTAGCAACATTAACTTCTTATTTTGGCGCCAAATCTACAACACCATCGCATGTAGCAAATAAACCATCTTTTGCTCGAAAAACAAAATGGAGTCAGAATAAGTATGAAAGAAGCACCCACATGCTGGCCTCATTGTACCGTCTTTCCTTAGAAAAAAACTCTGCTTTATTTTTATAAACACAATCTTGAAACCCAAGCATAAAATGAAACCCAACCTACCAAGAAAGTAAAAACATATCCCCAACCTGATTTTATCTGACAACAGATAGAATACCCTGTACCAGTAATTAACCTTAATATTTGTATACTTCTCACTATGTGATTCTGACATTTTCATCCAAAGAGTATAAAAAATCCACCAATTATGCGCTCTTTGCTTTGTTGATTTTTAGTAATTTTGTTGTAATCATATTATTGTTGAAATTTTAATGTTTGAAACAGACTATAGTACTTTAATGACTTGTTTTATGTTATTTCACATATTCAAATTGCTAGACTTAGGATAATTACAATTCCTTCATGTAGTTTATGTATATTCTAGCTAGCTGTGTTATCTCAGAAGGGGTAATTAGAGAAAAGATTGAAGCTGTGTGTTGAAAACTGACCTAAACATTATGAAATTAAAAAGTTGTCCTGACTTTTTTACATAGTGACACAAACACTCTTAAAAATAACACACATAAAAGGTTGAAATTAATGATTGTTCAGTTTGTATCTTATAAACTGCTTTTCTAGATGTAGCATTCACTGAAGTATGAAAAATCAATGATCTATTTTGTTGCTAACACAAATCTTTACTTTATTTATTAACTCTTTAAAAGTGAACTAAATGATGACAGAAACCTAGCCCAGACTTACCCCACCCAAACCTAACTCATTCCTAATTATACTTTTTGTTCAGTAAATGACTTTAAGACTAAATATTTCTAGACAAAGACCAGAATAAGCTTGTTTAAACAATTCTTATCACTCTCTTTCATTATTGTTCTTTTCTATCTAAATAGATGATACAAGAAAATTGTTAATTTAAAAATATCTAGATTATTATAAAGGTATAAAGAATTAGTTGCTTAGGACAAAAAAGCTGATTAAAGTCTAAATGACAAAGTAAAAGTAGAAATAACTTGCGGGCAAAAATAAATATTTTTTTTACTATTGTAACTTATTTATCTTTGATTATTTACATAAAGGAATATAATTTATGAATCTATAAATTTATACTTATAGCATAAATTAGATAGCAACAAAAGCTGGAAATGATTAGTTGTGACCTGACAGGTACAATTATGTCTTTAAGTAGCAATGCAGCAAAATTTTTATGGAAAATAAAGAGTAAACTCTAATATAGAAACTGTTTGGATAATCTATGAGATTTAACTTATAATCAATTATGAAATTTGATTCATTTAACTTATTTATTATATTAAGGAAACAATAATCGCTGCTTTCCTTCAAAATGTCTAGCAAGCACCGAACCTTCCTCACTCCCTTTTTATTTATAAAATAAATGGGAAAAATATAACATTTTAATTGTTTTCCGATGCTTAAACCCTGTGGGAGGGACTATCCATACAGGATCTATACCTGCAGTGCATCCAACACTGCAGGGCTACCTTGTACACAAAATAACCTAACCTGGCCTTACCAAAAGTAATATACAAACAAACAAAAAATTTCTCTCTTTAAAGTTAGGGAGTTCTGGGCTTGACTGGGCACATTGAGGGAAAGTAGGAAATTTTTAAATCACAATCACATTACAAAACCTAGTACAAATCCTGATAAGGTCTGACAGAAATGCCTACAACTAATTCAACAAACTCTTCCAAAAACGTTTTTAAATTCAAAGGTTGTAGTTGCACAGAGGGCGGGGCTGCTTCTCTTTTCTTTCTTCCAGGAATGGGCGGGGGCAGATCAATAGTAATCTAAAACAAACAAACAAAATAAACCTTATATTTTCAAAAAATGTAAATTAAGCATTATAAAATTTAAAAGCATCTATTTAATTTCCATTTTAAAATTATAATTCATAATTAATAAATGTTAAATAATTATACACAGGATTAAACATAGATAAGTGTTGAAATTATAAATTTATTTCATAGTTAATCGAAAGCAACCAAGGTTAATACATCCTTAAAAATACTAATGTGTCATAGATATCATTCCAATGAAAAAAACATATTTCTAAACCATCTAAAGCGTGTATCTTTCTCTCATATTATTTCAGACAGACAGACATCTAGTATTATAGGCAAGTTAAGCTAAAAAATTATCTATAGAAAATTATACTTGAATATTCCCAAGTATTTCAATAATATTACAAAAAAAATAATCCTATGAGAGGATTCGATAAAAAGATATTGAACAAATTCTAACCTGATTAATGATGTTCAAATTCATGTTGAGATTATTATTTTGTTGTTGGACAAAGTTGAGGTTGTTGTCATTGTTATTGTTATTGTTGTTGTTTAAGTTGTTAGAGATGTTTGCCACAACACTAAAGAAAAATAAACACTTAACAGGGACAATATCATCCAGAAGAAGCGAAGTAACAAAAATGTAGCTTCACCGACTAACCAAGAAAATCATATTCTTGATGCTCATAAATTTAGGAAACCTACACAATACCTTTCGGCTGTTTTTCTTGAACTGAAGCCGGTACATTCATGTTTCCCCAATTCTATTTCTTACAGTTGGACAAACGGACATTGCTAAGTAAGCATCACAAATATTCAGGAAAGTTAAAAACATGATATTTAATAAAACTATAAGATTATTTTATCATAAACAAAATTTCACCTAAATATAGAAACTGTCATTGCAAGAAATGACATTTGTGAGAGAGAAACTGCACTAGAATCAGCTATAGTAGGGCATGCTTCTGTGTCTGATCCAGCATCTAAGATATTATATCAGATAGAGACATCTGTGAGAGATAAACGGCACTAGAATCATCTATAGTAGGATACGCTTCTATGTCTCATCCGGCTTCTATGATAATATATATTAGATCGAGACATCTGTAAGAGAGAAACTGCACTAGAATCAGCTATAGTAGGACATGCTTCTGTGTCTGATCCAGCATCTAAGATATTATATCAGATAGAGACATCTGTGAGAGAAAAACTGGACTAGAATCTGCTTTAGTAGTTGATCTACGTGGATATTCAACTACAAATGGGAAAATTTGTTGATACTCAACTATTTTTGAGAAAATCATAAAAAATGATAATTCTCTTAGATTTAAAATCTTGACATTAATTTAGATAAGTACACTGAGAAGAAGTCAAATAAAAGTGTAAACAAGGATGACAACATCCATAAGTAGCGAAGCACAAAAATTGTGGATGGGAATACGTAGAAGTAGATTTAAAGTTTATTTATTAAAATCAATAATAGATTTATTGGAGAAAATAAACATGAAACCTTGTTTTATTTTGTATGATGAAGATGGTTAAAGTAAATTACATACTAGATGCACATAACAATGGGAAAAAATATTTTGAAACTGTTAATGCAAAAAAGTTTTAAAATTGGACCAAAAATGCCAAAGATATGGGGAAATATATCAACACATAAAAGTAGCCAAAAACCTGCCGCCATTGTTTCTTGTCTTAAAACGACAGAAATTTAATTTTAATATCTTTAACTGAAAAATTTATGAAAATTGGACTATAAACACCAAAGATATGGGTAAAAATGTGAAAAATATAAAAATAGCCAAAAACCTGCAAAAAGGCAGTCTGACCGTCATTGTTGTTTTCTTCAAATGACGGTAAATTTGTTTTGATAACTTTAACTGAAAAAATTTTGAAAATCGGACCATAAACACCAAAGATATGAGGAAAATTTGGAAAATATAAAAAATAGCCTAAAACCTGCAAAAAGGCAGTCTGACTGTCATTGTTGTTTTCTTCAAACGACAGGAAATTTAATTTTGATATCTTTAACTGAAAAAAATTCGAAAATCGGACCATAAACACCAAAGATATGGGGGGAAATGTGAAAAATATAAAAATAGCCAAAAACCTACAAAAAGGCAGTCTGACCGTCATTGTTGTTTTCTTCAAATGACGGGAAATTTAATTTTGATATCTTTAACTGAAAAAATTTCGAAAATCGGACCATAAACACCAAAGATATGAGGAAAATTTGAAAAATATAAAAAATAGCCTAAAACCTGCTAAAAAGCAGTCCGACCACCATTGATGTTTTATAGTTAATTGTGCTCCTTAATGATGGGAATGTTGTCAAAAAATTTCAGCTCTCTATCTTTTATAGGAGCCGAGAAAATCACGTTTCCCCCAATTCATTAATTACGGACGGACAGACGGACGGACGGACGGACGGACGGACAGACGGACAGACGGACGGACGGACATTGTGAATTATAGAGTAGCTTCGCTACTAAAAAATTTACCTAGCGAAACATATAGAACTCCACTCTTGTCAGAGATATCCACAGCCCTTTTGATTCTTAAAAAAATAGAGAAAACAAGGATGACAACATCCATAAGTAGCGAAGCACAAAAAATTGTGGATGGGAGTACGTAGAAGTAGATTTAAAGTGTATTTATTAAAATCAAGAATAGATTTATTGGAGAAAATAAACATGAAACCTTGTTTGTATTTGCATGATGAAAACGGTTAAGGTAAATTACATACTAGATGCACATAACAATGAGAAAAAATATTTTGAAACTGTTAATGCAAAAAAGTTTTAAAATTAAACCAAAAATACCAAAGATATGGGGAAATGTGTCAAACATATAAAAATAGCCAAAAACCTGCTAAAAGGCAGTTTGGCCGCCATTGTTTCTTTACTTAAAACGCCAGAAATTTAATTTTAATATCTTTAACTGAAAATTTTTTGAAAATTAGACCATAAACACCAAAGATATGGGGGAAAATGTGAAAAATATAAAAATAGCCAAAAACCTGCAAAAAGGAAGTCTGACCTTCATTGTTGTTTTCTTAAAATGACAGGAAATTTAATTTTGATATCTATAAGTGAAAAAATTTCGAAAATTGGACCATAAACACCAAAGATATGGGGGAAAATGTAAAAAATATAAAAATAGCCAAAAACCTGCAAAAAGGAAGTCTGACTGTCATTGTTGTTTTCTTCAAATGACGGGAAATTTAATTTTGATATCTTTAACTGAAAAAATTTTGAAAATCGGACCACAAACACCCAATTTATGAGGAAAATTTGAAAAAATATAAAAATAGCCTAAAACCTGCTAAAAAGTGGTCCGACCGCCATTGATGTTTTATAGTTAATTGTGCTCCTTAATGATGGGAATGTTGTCAAAAAATTTCAGCTCTCTGTCTTTTATAGGAGCCGAGAAAATCACGTTTCCCCAATTCATTAATTACGGACGGACGGACAGACGGACGGACGGACGGACAGACGGACGGACGGACGGACAGACGGACGGACGGACGGACAGACGGACGGACGGACGGACGGACGGACGGACATTGTGAATTATAGAGTAGCTTCGCTACTAATAAATTTAGATAAATGTACTTAAAGCTTAACAATTAGGCTTAAAATTAGGTTATTATGACTTTCTTTGATTTTGAGAGCGGATTTTAGGTGAAATTAATGTTCAGCTTATTTGTCTTTTGATCATAGAAAGAAAACAAAGTAGAGGTTTTCGTTGTATTTTCACATTAGCTTTTCTCATTTCTAGCCTCTGAGGAGGGGGGCCCTAACCCTGCAGGACTATCATAAAAATTTACCCAACCTAACCTAAAATAAAATAAGCTGACAAAAGCTACTGTGTAAATGTGATGAAACCCGCTACTTCGTTTTCTTTCCATGATCCAAACATCCTTATTGCCAGTCGTAAAATTCTCGTTTTTATCAATTTCTAATAAGGACTCGCATTTACTTATAGAGTGGCTTCGCCCCTTAAATTAGTACATACCTTGTACCTCCCCAGCCATGGTTAGTATCATGTTCAAGTATAAGATCAAACAACTCATTGGCTGAATCTTTCCATCCAAACTCACTAAAAAAAAACAAATCAATTAACCTCCTGATGAGATTTTGTACTGCCCCCCCCCCCCCCAATAAAAAACTTTAAGTTTGAGAGCCTTGTGTGAAGGTATATTTCATTTTGTTACTTATCCTTTCCCCTTTAGTCGAAGGTATGTCCAAAATCAAAACATTCTTATTGAAAAATATGCATAAATGATAAAATTAACCAACACCCCAAAACCAAGCTGCGTTCAGAGCTGAATCTTTAAATCATTTTAGTGGTGAGCCAGATCAGGGTGAGCAAACTTTCCACCAATGAGAGCACAGCATTTTATGAAATGCCGCGCTGTGATTGGCTGAAATTCGGCTCACCTCGATCTGGCTCACCACTAAAATGATTTAAAGATCCAGCTCTGCACTGGTAGTAGGTAATTTATAACAGTGTATGTCCATCCGTCCCATATAATAAGGTATAACCAACAAGTGAAATAAATCGAAAATAATATTTGGGGGGCAAATGGAGAGGTCGTCAATTTTACAATGTGTTGTCATTCCCCCCAACGACAGCTGAAAACCTTTTATAAGTTTTGTGATTTTTTCCCGAATTAATTTTGTTATTGGTATAAGCTGCATCTGTCCGATTTACTCAACAAAAATACAATAGTCTTAGGTACTGTTAAAGATAGATGTCTGTATTTAATAGCTAAATAATGGTGTTCAAGAGATAAATGACTTTTACTTTATAACTTTATTTTCATAAATAGTTTGTGTTGAGGTATTATTCATTTGTTGTAGGATTTTTCCATACATATCTACTATTTCAAACATTTTTTATCTAACAATAATATGACATATTAGTAGCAGCGGGGATGAAGATGAATAAAGTCCATCCACAGATTATGATACGATAGAATTATATGGTTTCTTTAGAATAGCCAATGAGAGGCCAGCATAAATTTTACCATTGGTCAATTACAGTGTATACAGAGGTGAATTCTTTTTAAAAAATTGCCCCACTAATCGCTTAATGGGGAAAATTTGTTTTCGTGAAAAATCCACCAAAATCACATTAAAAATCTACAAAAGTTAAACTAAATCATAGAAGGGTTATGAACATAAGATTTTATTTAATTTTTGTAGATTTTTTATGTGATTTTGGAGGATTTTTCACGAAAACAATTTTGCCCCACTAAGCGATTAGTGTGGGGCAAATTATTTTAAAGAATCCACCTCTGGTCTCTCATTGGCTATTCTATCGTATGACGTCATAATCTGTGGAGGTTCTTTAATCATCTTCAGCAGAGCTGGATCTTTAAATCATTTCAATGGTGCGCTAAATCACCCCGCGCACCATTGAAATGATTTAAAGATCCAGCTCAGGGAATACATGGATATTGATAAAGCAATTGTTTTTAAATTAATGATATTATTTTTTTTGGACATTCATGAGTGTTGAACTAATGCAAATAGCAAATAGCAACATAAGCTTAGAATATGCTATTGCTGGCCTTTTAATTTGTTATAATTATAATTTCTATTACAGTTTACTTTTCTTTTTAAATCAACTTTATTTAAAGTCTATTTATACGATTTTTACAGCTCACCTGCGTGATTAGATGATAATAGAGTTGTAAAGCTTATAATGATAACTAAAATTAAACGTAAGATTTTGAATATATGTTTGACTTGTTTATCAATAGAAATTTTTTATTAGAGTTCGTCAAATATGTCTGAAGTTTTGCAAAAAATACGAAAATACTTCACTAAAAATACCGTAAAATCTTGATTATCCCAGAAGTATGGACCATAGAACAATATTTATATAAGGTTGCTACGCCTAAAAAATACCCTAAACAATTGTGTACTTGTTTTAAAACAACAGGGCAATTTTAACACACAATACTGTGCACGAAAAAAATGCTTGACTGTTTTTACTAAATGAAAGAAAAAGTATTTATATGAAGATTAATAATTCGTTTCACTTTTGCTTTCACTGACACCGTAAGCTTAATACTAATATATATTTTCTCCCGTTATTTAATGAAAGTAGCGAAACTGTTATTAATAGCGAAGATTTTCTACAAATTTTCCTTCCCTACTATAAGCTGTCTCTACCTCATGGATCTAAAGGGATAACACAATGGCCGCTATATTGATGTATATTTACAAATATGATACACAAAATTACCTCTTAAGTAGATTTAAATTAGTATTTAAAACGTTTGAACATTCAACTTAATTAGCCAACCAATCAAAAGTCCCCAAAGTTGTTAAGTCAACAACTAAGATAACGTTATTATAAACTTTGAGGATTTTGGATCGTTTGGATCATATTAAATAGGTCAGCACAAAGCAAATAATATTTTACAGAGAATCTAACATTTTAGAATTGAACGAAATTGCATGATCGCACTTGAATATTCGTCGTGATATGATAAATGTAGCAACGCAACTCTGTTATTTTACTTTTCAAATATGAATGTTCCTTTTAAATTAATTGCTTTAAGCTTCTCTATTATGGATGTTGTCATCCTCGTTCTAAAGCTATCATTTGTGATGAAAGTTTGTGGGAAAAAAGTACAGTTAACTATTATCCTATTTTAGGTACAGTAGTGCTTGGTGTAAAGTTTTGTGTTAAGTGATTTTTATTATTCATGTTCAATACTTATACTTGTACTTAAGTATCAAAATTCACAAAAGTCCCCAAAAGTTGTTAAGGATACGAATAAAAAACGTTAGGTATTATTAAACTTTGGGCCCTAGTGTAGTAATGAACAGCCAAATGTCCCCTCTCTCGCTGGTTGTGATTGCATATGAAAAACCTTAAATCAAGGCGTCAGTGAAATTTATAATTTTAGAAAGAAAATGGTATTATTAGAATCAAACATGGCGATGGAAAGAACATCTTGGAGTATGGATGAAACAAGGTTGTCATGCGAGGCTAGTGAGGAGGGGGTGAGGGGGGGATATATCCCCCCAGGCCTTTTTTATTAAGTTTTTCAATAAATGTGTGTTTTATGAGAAACTAGCAGCTTCGCCCCTAGCCTCTAGGGGCTTGGGGGGCCCCGAGAGGTTTGATAAAACCAAATTTTCGTATTTTAGATTTAAAATAAGAATGTAAAAAAAAATTTCTTTGGGGTGGAGGAAAATTTTTTTTTTTTTTTTGGGGGGGGGGTAGTAGTCCACACCGATATTTTAATTTTAGTTTTAAAAAGAAATTTTTTTTGGGAGGGGGTGGTATTTTCCATTTTTTAGAGGAGTTAGGGGTGTCCCACCCCCCAAGAAAATAGTTATAAACCTTCCCGGGACCTATGAGAAGCTACCCTGTAAAGGAAAACCCAATCGGTTCAGAGGTTGGCGAGATCCTTAGCTACAAACAAACAGACAGACAAACAAACAGACTTATGAGTGCTGTCTTCCTTGTTTTAAAATTTTCTATTTAGACTTTTTTTGACTGATTTAGTAAACTATGCAGACGACTTCAACAAGGAAAAATATATATTAGAATAATTATATATGACATCATATTATAGAGAGTTTTTGATATACCCAAGGAGCCGAAGGCCCAGTCTAACAAAACTGTTATTAAACCTATGATTTTTATTTTAATAATTGTGAAATATTGGAAAATGAAGCCCTTGAAGGTTAGGGTGAAGCCTAAAGTATTATCAGCTTATACCAAGAACGAAATTAATTCGAAAAAAATCATGAAGCCTATACGTGGTTTTCAGCTGTTGTTGGGGGGCAACATGTAGTAAAATTGACGATCTCTCCATTTGCCCCCCAAATATTATCTAAGATTTATTTCGCTTGTTGTTTATACACTATACCTGAACTCAAGGACGTCCAAGGGGGTGGGGGGTAAAGTGGTGATAACCCCCCCCCCCCCAAAATAAAAAAGCTTAGACGCCCCTGCCTGAAGTATTATGTAAAATGAGGAAAAAACATGAATATTTATATTTTGTTCTCGTGAGAGTAGGATTATCTCGTCACTGAGGGACATCAGAGGTGGAAAAGATCGCCAGGGTAATAATTTTATCATTTTTAACCTTTTTAAAGAAGCGCAGCTACTCTAAGATTACAATATGTTATAAAAAAAGCCAATAACACAAAAATTTTCCTTAAAAACAAAGCAACTTAATTCCTATTCCAAATATATTACATTGTTAATTATTTATGTATAAAACCTTAATTTCTGTGATTAAAATGTAAGATTAAATGTTTTTGAGAAAATATATTTTTACCAAAGAAATCTGTTAGCTCTAGTTTATAATTTTCATATATATCCTCAAAATTATATTATTATTAAAATTTTAGGACTAGAAAAACCTCACCAGTTATATTTATGTCCAACCCCAAGCCTCCAGGTAGAAATTTTTTAAGCCTTATTATAAAAGCTTTAACTTTACCTTTGATATGTAAATTTTATACTAAATATTTGAAATTTATTCATTAAAATTATATACGAAATACATAAGAAAAGTATGTTAAAATATATTTAAAATATTGATTAGTTTGTGATGAACCAAGTGGTATGTCGGCTTTTGGATTTCTCAGGTTAAAATATCCTTATACTAAAGTAACAGGATGTTTGTGTGTCTGTCTGTTTATCTGTGTGTTTGTTTGTACCGAAGGATCTCGCTAACCGCTGAACCGATCGGGTTCTCCTTAACAGGGTAGATTCTCATATGTCCCGGGAAGGTTTATAACTATTTTGGGGGAGGGTACCACCACCCTCCCTAGAGAAATTAAATTTTTTTTAAATTTCTAAATTTTAGAAAGAGAGTTCAACGAAAAACAAACATCAAACGTAATTTTTTTTTTACTTTTTCTTTTAAAATCTAAAATAAGAAATTGAATTATCAAATTCGACTCTCTCCTCCTCAAATGCCCCTAGAGGCCTCTAGGGGCGTAGCCGCTAGTAATCAATAAAATGTTGAAATATTTACAGATGATTAGGGGGTAAGACATTTTCTTATATTCATTCGAATCCCGTGGATAAGAACCGGTTCTCATCCATACAAGAAAACTATGTCTAGCATCGTATTGTATCCAGCTTTCTACGAATATAAAAATGTACAATCATAAGCAGTTTTTTTAGCCGATGCCTTCAGCACCTCGATTCTAAAAAAACTGGTTTTAATCTCATTATTGTCTTTCTATATCCGTGGAGAGCTGTTTATAATATAATGCGAGAAATAACTATTCTCGTATTCATTCGAATCTGGTGGATAGAAACTGGTTCTCATCCATACAAGAAAACTATGTCTAGCATCGTATTGTATCCAGCTTTCAACGAATATAAAAATGTACAATCATAAGATTAAAACCAGTTTTTTTAGCCCATGCATTCGGCACCTCATCTGATTTTGCACCTCTATAATGTCCCTAAAACTTTTTTTTAGCCGAAGCCTTCAGCACCTCGGGGCTAAAAAAACTGGTTTTTAATCTCATAATTGTCTTTCTATATCCGCGGAGAGCTATTTATAATATGATGCAAGAAATTACTATTCTCGTTTTCATTCGAATCCGGTGGATAGGAACTGGTTCTCATCCATACGATAAAACCTATGTCTAGCATCGTATTATATCCAGCTTTCCACAAATATAAAAATGTACAATCATAAGATTAAAACCAGTTTTTTTAGCCCATGCATTCGGCACCTCATCTGATTTTGCACCTCTATAATGTGTACTGTATTTAAGCTGTTTTGCAACTTTGTTTAGACTTATACATTTATTTTCTGCTGTTTTAGTTCTGGCAATCACATGTGTTAAACTGTTTTTAACCTAATTTTGAATGGGGGGTCAAAAATATACTAGGACACCTATAGAATCAGACTGCAGAGCCCAAATTTGAATTAAGTCCCCAGTAAACTTTTTTGGGGGGATTTAAAAATTAATTTTTAGTGTTGCTGTAATCATTTTGACCGAAGCAAAAGCTTTTTTTTTACTTCGGGTAATATTGTGGCTTACAGAACATTTTTATATAATTCACTTTATATTGATACAATAAAAAAACATTACTCTGTTAATTGGAAATATTTTTTTTTTCCAAAACAATTAATTTCATTGAAAAATCTAACATTTACAATAAAACAAATAATTCTGAAATCTAACCAATAAGAAGACTTGTTTTATATAATTCTTTACAATTCAAAAAAAGAGTGTTTTCACAAAGTGACTTATTTTCAATGTAGTTAAATATTTTTTATTTAATTAAAATGAAAAGAATGAAAACCGTACACATAAAAGATACATACTTTTTAAAATTATTTTAAAAGATAAGTTTGAATAATCTAATTTTATAACACATTTGTATATGTGACAAAAATAAATTTGTTGTATTGCATAAACATTTGTTGTTATTTAACCCTTTACAGCCATTTTTTATGTTTTTAAAATAAGTGAGAGAACACAATCATGGTAATGTTAATTCGTTGATATATTATAAAGAATTAACTTTTTAGTGAATTTTTATAGTAAAATCATAAGGCCTAATTTTACTCTATACCAGAATACAATATTTATGAAGCAAAACACTCTAAAAGCTACGAATTTTACCCAAATAAAAAAAAGACCTTTTGCTCGGATCAAAATGATCACGGCAACAGTAAAAATTAATATTTAAATCCCCCAAAAAAAGTTTATTGGGGACTTAATTCAAATTTAGGCTCTGCAGTCTCATTCTACTGGTGTCATAGTATATTTTTTATATATGTTTTAAAAATAGGTTAAAAACAGTTTAATGATCATTTGTTCTGCCATTTGAAATTTTTGCAAAGGCAATTAAACAAAGAAAATTTGCTTCTTAATTTCAGCTTCGCAGTTGCAATTGTCAACTCAATTATCAGTACAACTAACAATGTCAACAGCAATAATAACAACAACAATAATAATAATAACAGGTATTTTTATTAATATAGTTATATTTATCAATAAATATATCAGAGATTTAAATATTGAAATTTTAGGAATAACAATAACCTGGCTAATATCAACATTGCTAATGCCAACAATGGCGCTAACAATGAGAACATGGCTATGGCTGGTCGTAGAAGAAAAAGGCTCCAGGAGTTTGAGCAACTCAGAGCAGCTAGAAATTATTCAGATCCATTTAGCTCCTTGGGTAAGCCAAGCAGTTAAACAAATTACTAAGTAAAACATAGAAGAAAAAAATTAATTTCTGTTATTAAATGGAAAAACAATGACATCCAAGTGTAACATGGAATACAGCTACACAAAATTTTGGTATTCCTTCTACGCAAATTTACATGGGAAGTTGCACACACTGATTTTTTTTATGAGTGGGGGGGGGGGAGTTATATAATTTGATACATGTTTTGATACCTATTCCCAAATAGTTTTAGATACAATTAATGCTAGATTAACAAACAATTGAATAATTCAGAGGAGTACAGGCCAGCAGATGAATATGAAGGTGTTTTTCCTAATCCTGAACAATATGCAACTTCATTAATGTTAGGACAGGACAACATTATGAGAGTAAGACCTATCAAAATAGGATATGATAACACTTCAGATCAAAATGATAACATTGTTAATACAGGTAACTTTGATAAAAGTATATCCTAGAAAGTCAAGGGGGGGGGGAAGTTTGTACAGTTATAGGAAATGAAATTCAGTACCAAATTTTGCCCTGGCCGTTTCGGCTTGTTTTTATAGTTATCAACCTAATTCTTTTTGTAAGCGCTCTTATATGATTGGATCTACCTGTAAAACTTTAAAACTTGAATTTTGGGACTTTCCCTTAAAGGGGCTAGTGGAGCAAAAGACCCCCTAACACTAAAATTTTAAGTTCTGAGCCTGTTTTTAGAGATATTGTGACGATTTTTTTTAATGAAAACACTTTTTAACAAAACCGAACTAAGTAGCCAATACAAATTTCATTTTGGGACTTTCCTTCTAGGGGCTAGTGGAGCAAAAGGCCCCCCAAACAATAAAATTTTAAGTTCTGAGCCTATTTTCAGAGATATTGAGATGATTTTTTTTATGAAAACTTTTTTCACAAAACCAAACTAAGTAGCCATTACAAATTTCATTTTGTGACTTTCCCTTAAAGGGGCTAGTGGAGCAAAAGACCCCCAAACACTAAAATTTTAAATTCTGAGCCTATTTTCAGAGATATTGAGACGATTTTTTTAATGAAAACACTTTTTAACAAACTCGAACTAAGTAGCCAATACAAATTTCATTTTGGGACTTTCCTTCTAGGGGCTAGTGGAGCAAAAGGCCCCCCAAACACTAAAATTTTAAGTTCTGAGCCTATTTTTAGAGATATTGAGATGATTTTTTAAAATGAAAATATTTTTAACAAAACCGAATTAAGGAACCATTACAGATTTTATACTGGGACTTTCCTTCTAGGGACTAGTGGAGCAAAAGGCCCCCCAAACACTGAAATTTTAAGTTCTGAGCCTATTTTTTGAGATATGAGATGATTTTTTTAATGAAAACATTTTTAACAGAACCGAATTAAGGAACCATTACAGATTTTATTTTGGGACTTTCCTTCTAGGGACTAGTGGAGCAAAAGGCCCCCCAAACACTGAAATTTTAAGGTGTGAGCCTATTTTTAGAGATATTGAGACGATTTTTTTAATAAAAATATTTTTAAAGAAGCCAAACAAAGAAGCCATTACAAATTTCATTTTGGGACTTTCCTTCTAGGGACTAGTGGAGCAAAAGGCCCCCAAACACTAAAATTTTAAGTTCTGAGCCTATTTTTAGAGATATTGAGATTATTTTTTTAAATAAAAATATTTTTAACAAAACCTAACTAAGTAGCCATTGCAAATTTTATTTTGGGACTTTCCTTCTAGGGACTAGTGGAGTAAAAGACCCCCAAACACTAAAATTTTAAGTTCTGAGCTTATTTTTAAAGATATTATGGCTGATTTTTTTAATGAAATTTTTTTTCAAATAACTGAAATACATAATCAGAAGATAAAATTTTAGTGTTTGGGGGTCTTTTGCTCCACTAGCCCCTGGAAGGAAAGTTCCAAAATGAAATTTGTATTGGCTACTTAGTTCGGTTTTGTTAAAAATGTTTTCATTAAAAAAATCATCTCAATATCTCTGAAAGTAGGCTCAGAACTTAAAATTTTAGTGTTTTGGGGTCTTTTGCTCAACTAGCCCCTAGAAGGAAAGTCCAAAAATGAAATTTGTAATGGCTACTTATTTCGGTTTGGTTAAAAATATTTTCATATTAAAATATCATCTCAATATCTCCGAAAATAGGCTAAGAACTTGAAATTTTAGTGTTTGGGGGTCTTTTGCTCCACTAGCCCCTAGAAGGAAAGTCCCAAAATGAAATTTGTAATGGCGACTTAGTTCGGTTTTGTTAAAAATGCTTTTATTAAAAAAAATCGTCTCAATATCTCTAAAAATAGGCTCAGAACTTAAAATTTCAGTGTTTGGGGGGCCTTTTGCTCCACTAGCCCATAGAAGGAAAGTCCCAAAATGAAATTTGTATTGGCTACTTAGTTCGGTTTTGTTAAAAATGTTTTAATTAAAAAAATCGTCTCAATATCTCTGAAAATAGGCTCAGAACTAAAAATTTTAGTGTTTGGGGGTCTTTTGCTCAACTAGCCCCTAGAAGGAAAGTCCAAAAATGAAATTTGTAATGGCTACTTATTTCGGTTTGGTTAAAAATATTTTCATATTAAAATATCATCTCAATATCTCCGAAAATAGGCTAAGAACTTGAAATTTTAGTGTTTGGGGGTCTTTTGCTCCACTAGCCCCTAGAAGGAAAGTCCCAAAATGAAATCTGTACTGGCTACTTAGTTCGGTTTTGTTAAAAATATTTTCATTTTAAAAAATCGTCACAATATCTCTAAAAATAGGCTCAGAACTTAAAATTTTAGTGTTTGGGGGGCCTTTTGCTCCACTAGCCCCTTTAAGGGAAAGTCCCAAAATGAAATTTGTAATGGCTACTTAGTTCGGTTTTGTGAAAAAAGTTTTCATAAAAAAAATCATCTCAATATCTCTGAAAATAGGCTCAGAACTTAAAATTTTAGTGTTTGGGGGGCCTTTTGCTCCACTAGCCCCTAGAAGGAAAGTCCCAAAATGAAATTTGTAATTGCTACTTAGTTCGGTTTTGTGAAAAAAGTTTGCATTAAAAAAATCGTCTCAATATCTCTGAAAATAGGCTCAGAACTTAAAATTTTAGTGTTTGGGGGGCCTTTTGCTCCACTAGCCCCTAGAAGGAAAGTCCCAAAATGAAATTTGTATTGGCTATTTAGTTCGGTTTTGTTAAAAAGTGTTTTCATTAAAAAAATCGTCTCAATATCTCAGAAAATAGACTCAGAACTTAAAATTTTAGTGTTTGGGGGTCTTTTGCTCCACTAGCCCCTTTAGGGGAAAGTCCCAAAATTCAATTTTTAAAGTTTTACAGGTAGATCCAATCATATGAGAGCGCTTACAAAAAGAATTAGGTTGATAACTATAAAAACAAGCCCAAACGGCCAGGGCAAAATTTGGTACTGAATTTCATTTCCTATAACTGTACAAACTTCCCCCCCCCCCCCCCCTTATAATAAATAGCACACATGCTACATCTTAAAAAGGGGCATTCTGTTTATAAATCTTCTAATTTTTTCAGATTAAAATAATTTTGAAAATTATTGATAATTATCCAATTTTTAATATAAATTACAAGTATCCATAAACTAGATCAAGATAAATCTGGAAGAGCTAAGGAAGAAAAGGGCCCTACCAGTATAATAGACAGGTTTGTTCAACAAAAGATAAATATATATCCAATTAAAACTTTTTTAAAAATGTTATAAAATTATGATTAATTCCTTCTATTTTTAGAATGCTTGGCCATGTAAATCATATTATTGGAACAAGACAATCTAGAGTTATAAAGAACAATGACGATAAACAAAACAAGGAAAGTGAGGAGCTTGATTTAGAAGGTGACATATAGGGATATGGGACAATGGATATAAAATATAATCTTTTGATTGTCTTAGATTGTTTTCTTATTTTGATGTTGGGTTGGGAGTGTCTCAAGAAAATAGCTTAAAACCACCACATGATCAATAGGCATATACCCTAAAGAGTAGAATCCGATCGGTTCAGTGGTTACTGAGATCTTAAGCTTCAGACGGACAGACATCAAGCTACTTTGTATTATAGACTAGCGGTTTTGCCCCTAGCCTCTAGGGGCTTTGCCCCAAGAGGTATAAATACATCTTCTAATACTTACCCAGCAGAACGGATCGCAAATTTTCGCACCTACCCAGCAGGAAAACATTTTCCCGTTTAAATAACGAATTCGCAAAATTCGTAAAAAAATAGTCTAATGTGTTCTCAAGAAAATTACTACTGGTGCTGCTCATAGTCTAATGTTTTCTCAAGAATTTTTTTTTTTTTTGGGGGGTGGTTACCAAGATCTTAAGCTTCAGACGGACGGACAGACGGACGGACAGACATCAAGCTACTTTGTATTATAGATAAAGCTTGTGACAATACAAAAATTGAACTATAAGAATAGTTTTACAATGCTATCATTCACATTCTGATTTCAGGTACATCAAGTTACATAGCTGTGAGGTATCTGCAATTTGTCCTTCAAAATATCAACCAGGGGCTAAATGAAGATGACATAAATGAACTTTGCTCCCTTCATACTCATCTCAGTAATATGAAAATATCTCAAACTGTTAGCCAAGTATTTTTATTTAAAGTTTTTGATATGTACAATCTAAAACAACAATCATGTGATCTAATAACTTCCATGTAAGAGTTTCCTCTTTTTTTTCAATTGTTTAAAGGATTGTAAAACAATAAGAAATTCAATTTATTTCAATTGGGAATAGTAAAACAACATACATTAAACTACATTGATTGTTGGTATATACATTATAAGGATTGATTTTACACATTTAAATACCTCATCATATAACAATCAAACAGAAGACAATTTTTAAAACCACATATATAAATGTAAAAGTTAAAAAAGTTCATATTTTTGAAACAAATCTAATTCTATAATAAGAATAAAATACTATCCAAAGGATTAATTGAAATAAACTTAATATAGAATCTTTCTTTTTATGGAATAATAATACCTTTTTAATAGTAAAAGTTCTATAAGATAATTATACATATTATTATTATTATAAAGATGTCTTGTGCATATTATTATACTTGCTTGAATTACCAACAACACTTATAAAGCGCGAATACCGCGGAGATTATTAAAAAGAAAAACAAGCTGCCAAACAGATTTTAATTTGCCATATTCATATTTTATAGAAAAAATCTACTATCTTTAGTTAATATAAGAAAATATACTATTTTCGTACTTTATTTTGTAAAATGATTGTTTTAAAATGTAAAACATTCAAACGTTCAAAAAGTAAATAAAGAAGTTCGTCGAAGCTGCCAATTTATACCGTTTCCGCTTTCATCGGTTGGCAACTCTATTTATTACGAAATTTTTCTAGCAATACTTTAAATAGTCAGCTTCATCTAAAAGCTACCTTTTATATTATAATGGAATTTTCTACTTTAAAGAACAATAAGAAAAAAATAAAAATAAAGTTACATTAATGAAAATTATACAAAAATACCCGCTACATATTTAGATAGCCGGAAATAAGAAACTGGTTTTCTAAAATTATCCCGCACTCACGGGCATGGCTTAGACAGAGTAGCCAAGTATAAATTAAAATTAATGCATCTTTTTATTTTAATATTCAATTTTTTCTCCATCCTTACAACCATGGATGGTCTTTATAAAGAATAAGACCAAGAATCAAGATTTGATTATATCCCAAATGATTGTAAACAAAAATACCCTATCCACGGATTAAATTTAATGAAAGCACAAATCACGTTTTAAAATTTTAATAAAAGACCCCAGGTTTTAAAACAATTTAAAAGAGAAAATGTCTACGAAAGTTTTGTGATAATTTTCCGTTAATTGTCCTCTCCTTTACATTTTTTTTCATTAATAGGGTGTAAATTTTCCATATGGCACAAAATAATACAATTTACGGTACTTTTAAAAAAGTAGCGTTGACAAATATTTTTAGACGGCAACCCTGTTTTAGTCTTGTTCATTCAGAAAGAAAAACCGCGCAATGGCCGCCTTGTACAATTGGGAATCGCATTGAATGAGTAATTTTTAAGAGAATTATGACTATTATCGTGATTTTAAGATATGTTTAATTCTGTATTTTAAGTGATTTTTTGAAATTTGAGTGTAAGATTCATTATAAGTAAATTATGAAATATTAACCATGTGAGCCCTCAGAAACCGGTCAGTGATTTCTAAAAATTTCGATATTTTTTTGTTAACTCTGTAAATGATTATAATTATATATTATTTATATAGTCTGAATTTATAAAATTAGTTTAGGATATATTATACAAGTAACTGAAAAGTCTTGTATCTGATTTTGTGATTAATACTTTATGTTATAATTATCTTCTCCTTGCACGTGGACTTGAGACTAAAATCATAACGCAGTAATGCCCTTAATTGTTTTTACTAGAAGCCACCAGGGGCACTTCAGGTAGGAGGGGGAAAAGTCGACCTCGTCACATTTTAAATTAGAGTTTTAAAAGAGAAGAATAAAAATTTGGGGGTGGGAGGGGGGTATAGTATAAAACCTTCCATTTACATCATTTACATTGTGGATTAGAATTAAACCCACTGAGAATATATCATCAAGGAATGCTGTAGATTTTATGCCTGCTTTCTAATTTTGTTTGTATTAAAAATTTATTAATTTTCAGATCTTTAAAACATAAACAAAATGCCTGAGATGACTGAAGCTCTTTCTACTAAGCCCGAGGAGGAGAAGGCCTCGGTAAATTAGATTTTTTTAACACTTATGAATTTACTGATGCGAGGATGGAGTGGGATATGCTCCCCCCCCCCCCCCCCCATTCGAACCTTTTTAATATTTTCCCGGTTTAAAGGGTTATTATCAGGGTTCCGGATCCGCAAGGATCCGCATATTTTCGAGTCCAAGGATTCGGATCCGCAATTAAAAAAATGCGGATCCGGATCCTTGGACTCAAAAAATGCGGAATAAATGGAAAAATCTACCTAATTTTATAAAAAATCTCAGACATTCACTTGATGAGAGCCAATCTTTAAGGTTTAGGGTCAGACTTGAAAATTAAAAGTATTTTTTACTTCGAATTAAAGAATAAATGTTTTTGAAAAGTGTGGTGTTTTTTTTTATTGTCAAGGATCCGGAACCGGATCCGGTAGGATCCGGCTCCGCACTGACCAAATTTGGAGGATCCGGATCCGCAAAAAATCAATATATACGGATCCGAAACCCTGGTTATTATTTTCTTAATCATTTGGTAATAAACTAATTATACCTTATAAATTAAATGTATACTTACAACTTGTATGTCATATCAAAGTGATTCTAACTCGCGTTTTTTGTGGGTAGGGTTAACGGAATTAATCCCCCCCCCCCCCCTAACTGGTTGGTATGGGGTTGATAATTACTTTCAACTATATATGGCAGCTTATTTGTGATTTTTATGTATTTAGGATGCTGCCAACGATTCTGGAACCGATTCCGACGGAGAGGACTCCATTCCCGAGCTTGAGGAGACTGCTGGAGGTAATATTCATTATACTGTTTGGTGCTTTCACTCAAAGTGCTTGTGATGCACTTCTAAGGTATTTTTTGGAGGTGGTGGAGGGCTCTGTTGATTTTCTGTATTTATTATTGTGCAAAATTTTTAAATTTATTATTTGGAAAGAGTATCGTTTTAATTTCATGTTTATATTTCTCTTACTTGGAGGGAAGTAATGTTGGGGGGGGGGGGGGTAGTTGGGAGAAAATTGTCCTATTCCGTCAGATTTAATCAACAAATAACCGGCTGTTGCAGCGGCTCGCCGCCGTTTCTTATGTAAGATTTGTCAACTTCGTAACTTAGAAAAATATCAATACATACATTCTAGCATAATTAAATGGTTTCCTGTTGCAAATCAAATGTAAGTTTCATATCTTTTTAGGTGATGTTGCCGCCGCTAACGATGAACCCACCGACAGCAAGTCCAAGCAGAGCAGAGGCGAGAAGAAGGCCAGAAAGATTATGTCAAAGCTTGGTCTTAAACAGGTATTTTTGGCCCCATATAAATATTCATACATCCCATTATTTTAAGTAGTAAGGCTTTTTGTTTTGAAGCTTAAGATCTCTAAAAATAAAGGGTTTAATTGGTTTTCTCGTATTCATTCGAATCCGGTGGATAGGAACCGGTTCTCATCCATATAAAAAAACTATGTCTAGCATCGTATAACATCCAGTTTTCTACGAATATAGAAATGTACAATCATGAGATTAAAACCAGTTTTTTCAACCCCGAGATGGCAAATGCACGGGCTAAAAAAACTGGTTTTAATCTTATAATTGTACATTCTATATCCTCGGAAAGCCGTTTGGAATACGATGAAAGAAATAACTTTTCTCGTATTCATTCGAATCGAGTGGATAGGAACCGGTTCGCATCCATACGAAAAATTATGTCTAGCATCGTATTATATCGAGCTTTCTACGAATATAAAAATGTACAATTTTAAGATTCTATCTATATCCGCGGAAAGCTGTTTATAATAGATGCTAGAAATAACTATCATTTTTCAGGAAAGCTTTTTAAATGTCTTTGGGGGTGGTTTTAAGCTATTTACCTAACTTACCCAATACTACCCTCATATGCTAGAACGCTGCTGCTAGTAAATGTTGAAAATAAAATATTAAACCATTTAAGCAAAACTTAGAAGTTTACTAAAAGTTAGTTCTTCATTTTTCACCAATGAGCTAAATAATGCTAAATCTATAATTATTTTTAAGTATTTTGTCTTTTAAAGCAAAGCCGCATTTATAGAAAATGATTTGTACCTTGATATTAATTTTCCTCTAGGTCGCCGGTGTTTCCCGTGTAACAATCCGCAAGTCAAAGAACATTCTGTTCGTGATTAACAAGCCTGACGTGTACAAGAACCCCGCCAGTGACACCTACATCGTGTTCGGTGAGGCTAAGATCGAGGATCTGTCCCAGCAGGCTCAGATGGAGGCTGCCAAGTCTTTCCAGGTTGGTTATTGAATTACTTGATACCTTTACCTGAAAGGGGGGCGTAATGTAGTAAATCTAATCGCTTATAAGAACCATCTCGTAATCGGTGCGCAAATGACACTTAGAATCCGAATTTCAGGCTGAAATTTGGAATTAGTAATCCTCGGTAGGTTTATTTTTCCTAAATCGAATTAAAACTTTAAAAGTTTGAAAATTAACTTATGGTTGCTCAGCTGTTTTGCAGTTTTTTTTGCTATCATTAATTACAAAGGAATCAATAAGTGCCGTTTGCGCACTGATTACGAGAAGATTATAAAAACCTTAGTGCACTTAGTCCTTGCTTTTATAGAGAAAATACAAACATTCTATCTCTTAAGAATAGTATCGACAAGAGAGAAAAAAGCTGATAATATAACAATAAAACAGATTTTTATTTTTACATGTGTATCAATGTATGCCTTTTGAAACCTACAATTTCCCAGTTGCAAAAAAAAATCTTTGTTTTTAGAACGCCCAGGCTGCCGCACCCAGCGAGATGGGCGCCTCCGGCACCACCGGCCACGCCCCTATCCCCGAGGAAGAGGAGGATGACGAGGTCGACGAGACCGGAGTCGAGGCCAAGGACATCGAGCTCGTCATGTCCCAGGCCAACGTGTCCCGCTCCAAGGCCGTGAAGGCGCTGAAGAACAACGATAACGACATTGTGAATGCGATTATGGAGTTGACCATGTAGATAGTCGCATCCATTATTTGCATCCTTATTTTGTATATGACTCATTCAATCTATGTCTTAATTTGTAATCTTAAAAATCAACACTTTTAAAGAGGAAATAAAAAATTTACGTTTTAAAATTATATTAAAGTCAATGCAAAGTTTATTTTTTTAAGTTTTACACGGATTTTAATACACATTTTAAATGCTCTCCTCTAGTTTTTGTAACGATATATGTAAGCAAGTCAAATTTTTTTTTCTGTTGCGCAGTAATTTTCTTAATCTCCGTATTTTCTCCCCCCGGGCCAGTATCACTTTCACATCACACTTTATAAACTCCTTTAGTGTGCTTTACTCCAGTTTAGCCACGGGGGTTTATGTGCGTGTGTTTGTTGAGACACGTCTAGGGCAAATTTGTATATGCATTCAGTTTTACAGTTGAAGCGCAGTTTGTACTATACATAATTGTTCTTTCTTGTATGCATATAAAGATCTCTAAAACTGTAGATAATAATCCTAAGAATTATTAAAATCTGAAGTGAATTTTAATTTGAAATATCTGCTTACAGAAGGATTGTGAAGTGAAAACCTTAAAAAATGGCGGATAGTACGGAAAAGATGGCGCTTGTTGAAGATGATCATGAGGTATTTTATTACAACTATTAAATACTTGGACAGACTGTCAAAGTAAAATATATAGTTGTTGATACTAATGGACAGGGGTGTGTATATTCTACATGGGATCCCCGGCTCAGAGGGGGGGGGGGGAATAAAAAAATAAGTGGTTGGAGGGGGAAAAAATGTAAAAATTAAGAAAACTGAAAACATTTTTTCCATTCCCCCCCCCCCCCCCCTCCTTGGTAAAAAAAATAAAAGAATGTGTGGTAGGAGGGTTTAAATAAATAAAATATAGAGTTCTTTAAATATTTTTCCATTTCCCCCCATACTTGGTGAGAAAAAACTAGGGGAAGGGGAAAAATAAAGAGATTTGAAGCCGGGGAAAAAAACAAATCTTGTGCAGAATATACACCCCTGCTAATAGATTAAGAATATGTCGATATCGTGCGAGATACTTGCATACCCTGATAAATGTTTCTTTTACTTTGTTAAAATAACATAATATTACCCACCCCCCGATCATGGAGGAAAGTATTTAGATATATCTGAGGGCTATATTAGCAACATAAATTGACTAAATTTGCCCTGTCACAGATTCCACAGAAAGCCTATCTTGACAGTACTAAAAAATCCTACTTAAGTTTGATAATCATAACGATGGAAGTAAGCAGCTAAGACAAAAGTTCAATTAAACTGGAAATATTCACCTGAAACAATCTGGAATCATGATTTACCAACCAAAAAAACTTATTTGGACAATCAGAAATTTAGATTTGTGCCAGGGGTGTATATTCTATTGGGATCCCCTGCTCAAAGGGGGGGGGGGGGAATAAAAATAATTGGTTGGAGGGGGAAAAATGTAAAAGTTAAGAAAACAAACATTTTTTCCATTTCCCCCCCCCCCCTCCCCCCCTCCTTGGGGAAAAAAACTTTTTAAAATGTGTGGTAGGAGGGATAAAATAGATAAAATATAGAGTTCTTTAAATAATTTTTCATTTTCCCCCTACTTCGTGAGAAAAAACTAGGGGGGGGGGGGGAAGAAAAATAAAAAAAAATTGTAGCAGAGGGAAAAAAATAAATCTTGTGCAGAATATACACCCCTGTCTTGTGCAGAATTAACAGCCCTGAAAAGATGGTTTAATTTTCGTAATTGTTAAGGATATGTCCAGTGGAGAGGAGGAGGATGGAGATAATCAAGTTGCAACCACAGATAAACACGCATTAACTTCCTCATTATTAAAGGTAGATATACAATATTTTATAATAAAGTTGCAACCACAGATAAACACTCAGTAGCTTCCTCATTATTAAAGGTAGATATACAATATTTTATAATAAAGTTGCAACCACAGATAAACACTCAGTAGCTTCCTCATTATTAAAGGTAGATATACAATATTTTATAATAAAGTTGCAATCACAGATAAACACGCATTAACTTCCTCATTATTAAAGGTAGATATACAAAATTATATTATCAAAAAATAAAAGTAATAGATCGTATGTCTTATACAAATGCTCTCGCTAACTTATGAACCGATATGGTTTTTATTTACAGTAAAGCTTATGAGCCCAGAGAAGGTAAATTCTACAAAAACTAGGGTTGGCAATCCTGATCCAAAATCCGCTTAATTTTGGAATCCGGATCCGGAATCAGTTTTTAATAGCGGATTCCGGATTCTTATTTGGTAGGCTAAAATTAGCGTCTTGAGTTTTTTCTTTCAACTCCTCCTCTTTGAAAGCAAAGATTTTCATCATTATATATAATATCTTTTAAAATCTGGTTCGGTTCTCTGAAGTGAATTATAGAGAACACCAAGAACATTGATTTTTAGTACATGTAGCACTTAATTTAAAAAAAATTAAAAATCCTTTTAAAATATTGCTAGAATTCGGAATCCGAATCCGGAATCTGCCAAAAATAAGAATACGGAATCCGCAAGGAATCCGCCACTTTTTTTGACTGATTCTTTAAGAATCCGAATCCGGCCCAAAAATTCGACGGATTGCCATCACTATTAAAAACATTTTTAGACGAGGGTAGACTTTTTTCACTGGTTTATCTTGTATAGCAGCCGAGTAAATCATTTCCTAATGCAGTGTTACTGACTGAAGGATTGTCCGGCAACGTGAATTATGAGTAGCTTTGCTGCTTTTGAAATTGTAGAAATGGAAACAAATGTTAAAAATATTTGACGCACTTAAGTTTAACTAGATTATTCATGTTGATATCATGTTTAATTATAATATTTTGGTGCAAGATTAATGAAAGAAATTAAACCAGCGAACACTAACCATGTGTTCTCTGGGTCGGATCTTGATACATATATTATACCTGTAATACATTGTTTTAAGGAATCCTTTTCTTCATTGCAATATTAGGTAACTAATAAGTGCTAACGGGTACGGCTCTAAAGGCACCAAGGGGCTCTTTGCATGGGGTTTGTGGTTAATTCATTAACTTAATATTGTTCATTTAATTTGTGAGGGGAGTAAGTATGTTTTAGTTGCCTTCCCCTTAAACGGTTGAAAAACCTTCACTGGACTTGCAAAGGAGAATCAAATCGGTCAAGCGGTTAGTGAGATATTATGATACATGCACACAAACCAACATACATCCTGTTATATTAATATACAGGGGTGTATATTCTGCACAAGATTTATTTTTTTTTCCCTGCTACAAAACTTTTATTTTTCTTTCCCCCCCCCCCCCCTAGTTTTTTCTCATCAAGTAGGGGGGGAAAATGGAAAAATATTTAAAATTCTCTTTATCTTATTTATTTTATCCCTCCTACCACACATTTTTAAAAGTTTTTTTCACCAAGGAGGGGGGGGGGGGAAATGGAAAAAATGTTTTCAGTTTTCTTAATTTTTACATTTTTTCCCTTCAGCCACTTATTTTTTATTCCCCCCTCCCCCCCTGTGCAGGGGATCCCACGTAGAATATACACCCCTGTTAACATAAGTATATAATTCTGAAAACTTTGGAAAATATGCCACTCACTTTTTAAGTGTATGAATTATGTATTATTTAGGACCCCGCAGTATTGGCAGCCCTGCAAGGCAAGCTGGGTAGTATGGTCGGACAGACGAGTGGTTATATCCAATCTTTACCCCCACAAGTTAAACGCAGGTGAGAAGAAGAAGAAAAAATATCATTTAATGTCTACTGATCATACATCAATGAATAAAATAAATAGATTTTTACTTGTTTAATAAAAAAAACTCTTTATTTCGTGGACATTAGACCATATCATGAGTTTTTTTTTAATGGCATTTATTTCATTTAATGATCTGATCTTGTGCGGCTAACAACTGCAGGGCGACCACTGCATACTATATATACTATTTATACTATATAGGATGAATTTGGATACTATATCATACTATATGACAAAAATTTACTATATATACTATATAATATCAACTTTATTTGACCAAAAATTACTATATATACTATATAATATTACATTTATATAACAAAAACGAATATTGTCAGTTTTGCGACAATGCCTCTTAAGGTGCGTTTTGTCTTATTTTCACAGTAGGTTTTCTCCTATTTCTAGCCCCTGCGGGGGGCTCTAGCCCTGCAGGGCGACCAATAACCTTTATCTTATCTAACCTAACCTTCAATAACCTATCAAAAGATATTGTGATACGACAAAAATGTATAAAGCTCTACAGTAAGAAAGAGATGAAGAAAATCCATTAAAATATATTATTGTTTGTGATTGTGATTTAAATATCAGTTTTATTTCATCATAGAATTAACTTAAGGTGGAGGGGGAATTTTGCCACTTTCACTTACTCCATGATTATTAGGCTAGGTATTAATGTGAGACTAAAGGTTATTTGGGATAAAAGTTTACTTTTGGGTAGTAGTTCACTAATATTGATTCATTTTTTTGGATAGGTTCAGGTGCTGCAGGCTGGAAGGTGGTTTCTGGACAGGTAAAAAAATTTAAAATTTTGTTTGAAGAGTTAGAGATCAACTTATTAAGCAAAATCCCTATGCACCTTTTTGGATTTTATGAACATACCTATCCGAAGAAAAAATTAAAATAGGCCTCCAAGTTCTGGTCCTGCAGGCCTCCAGGTCTACTCTGGACAGGTAAAAAATCAAATCTTATTTTAGTAGTTAGAGGTCTACTTATAAAACAGAATATGTACCTTTTTGGATGTTACTAATAATTTTTAAGAAAAAATTAAAATTGACCTCCAAGTTGAGGTTTTGCAGGCCTCCTTGGTCCACTCTGGACAGGTAAATAATCAAATTTCTTATATGACAAGTAAGAGGTAAATTTATATAACAGAATATGAATTTATTTGGATAATATTAACATTTCGGGCTCCAAGTTCAGGTTTACTCAGGAGAGCTAAAGTATTCAAATTTCTTATTTGAAGAGTTAAGAGGTCAGAATATGCATCTATTTGGATGTTTTGAACATATCTGAAGATCAAATAAAATTGTCCATCAAGTTCAGGTCCTGTAGGCCTCCAGGTCTTCTCTGGATACCTGCAGCACCTGTACCTGGAGAGCTGTTTGTTTCTTCAGTTATGTAAATACTAAATAACGTCTAAAAAGATGCTTGTGGTGTTTTAAAAACTAACCTTTAACTCTATAAATAAGAAATTTTGATTTTTACCTGTCCAGAGTCCACCTGGAGGCCTGCAGCACATTAACCTGGAGGTCAATTGTCATTTTTTCTTCACACATAAATAACACCTAAAAAGATGCCTATGTTGTGTTAATAAACTAACCTCAAACTTCTTAAATAAAAAAATTTATACCTGTCCAGAGTCCACCTGGAGGCCTGCAGCACCTAAACCTGGAGCTGGAGGCCAAAATTTTTTCCTTCAATTATATAAATAACATCCAAATATAAGCTCATTTTTTTAACAAATATACCATTAACTGTTCAAATAAGAAGTTTGATTTTTACCTGTCCAGAGTCCACCTGAGGCTTTGTAGCACCTGAACCTGAGCCTGTCATTGTTTCTTCAAATATGTAAAAAAATATCCAAATAGATGCATATTTGTTTAAAAGGGGGGAGGCGGATGTGCCACTTTTTGAAACCAAAACTAAAAGTCAAAGGAACTCAACTAAAAAAAGAGTTACAGGTCTGAGATTTTGCATGGCAGTTGCTTTTTAGGGTTACAATATGGAACAGTGAAGAAACGGCGGCGTAACCGCCGAAAACCGCCGAGAAATTGCAAAAAAAATTTCGGCGGGAAACGGCGGTTTTCGGCGGTTGCGCCGCCGTTTCTTCACAGTTCCATATTGTACCCCTATAAAGCAACTGCCATGCAAAATCTCAGACCTGTAAGTCTTTTTTTAATTGAGTTCCTTTGTTGACTTTTAGTTTTGGTTTCAAAAAGTGGCACATCCGCCTCCCCCCTTTGACCTCTAACTCTTCAAACAAAAATTTGAATTTTATCTGTCTTGAGTAGACCTGGAGGCCTGGATGACCAGAACTTGGAGGTCGATTTTAATTTTTTCTTCATTACCTAATGTTAATAACATACAAAAAGATGCATATTCTGCTTTATAATTTATAACCTGTCCAGAGTGGACCTGGAGGCCTTCAAGGCCGGAACTTAGAGGCCTATCTTAATTTTTTCTTTAGATATGTTAATAACATCCAAAAAGATGCATATTCTGTTTAATAAGTTGATCCCTAACTTTTCAAACAGAAATTTTCAAATTTAAATATTTTTTACTTGTTCAGAAACCAGCAAGCCTGCAGCACCTGAACCTGGAGACCTATCCAAAAATGATTAAATATACTTGAAATACTACCCAAAAGTAAACTTTATTCCAAATAACCTATAGTCTCACATTAATACCTAGCCTAATAATCACAGATTAAGCGAAAGCGCCAAAACTTCCCCTCATCCCCCTTATATGTGAAATTGCTTTGATAACAGCTTTGCTTTGAGTTATTATTGAATGATGTATATACTATGTATAACTAAATAATTCAAAGTCAGATACTATATCATACTATATGAGTGAAAAAAAATATACTATATATACTATATGGATAAAAAAAATATACTATAAAAATACTATATTTTTTTTGTTTTGGAGTGGTCGCCCTGCAACTGTTAGCTGCTAATTCTCGAGGCTTTCCCCATCTTCTTTTCTCAATTAGTTTCTGAGGAAAACGAGAGATGAATTTTATTTGGTCTGCTTTAATCGAAGGCAAAATCGGGATTGCGATTGTATCTTCAATATGTATCACCCAAATACTAAATTAAAACTATCTTTTATCTCATAAGCAAGATTTTCGCATTAAAACTCTTCCCAATTTTGCAGATTGAAAAGTTTGAAGAAACTGCAGCTAGAGACAACAAAAATAGAATCAGATTTTTACAAAGAAGTTCAAGAACTGGAAGGCAAATACCAGGCACTATACCAACCACTATTTGATAAGAGGACACAGATTGTTAAAGGTAGGAATTTAACTTTGTCAGGGTTGTATATTTTGCATGCGATCTCTTGCTTAGGGGGTGGGGTGAAAATAATAGTCAGCTGAGCCATGTGTATGATATATATATAATCAAATAGAGAAGGAAACTTAAATTAACTATATTTAGAGGCGGGGGGGGGGGGGGGGTATAAAATATTGTGCAGAATTTATACCCATGAACTTCGATCAAATAGCTCAGCTACTCTGGTAATGAATGGCAGGTCCTTACTGACCATTTGTTAACACTTATATTTGACAGAGATTCTTAAACGTAGTTTTGAGAGAAATTTTACAATAAGGGGGGGGGGGGGTTTAATGCAACCATCTCGTAATCAATGTATAAATGGCACTTAGAATTCGAATTTTGATCTAAAATTCTGCATGAGTAATCCTTGGTAGGTCTATTTTCCCTAAATCGAACAAAAAGTTGGAAAAATAACGGCTAACAGCTGGCGGCTAAGCAGTTTAGCCATTTTTTGAGCTATTTTCAATGCAAATCATCACGAAACCTATCTCCACATAATACTATTTTCTTCTCCAAAATATTTTCAAACGGTTCTAGCCGTTAGTTGCTGGTACTAGAAATCTGAAAATGTTGTTTTTGTATCATTTCACATGATTTAAAGCAAAAATATGTTTCAAAAAGTTTATTTCTACGTAATTTATGACAGATTTGCCCTAAAAATAGCCAAAAAACGGCTGAGCTGGTAGCCGTTACTTTTCAAATTTTTGGTCGATTTAGGGAAAATAGACCTACCAAGGATTACTCGTGCAGAATTTTAGATCAAAATTCGAATTCTATGTGCCATTTATACATTGATTACGAGATAGTTGCATTAACCCCCCCCCCCCCCGGGCCCCCCTTTAATGTGATATAATATTTTTTTTTACGAATTTCACCTTAACTTTTTTTATCGTCTCTTGGGGCAAAGCTCCTAGAGGCTAGGGGCGAAACCGCTAGTTAAATACAAAAAGAGAATCCCTCCTTTTTTGGTATATACAATTTGTGCAAAGGGAACCTATCTACATCTTCTGATAATCAAATTTGAAGTTTATGATTTTAATTCATATTTTCCTCGCTAGGTGTCCACGAGCCCACAGATGCAGAATGTGACTTCCCCAGCGATTCCGAGGACGAGGAGGCAGAGCTTTCATCAGAAGTTAAGGACAAGGTAAGCTTGATTGTCCACGGATACAAATATTTTTTATTTTGTGGCTGAGATTTCTGTTAACAGATAAAAAATTGTGGCGGGGTTGAATTTTTTTTATATAAAAATATGCGAAATTGGGTTCTTTTGTAAAATATTTTCCATTTAGATGTGTATTTATTTATCAAATCATTGAGAGCACCATATTATAACAATAAACTCACAATTCTCTTAATTTTACACATTTTTTAATTTTTAAACACTCCTCATTTCTCGAGGAATCTTGGCGAAACTGAATGCACACTGTCTGTGTTTTTATTTCTCGTTGTTTCAGGGGTGTATATTCTGCACAAGATTTATTTTTTTTCCCCTACAAAATTTTTTTTTTTTTTCCCCTAGATTTTTCTTAAAAAGTAGGGGGGGAAATAGAAAAATATTTAAAAAAAACTATGTTTTATTTATTTTATCCCTCCTACCACATATTTTTAAAAGTTTTTCTTCACCAAGGAGGGGGGGGAAATAGAAAAAAATGTTTTCAGTTTTCTTAATTTTTACATTTTTTTCCCCTCCAACCACTTATTTTTTATTCCCCCCCCCCCCCCCCCCCCCCTGAGCAGGGGATCCCATGTAGAATATACACCCCTGTAGCGAAACTGAATGCACGCTCCTGCGTCCCTCTTTATTTATTTTTATACTAAATCTACAAATCTTTGAGAAGGCAACAATTGAAGACGAGAAGAAGGATCAAGTTACAGAAGCCAAGGTGAGTTGATATTACAAAAGAGCGCAGCTAGCAGCTACTTTATAATTCACTAGCGGATACGCCCTCTAGAGGCCATGAGGAGGGGGGAGTCGAATTTGATTTCTTATTTTAAAGGGGGGGGGCGAAAGTGACACTTTTTGAAACCAAAACTAAGAGTCAACAAAGGAACTGAACAAAAAAAAGGGTTACAGGTCTGAGATTTTGCATGGCAGTTGCTTTATAGGGGTACAATATGGAACTGTGAAGAAACGGCGGCGCAACCGCCGAAAACCGCCGTTTCCCGCCGTAATTTTTGTTGACTTTTCTCGGCGGTTTTCGGCGGTTGCGCCGCCGTTTCTTCACAGTTCCATATTGTACCCCTATAAAGCAACTGCCATGCAAAATGTCAGACCTGTAACACTTTTTTTAGTTGAGTTCCTTTGACTTTTAGTTTTGGTTTCAAAAAGTGTCACTTTCGCCCCCCCCCTTTTTAAAAGATAAAGTAAAAAAAAATTTATGGGGGGTATTTTTCATTTTTTGGGGGGTTAGTGGTGTTCCCCACTCCCAAGAAAATAGTTGTAAACCTTCCTGGCTACCCTGTAAAGGAGAACCCGATCGGTTCAGCGGTTAGCGAGATCCTTCGGTACACACAGACAATCATCCTGTTACTTTAGTATAAGGATTAGCATCAGAAAGGGAGAGGGGACAATTAGGAATAAGACAATGAACAATAAATAAGATTTAAATTATTGGTTGAAAAGTTTAGACATTACTTATTAGATGGAATCCAACCAATCAAATGCACTAAAAGGTTTTTAAGCCATGCAATGAATATGATGTTTATAAAACTTTGGGTACCTGTATGTATAATTTTTAGTTTAATGTTCTCTAACTTCCAGAGTTTATGTTTTACTAGTGGCTGCGCCCCTAACATTTGGGGGCTCTTTATTCGAAGGGATATGGAAGAGCTATATATATTTGACGGGATTTGGAAGGGCAGAAAAAAAACCTAAAACCTTACATCGACGTCTTTGCAAAAAAAAAGTATCCTAAAACCATATAAGGACCTATAAGAAGCTTTACTAAAAAGGAGAACCATATCGGATTAGCAGTTAGTGAGATCCTTTACTACAGACAAAAAAGCTTACTACTTTATATAATAGGATGGAGCAAGTTTTGTTTATGAAGTTATCGCGAGTTAGTTTTTTCTTTAACTGAATAATCTTCATTGGATTTCCTTTTTTTATTTTAAGTACATTGCAGAGTAGTTTGGGTAAAAGAAGACAGTATCTTTCTATTTTATTACATTAACATTGCTTCCTTTACTTGATTTAGTTAGTTTTTTGTTTTGTGTGTTGTTTTTGTTCCCAATGAAAAAGTACTTTAAGGTTTCAAGACCACTTAAAGCCACCTTTGGAATTGGTTTGTTACAAAATTTCTTGAAACCTTAAATACTTTTTCAGGATGGCTACAACGCATTGAATATAATGCAAATATTGTCCAAACCCATTGCTACCATGATTCAGGAGGAGGACGTCAAGGGTATCCCCAACTTCTGGTTGACAATCTTCAAGAACGTGGAAATGTTGGCAGAAATGGTGCAGGACTATGATGAACCTATCCTGGAAAAGTTGGAGGATGTTACCGTGAAAATCCACGAGAAGCCTGCCATGGGATTCACCATCAATTTTCACTTTCAGGTTGGTTTACCTGTGTAATACATTGATAGAACTCCGGAGCTCCAGGCCTCCAGGTTCCGGAGCTCCAGGCTTCCAGGTGGTTGATGTACAGATAAAAACAGGGGTGTATATTCTGCACAAGATTTATTTTTTTTCCCCTGCTACAAATTTTTTTATTTTTTTCCCCTCCTAGATTTTTCTTAAAAAGTAGGGGGGGGGGGGAATAGAAAAATATTTATAGAACTCTATATTATATTTATTTTATCCCTCCTACCACACACTTTTTAGTTTTTTTTAACCAAATAGGGGGGCGAAATGGAAAAAATGTTTTCAGTTTTCTTAATTTTTACATTTTTTTTCCCTCCAACCACTTATTTTTTATTTCCCCTCCCCCCCCCCCCTGAGCCGGGGATCCCATGCAGAATATACACCCCTGGATAAAAATGAAAAAAATTAAGAGTTAGAGGTCAGCTGATGAATATGCATATTTTGTTATATAAGTTGACCTCTAACTCTTTTTTTTTAATTTGTTTTTTTCATTTTCACCTGTACAGAGACCATCTGGAGGCCTGGAGCTCCGGAACCTGGAGGCCTATCTAAAAAATCCTAAAGTTGCGGGTATTTCATCCTATAAGATTGATTTATTTCATATATCCACCCCCCTACTTACTTTTTAGTAGCGAAGCTACTCTATAATTCACTTTGTCCGTCCGTCAGTCACGTCCGTCCGTCAGTCAGTCCGTCCGTAACGCTATGGGGGAAATGGGTTTTACTCAGCTCCTATAAAAGATAGAATGCTGAAATTTTTTGACAACATTCCCATCATTAAGGAGAACAATTGACTATAAAACATCATTGGCGTTCGGACCGATTTTTAGCAGATTTTAGGCTATTTTTATATTTTTCACATTTTTCTCCATATCTTCAGTGTTTATGGTCTGATTTTCAAATTTTTTTCAGTTACATATATCAAAATTAAATTTCCCGTCTTTTAAACAAAATAGCCATGACAGCCAGACTGCCTTTTTGGCAGGTTTTGGCTATTTTTATATATTTAACACTTTTTTCCATATCTTCAGTGTATTGTATATGGTCCGATTTTCCAAATTTTTTAAGTTAAGGATTTAAAAATTAAATTTTTTGTCGTTTTAATAAAACAACCATGACGGCCAGACTGCCTTTTATCAGGTTTTTGACTATTTTTATATGTTTTACATATTTCCCCATATTTTTGTTTATTTTGACTTTTTATGGGATATCAGTATCAAAATAATTTTTCCTATTGTTATGAGCATCTTTAAAAAAATTTACTTTGACCATCGTCATCATGCAAAATAAAACAAGGTTTCATGTCTATTTTATCCAATAAATCTATTCTTGATTTTAGTAAAAACCTTTTAAATCTACCTGTACGTATTCCCATCGACGATTTTTTGTGCTTCGCTACTTATGGATGTTGTCATCCTTGTTTTGGGATCCCAAGCAGATAAACATCCCTTAAACATACTTTTAAAAATACAACAACATTAACTAAATACTTTTCTTCTAGGAGAATGATTATTTCACAAATGGCGTATTAACAAAAGAGTATGAGATGAAGTGCGAACCCTTGGAAGATGATCCATTCAGCTTCGAGGGACCAGAAATTATCAAGTGCAAGGGATGCTCTATTGATTGGAAGAAAGGTAAATAGATTTTCTCGTATTCATTCGAATCCGGTGGATAGGAACCGGTTCTCATCCATACGAAAAAACTATGTTTAGCATTGTATTATATCCAGCTTTCTACGAATATAAAAATGTACAATCATAAGATTAAAACCAGTTTTTTAGCCGGTGACTTCGGCATCTCGGGGCTAAAAAAACTAGTTTTAATCTCATAATTGTACTTTCTATATCCGCGGAAAGCCGTTTATAATACGATGCGAGAAATAACTATTATCTAAAGTAGCAAGATATCATAAAAATAAGTAAAAATGACTAATATGGCGGGTTATCGAAAAATTTAAGGAACAATTAAGACATGAATGAATGCATTTACTGATTAAATGTTAATGTTCGTTTGTTCAACTGTCTTGTGAAGCTTTGCATTTATTGAGGTCATAAAAAAAAAATTTCTTGTTGCGATGCGTTGATAGTAATATAGAAAAATCGTAAGATTACAAACCTAATAATATCCGCTGTATTTTAATCGGTTAGCAGCCAAAATGAAAAATCCTGTATAGCATCGTATTGTAGACAACTTTCCACGAATATTAAAACAAAATTTGAAAAATTAATACCAATGTTACCCTAGGAACTTCATCCTCTAACAAAACGGATTTTAATCTTAATTTTTTTAAATATCCGCGGAAGGCTGAAAATAATACGGTGCGATAAATAACTAAAACTTTATTTGAATCGATGTGTTTTTAGGAAAGAATATTACAGTGAAGACTGTTAAGAAGAAGCAGAAGCATAAAAACAAGGGCAACGTTAGAACCATCACAAAACAGGTAAAAACATTCTTAGTCTAAAAAGATACTTCGGTGGAAAAGAGTTTTCTTGTATTTTTCTATCTGCCCAATTGTATTTTTCCTTTTCCTACCAATTTTTAGTTGATGGCTATCTGTTTTATTTTATAAATGTCGACGACCCTATCGGCATTAGTATATCAATTTAAAACTGGATAAATAAGGTTATATTTTCCGTTTTGGCTGGAGGTACTCCACTCCAAAATAGATTTTACCCTTCTCTGAACCTCTCGAAAAGTTTTACTTTTTAGAAGAACTTGGGGTTAGCGAGATTCTTCGTTACCATATATTCAGTCTCTAGCATGCCACAGCTTTGTTGAGGCTCGAACCTTAAGCAACAAACTAACATGTGTATTAATTTCAGGTTAAGGCCGACAGTTTTTTCAACTTCTTCGGTCCTCCCGAGGTTCCTGATGATCCCAAGGCCGAGGTGGATGAGGAAACACAAGCTCTTCTTACTGCCGACTTCGAGATTGGTCATTATATCAAGTGAGTAGTACAGTTTTTTTTCCAATATGGCTTTGAAATCGACAAATATCCGGTGGTCCTGGATAAGAACCGGTTCTCGGCCACACTGAAAAATCGTGTATCGTATTATATCCAGTTTTCTACGAATATAAAAAGGTACAATTATAAGATTAAAACCAGTTTTGTTAGTCGGTGCCATCTGTATCCAGGGGTGTATATTTTTAAAATTGACCCTGCTGAGGAGGGGGGGGGGGGGGTAAAATAAATGAAAAATATGTTGTTGGGGGGGGGGGGGGGTGAAAAAATTAAGACAAATGAAAACATTTATTCTATTTTTCTCTCATCCTTTGTGAAAAAAAAACTAAAATAATGTGTGGGAAGGGAGATAATATAAATAAAATAAAGAGTTTTGAAATTTTTTAAAATTTTACCCCTTCCTTGCTTGAAAAAAAAACCAGGAGGGAAAAAAATGAAAAAATTGCAGCAGGGGAAAAAATAAATCTTGTGCAGAATATACACCCCTGTCTGTATCTGTAGGCCAACAAAACTGGTTTTAATCTTATAATTAATAATTTTTATATCCGCGGAAAGCTGTTTATAATACGATGCGAACGCCAATTAGTGCAGCTATACAAACCACTAATTTCAGATAATATGTATATTAGTATTTTTTTCTCACAGTCTCGTGCAAAGATACTCATCATTGGTTGTGAACCCTTGAGTTGGTCAAAAAAAAGCAAAGGTCCTTTCCAATTTTCATGAATTTTGATTGATTGGCTCATTGATTTGAGTGTCCAAATGTTTCAACCACTAATACAGAAAGAGAATTTTTGTTTATAATTATTGGGGATGTATATCAACTTATCGGCCATTGTGTTCTCCCTTTAGAGATCCCAGAGCTGAATCTTTAAATGTGTAGCCGTTGCCGCTGCCAGAGGTACAGCCACTAACCAAAAAGCGATCTATAAATCAAATTGGCTACTCGTGGCCAGTGGCCACGGCTATATCCGATCTTTAAATCACAACCACTTAATTTTTAGTAACTATATTAAATAAAAAATATTAGTACGTAAAAACTTAACATTTAAAGATCTATGTTTTTTGGCAGCACTGGCAGTGGTGACGGCTACAGCTACGGCAACGGCTACACATTTAAAGATCCAGCTCTGGTCGCATGTCATTTCGTAACAGCCAGTCGATAGACCGGTTCAGCCCAAACCTATGCTGTATCGGTAGAGTACTATGGCTAGATCATATATTTTCTAAACAACAATCAAATTGCCACATGCTTTATCATCACAGAGTGTTGGTATTGGTGTTTAGTACATTTTTATAGTTTAGAATATGAGTGGATTTTTATGGACTTTTTCCCCGTTAGGAAAACTGAAATGGATTGCATTTTGTCTTATTAGCGAATATGCCTCTAGGGGCAATTTGAGTGGGGTTATGTCGACCGCTATTATTCAATTCAAAAAGAAGATAAAGAAATACTTCTCAGTACGTATAAAAGCTACGTTGTAAAGGAGAATCATATTGGTTCAGTGGTTTGTGAGATCCTTCGATACACAAAGTCACTTTTAAATAAGAATTAATAGTTATTTCTCGCATCGTATTATAAACATCTTTCCGTGGATATAAAAATGTACAATTATAAGATTAATACCAGTCTTTTAGCCCCGAGATGCCGAAGGCACGTGCTAAAAATGGTTTTAATCTTATGATTGTACATTTTTATATTCGTAGAAAACTGGATATAATACGATGCTAGACATAGTTTTTTTTCGTATGGTTGAGAACCGGTTCTAATCCACCGGATAATAATCGGTTTCGAATGAATACGAGAATAGTTATTTCTCGCAGTATTTTAAACAGCTTTCCGCGGATATAGAATGTACAATTATAAGATTAAAACCAGTTTTTTAGCCCCGAGGTGCCGAAGGCACGGGCTTAATATAATTAATATAATATAATATAATATATAATATAATATAATTTTTATATTCGTAGAAAGCTGGATATAATACGATGCTAGACATAGTTTTTTCGTATGGATGAGAACCGGTTCTTATCCACCGGATACGAATGAATACGGGAAAAATTAAACTTTTATGCCAGTCGATAGACCGATTCAGTATGCTTTTGCTGAATTGGTAGAGTTCATGGCTAGATAAAATTATTTTTCATACAAATTGCCACAGACTTTTCTCAAATAGAGTTTTGGTATTGAAAAATAATACACTATTTTTTTTATTGGGGATTGGTCAATGGAAGTTCTATTTAGATCTTTGTAAAAACTTTAATTGTCTATGTTTTAGAAGTTTTTCCCATTTGTTTTTTTCGGCGTTATCCTCTGACAAAAATATGACTGGCCGAGAACAAAGATTTTTTTACAATTAGGTTATGTTGTAGGCTAGGGGGCCGAGCGCTGCGGCTTTGTAGGTCAAAGCGCCGCGGCCAGAGTCAGTTTTGTTTGGGGGGAAGGGGGCAAAATTTTCAAAATTTAATTCTTAATAGGATAATTCCGTTTTTTTCCTTCATTAATAGAAATAAGATTGGTAATTAAGATCTCCTAAACAGATATCTTTTTTTTAGTGAGAGGATAATACCCCGTGCTGTTCTGTATTTTACTGGTGAGGCTCTGGAGGAGGATAGTGAGTATGATGAGGAGGAATCTGATCAGGACGATGATGATGAAGAAGGTAATGACATTTGTTAAAAGCTAAGACTTGTTGGCCGAGGTGATAGGTTCGAACCTCTGCCCAAACCGCGTCTCTACTAATAACTACTGTTTTGGGGGGAATGGCTAGATTTAAAAACAGGCGTAACTCATTACTATTCATTGTTAGGTAAATTGTTTGTCTGAGCTGTTTAAACAGTTCCTTGCTTTATTAATTTGGTATTTACTATTTATAGATTAGTACATTTATTAGGCTAAGGGTATCATACAACTTACTAAATTAGAGAATTATATAATAATACCTATTCTTTTTGTTAATAAAACCTCGAAAACTTTTGACCTATATATAAAAAAAAATATTAGAATTTTACATTTTCTGTCTTTTTTTCCTCCTGATTTTGCAAATTTTTATGCTGAAACTATTATAGTATTGTATCTTAATTTTTTTCAGACTCCGATGCAGACCCAGATTTTGATCCCAAAGATGCAAAAGAAACTCCTGAATGTCACCAACAATAGAATAAACCTTTCCTCCATACATAACCAGCAGAATTTAGTCTGCCAGGTTCTACAAACTAAATTCTCCAGCAGCAATACAAACCATGAAAAATCTCCGAAAAACTTAATTGTATACATTGAACTTGAAAGCCAAAACTGTAAAATATCTGTCTAATCTAAAGAGATAAGGGGATGGGATAATGGATGATAAATAATCTCCCCCAAATAAGATCTTTTTTTTGGTACCTTTTTAACCAACAACTTGAGAAATTATGTAGGGGTATTAATTTGAATTCTATTGACCCATCTCTTTTCTCTGTCCAAAGCCTTGTAATTTTTTTCATTTCTATTATGCAATTGCAAAGTACTCATTTTTATTCCTTTATGTATTAAAGATTCTTTTTGCTCATTTTCAAAGCAATATTTACAAGTAAAATAAGGTAAAAGTTTTTTGGAAATTAAAAAATTCTACAAATGTTCAAGTTTCTATATATATGTAAATTCTTTATTACAAAGAAGTTTATAAATTAACTTTCTTTCGCATTTACTGTGATTTTTTTTAAATATGAGATATTTTTATTCTTATTATTTAGTCTCAGAATCTGTCCTTGAAAAATATTTTAATACATGTATTCTAGACGTTGAAATATTTTTTCCTTGTTTTACTAGCGAAACTACCCTATAATTCAAAATGTCTGTTCGTCCGTAACGTAATTGGGAAAATGTGATTTTATAATCCTTTTTTTGTGGAGTTGTCCTCTAGTATTGTACTTCTAGTATACCATTTACTTGGCAAGTCTTGCTGCTAAAGATAATCATAAACCTGTAAAGATTTTGTGATTATTTAATTATTCTTGCTGGATAAAATATTTATTGAGTTGCTGTAATTGAAGGCGTAGAATCTGCAAAAAGTGCTGGCATTAAAGTTATTAAGCATGTTTTTTAACAATCTAAATGAAACGATTGGTTATCGCATCGTAAAGCGCGGTTGTTCCAAAGTCTTAATATAACGGTTGCTCAATCGTTGGCTCCTTTAACATAAGGGTTAAAGTACCCTCTCACAAAATAGTTTTAAACCTTCTTTAACTCTATGAGAATTCCCTGTAAAGGAGAATCATGTGATCGGTTCAGTGCAGTGGTTAGAGATTTTTCAATTATATACATCCTGTTACTTTATTAAAACGTCACTAAAAAATCATGTTCGCCATGTTTTTTTTTAAGAAAAAAACTTTAATAGTTATTTCTCGCATCGTATTATAAATGGCTTGCCGCGGTTATAGAACTTACAATTTTTAGATTAAAACTAGTTTTTTTGGATTTAATACGATGCTAGACATAGTTTTTTCGTATGGATGAGAATCGGTTCCTATCCACCGGATTCGAATGAATACGAAAAAAGAAATATTTTGATGAAAAAGTATGTAGTCAATCCGGTAAAATTCGACCTACCATCATAGAATGACTTTTTCCTCTATGTTACTATAGAACAACCGATAAAAATAAAAGCAAAGTTGTCATTACCTAGGCTTCAATACCTAATGTTTTTAATGATTTTTTTGCAAGATTAATTTTAAGGGTCTGTGTTTAATTAAAAACATAAAATGTAAAACAGTAGTAAATCAGATACTAATTTTAGTAAAATGATTGTAAATGATGCAACTTACAATTGGAGATGATGTGAACTGTTGCGCTTAGACAGCTTTCCGTCGATAGTAAAATGAAAACACCTAAGTCACGTACTAACAAAACTAGTTTTATGATTTTTTTCGTGAAAGAGTGTAAGTAATACGATACTTTACATGATTTTTCGGCATAGATGAGAATTGATTCTAATCCAGCGGATATAAATCAATTTTTGACTAAAGTTAAACATTATTTTCTAAAATTTATTATTTAACATTGCAAATTTGACAAAACTAAACAAAATATAATAAAAATTGCAAATATTTTCAAAGTCCATTGCTTCAGTTTTGATGTAAAAAGGTACTTCAAAATGTAATTGAAAAAAGAAGAATCTGTTATTTGAAGAAATTCAAGATTAAAGCTGCCCCCTAGAGAACTCAAGGGGCGTAGCCGCTAGAATCGGATAATATTTTAATAGTAATACTGATAATGTTAAAATAAGATCATGTAAATAAAAGGAATGTGTTACATAAATTTTGGTACATTAGAATAATATCAAACTAAAATTAACATAAATAAATGTGTTAAACAATTAAAATTGTTAGATATAAATTTTGATTACAATTTTAAGGGCACATTTTAAGTATAGTCAATATTTTTGACCTGTGCTTTTTCTTCCAGAGAGAGGGGACAATGGGCTATTATACTAGTCCCAAAAGTTTAACAAAAACGTTTTCTCATTCGTTGGCTTAAAAACTTTGGGGACTGATTGGTTGGTTTATTAGGTTTAGTGTTCAAACGTTTCCTAAGACTAGAAAGGATGAACTGATAAAAAAAAGACTAAAATAGTTTGATTAAAAGTTAGGACAGTTCTAGATTTACCTAACCAACAAATAAAGATTTAGCAATAGTACCCAAAGTTTTCAAGCCGATGAATCATAGGAGACAATGTGTACACATAACATTGGGTACCAGAGGTGGATTCTTAAAAAAAAATTGCCCCACTAATCGCTTAGTGGGGCAAAATTGGTTTGAGAAAAAATCCACCAAAATCACATTAAAAATCTACAAAAATTAAACAAAATCATAGAGGGGTTATTAACATAAGATTTTATTTAATTTTTGTAGATTTTTTATGTGATTTTGGAGGATTTTTCACGAAAACAATTTTGCCCCACTAAGCGATTAGTGGGGCAAATTTTTTTTAAAGAATCCACCTTAGTACAATCTATATTCTGAAGTCCCCCCCCCCCCTCCCTCCCTGGGTACAACTCACGCCTAAACTAGACAAGTTAAAATTAAATACAAATACATAGAAAAAAATGCTTACACTAATAAGTCTTCAATTGAAAGCGACATTTTTAATGACATGTAAAGCTTTACAAGAACATTTTAAAAATGATGAATATTAAAAAAGTTATTTATAGCATCGTAATATAGACAGCTTTCAGTGAATATCAAAATGAAAAATTTTACATTAAACCAATTTTGTTTGCCCACAGTGGCCGAAGGCCCGGGCTACCAGAACTGGTATTGATTTGATATAATTATTTACAGAAAATTTTCTGTAATACGATGTTATACATAATTTTTTAGTATCATTTAATGAAATAAATATTCTAATTATATCTTAGAATGGAGAAACTAAAAATTAGAATACAGATTCTTAAAAAGCGTCAAACTAAATTTTTGTGTTGATTCAAAAGTTTGTGTGGGAGGGTAATAAAAGTTTTATGGGGGGAGGGGGGTGGACTGGACATTCCTGTTTTTTGAATGAACACAAATTTAATTCTTATAGCGTTGAGAAAATCAAAAAGATTTTATGTTTTTGAAAAGGTAAAAAAAAGTTTATAAATACTCACAAATTTAAAGTCTAATACTTGTAAAAATGTACTAAGTGTAATTAATAAGGTTAACATTGGTACATATAGGAAACATTGTTGCTGTGTGCATATAAAGAAAATATGGATTTCAAGCTGGGCTAGGTTTGTTCCATGTTCAAGGAATTCTTCCAATTTTGTGTTTTGTCACATTCGAGGTTTCAAATAGTTATTTATCGCATCGTATCATAAACAGCTTTCCGCGGATATAAAAATGGCTTTAACCTATATGACATATGTACATTTTTATATTCGTAGAAAACTGGATATAATACGATGCTATAAATAAGGGAGGAGTAGGTTGCGCTAAAAATCCGTAAATGTGTCGTGAGTTTTTAAGGCTTAACAAGGATGACAACATCCATAAAAGCGAAGCACTGAAACGGTAGGACAAACGGACATTAACACTTGTATAGTGTTAGAACTTAATTATCATAATTAAATGTATAAGAGTCAAAGCAAAATTGTAAGTAAATTTGTTGTAAAACTGCTTGATACAGGATAATTTTTATGGACATACTTACATTTTTAGGGCTTGATTATAGAGTTGCTTCACTTATTACATTATACTTTGTTGTCCTAGGAATCAATATACCAAAAATCAGATCAATCCGATGATTTGATCACATAAAAATTTGTTGTTAAAAAAGTAAAAAAATCAACATGTTTAAAATGGACGTACGGACATTTTGGTAATGATTATAGAGTTGATACGCTTTCTAAATCGTACCTAACTACTAAAGGAATCACCATGCAAAATTTTAAATCGATAGGACAATTCTAACATGCCTAAATTAACGGAAAAAGCTATCCGTTACGGACGTACGGACGGACCGACCCTAATTATAGAAAAGCTTCGCTTTTAAAAATAGTAGTAGAACGGTAATATTCACTAAATATGTGTATTTCTTATTGAAAAGAACTTTAGACAAAAAAATTTATCGTTCTACTACTGTTTTTAACTTACAACTCACAACCTTTACGGATTTTTAGCGCAACCTACTCATCCCTTTTCAGTATGACTGAGAATCGGTTCTAATCCATTGGATATTAACTGGTTTCGAAGCGATACTGTAAATTATTTTCTACATTTCTTGTGCAAAAGGATAAATAATTGTACAATTATCTATGTGGTACTTATAATTAATAAAATTGGTACCAATTTCTAGTACATTACAAAAAAAAGAGGATTCCAACTGGAACCAATTATTTGTATATTGTATAAACAATGATCCCAAATGGTTCCAATTATATGAACTGTGCATTTAAAACAAGGATGACAACATTCATAAAAGCGAAGCACAGAAACGGTAGGACAAACGGACACTAATACTTATATAGTGTCAGAATAATCAGAATATATAAATGTATACGAGTCGAAGCAAAATTGTAAGTAAATTTGTTGAAGGACTGCTTGATTTTTTAGAATAATGTTTATGGACATACTTACATTTTTAGGATTTGACTATCGCTGCTTATAATATTGTACTTTGTTGTCCCAGGAATCAGTATATCAAAAATCAGATAAATCGGATAATTAGATCACATAAAAATTTGTTGTTAAAAAGTAAAAAATTAACATGTTTAAAATGGACGTACGGACATTCTGGTAACGACTATAGAGTTGCTACGCTTTCTAAATCATACCTAACTACTACAGGAATCATCATGAAAAGTTTGAAATCGATAGGACAATTCTAACATGCCTAAATTAACAAAAAAAGCTATCCGTTCCGGACGGACTGACCGACCCTGATTATAGAAAAGCTTCGCTTTTAAAAATGGTACCAATTATAAATATGGTACAATACACAATACATACATAATCACTGTGGGCTAGAATTGAATCAAGACAAAAGTAAGTGCCGAGCCCTGGGACCTATGTATGGTGAAAATAGACATAAAACCATGATGATTCCAGGTAAAACCAAAATATTTCAGCGTGACCTTTGCAAAGCAAGTGATAAAAATGGCCATTTATTAACTCCCTTCAGGAGGGGTTTTATGAAGAACTTTATAAAAGCAAAGTTGTTCAAAATTTAAAATAAATAATATTGCTTTTCTTGTCATGATTATGCGGCATCTCCTAGGGAGTGAAAATTAAACTTGAAATTTCAAATCTAATTTTCTCAAAAAGCCCCCGCTGAAATAATTTGGTTTTACCTGGAATCATAGGCGTCCAAGGGGGGGGGGGGTAATGGGCCATTTGGCACCCCCAAAATTTTGTGAACAATACCCCCCCCAAAAAAAATTACCCCTACCCTGGGGGTGCCGTAGGCACCCCCAACGATTTTGGGGGGGGGTATTTACCCCCCCAAACCATTTTTGGGGGGGGGGGTAATTACCCCCCCCCAAAATAAATGTTCTTTAAAAAAGATTTTTTGAGGGGGGGTATTTACCCCCCCCCCCAAATTGAATGTTCTTAAAAAAAAAATTTTACTGTCCAACCAGTTAAAACAGTTCTTAACCATGATAACAAAAAATTTAATAGTTTGATCATGTTTTATTTGCTTGGGCCTTTATAAGGGCTAAACCATCCCGGGGATCTATGATGTAATTGTAAAGCACTGAAGATTCCATAAAATAGATACCTAACTAAATTAAATATTTCATTAAATAATGAAAAAGAATTTCTATAGGCGATTTCTTTTGGGAGGATGTCAGGGTGTCTCAAAACTAGTTATAAAACTTACCAGGACCTATAAGACGCTTCACTTTAAAGTAAAATCATATTGGTTCATTGGTTAGTGAGTTAATTATTGTATTTTTATGTTCTAAAGAATGAGATACTACTATATATTTGAATAGTAGTGGCGCCCTTAGCATCTAAGAACTCGTGTTTTCTAAAGGGTAAAAAGGGAGGAGAAAAATAGCCTAAAACCACTCAAAGGATTGACCTATAATAGTGTGGAACCATCATGGGATCTATGTGAAGCTTTCCTAAAAAGGAGAACTCAGTATTAAAAAAAATGAAATCTGAAGCTTTAGTCAAATAAATCATATTGGTTCATTGGTTAGTGAGTTAATTATTGTATTTTTATGTTCTAAAGAATGAGATACTACTATATATTTGAATAGTAGTGGCGCCCTTAGCATCTAAGAACTCGTGTTTTCTAAAGGGTAAAAAGGGAGGAGAAAAATAGCCTAAAACCACTCAAAGGATTGACCTATAATAGTGTGGAACCATCATGGGATCTATGTGAAGCTTTCCTAAAAAGGAGAACTCAGTATTAAAAAAAATGAAATCTGAAGCTTTAGTCAAATAAACCTTACTTACTACTTTATGTTATAAGATAGTACTTATTAACTTAATAGATTAGGTAGGTGCTTTTTTACATAATTAAATTACCCCCCCCAAAAATTTTACCCCCGGGGTAAATTAGTTTGGGGGGGGGTAATTACCCCCCCCCAACAGAGTTGGGGGGAGTATTTACCCCCCCCAACAGATTTTAGGGGGGGTAATTACCCCCCCCAATCAAATTTTACCCCCGGGGTAAAAATTTTGGGGGGGGTAAAAAAAAATTTCGGCGCGCTTCGCTCGCCATTTTACCCCCCCAAAACACGAATTACCCCCCCCCCCCTAAAATGTTTTACCCCCCACCCCCCAAAAAAAAGCTTGGACGCCCCTGCCTGGAATCATCATAGTTTTATGTCTATTTTCAACATACATAGGTCCCAGGGCTCGGCACTTACTTTTGTCTTGATTCAATTCTAGCCCACAGTGTAATATTTCCACTATTTGCAGTAAATATGAATCCTCTTAGTTCCAATTATATGTGCAGTAAACTATAATACAAATGATTCCAACTGGTTATAATTATTTGTGCATAATTGCTGGAACAGGCAGAGGTGCCTCCACTGTTAAGATTCCATCCTGAAAAGAAAATATGTTAAAAGGGATGGTTGCATGAAGTGCATTTAAAAAGTTTGATAGCAAGCATAAGTTACAAGAATACCAACTAACATATGAAGTTTTGTAATACAATAAATAGCAATGAATTAGACATCACCAAAATATTCATCATACTGTTTTGATGAAAACAGAACAGCCATTTGTGTTGAATAATGCATATATCCAAAAAATATGATTTTCAAGTGTTAAAATTTAAAATTTTTAGAACTACCTGGTAGAAATTTGAATTTCTCTCAAATATATGTCCCCAAGGACTTTGTTTTCAAATAAGTAAGAAGGAACATAAAATAGTCTAAAACCATCTCAAGGCTTAAATATATAAATAAGATACCAGCCTAAAACCATCCCGGGATCTATGTTAATCTCCTCTAAAAAGTAGAACTCAATCAGTTAAGTTAAGTATTGAAATCTTAAGTTTCAGACAAAAAAAAACTTTCTACTATATATATTAAACAATTGTTATGTAATAAAAAGATTAAATTACTCAATCTTTATATGTATTTTCACTAAACTAAAATTGTAGCATAATTCCAATAATGTGTTGAAAAATTAATTCGCCTATTGTTTGCTGAACATTAGCAAATATTATTGTGCATAACGACGTAAAAACCCAAAAAAGTTTTAAGCACCAATTTTTTTTTTCGTAGCGAAGCTCCTCTATAAATCATTTTGTCTGTCCGCCTTCCATAACACTAATGGGTAAATATATATTAGCCAGGTACTATTTTTTTTTTTCTCAGGTTGGCGACTAATTCCCATCACCAATATGCACATCTTGAATAAAATCAAGTTTTGAGTATCCTTTTAAAAAGCGAAGCTTTTCTATAATTAGGGTCGGTTCGTCCGTCCGTCCGTCCGTAACGGATAGCTTTTTTCGCTAATTTAGGCATGTTAGAATTGTCCTATTGATTTCAAACTTTACATGGTGATTCCTGTAGTAGTAAGGTACGATTTAGAAAGCGTAGCAACTCTATAATCATTACCAGAATGTCCGTACGTCCATTTAAACATGTTGATTTTTTTACTTTTTTAACAACAAATTTTTATGTGATCTAATAATCCGATTGATCTGATTTTTGGTATACTGATTCCTGGGACAACAAAGTACAATATTATAAGCGAAGTAAACTTTATAATCAAGTCCTAAAAATGTAAGTATGTCCATAAACATTATTTTGTATCAAGCAGTTTTTCAACAATTTTACTTACAATTTTGCTTCGACATTTATACATTATATTCTGATTATTCAGTTCTGACACTATACAAGTGTTAGTGTCCGTTTGTCCTACCGTTTCAGTGCTTCGCTTTTATGGATGTTGTCATCCTTGTTTATAGTTATTTTGATATCAATATGAAATTTATGATCATACTTTTAATAATATTAAATGCGTTGTTACTCCCTATTTGGCCGTCTGACCTGTTGAGCTTTGCTTTTATGGAGGTTGTTTTAAATATTTTAAAAATATATTATTTAAAAATGTTCAACATTGGGCTCTGTCAGGGAGGAAGGGAGGGGACAATGGGCAATTAATTCAATTTGAGAGTTTTCGCTGAAAAGCCATAAAAAAACCAGATTTATCCAGAAAATTTTAAAGTGTATAGGGTTATGTAAATTAGATAACTCAAAATGAGAAAGAGTTCTAATAAGAAAAGCACCTACTTATAAATTATATTACCAGTACATCACAATCAAGTAAACATTCTGTAATCTATCACTTGAAAAATTGCCCTTAGAACATCTTTATCCCCTCCCTAGATATGATTAACTAACACCAAAATTCAAGAGGGTTTTTGATTGTTTATTACACAAATATCACAGTAGAGTTTCTAGACATGAAATGACATTTTCTTGGGGAAAAATATTTGTTAGAACCAGCCGAAATAATTCTATACAACATAATTTTTTTGTCTGCTAGAATTTGTGTTAATTGTTTCATTCATAACAAATTCCGCGGCAACTGTGCGCTAGTCCTTAAGGTCCCCAAATTCAGTCAAAATCCTTCACGAACACTTTAAGCTAGGCACCAAGGTTTGAAACCCTAAAATATTAAATATTTGATCCATTGTGCCCTCCCTTCCTCCCTGGGGTCCTTAATTGTTCCAGCGGAACATTAGGGAACAAGGGGGGAGGGAACAACCATGAACATTTTAGTTTTGAAAAGAAGAAGTTAAAAAATTCTTTGGATGAAGGAAAAGGTATTTTTTCCAAGGGCGATTTCTTTAGGGATGTACCCTCCTCCATGTTTATAAACCTTCCCTGGACCTATGAGAAGCATTACTTAAAAGGAAGAACCATTTCAATCAATGCTGCATTTAATACGATCCTTCGATACAAACACACAGACAGAGAAACAGATACACAACAGGAATCTAACGGGATAGGACATGGTAGATATACATCCCCAATGTTGATACCCCCTTTGTAAATAACTATTACTGAGTGGTTGAAACGATTTGACTGACACTGAAAAAAATTAACCAACTAATGAAAATTCAAATAAAGTCCCCAAAATTGTTAAGCCAACAAATAAGAAAACGTTATCATAAAACTTTGGGAACACTAGTGTAATAAACAGCCCAATTTCTACTCACTCCCTGGAAAAACAAACATACCTTCTACTTTTATTTAAGGATACCTTTGAAAGGGAAGATTTGATTTGCTCAGGATCAGTTCCCTGTGGCAGGAGAAACTCACGGTTATATTCACGGTACACAGATCTACAAACAATATGACTCTGTTATTAATATTAATATGAGCAGCTACGCCCCTAGAGGCACTTGAGGAAATTCTAGTTTTAAACAAACAAAAAATTGCTTTCTTACTATGGAAGATTTCTCTTAGGATGGTTAGTGGCACCATACACCAAAATATTTATAAACCTTCCTAGGAAATATATGAGAATCAACATTGTATAGGAGCACCATATCGGTTCAGATATTAGCGAGATCCTTAGACAGACACACAGACTTACCGATACTTTTAAATATACAAGGAAAATATTTTAGGTTAGCTGTAGTTGATTTTGGGGTTATCTCGATCTTTTCCTTCAAAATAACAACAAAATAAGGGTGTGAGTAGCGGTAAAACAGTAGGGCTTATTAGATTGTTAAATTTATATATCCATAATACAGAGTAGAACGATGTCTGTCTGTTTGTTTGTCTGTTAGTTTGTAGCGAAGGATCTCGCTAACCGCTGAACAGATCGGGTTCTCCTTTACAGGGTAGCTTCTCATAGGTCCCGGGAAGGTTTATAACTATTTTCTTGGGGGGTGGGACACCCCCAACTTCCCCAAAATGAAAAATACCCCCCCCCACAAAAAAACTTTTTTTTTTTAAACTAAAAATAAGATAGTGGGATCGACTAACCCCCTTCCCTCCCCCCCCAAAAAAAAAAATTTTTCTTTTTTATTTTAAATCTAAAATACGAAAATTGGTTTGATCAAACCTCTTGGGGCAAAGCCCCTAGAGGCTAGGGGCGAAGCCGCTAGTCTTATAAATTGTATCTCATCAGGATACATGAGAACTTGAATGTCAACACAACCGAAATAAAAAAAAACTAAGGATCATGGAAAGAAAACGAAGTGGCGGGTTTCGTCGTATTTTCACATTAGCTGCTCTGCTATTTATAGCCCCTGGAGGGGGCTTTGACCCTGCAGAGCCAATTTCCTAACCCTCTGGGGCAATCATTAACATTTACCTAACCTAACCTATCAAAAGCAACTGTGAAAATACGACGAAACCCGCAACTTCGTTTTCTTTCCATGTTATCCTGCACTAACCTTCCATCCTTGTTTTCTTCATGTTTAGCCTGGACCAAAAGTTTGTTATCAATTGTCTTGACAATTATCTCCTCTGGTCCATATTGGGATACATCAAACCTACAATATTGATAAGATAAACTGATAATTTTTTAAAAAATAAATTGATTAGTAATAGTTCATAAAAGCTTGTACCAAATGATTTAAAGGATTATTTAAAGAAATGTTTAAAAAGCCTTAATTTAGCTTTATTTGACCTGCCTGTCTTATGAAAGCTCAATGTTAATATCTTGCCCTTGTTCTTTTGTGTATGACAGGTGACCACCATAAAGGCATAGTTCATTTTTTTAAAAGCAAATACACATAATAAAAAGCTCAAACAATAAATATTTCCAAGTGTCATTTATAAAAATTATAAATGTCCCCCACCCCCGCCCCCCTTTACAATAAATAATAGGCTGGTTTAATTTTACCTTAATTTAAGTTCCTTTTCACCAGCAATTTCACTCTTTTCCTTCTCATGCAGCAATGGAGAATCCAAATTCTATAAGCACAAAAGATTTATTCATTTGAAATTAAACATGAACAATTTTGCTTAATATATACAGTAAGTTCAAGCATTTTCTAAATTAAACAATGAATTAAGGAGGAATCAAATGGCTGATTTATTTTAAAAAACAAAGTACAATATACAATGATATATAGGTGTCCATTAAATTTTTTTTTTAAATTCATTATAATATAATAATTAAAAATTAAGTTAAACATTATAGTAAAGTCAAGAGATACATCAATACAAAAAATATCTATGTTCATGGTTCTTGAGCTGTTCAAAAAGACGATTTTTAAAATCTGGTTATTAATATTTAAGCATGAAAAAATTAAGTTATTAATTTTTTTGTCGAAGTATAATAATATTTAATTTTCTTAAAACTGTTTATTTTTAATTCATTATGATTGCATTCAAAAGATCAAAATAGAATTATAAATTTAACATATACCAACTTTCCATAAAATACAAATAAATAAAAGATGATGACAGAAAATTTAAGTTATTTCCAGCAATCAACTATTTGATCAACTTGTGTTTTGATCCCCATTTAAAAATATTTATGGCATCATCAGCCAAACTAACAGCACTCATGCCGAGCCAGAGACCAAGAGAGCTGCCTTGTTGCAGGGATAAACAGATAAGTAAATGGAAATAGAATTTTTAAAGTTAATAGTTCTATTCATAAAAAAACAGACACTTAAGATTTCAGTTTAAGACTAAACTTTTACAAAATCAAAATCTTCATTTAAAGAACAATAACATTTATGCATATTTTTTCCTATGCATAAACAAATAAACATATGCTAAAAATAATAAATTTAGAATCATTTACTTGTCCTTTATCCCTGTACCTATGTCAATTACAAGATCAAATCCAGTAAAAGTGATAACAGTAGCAGTATCCTTCACAGTGTAATCCAATACAAGTCTTACAGATGGTGTCTCATCAGGAGCAAGTTTCTTTTGGTACATTTTTCTGGCAATTGCTGTCATAGTTGTGCAAGGTCTCCTGCACTTCCAATCAACCTCATTGTTCATCATTAGGGGAAAGACAACATCTCTTATCTGTGTGTCAGTACCATCTGTGGATGCATTGTTAACAATTCCATTACAAATATCCTAAAATTTATGTTGATAAAACAAACAGACTAAAACAAGAAATAAAAACTTTTTGAACCTTGTAATTCTATAAAAGAAGGCATATGGAAAAGGTAGATCCAATTAGATTTGGTTGTTACACACAGCTAGCTTAAGCCAGGTACAGGTTTACCTGAGCACGCCAAAGAAACTGACTGGCAGGGGTGTTCTAGGAAGGTATTGTGAGTTCATAACCACTCTTACTTAAATCGTAGCTGTAGCTTCCCTACTATGATTTTTTTTCAAAATACATTTTCTTGGCTGCTGGGTTTCAATTTTTCTTTCATGAAATGAATTGTTTGTTTCAATGAGCTAGTTTACAAAGTTTAAAGAGCAAATCTATCTGTTAACTGGATATTTTAGTCATATAATCCAATCTATCAATGAAAAATGATAAAAAAATTCATATTCTTTTACTAATTATAAATTTTAAAGTAGATACTTTCAAGTTTATATAATCTACATTTAGGCTAATAAACCATCCTTATCTTTAATTTAATTGATGAAAGCAATGATAAAAGCCTGGTGAATCTGTATTGATTGTCCCATAATATTTCTGAGACAATTCTGAAAAACCTAGTATATTTTTAATTTCTCTACTGCAAATTATATCTTTGAAGTCAAAGATAAATAAGATTATTTTAAACTTAATCATCTAAACTATAATATGTCTGAAACAAGTAAACTGAAATAATCATAACACAACAAGAACAAACTTCTTAGTAGAAATTATATTTTGATTTATTCAAGCCTGCAAATTATATCATCAAAGATAGATGAGATTATTTTAAACTTATCATCTAAACTATAATATGAAACAAGTAAACTGAAAAAATCCTTACACTAACAGGCAAATATGGCATGGTCTGTGTCCATTGTGACAAAAAAAATAATGAGAGTAGGTGATACTGAAATAGTTTACATGGTATGTTTATTTCTCAAAAAACGCGCGGTTAGAGCTATACTACACAACAAGAACAAACTTCTTAGTAGAAATTATATTTTGCTTTATTCAAGCCTTCTAAATTCTAATCATTTGAGAGCTTCTGTATATTTAGTGAATGTGAACTATAACATTAACAACCCTGTGTTTCCAACTGGCAAATGCAGTACTTGTTGAAATATCTTAAGTACTGCCAAAAAATACTGGTAATTTAACTGAATTACTTGCTAGCCTAATAATAAAGATCTTATTCTGCAAAGAAGTACCTGTTCAGATGATAAAACGGAGCAGAAATGCAATTGTAATATTTGTTTGACTGCAAGATTCCAAAGATAGAAAAATGCAGGTCTGTATAGATCATCTGAATTAGTTTATCAGATTTTAAAAAAGAAGAGACCTTCTTTAATAATTTGTTCAACCAACAAGAAATTGGTTCTGGTATCAATTATCAATGTAATTTGAGTCAATTATCTGATCTATTGTTAAACATGTACTGATATTACCAGTCAGTAACTCTCAAATGATCAAAATTGAGAAGGCTTGAATAAATCAAAATATAATTTCTACTAAGAAGTTTGTTCTTGTTGTGTTATGATTATTTCAGTTTACTTGTTTCAGACATATTATAGTTTAGATGATTAAGTTTAAAATAATCTTATTTATCTTTGACTTCAAAGATATAATTTGCAGTAGAGAATTTAAAAATATACTAGGTGTTTCAGAATTGTCTCAGAAATATTTTGGGACAATCTGATACATATTCACCAGGCTTTTATCATTGCTTTCATCAATTAAATTAAAAATAAGGATGGTTTATTAGCCTAAATGTAAATTATATAACCTTGAAAGTATCTACTTTAAAATTTATAATTAGTAAAAGAATATGAATTCTTATATCATTTTTCATTGATGGATTGGATTATATGACTGAGATATCCAGTTAACAGATAGATTTGCTCTTTAAACTTTGTAAACTTTGTAAACTAGCTCACTGAAACAAACAATTCATTTCATGAAAGAAAAATTGAAACCCAGCAGCCAAGAAAATGTATTTTGAAAAAAATCATAGTAGGGAAGCTACAGCTACGATTTAAGTAAGAGTGGTTATGAACTCACAATACCTTCCTAGAACACCCCTGCCAGTCAGTTTCTTTGGCGTGCTCAGGTAAACCTGTACCTGGCTTAAGCTAGCTGTGTACATTCCCAATTAAAAACTTAAACTTAGACCTATTTCTAAATCATTTAGTGGATAGTTAGGAATCAAATCATGTCCATAATAGAATATTAATTTATTAAAAATAAAGATAAGCTGAATTTGCTGCTTGTCATGTGAAAAATTTAACTTTTTTTTGATGAACAAACTAATTCAAAACTTTTTATATTTATAATAGGTAATGAAATAAATTTAAATAACATTACTTACATTCTGATTGCTGGTCATCCAAGGGGGTATGCATTGAAATAATGGTTTCAATTTCTGAGACAATTCTTTCTGGATGCATTGAGCGAAACTTGATTCCCTGTAAGTGTCACATCCTTCATCAGGCAATAATGTTCTGCGCTTGATCTTTATTTTGAAGTATTGAAGATCAGAAGATTTAGTTTTAGAGCCAACGCTTCTTTTCTGGATCTTCTTACTTAGTTCCATTGAACTAGCCTCTGTTACTGTTGTATTAATCTCAATCAAATCATTTGAATAATTTCCTTTTAAAAGAGATTTTATAAAGATGAAATTACTTTTTTCTGTTGTAGCATTCTCTTCTGTAGCAGAAATGGCATCAGGTTTAGCCTCTTCCTTTTCTTCCTCAAAGATATCTAGGTGAATATCTGCGCCAGTAAATGATTCTTGAGGAATTGAAAAGTGTGTTACAAGAGAAGGATCTATAACAAACACTTCAACACTGACTGTTGAACTTATTTCCAAGAATCCAAGATTGTTTTTGAAATCAAGTTCTTTGGCCATTTTACAATTTCCATATAAGGGAATGAATATGTTTGATAGATTGACAGTGTTAGTTTCATTTGCAAAGAAAGAGGACTTAACATGATGTGTTAGATCAATTTCAAATTCCTCACTAAATATAATTTTCTTAGCTTCATCAAAGGTTAAACTTCCATCCAACCCTACCCAAGAGTACTGATTGTCAGGTAATCCTTCAGGTTTGCCAAGAAAAAAACTAAATGATCTTCTGTAGCCCAAATCTTTTAGGGCAGTTGAATTTTCTTTTATTTTAGGACAAATTACAACTACAGGTGGTTGATTCAAGTCAGAAAGGGCAACATCTGCTTCTGATACAGCAGTTGGTCTAGAGAAATACTTGTAGATAGATTGTGCTAGCTGGTACACACAAATAACTGTTGCAACCAACCGTATTAACCTTTTCAGGTTCATGGTTCTGAATAGACTAATATTGATATTGATAATATAATGTAAGTGCAAATATTAATTTTCTATGATTACATAATACACAAACCAATAACTGAAAAAACTGTGCAATATTAATCAAATCTATGAAATAAAACTAGAATTGGTAGGGTACCCAAAACCCCAAAATTATTTTTTGAAAGAGAATGAAAATATTGAAACTAAGAAATTCTAAAATTTAACCCCTTCCCATTTGGCTAAAATTTGGTTGTCCTGATTTCAAAATCTAACCATTATGTTTATTCAATACATTTTTAGTTCATTAAAGAAAATCTATATTCTTGTCAATATTGATGAAATTGCTAAAATATTCAAAAATTGTTTTATTACCTAACTTTAAGAATATAAAAACCATTGAAAAACTTTGTGCAAAAATAATTAATATACGTATTTACTTATGGCCATATGGTTTGGCAATGTGTAAATATGAATAATAGTTATTAATAATAACTTCTTTGGACTAATTCATATTGGCAGAACACTTATACACACACTATATGTTTTTAACAATAAGATTATTATTACATATAATTATGAACCATAAATTAATGTTAAAAATAAAAACAATGAATCATTTAAACAAGAAAAAATATAACATTTATATTATAATTATTAATCAAAAGGGAAAGATTAACAAGAGAAGATGATCATCACTGATTTTTCCATTGTCAAATAATCAATTTTTTTTGCATATCTTTTATTTCAAAAATATCTGTATCATAATTTTTTCTGAACTTAACTAAAAATAACATATTTTTAGAGGTATTACTTTCATTACCTGTATGAGCTCCAAGTCTTCCCTTTACTCCTGGTATCAAATATGTTCCAGAATATACTAGAATGTTACCTGTATGACCTCCATGTCTTCCCTTTACTCCTGGTATCAAATATGTTCCAGAATATACTAAAAAGTTACCTGAAGCCAAGCAGAATGACCTCCAAGTCTTCCCTTTACTCCTGGTATCAAATCAGGTTCTCCACTGCTTGAACTAAAATTTGATTTTGAAATTATGTTTCTAGTTTCTGCTAGCATATAATAATTTTGAGCCATACTGAAAGATTATGTATGCCATCAAATCATGTACAATTTTCTACAAAAACCTGGCATAATATTTGACACCTACAGTTAACAAAGCAGGAAATTTTCAATTATCCTCTCTGAGGAATGCATGCTAAAATTCTTGAAAGACAGCCATATTGAAATACAGATGGTCATGTAAACTCTACTTGCAGCACATCTTTACTTTCTATTTAATCCATAAGATCTAACTTTAACAGATTCAAAAGTGCACTAAACTAATTGCATATAAAATAATAGGTAAACAATTTCTAGTTATAATATTTTACTCCAAAATTCTCAAATATCATAGATATTCTACATGTTTCACAAACTATATCTTTGAGTGACAGGAGTGCATTCTGAAAAAATTAAAAACAAGTTCATTTTAAGTAAATCAATCAAGTTAAAAACTATAAAATCATGCAGATGAGGTATAAAAAGTGATTAAAGTTAATAAAACAGATACTTTTTGAAAAATAAAACTTAAGAATTATGCTAAAATATCAAACAAACAAAAATGCATTTAAGTAAGTCATAAATTTTCCTTTTAAATGTAAAAATAAGATAATAATTTAGCTAGTGTCTATTTCAAGCATGTAATTGAAAAAAGGATACAAGCACAAACAAAACACAACAGGCAGTTTCTGGAACCTGTAGGTATATGAAGATTTATTTCCCTCCACCTCTTTTCCATTCTTTACAGTTCTTGACTCAGAAGAGGAACTTACCACGTGGCTTGTTGTAAAATAAAGTAATTATGAATTTTTAATTTCAATTAGAGGCTTCGGTACTATCATATAAGTTTTTCTTCTGAGGGGTAATGGAGAGAGTATAAATAAAGTATAAAAAAAATATCCTAAGACTTCAATTTAGAAATAAACAGCCATCCAAATTGTAAATGTTAAGCATTCCTAGAGTGTGGTGGTACCCTCCACCAAAACCTTCCCTGCTGGACACATGAAGAGGCTACATTGTAAAGGAGAACTATATCGGTTCAGCAGTTAAGGATATACTTTGGTAGAGACACACAAACAGATATCTATAATACAAAGTAGAACGATGTCTCTCTGTCTTTTTGTTTGTCTGTTTGTTCGTAGCGAAGGATCTCGCTAACCACAGAACCGATCGGGTTCTCCTTAACAGGGTAGCTTCTCATAGTTCCCGGGAAGGTTTATAACTATTTTCTTGGGGGTTGGGACACCCCAAACCCCCCCAAAAATGAAAAATATCCCCCCCAAAAAAATTTTTTTCTTTTTAAAACTAAAATTAAAATATTGGGGTCGACTACCAACTCCTCCCCCATAAAAAAAAAAAAAATTACCCCCCCCCCCCTTCAAATTCCTTTCTTGTATTCATTCGAATCCGGTGGATAGGAACCGGTTCTTATCCATACGAAAAAAACTATGTCTAGCATCGTATTATATCCAGCTTTCTACGAATATAAAAATGTACAATCATAAGATTAAAACCAGTTTTTTTAGCCCGTGTCTTCGGCACCTAGGGGCTAAAAAAAACTGGTTTTAATCTTATAATTGTACATTCTATAACCACTAATAGCTGTTTATAATAATTTGCGAGAAATAACTATTACTATATATATGCACTTGCATTCAATGTAATTTTTTAAAGCAAACATATTGTTAAACTTTTGCAATTTTAAAAATTCCGTGTTAAACATTCAGGAACTAAGGTCTGAAACAGCCAAAAGAAAATTTGAATGCAGTGGCCCAGATAATTTGAAATTAATCTTTTACAATAATGCACAATCGGTTGAATTAATATTATTTGCCTAAAATGAGATTTAAAAACTTATTAGGAATAGTCGAATAGTAGTGCACCAAAGACCGTAACCCCCCTGCGGAGGGCATACATTCTTTCCTGCTTTCAGTATAATAATGAATTTTAATGCATACGAATAAAAAAAGGTCTAAAAGTAAGTCGTAAATTTTGTTTAAGGAAAATCTGAATTTTTGTGAACAAATATGAAACATTGTAAAACAAACAAAAAATACGATTAATTTTGTTAAAGACCAATTTATTTATGTTACTTTAATAAAACCATGAATTGCAAAATATTAAAGATTGCTGCACATAAAGACGCGTAAAATAATCTAAATCCTTTCTTCCCTCTATATTTACTAGCTTCCAGATACAGAATTTAAACTTTTTGTCGTTGTGTCCTATCCCTGAAACTAAAATATTAAGGAGTGCTTGACAATGACATTATTTACTTGTTAATTATGAATGGTTTACATTTATTTTTAGACAGCACATGATATCAGGGAGGGAGGGGACATTGGGCTGTTTATTAAACTAGTCTCCAAAATTGTACAATAACGTTTTCTTATTTCGGTTTCACAACTTTGGGACTTTAGTGGCTTTTGATTGGTTGGCTCATTGAGTTGAGTGTCCAACGTTTCAACAATTAATTGTAATCTACAGAAGGAGTAATTTTGTGTACCATCATTGGGGGTGTATATTAATTTATCGGCCATTGTCTTATCCCTTTAGATACCTTGTACGCTATACTCAGGAGAACATAAACTTTCAAGTTCTTATTACACAAAAAGAAAACCTCAGTTGAATTGAATTTAAAGTGTAATATTAAAGTCTGTCAAAAAGAAAATCCTGTATGCTCCTTCTTGCAAGATACTTCATTTTTAAAGTTTCAAATAATGCATTTATCAAAAAAAAATATACCTACATCTTATAAAGTTTTATATTTATAATTTTCTTTTCAAGTAATTATAAATAGCGGATTATGTAAGGCATACTTGACTCATAGGGTTATATTGTTCAAAAATTAAATTTAAGGGGGAACAAGGATGGCAACATCCATAAAAGCGAAGCACTGAAACGGTAGGACCAACGGACATTAACACTTGTATAGTATCTGAACTGAAAAATCGGAACATAAATGTATAAATGTCGAATCAAAATTGTAGGTAAATTTGATGAAAAAATGCTTAAAAACAGGATAATGTTTATGGACATACTTACATTTTTGGACTTGATTATAGAGTTGCTTCGCTTATAATATTGTTCTTTGTTGTCCCAGGAATCACTATACCAAAAATCAGATCAAACGGATAATTAAAACACTTGAAAATTTGTTGTTAAAAAAGTAGAAAAATCAACATGTTTAAAATGGACGTACGGACATTCTGGTAATGATTATAGAGTTGCTACGCTTTCTAAATCGTACCTAACTACTACAGGAATCATCATGCAAAGTTTGAAATCGATAGGACAATTCTAACATGCCTAAATTAACGAATAAAAGCTATCTATCTCGGACGGACGGACGGACCGACCCTAATTATAGAAAAGCTTCGCTTTTAAAAAAGATAACAAAAATGTATAAAACCAGATACCTAACAAATTGGTAAACAGTAAAGGACGTTTAGACATTCTTGTTAGAGAGTAGCTGCGCTTTTTTAAAATGAAGACATTGACAACTTACCTTGAGCCAGTTTTTCTAAAGAGAGAGCTTTCTCTGTTCATCAATTCTCCACGAAACCTAGAATATAATTAGAGATACAGATATGTAAACAACTAAGGCTTCCCTAAAAATACTAAGTACCCTTGAATTCTTTGAAGATCTCTGTTTTTTTTTGTATGAATTGGAATTGACATTGAAGATCAAGCTATTAATAAATAGCTAATCCTATTATATAAAGTAGTAAGCTTTTTTGTTTGTATAAAAAAAGGTCTCACTAACCGCTGAATTTTTTGTTTGTATAAAAAAAGGTCTCACTAACCGCTGAACCGATATGGTTCTCCTTTACAGCGAAGCTTCTAATAGATCCTGGAAAGGTTTGTAGCTACATTGGGGTAGGGTACCATCACACCCAAGAAAAATCAAAGAAAATGAAAAATTTCCATAGCCGAAAAAATATTTTTGTTAAACATCTGATCTTAACCCGTTATAATACGAATACGATGCTAGAAATAACTATTACGTCCCCCAAGAGGCCTCTAGTGGCGTATCCGCTAGTAATCTTTATAAAATAAAATTGTTTTAACTTACCTATTCATCTCATCTTCCATTCTCTTCATTTCATTATCAAATCTAAACAAATACAATTATTGGGGTTGGGTAGTATATCTGGCCAAAGATTTACGGCAAATTACCGGATATCCAGCATTAAAAATCAGCCGGGTATCCGGTATCCGAATAGTTTCAATATCCGGAATCCGGCAGGATATTGAAAATGGCCGGATATCCGGGCGAAACGGATATTCACATTAGTATTTTCTAATAGGGTATTTTAGGTTAGGTAAATGTTAATGATTGCCCCGCCGGGTTTACAGCCCCCTGGAGTGGCTAAAAATAGGAGAAGAGGTGTTATGAAAATACGACGAAACCAGCTACTTCATTTTCATTCCATGATCCATATTTTCCTACTGTTTGATTCTGTGTCATAAAATCAAGAAAAACTCAACATATTTTTTTAGCAAGTCTATTTTTGACTTTTGAATGTTTTAAATTGTCAATTTTTGATAAAAATGGACTTGAAAAACTTTTGCACACGAAAAAACAGAGTTACCAAATTGTAATTAATAAAAAATCTCTTTTTTAGCTAACCCGGAGCCGGAGCCGTTTTTCAACGGCTAAAGCTCCGGCTCAAGTAAAATATGGCGGCTCCCGGCTTTAGATCCGCAACGCTGATAATTACCTTTCTTTAATGCTGTTGAATTCAGTGTCCAGAACAGAAAATTCTCCCATCCGCATGGGAACACGTCTTTCATCATCCATTTTTGGTCTGAAATGGTGGTTCAAATGCAGCTTTTGAATTTTATAATTTTTGCAATGTTTTATGAACAGGAATATCAGACCAGGAAAAAGGTGTAACCAACAAGCAAAATAAACGTAAAATAATATTTTGGTGGCAGATAAAAAAAACGACAATTCTAATAAGTCCCCCCCCTCCCCTTCCAACGACAGCTAATAATCTTGTATAGGTTTCGTGATTTGTTTTCGAATTAATTTTGTTGTTGGTATAAACTCAAATCAGACTATCTTATAAACTAGGAAAGTTTTCTTTAACTTTCCATGTCCATCTGTCTGTTCTTCAGTGGAAAATTTTATTTTGTTGATCAAATTCTTGCTATCCATGCTAGCTAAGGGAGAGAGGGGACATTGGGCATTAAATTAAAATGCTTTCAAAAGTTTATAAACAAGCCTACTAATTCGTTGGCTCAAAAATATTGGAAATTTTTAATTGAATCTTATTTCAAACAAGCCATGTTAAAACTTTTCAAACAAAATGGATAAAAGAAGGTATACTTTGTCTAACATCATAGGGGATGTACATCAATTTATCATCCATTGTCTTGTCTCTAAAGTTTCCTGTTACTTATGCATGTCTGCATCCTTGTTTTCATTTTTAAAAGCGAAGCTTTTCTATAATTAGGGTCGGTCCGTCCGTCCGTCTGTCACGGATAGCTTTTTTCGTTAGTCCTATCGATTTCAAATTTTTCATGGTGATTCCTTTAGTAGTTAGGTACGATTTAGAAAGCGTAGCAACTCTATAATCATCACCAAAATGTCCGTAAGTCCATTTTAAACATGTTGATTTTTTTTACTTTTTTAACAAATAATTTTTATGTAATTTAATCATCCGATTGATCTGATTTTTGGTATATTGATTCCTGGGACAACAAATTATAATGTAATAAGCGAAGCAACTCTATAATCAAGTCCTAAAAATGTAAGTATGTCCATAAACATTATCCTGTATCAAGAAGTTTTTCAACAAATTTACTTTAATTACAATTTTGCTTTGACTCCTATACATTAATTTATATTATGATTATTCAGTTCTGACACTATACAAGTGTTAATGTCTGTTTGTCCTACCGTTTCAGTGCTTCGCTTTTATGGATGTTGTCATCCTTGTTTTTTTATGAACAGTACATTTAAAATATGAAAAATTGAAGCACTGAAAAAATCAAAGACAACTAATTATGCTTTATCACGTAATAAACTGAAATATAATATCATCATAAACATTTAAAATAGATTTCAAATTTTTAAAACTTTTTTTCATTTTGAACTTTAATTTAATTTGTAAAAAAATTCCCATTAACACAAGGAAAAAGTAATAGTTATTTATCGCATTGTTTTATAAAGAGCTTTTCACGGATAATAAAATATACAATTATAAGATTTAAACTAGGGTTTTGCCGGATACTTTTTAAAGCCGGATTCCGGATATCCGGCCAATTTCTAATAGCGGATATCCGGTTCTCGCCGGATATCTGTCCAACGTTCGATATCCGGAAAATTAACGGATATCTAGCCGTATAACCGGATATCCGGCATTAGAAATTAGCCGGATATCCAGTTTCCGGATAGCTTCAATGTCCAATATCCGGCCGGATATCCGGCCAAACCGACAAACCGAAAGCCGACAAAACTGGTTTTAATATTATAATTGTTTCTTTTTTATTCGTGGAAAACAGGAAATATTATAATACGATACATGATTTTTCATTCGGGCTTAGAACCGTTTCTAATCCAGCGGAAATGAATCGGTTTTGAAGCCACACCGGAATAAATTTTCTATTTAATTTGTCACAGTCAAGGATATTAGAGGATAAGACAATGGACGTTAAATTGATGTAGTCCCTAATGTTGATAATAAATTAACATTATTGGTTGAAAAGTTTACACACCACTATTTTGAACCAACATATCAAGTACACAAGAAGTGTTGAGCCAAAAAATGATTGGACATGTTTCTAAAACTTTGGGTACCAGTATAATTTACTCTCCAATGTTGCTTCCCTCCCACATTAGTTTATTTTTAAGTCAGCACGCGGTTACGCCCCTAGAGGCCTCTAGGGACACGTAAAATTGTTTTATTCAATCTATGTTAAAATCAGCTATTTGCCAAAAATATTATTTTCTCCGCTAGTACCAAAAATCTCCACAGGGCGGCGTTTTTTTTTCATTTTTTAATATTTTTTTGCGATTTCTCGTGGTAGGGTGGTGATACCCTACCTCAAACTAGCTTTAAACCTTCCCGGGACCTATGAGAAGCTACTCTGTAAAGGAAAACCATATCGGTTAAGTGGTTAGCGAGATCCTTCGGTACAAACAGACACACACACAAACAAACACACATCCTGTTACTTTATTTTGAGGATCAAAAGATCGGGAATAGTCCCTTTCGTAACATCGCCCCATAAGGGGCGATTCGTCGTAATTTATAATGGCTTTTTATAGGTTACCAGCGGCTACGCCCCTAGAGGCCTCTAGTAGCACTTTAGATGTTTTTATTTGTTAAAGTCTCTACGTTACTTCTTTATGTTACGATAATTCTCTTTATGTTAAGTTGAAGTCTCCCATATATTTTAAAAGTTTTCGATTTTTTTGTCATTTCTCTTGGGAGGGTGGTTGTACCCTCCCCCAAAATAGTTAAAAACCTTCCTGGGACATATGAGAATCTACCCTGTTAAGGAGAACCCGATCGGTTCAGCGGTTAGCGAGATCCTTCGGTACAGACACACAGATACACAGACAAACATCCTGTTACTTTAGTATAAGGATTTTATGTTAGGTTATGTTGGGTTAGGTGATTGCCCCACAGGGTTAGGTAATTGGCCCCGCAGGGTTAGAGCCCCCCGCAAGGGCTAGAAATAGGAGAAAAGCTACTGTGAAAAATACAAAGACTCGCCCCATAAGGTGCGATGTTACGAAAGGGACTATACCAAAAAGATCTAATACCTTTTAGTTCTTCTCGTTAAACGAACAAGTAGATTAATCTAAATGTAGAGAAGCCCTAATCAGAAAATCCTACTTTTCAAACTTCTATCTGTAGTAATGTCATACAAAAGATAGCGTGTTCTATTTTTACCTACCATTTAAAAATATCAAACTTACATCACAGGGATAAAGATTCAATGAAAAATAACAATAATGTCCAATATCCGCTTATCATTAAGAATCATTAATTAATAAAATAATTGGATCAACTGCAGTTCACGGTAAAATATTCCTGGTAACGAATATTTCCAAAAATCTATGAATTTTAAAGGCTGCTAGCTGCCAAACGGCTGAATGTACAGATCATACCGGCACACTATTTTAAGCGGCAATAGAAGGCCTACAAATAATCTGGAATATATATAGCCAAGATCCAATGATGCACAGGGAAAGCATCACTGAAGAAAAAGCGCGTAAAATAGGTCTTTTTCACGCATTTCTCTGCACTGCGAGATAACTATGCATTATTGATTTATGGCCATTTCAGATTATTTGTAGGCCTTCTTATGCCGCTTAAAAGAGTGTGCGGGCATGATCTGTACGTTCAGCCGGTTAGCAGATAGCAGCCTTTAAAATTAATAGATTTTTGGAAATATTCGTTACCAGGAATATTTTACCGTGAACTGCAGTTGATCCAAATAATTTATTCAAATTAATAAAGAGGTTTTTAGAACATATATTAATATTTCACCTCATGTAGTTTGTAAATTGAAAAAAAAATTGATTTGCCGTCTATTTGTTTTCTATATAATTTATCCATGCCCTTCAATGCTCGTACGTAATCAGGGCGTTCTTTTCATGCAATATACTCTAGCATGAGCTAAAATGAACATTAATAAAGGTATCAAGGCCGAATAATTTTGGGTATTTTTAAGAACACATCATAATCCTATTATATAAAGTAGTAAGGGTTTTCTGACTGAAGCTTATGATCTCAATAACCACTGAACTGATTTGGTTCTTTATTTTTAGTTAAGCTTTAAATAGGTCCCGTGATGGTTTTAGGCTATTACATTTTTAGATTGAAATTCTGGGATGGTTTCAAGCTATTTTTCTAACCTCTCTGAATACAAAGCCCCATTAAAAAGCACAGCCACTAGTTTATCAAATAAAAGTTAAAACAATTGTTGGGGGGGGGGGCCGGGGGGGTAATCACCTCTTTACCCCCCCCCCCCCTCCCCGGCCCCCCGCTTGGACATCTCTGAAGTCATCCTTAAAATGTATAAAATTAAAACGTTACATCTGACTACTTTTGATTCCTGTGTAAAGAAGTACACATAAAAAATGAAATGGTTACACCTAGCGTAATCTAAATTTAAGTACATTTAAATGATTGGTATATTTTTAGTAAAAAAAGCATTATTATAAAGGGAGTGGCGAGTGTGACACTTTTTGAAACCAAAACTAAAAGTTAAAGGAACTTAACTAAAATAATAGTTCACTGTAATTTGGCATGGCAGTCACTTCAAAGAGGTAAAATGTGGAACTGTGAAGAAACAGGGGCGAACCGCCGTTCTCACATGGAGTTTTTTTTTGTCTTCATCGCCAAATCATACAATTTCTAAACATCTGAGACAAAATTATTTTTTTTTCTCATATAATTTCACTTGTATTTTCACTTAACATTATGTAAAAAAAAAATTTGTCTCAGATTATTAAAATTCGGTTATTTGGGAGGTAAGAAAAGAAAAGAATTTAGCGGGGAAACTGCGGTTTTCGGCATAAGCGGCGGTTACACTGTCGTTTCTTAACAGAGCCAAAATATGCCTCTTTGTTTTTATTTTGAACTTGAGACCAGTGAACGATTAGGTATAACATGGTGTCAGAGCCGTATAATTTTGATGCGGCTCCGGCTCCGGCTCCTACCTTAAAATTAATATATCAATTTTTGTTTATTATTGAATTTGTAAATGTGTGTCTATTTGTTAAGTAACAATAGTTTTTCAGTTTATTATATGGAAATAGACCGTTGCCAAATTATAATATTACTTAAAAAATCATTTTTAGCTTATCTGGAGCCGGAGTCGTTTTTATCGAAAAATACGGCTCCGGATCCGGCTGCACGAAAAATGTTGCTGCTCCCGGCTCCCGGCTCCGAAACATTGAGGTATAATGTTATCTGTTCCTTTCAATTCTAAATAATACAGCTTGCAAGTATAAAAGTAGATTTCTCTGAGAACTATACTAAAAGTTAATAAAAACAAACAATACAATGACTGTTTATTATATTCCAAAACAAAAGGAACGAGTAAAAGGAGTTGAAATATAGATTTTGAATCCAATAAAAATTGACTTTCTTTTCTTATTTTACCATAAAAAGGCAAAATTTGATGAATGTTAAGAAAAATATGAAAAAAATATTGGTAGAAATATAAGTTTGTCATTTTTTGGGTAATAAAAAGTTTTTAAAGTTATTCTTAAAGTTTCCTATTATAGAAGAAATATAATCTTAGATTTTTATTTATTTGCGTATCACTTTATATTTATGTATTAAGACTGCATAATGCAAGCATTGTTCTGTATGCTAATGGCTTACACATAGAAGTAGTTTTGGACCTAAACAAGAATGGCAACATCTATAAAAGTCTAGCTTAACAATTAAGACAGAAATCTAATAACAATATCAAATATGAAGTTATATGAAAATATTCAAACAAAGGTATAAATTAAAAAAACCCAAGTTCTTAGCCCATAAGGGAACCTAACCCCAATCAGAGCTCAACTTTTAAGAGGGTTAACTTAACCTTTATATATCTAGGCCTTATCTAACTTAAAATTCTAGAGGCAAATTCATGTATTATGAGATCCACAACTCAATAAATGTATGTATAACATAAACAAAATATATTAAGCATACAGAATACATTGTTAAAAGCAAAGCTTTTATACATTTAGGTAATTTGGTAAGAAGCTTGCTCTAATAAGTAAGGGGACTATGCACGGAGGAGATCAAGTTATGTATCAAATTAAAGGGGTAGTTTCACGAAATGCATTTTAACTTAATTTAGTGAACTGCATATTTTTTGCTAATTAATGGGTTAAACTATATTTATGTAGCATATTTTGAAAGAATTTCAATTTTCTACCATGTAGTTTTGAAAATATCAAGACTTGAAAATCGTCTTTTTGTGATATATGCAATTTAAAAAGATTATTTTCAAGTCTTGATATTTTAAAAACTACGTGGTAGAAAATTGAAATTCTTTCAAATATATGCCATATAAATGTAGTTTAACCAATTAACCAGGAAAAAATATGCGGTTTACTAGATTAAGTTCAAATGCATTTCGTGAAACTACCCCTTTTAAATGAAATAAATAAATCAGTGTTATGAGAAACAAATTTGAATTGTAAATATTTTTTAAAGTCATCAAACTCTAATAAAGCAGAAGATAACTCAACTTTACTGAATATATATTTACAATTTACTAGCTCTGTTAATAGTTATATCATCCTATTATATAAAGTAGTAAGCGTTTTTTGTCTGTCCCAAAGGATCTCGCTAACCGCTGAACCGATATTGTTCTCCTTTACAGTGAGGCTTCTTATAGGTCCTGGAAAGGTTTTAAACTAATTTTGGAAAGGGTGTCTTCACCCCCTTCCCCCAAAAAATATTTTTTAACTCTTTTGAAACTCAAATTTAGAATGGGATGAGGTCAACTTTTCTTCCTCCTACCAGTGTCCCTAGAGGCGTATATAAAGTAGTTTAATTTTTAGTCTGCAGCTTAAGATTTTGATTACTACTGAACCGAATGAGTTCTCATATTTAGTTTGGCTTTACTTAGGTCCCAGGATTGTTTAAGGCTATGTTATTAATAGATTTAATTTTAAGGACAGTTTAAGGCTAATATTCTGCCCTCACTTCGAGTACAAAGACCCTAGATGGTAGGGGAACAGCCGCTAGTAATTTACATTTACAAAAGAATGTTCTATTCTGAAAACATTGAATGATTTTACTTAACTTGTTTAACATAATCACAGTTTTAACAAATTATTTTAGGTAGAACTGGATTATTAACATTTATTTATTATTATCTTTAATAGAAATCTAATATATAGTTGTGGCTCAACGCTGTATGATACTAAGATCTCCTGCTCTTGTTCGTGCATAGTCCCTTTTTAGCAAATTTAGGATTTTAGATCCCAAACCCACTAAAAAATCCACGAAATTACACAAGATAATTGTTCTAACAATCACAAAAATGTTTTATGTCTTCAAAAGTGTAAATAATAACCGGGTGTGCTGTAGTAGAGTATATCTGTGAAGAATATCATGTATTACATCTCACTTTAGTGTCCGAATCTAACTCAACTCTTGTTTTGGTAACTCAGCTGTTAGTGCTACCCTCCCCCTCCACCTTTCTCAAACTTTCCAGGCCCATTATGTGGGGGGGGGGGGGGGGGGCGCTAAACAAGGTGAGAGAAATAGAAGGGAGTGGGGTATTAGTCATGCACTTGCCAAGGAAGGCCCTTCCTATTCTATGGAAGGAACTGGGATTCTGGATAAAGATATTTAAAAACAAAAATCCGCAAAATATCACAAGAACAAACGTTTAATCCTATAGAGTTGCTAGAATTGTTTGTTTGTCCGTTTACTCCATTTTAGGGAACCTTCACACATTTCCCAAAATGGTTTTAGGCTATTTTATTTTTATATTTAATTCTTAGAATGAAGCCGCACCAGTTACTATGAACTAAATGAGTGGTTGTGTGTATGATCTTGTAAACGGCGAGGAAAGTTTACCCTTAGAAGATATGGCCCTAAATAAAAAGAAACTATTACCTTCTTTTCTTATTTGAGAACAAAATCTAAATCAAATGTTAAATGGCAACTTTTCACTTTGTGGACTAATCCTAGAGGCTAGGAGGATATCCATATATCTATAATACAAAGTATCTTAATGTCTGTCCGTCCGTCTGAAGCTGAAGATCTCGGTAACCACTGAACCGATCGGATTCTACTCATCAGGGAATATACTTACTGGTCCTGTGGTGGTTTTAGGCTATTTTCTTGGGGGGTGGGACACCCCCAACCCCCCAAAAACAAAAAAATCCCTCCCCCATTTTTTTTTTTTGTAGGAGATTTCCTTGGTCCTTCTTATTTTTTTTTACGAATTTCCCCTTAACTTTTTTTTATCATCCCTTGGGGCAAAGCCCCTAGAGGCTAGGGGCGAAGCCGCTAGTTGTTAAAATAGAAAAAAAAATTTGTCAGCATTGCTATAATAACTAAGTATATGTTTTTCATCATTTATGATGGTCCAAATTCCCATGTAAGGATAATGCCTTTTATTTAAAAAAAAGGGGGGATTTTTCTATTCATTTGAGAAAGGAAAACTTCATGCAAATTTAATAAATCATTTTGGTGTACTTTCCCTGCCGCACATGCATCACGTTATCATTTCTCAAGAACATTATTTTAACAGCCAAAACTGTGTATACCCCCAAATTTACTCCCATCTTTAAATAATTTATTTGCCATTGTGTATTTTGCGAATTTGCAATGCAGTTGTGATTAAATGCGAAAGTGAAGGCGCATCTTCAAATTTTTTATTGCACTTTAAACCTCAAACATACTACCTTACTTACATAGAACTTTCAAAGCTTTCCTTACATTAAACGTTTATTTACCAGGGAGTAAGGGAGGGGAGAATGTTCAATTTTTAAGAGTCTCAGACTTTGGGTACTGGCTTAAAGGGAATGTGCAAGAATTCAGCAGTTTCTGGCTGACTTTGGGTACTAGCGCATCAATGCCCCATTAACTAGCTGAGTTAGTTTTGAATAAAGCAGACAGAAAAATTTGTCCTAAGATGACTGGTTTTAACAAATATTTTTCCCAAGAAAATGGCATTTCATGTATAGAAACTCTACTGTGATATTTATGTATTAAACGATCTAAGAACCCCTTGAATTTAGGTAGCAGTTAAAAATATATGAGAAGGGTTGACGAAGTTCTAAACAAGATTTTACTAGTGATTAATTACAGAATGTTTACTACATTGTGATGTATTGGTAATTTAATTTTCAAGTAAATGATTTTTTTAAGAACTAATTTTGTTCTCAATTATATTACCATGATCCCTTTATAATTTTGGTCAAATTTTTTGGATAAATCTGGTTTTCATTGCTTTTCAGTGAAAACTCTTAAATTGAAATAATTGCCCATTGTCCCCTCCCTTATTCCCTGTTTATTTACAGATGGTTGGGGAAGACAGTTTGCTTATGTTTAGATTAAATTAGAAGGTACTTTAATTAATATTGAAAACAAAGGATGACAACATCCATAGAGGAAATTCTCAAAAGCTAGGACAAACGAACATTAAAACTTGTAGAGTAATAATGCATATGTTAGGTCTAAACAAAATAGTAGGTAAATGCAGAACTGCTTAATTACAGAATACTGTTTAAGAACAGCTTACTTATATTTTTAGGACTTAAAGCACATCTTAAAATCGATAGAATGATGTAAAAGAAACACATTGAATAAATGCAAAAGGTTCGCTTTTAAAATGGTGGTGTTAATGTTGCTCGTATACTGAATTGAATACTGAACCAAATTGTTGCATGCTGAGTAAAATGGTAGTTTTGGTTATATCAAGGGAATATATACAATATTTAGGTTTGTATGTATCATATAATATGGGTCAAACACATAGACACTCTCTAGCCTAAAAATAGCCTAAGGTTCGATTCTCGGAAGTGAATTATAGAGAACACCAAGAACATTAATTTTTAGGACATAAGTAGCAATTAAATTTATTAATTTAAAAAAATGCTTTTTAAAATATTGCTAAAATCCGGAATCCGAAATCCGCCAAAAATAAGTATCCGGTATCACATAGACACTCTCTAGCCTAAAAATAGCCTAAAACCTTCCCGTGGTATTTATAGTAACTTTCTTGAAAAGAGCAGCAAAATTGCTCCACTCATTAAGGGGATCTTTTGCTTTATACAGATAAAAAAAATTCACTAGTTAATGATATAATGAAAAAAATGATTTTAAAAATGGGACAAAAAAACGTCAAATCCTGTCTAGGACCCAAAACAAAACTTCCCTTAAATTAGGTATAGACAAACATGCGAACAACCAACCATCTAATTACTTTAGTATTAAGATGTGAAGAATTTGAAGAAATTTTGAAAATTTGTTTGTATTTAATATTTTATGTTTAGTCAGAGAAGGAGAGCATAATGACAAAATCTACATACTTTTCTTCTACACAATATTTTTACACTACCAAAATCAGAAATACGAAATTAGGAGTTGATTAAATGTTCACCCATTGTCCCATCTCTAGGGTTGGGCCGGATATCCGGCCATTTTCGATATCCGGCCGGTTACCGAATATTGAAACTATCCGGATACCGGATGATTTTTACTGCCGGATACCCGGTTATCTGGCCGGATATCCGGTAATTTGCCGGATATCGAGCGTTGGCCAGATATCCGGCCGGATACCAGATATTGAAACTATCCGGATACCGGATATCCGGCCAAAAAAGTATCCGGCCCAACCCTAACCATCCCTGGCTTTGTTCCATCTTTCCCTGTAGTGCAGACTAAGCCAAATATTTGTAAGCAGGTGTGAATACAATTCCCCAGTTGCCATTAGCACCGAAAATTATTACAACAGTACAAATGTAAACTTCCCCTTAATTCAATTTTGTCATTGAAAACTCCAAGGATCTGAAGGGATAAGACAATGACCGTTCTCTTTCTGATCAAGACTGCATATTATTACAACAGAACAAATTTAGACTTCCCCTTTACTTCAATTTTATCATTGAAAACTCCAGGGATCTAAAGGGAAAAGACAATGACCGATAAATTGATGCACATCCCCAATGTTGATACACAAAATAACCCTTTCTGTAGATTACAATTAGTAGTTGAAACGTTTAAATATACAACTTAATAAACCAATCAATCAAATTCGCTAAAGTCCCCAAAGTTGCTAGGCCAACAAATAAGAAAACGTTATAATAAAACTTTAACTAGTGTAATAAACAGCCTATTGTCCCCTCTCTCTCGGATCAAGACTGCATATTATTACAACAGAACAAATTTAGACTTCCCCTTTACTTCAATTTTATCATTGAAAACTCCAGGGATCTAAAGGGATAAGACAATGACCGATAAATTGATGCACATCCCCAACGTTGATACACAAAATTACCCTTTCTGTAGCGTAAAATTAGTAGGTAGTTGAAACATTTGAATATTTAACTTAATAAACCAAACAATCAAATTCGCTAAAGTCCCCAAAGTTGCTAGGCCAACAAATAAGATAACGTTATTATAAAACTTTGGGGACTAGTGTAATAAACAGCCCATTGTCCCCTCTCTCTCTCGGATCAAGACTGCATATTATTACAACAGAACAAACTGACACTTCTCTGAACAATGTACATACCTACCTTATTATTATTTTGTTATTGATTATCTTAACAATATAAATCACAGTTAGGAATAAGGCATAACCAACAAGCGAAATAAATTTAAAATAATACTTGGGGGCAGATGTAAAGGACGTCAATTCTACTATGGGTTGACCCCCCAAAGACAGCTGAAAGTCACATAAAGGTTTGGGGATTTTTTTCAAATTAGTTTCGTTGTTGGTATAAGCTGAATCACATTGCTGATTTGATAATATGCGCAGAAGGGAAGGCACACCAAGTAAGTGACGGCCTCAAATGGCCTTATCCAAGATAGGATTGGTCGGATCTTGTGAAGCGAAGGGTACTACCAGAGACAGGAATATACCAACTAAAATATGGACGATTATGTCCATTAGAAGCGAATCCTTCTGAAACTTTATAAACTAAAAATTAGGGCATACACAGAGGAGGAGAACAGACAATGGTCGATAAATTGTTGTACATTCCAGATGATGATACACGAAATTACCTCTTCTGTAGATTGAAATTTGTGGTTTAAACGTTTGAACACTAAACATAACACACCCCACCCGAAGGCGTGTTAGGTTAGAAAAAACTCCCCGCAGAAATGGTTTACGCAGGATGTACTGGGACCTCATGGTGGTTTCAGAACATGCTTTTAAAATTACTTTTGGTGATCAAATTTTACTTTTAGTTTTAGACTACCTTACTATGCTTTATTGTCTTATTTTGCCTTTCATGTTTATCATGCAAATTCGCTCACATTACAGTTGAAATGACAGATATTGGATCTTTCTAAAAAGGTCTCTAACATTTTTCTAGCTCTAATACTTTTTGATATATCTTATTTCAAAGTTTTGCTGTAAAATCATCTTTTACACAGCAAAAAGTTGAAATATAATATTAGTTATTTTAGAGAAAATTACGAGTATCTTCATCTAAATCTTTCTAATATTGCTCTAAATTGACCAAATTGGACAGTTAAGGTGCCTAAAACTATCTACATTCATTGGAAAATCCAAATACATACTTTTTAAGACTATATTGCCAATAGGAGCATACTGAAGTGATTTTTAATAATGATAAAGGAAAAAATATTTCCTTTTTTTTTAAATAAATTGAAATATAATCGACTTTAGCAAGGAGTTTAAGGTAAGTTATGGTGTATAAAGTTGTCACTTTGTAATTAGAAAGCCAATAAAACACAATCATCTGATATTTTGAACAAATAGAAACATATCTTAAGAAAAATAGACATAATCATAGAAAATAAACCAAAAATTGGTTAGAATTTTAAGCATTTCAAAGCAGTTTACAAATGTAATCTACTAATTCTAGTATTTTTTTCTAAGAATAGTTTATTGGCCTTTTAAACTTCTTATAACCTTATGAAACAAAATTAGTTTAGCCACCCTAACTAAGAAAACATAGTAATTAAAAGACTTTCATAAATGATCTCACATATAATAAAAGAAACAATTTATTCTTAGGCCACATTTTTTTTGTTAATATACACTATTAGGTACTTTAAACTAGTACTGTGATTTGTAAAATCATAAATCATAATTAATTAGGAGTTTCTATTAACTTAAAACACCTTTTACATTATTAAAAATGACTTAAAAGTGATTTTTAATTAAAATTAAATTACATTTTTTTTTTTTTGATATTACATTTTAGCGTTCTCCTGTTGACTTATAAAGTCTCAAAAAGTGTGGATTTGGATTGTCCATTGAATGTAGATAGTTTTAGGCACCTTAACTGTCCAATTTGGAGCAATATTAGAGAGATTTAAATGAAGATACTTGTAATTTACTCTAAAATAACTAATTTTATATTTCAACTTTTTGCTGTGTAAAAGATGATTTTCAGCAATACTTTGAAATAAGATATCTCAAAAAGTATTATAGCTAGAACAATGTTAGAGACCTTTTTAGAAAGCTCTAATATCTGTCATTTCAACTATAATGTGAGCGAATTTGTATGATAAAAATAAAAGGCAAAATAAGACAATAAAGCAGGTTAGGTGAAGGTAGTCTAGAACTAAAAGTAAACTTTGATCACCAAAAGTAATTTTAAAATTTTCTACTATGGGAAGCTACTAACTCAATTTAGGGAAAGCATGTTCTGAAACCACCATGAGGTCCCAGTACATCCTGTGTAAACCGTTTCTGCGGGTTTTTTTTCTAACCTAACACGCCTTCGGGTGGGGTGTGATAATAAACCAACATAAATCAAAATTCACTAAAGTCTCCAAAGTTGTTAAGCCAACGCAAAAGAAAACGTTATTATAAAACTTTGGGAACTAGTGCAATAAACAGCCCATTGTCCCCTCTCTCTCTGGGAGGAGAGAGAGAGAGAGAGTGAGAAAAAAAGCGAGTAGAGTGATATATTTGGAAATAAAGATTTGTTACAGAAGAACTATATAAATCTTATAAAAAGATTGTTATACTTATTATTTACAGATTTTTTTTAAGCGAAGCTTTTATATAATTAGGGTCGGTCCGTCCGTCCGTCTGTAACGGATAGCTTTTTTCGTTAATTTAGGCATGTTAGAATTGTTTTTAAACTTTGCACAGTAATTTTTGTAGTAGTTAGGTACGATTTAGAAAGCGAAGCCACTCTATAATCGTTACTAGAATGTCCGTACGTCCATTTTAAACATGTTGATTTTCAACTTTTTTAACAACAAATTTGTATCAGATAAAATTATCCTATTGATCTGATTTTTTAAATATTGATTCCTAGGACAACAAAGTACAATATTATAAGCGAAGCATCCTATAATCAAGTCCTAAAAAATTAAAGTATGTCCATAAACATTATCCTGTATCTAGCGTTTTTCAACAAATTTTATTTATAATGTCCGTTTGTTCTACCGTTTCAGTGCTTTGCTTTTATGGACGTTGTCATCCTTGTTTCTATAATAATCTATTGTAGAAGCTAAGTAAACCCATATATCCCTAATAGGCATACGGACAGAATGACGCATAAATAGTTTTGGAGTAGCTTCATTACTAAAAAATAAGGGTAAAATATTAAGCAACATTACAGAGTAGCTTCGCTTCTAACACAACTCATGTTAACCCGCGACCGTGGCTCAACACGTAGTGCATCGGCTCGTCGTCGAAACTATCCGGATACCGGATACCCGGCTGATTTTTAATGCCGGATATCCGGTAATTTGCCAAATATCGAACGTTTGCCAGATATCCGGCCCAACCCTAATCTTTACCAAAACCACTCATGTTTGTCGAGAACCTAACATTTTACATTGTTTCGTAAATCTGAAATAGAAAATAAACAAAATTGTATTATAAAAGTAGAAAAATATATTTCAACAAATATCTTGGTAAATTCTATATGTAACATGCATGTGGCTAAAATAAAAAGTAAGAGGGTTGAAACCAAGTTTTAGTAGAGGAATAAAATGTTTAGGTTATTAAACAACAACCATTAGAGTAGAACACTAGAGGAAGAAAGGGTTAAATAGCTATATTTCCCTATCGCAATGACCTTGTGCCGACTCTCATTTGGTCTTTGAAAATCAACCAATGGTAACGGGAATATTAACACATCCAAACAGCAGAAAACAATGTGCTGCTAGGATACGAAAAAGGTCATTGAAAAGGAGGGGAGGTAGCTATCTGTTGAACAAACACACAAAAATCTACCCCTCTTCACCTATTTTTATTTATTTCAAAATAAAGATGGGGGGTTTCTATGCTCGAGAAGGCACTTTAAGGAAAACCGAGGATTAAAGTAAACGTCTACGGAAAACTAGAGAATAAATAGGAAAATGAAAAAAAAGAATAGTTATTACTCGCATCGTATTATAAACGGCTTTCCGCGAATATAGAATGTATAGTTATTAAATTAAAACCAGTTTTTTTAGCCCCGAGATGTAGAAAACTGGTTATAATACGGTGCTAGACATAGTTTTTTCGTATGGATGAGAACCGGTTCCTATCCACCGGATTCGAATGAATACGAGAAAACAACTACTGTAAATTTGGGCTCAGCCTTCTCCCTTTAAATGGATAAACGCTATTTTTTCACAGATTAGAATATCAAACGTATCAACACTGAAAATTTACTTTTGACTATAACTGACTTGAGAACACCATAAAGTATCCTATTATGCAAAAAAAATTCATCGTAAGCGTCTTGGAAACGGGTAGAAGTAATCACAGTTAAATAATTTTTAAAAATATGTAAGTAATTTTTATCAAATTTATTAAAATATCTTTTCTTGCTGCCATTTTTTTTATGATTATTAAATTGTAATCATATACTGGTAAAAATGTCTAATGCCCAACAATTAACATGAGGTAAAACAGCAAATGAAAGATTTGGATTAGATCATCTTTTAATAACAATAGAGCATGCAAAAAATTAGTACAAAATTACGGGCAGTTTCCCTCCAAGTGCCTAGTCAAGCAAAAAAACTTCTCTCTCCCCCCCCCCCCCCACCCTTATTTGAAGCAAGTTAAAAACAAGGGGGATGGGTTAAATTTTTCGCGTTAATGTTTACTTTTAGTCAGGTTAGGTTATATATAGGGTACAGGGTGGCTCCCAGAGGGTTAGAAGACCGCATGTATAGTTTACCCCCTCTGGGAGGGGGGCTGACCCACTTAAAAGAGGATTTTATGCTCATTAGGCACTTTGAGGGAAAACCAGGGGTGTATATTCTGCACAAGATTTATTTTTTTCCCCGGCTACAATTTTTTTTATTTTTTTCCCCCCATGTTTTTTCTCACCAAGTAGGAAAATGGAAAAATATTTAAAGAACTCTATATTTAATTTATTTTATCCCTCCTACCACACATATTTTTTTAGTTTTTTTCACCAAGGAGGGGGTGAAAATGGAAAAAATATTTTAAGTTTTCTTAATTTTTACATTTTTTTCCCCTCCAACCACTTATTTTTTATTCCCCCCCCCCCCTGAGCAGGGGATCCCATATAGAATATACACACCTGGGGAAAGCATCATTTATCAAACATTTACGTAGAAAAAAGTTTTTTTGTATTAAATTTTTGGCAAATCCAATTTGTATATTGTTACATTCTCTTAATTTCACAATGCTCTTATTCACAGCAGTGAATGACGGAAAAGTTAGAGGCAAGTTAATTTTTATTTAAAGTTTATTAAAAATTAAAAAAAAAATACATTGGTAATTTAAATGAAATAAAATTGCGTCTTAGTCTTGGAAGAATAGAACAGGAAAATGCTCATGTGCATTAATTTTCGCAAATTATTACATCCGCATACAGCTCATAAATAAATTAAATGGGGGCGAATATTTGATCAATTATTTGATGATCCAATACATGCATGGAGACGAATGCTCAAAGAAAATATTATATGTCCATATAACTTAATTTTCATACAATCTTTATCTATCATTAAAAAATTTTACTCAACATCTATAACTTCAAAATTGTCATTTTCTTTTTCAATGTATTCTTCTTTCTTGGGTTTCAACTCTGCCTTGATTTTCTCATCTACAAATTTGAGGCTTTTAAATGCTTTAAAGAAATACATTTTACAAAAAATTTAAACAAGGACAAGTTTCTATAAAAGCAAAGGTCAACGAATAAATCAATAAGATAAACAAAAAATGAACAAATATAGAGTCATGTGAAACACAATTTTAAGGGGGGGGGGGGGGGTAGATATACCACACTTTTCTGGGATCTTGCCAAGTCAAGTATCAACTGTTGGGAATATCAAAGGATGACTCCATGCAAAATTTGAGCCGGATCCGGCCAAAACCGGCCGTGAATTTTATGAAAAACCGGTTTTTTCCGGTTTTTAGGGGGTATCTGTAAATCGATTCAGCTGGAGCAAAACCGGTTAAAGGTACAAAAAATTTTACTTCACATGAAATTTAGCCAATGCAATTGCCTACAAAATTGTACTTCATCATCAACTTGATTGGACAACTCTTTCCCCTCCTAAATGTCCATTAAAACCTCGGAAACGGCAAAAATCGCAAAAAATCACGCCTTCGGCGGCAAATAACGGCTAAACGGTCAGCCGGAGGCGAATGAAACATAAATAAAGAAATGTCTGCCTCAAAAAGTTGTTCAACATCAAAGAGATGCTTGAAGTCTCTAAAACGACTCCTTCCCCTCCTTTAAAGGGAAAAACTGAAAAAACGTGATTTTCAAAAGTATGCCCACTTCGTGGGTGTGGGGGGCACTGAACCCGTCACCCCAGGGTCACCAAATATAAAGTCTAGGCGGCCCACAATGCTGAATTTTCACCAAGTGAAAGTCTTGTGTCATTATCTCTTATGAGAAAAAAGTTATTAATTAATTAAAATTTCAAATTGTGATTTTTTGATGGATTTCTTTGATGAAATGACAGGCTGGTCAATTTTTAGGCCATTTTTTGCGGTTTTTGGGCCGTCACGCCCAAACGGTTTGAGATAATCTCACGGGACCTTTTGCCCAACCTAAGTCTGGTTATTTGTGAGGTCTAGAAAAAAAAAATAGACTTACGCAAAAGATTATAATTATAATCTTTACACAGAAAAATGGCACGAGGTAAGGGTTTGAGGTGGCAAAATGAGCCGACCAGCGATTTTTGACGGCACGCAGCGACGTCGTGCTTCATCCAATCCGGGATTTTTTTTTCTTAGACCTCACAAATAACCAGACTTAGGTTGGGCAAAAGGTCCCGTGAGATTATCTCAAACCGTTTGGGCGTGACGGCCCAAAAACCGCAAAAAATGGCCTAAAAATTGACCGGCCTGTCATTTCATCAAAGAAATCCATCAAAAAATCACAATTTGAAATTTTAATTAATTAATAACTTTTTTCTCATAAGAGATAATGACACAAGACTTTCACTTGGTGAAAATTCAGCATTGTGGGCCGCCTAGACTTTATATTTGGTGACCCTGGGGTGACGGGTTCAGTGCCCCCCACACCCACGAAGTGGGCATACTTTTGAAAATCACGTTTTTTCAGTTTTTCCCCTTAAAGGAGGGGAAGGAGTCGTTTTAGAGACTTCAAGCATCTCTTTGATGTTGAACAACTTTTTGAGGCAGACATTTCTTTATTTATGTTTCATTCGCCTCCGGCTGACCGTTTAGCCGTTATTTGCCGCCGAAGGCGTGATTTTTTGCGATTTTTGCCGTTTCCGAGGTTTTAAGGGACATTTAGGAGGGGAAAGAGTTGTCCAATCAAGTTGATGATGAATTACAATTTTGTAGGCAATTGCATTGGCTAAATTTCATGTGAAGTAAAATTTTTTGTACCTCTAACCGGTTTTGCTCCAGCTGAATCGATTTACAGATACCTCCTAAAAACCGGAAAAAACCGGTTTTTCATAAAATTCACGGCCGGTTTTGGCCGGATCCGGCTCAAATTTTGCATGGAGTCATCCTTTGATATTCCCAACAGTTGATACTTGACTTGGCAAGATCCCAGAAAAGTGTGGTATATCTAGGGGGGGGGGGGTAATGCAACCATCTCGTAATCAATGTATAAATGACACTTAGAATTTGAATTTCGATCTGAAATTTTGCATGAGTAATCCTTGGTAGGTCTATTTTCCCTAAATCGAACAAAAAGTTGGAAAAATAACAGCTAACAGCTGGCGGCACAGCAGTTTAGCCATTTTTGGGGCTATTTTCAGTGCAAATCATCATGAAACCTATCTCCACATAATACTATTTTCTGCTCCAAAATGTTGCTGGTACTAGAAATCTGAAAATGTTGTTTTTGTATCCTTTCACATGATTTAAAGCAAAGATATGTTTCAAAAAGTTGATTCCTACGTAATTTGGCTAAAAATAGCCAAAAACGGCTAAACGGCTGAGCCGTTCGCCGTTACTTTTTCAACTTTTTGTTCGATTTAGGGAAAATAGACCTACCAAGGATTACTCATGCAGAATTTTAGATCGAAATTCGAATTCTAAGTGCCATTTATACATTGATTACGAGATGGTTGCATTAAAAACCCTCCCCTTGGTTAATTTGTAAATCTACAAAAAAAAAAACAGCTAAGAAACATAAATTAGACATTGTAAATTTTAGACAAAAAGACATCATACTACTTCGATACATTATATAACACTATTGCTTTAATGTTAACTAGCGGCTACGCCCCTAGAAGCCTCTAGGGGCACTTAAGGTAAAATGGGGAAAATTGACTTCATCCCTTTTTAAATTTGAGTTTCAAAAGAGTAAAAAAAATAGTTTTTGGAGGGAGGGGGGTAAAGACACCCTCCCCAAAAAAAGTTTAAAACCTTCCCAGGACCTATAAGAAGCTTCACTGTAAAAAAGAACAATATCGGTTCAGCGGCTAGAGAGATCCTTCGGGACAGACAAAAAACGCTTACTACTTTATATAATAGGATGGAATGAATAATAGTTATTTCTCGCATCGTATTTTAAACAGCTTTCCGCGGATATAAAATGTACAATTATAATTAAAAACTTGCTTTAATCTTATAATTGTACATTTTTATATTCGTAAAAATGCTGGATATAATACGATGCTAGACATAGTTTTTTCGTATGGATGAGAACCGGTTCCTATCCACCGGATTCGAATGAATACGAGAAAAATTCTTATCTATTTCTTTTAGCTTGAAACAATAAAGAAAACGGCTCGAGTTAAATAAAATTCAGAAAGTCAGTCAGACAGACAAAATTTTGTAAGCCATTATTTTAGTGGTTCTTTGGACTACAAATGAAGACAAAGGCATATTTTTTTTAATAATAGAGAAATAGCAAACGATGCAACCAAACAAAATTCTGACCTTTAATTTCTCTCTTGGGGATTGCATTACTCATTTGTTCCATCTGATCATCTAGCTCTTTGCATCTTCTCTTATAGTAGGCTATTTCTCTGTCAAGCTCATTATTCTTATCCTAAAATCATATGGTAAATGCAGGGATCTAAAGGGATATGACAATTATCGATAAATTGATGTACATTGTACGTACATTCCCAATATTAATACACAAATTTACCCCTTCTATAGATACAACTAATGGTTGAAACCTTTGGACATTCAACTGAATAAATCAACCAATTAAAATTTATTAAAAGTCCCCAAAGTTGTTAAGCTAACGAATATGACACCGTTATTATAAAACTTTGGGGACTAGTGTAATAAACAGCCTATTGTCCCCTCTCTCTCTCTCTCTCTCTCTCAATACATACATCTGTAACCCTCGCTGAGATATTTAAACTATTCTGGAAAAAAACTATCGTTTGTTTTCTTTAGTCATTATGCTTTAGCATAAAATCTTATTAATGTAAAGTATTGTCTGTAGATTAAGATTTCAATAACTAGTGAACCGAAGGGGTTCTCGATTTTAGGGAATCTTTAAGTGGACGTAATGATGGTTCTAGGCTATTATTCTGCTCTTCTTCCCTATAAAATACGGATCCACTAGATGCTAGGGGCGTAGCCGCTAATGTCTAAAATTGTAACCATGTAAGATTTTTCTATTTTATAGAATTTGTTATCAAATATTTCATATTTACATATTGTTGCGCTATATATGGATATAATTAACCTTGTTGTTTTAGATTTGACCATTTTACTTTGATTTGTTATGTTCTTGTGTATATAAACCTATCTAATAGGTATATTTTGTAAAAAAAAATATATTTTTTTAGACTCTTATAAAGTTTATGCTAATTAACGAAATATATTGGTGACATGAGTTAAATCTTAATTGACTTAAAAATTAATAGGAGCCTTAAAAAAGTTTAAGAAATAATAAAATAATTCGAACCTGCAACTCTTTAGTAGTCTTGTGCTTTTTCCTACACTCAATGTTCTTGGCGTTCAGGTCTTTCACTTGGCGTTGCAGGTTGTTCACTTGAGTCTTAAGATCTCTGTACTCCTTCTCCTCATCTCGTGAAAGACTGTTGGGTGCCTAAGTAAAATGGTGTTCATAAACTTCCGTATTTTATCTTTTTTAGCATTAGAGTAAAACACTAGAGGGAGAAAGGGTTAAATAACTGTATTTGCCTATCGCAGTGACCTTGTGCCGACTCTCAATTGGATCTTTGAACATAACTGGTAACGGGAATATTAACACAGCCAAGTAGCAGAAAAGAATTTGCTAGCAGACGAAAAGGGTCATTGAAGAAGAAGGGGGGGGGGAGGTAGTTATCTGTCATTGTATATATATCTATACTTTAGATCTGTTTTTTCAGCAAAGTGTTTCATATTTGTAAAAATACTAAATTATACCAAATACATTATATGAAGATGAGGGGGATGGAAAGGTGAAGGGGCAGTTAGCAGGGAGGGAGGGGACATTGGGCTGTTCATAACACTATTCCCCAAAGTTATATAACTACGTTATAATAACAATTTCTGATTTGTTGGCTTAACAACCTTGGGGACTCTTAATGAATTTTGATTGGTTGGTTCACTAAGTAAGTTGGGTGACCAAGCGTTTCAACCATTAATTGTAATCTATTTAGGGTTGATTTTAAGTAACATTATTAGGTATGTAATTAATTTATCTCCCATTGTCTTATCCCTTTTGAACCCTGGGCAGTTTGTGTTCTTGTAATAATATGCGGTTTTTTAGCGCCAAATTTAAGAACATTTAACAGACAACCAACCTTTTGATTGCACAACATTTGTCTGGAAGTCCTAATTGTGCATAAAAATAAGTTGCACCTGTTTACGAGCCAAGGCACTCCCTCTGATTTCATGAGAAATACAGGTGCTGGCACTTAAACACTTTTTATAAAGGGCACCCAAAACTCTAATTGAAGGGTGATGCTTAATAAAGTTTTAGAAAGGTGTAAAAACAAGGATGACAATATCCATAAGTAGCGAAGCACAAAAAATTGTGGATGGGAATACGTACAAGTAAATTTAAAGTGTATTTATTAAATCAAGAATAGATTTATTGGAGAAAATAAACACGAAACCTTGTTTTATTTTGTATGATGAAGACGGTTAAAGTAAATTACATACTAGATGCACATAACAATGGGAAAAAATATTTTGAAACTGTTAATGCAAAAACCTGCAAAAAGCAGTCTGACCATCATCGTTGTTTTCTTCAAACGACGGGAAATTTAATTTTGATATCTTTAACTGAAAAAAGTTTGAAAATCGGATCATAAACACCAAAGATATGGGGACAATTTGGAAAATATAAAAATAGCCTAAAACCTGCTAAAAAGCAGTCCGACCGCCATCGATATCTTATAGTTAATTGTGCTCCTTAATGATGAGAATGTTGTCAAAAAGTTTCAGCTTTCTACCTTTAGGAGCCGAGAAAATCACGTTTCCCCCATTTCATTAATTACGGACAGACGGACGGACATTGTGAATTATAGAGTAGCTTCACTACTAAAAAGGTGTGAGTATAACAAAACAAAAAATAACAGAAATAAAATTTTAATATACTGTGCATCTTACACCGGCGATCTAAAGGGGTAGGACAATGGCTGATAAATTGATGTTCATCCATAATAATGATATAGATAACAATTAGTGGTTAAAACGTTTAGACTCTGAACTTAATAAACCAACCAAGTAAAATTCAATAAAAGTCCCTAACGTTCTTTAGCCAACGAACAATTGTAAAACTTTGGGAACTGGTAAAATAAACAGCCCAATGTCCCCTCCCTCCCTGATCCTAGACACTTCCTATCTTAACTGTATTTATGTATGTATTGATTATATCAAATTTAAATTACTAATCACTTTGTAGACATAGATACTTTAATACTTTGTGACGTCAACAGATCTATAGTATAGATGTATATACAGAAACTACCTCCCTTCCTTTTTCAAAAACATCTTTCATATGCTTCTAAATTATTTTCTGTTACTTGGCTGTGTTAATATAAGCGACACCATTGGTTGATTTTCAATGACCCAATAGAAAGGTTGTGTCATGTACGCTAATGTATGTACACTTTCAGGCCACCAAATTTGGAGAAGAACAGAGGCTGCCTGCGGCTCACTGCGGCAGACATCATAATTTCGCGGTTGCAAATAGCAAATAAGGATTTTCATTTTTCAGACCGCTTAATTATAATGTCTGCCGGCTCTTTGGAAAACTAAGCTGTCCAGAATTAACATCCAGGTACAGCTTAGTTCTTCAAATTATTAACCTTTCCACCTTTCCCTATTAACAAATAATGTAATTGGGGGGAGGATAGGACAATAGCTTAGGCCGGGTGAAGTTTAGGTTTCCACCAAATTTCCCAAAATATAACTCTATTTGTTTAGGCCTAAACATCAACACTTCCACAACATTACAGACCATCCATAAATGCACCAAGGCCCACCTGGAGATCCCAACAGTCCCTCCCGTCTGGCCCCGCGCATCCTCTGGATACCTCTGGATTCTTGTGGTAATTTGATCCTTCCCTGCATTGCAGTCACAGGTAGAAAATATTTGCTAAAGCTGCTCTATAACTACCCTGTCTGTAAGTCTTAAGCCTCAAGGGGGATACAGCATCCTTCCCGCACATTGATGTTTACAGACTGTTAATTCTGTACAGCTGCTGAGGTGCTTTACAACTAAGTGCCACCCACCCATAGGACAACTCCTTGTCCTCTTATTTAACAATAACTGTTAAGTAATCCGAACCTGTTTTTCTCCCTACCCATAGGACAACTCCTTGTCCTCTTATTTAACAATATAGCTGTTAAATAATCCGAACCTGTTTTCCCCCTACCCCTTTTCATCTCCCTGATAGCTTGCGGTCCCTGCCATACTGCACCATATTAAAGACAACAAAAATTCGGTGAAGGTTCCCCCCTCATCATTTATTTGTTGTAAAAACACAAAAATATAAAAACACCAAAAAGAAAAAAATATAAGCTAAAGAGAGGTTATAATTTAAATAAATAAATTAACAATAGCATTCAGTGGTCAATGAAGGAGATTTTCCTCACTAAACCGCCCGGAGCAATTACACGCTCAAGGCATAACACCCTCTATCATCCATCTAACTCACACCCCACCCCTTCTCACACCAAACGTTCACAATCCGACTCTGCGACTGTTGCGAGTCGTCGGCCTAAAACCGTCAGAGTTTTAGCCAAAAAACATAAACTCAACACCCCGTTTGAATTACGCGCCAAAAAACTCCTTAAAACAAAAAAAGCGCTACTTCAACGGCAAAAACCGGTTGACCGCAACTCTAGGCCCGTCGTTTCCTCACGCAGGCCCAGCGTTAGTCGCACCCCCCCAGGCCAAAACAGCCACCACCGTAGCCCATCCCCGTCACCTATCCGAGGATTCCCTACACCCCCTGCAGCTCCCCAACTACTTGCAGCCCCCCACTTACCCTCCTCACCTGTTGATCCACTGGTAACTTTTCCCGTTATACATCCGTATAACGGCCTTTCACCACAAACCCCCACAACCCCTACAGATACTGAAGAGTTTGAGCTAGCCCCACAGCAACTAGATTGGGATAATTATTCCCCCATACCATCCTTCCAAAAATCAGCTTCAATTCTTGAAGAAGCTTTGGAACAACTCTATTCTGAAGATTTACAGAAAGAGGTTCAGGACGAGGTTTTTTATAACCCTGAACAGTTCCCATTACACGACCACCTCCCAGGCTCCGCTTATAACGCTTCCACATCGACACACAATATTAGTGTCGATCTATCTGCGCTTGTTACAGCACAAACCCCAACCATGACTGATGAGGCAACCAAACTCATCATCGAATGCGATGAGTGCATGATGATAGACGAAGACTGTCAGAGCATCATAAATAACCCTGACAGGTTTAGCATTGAAAAGCTAGACAATAGTCTATCATTATTGGAAGAAAAAGCCTCGTCAATTCGCCACATCATAGCTTTCTTTCGCAACAGCCCAGACCCAAGGGTCACCGAAGCTGACATGAACAAAGCGTTACAGCTACGTATAGCCATGCGCTCAAAAATCGAGTTCATTCATGAACATCGTACATCACGTTTGAAAGCTCAACCGATTACGACGACTGCTGCTCCAGCAGTACCTCTCTCTACTTGCTCTGACGACTCGACTACCACTTCAGCAGTCGGATCCGAGGCAGGTACCTTACCATGTGATGGCCAAGTAATTGTGCCTCCAGCAGTTACGACTCAGGCCACAGCTGTTCCTGCTGCAACTATGCTCCAGCAAACAGCTCCCATCCCCAACCGCATAAATCCTACGACATACGCGGTAAAACAAGCAAGGGTAAAACAAAAAAGGGACCCCTTGCTTGTTGAGCTCGACGATCTCTGCGAAAAGTTCGGCGACCTTAAAACGACCGAAGTTAAGCAGTTAGGTCAGTTCAATAAACTTAATGCTCAATTCAAAGAGCTACTTGAAAAGGCACAGCGTTCCTTACATAAAGCCAAAACGCTTTGTGAGGACGCGATGCTTACGGACATGGAGGAAGATGCGACAGCATTGGATGCCCAGTCCACCACGCTCGAAACTGAAATATCCAGCGTGGAATCATACGTTGAACGCTTGAGGGACCGTTTCGGAGTGCCTATCTCAGGACACTCTTTCAATCAGCGTTCATCCAACATTCCTATCCCTCACTTTTCTGGGGCCAAAACAGATAAACTTGACCTCTTTACATTCCAAAAGAAGTTCCAGATTTACATCGACTCAATGCCTTCCATAGCAGAAGTCGAAGCATTGGAGATACTGAAAGAGAAATGTCTCCAAGGCAATGCACAGATGTTGTGCTCTGCCGAAAAATCCATTAAGGCCTGTATGAAGCAGCTGTCGTTCCACTACGGCAGCAAAACCAGCATCATAGCTAAACGCAAGGCCAAAATCATGGAACTTGGACCATGCCCTAAATACAACTGGGAACAGCAGATCACATGGATGGTAAAACTCCGTTCACTGCTTGCTGACACCCAAGAATTTGCAAAAGAAAATGACGCGGAGCAAACCTTGTATCACGGCAAAACAGATATTGCCAACTCCGTGCTGAATCTTCTTAAAGGCGACTACTTTAAGGAGATGTCTAGAAAATTCATGTTGAGTGCAGATGAGCACGGGGAAGAAGACGGCCAGTATTGCTATGAACAACTTCTCCTCTTTCTTGACTCTGAGCTCCGCCAGCTACAGTATCAGCTCAATCAACATGAAGGGGCATCCCTCCACACTGGCACCGCAACTTCTATCGGCAACAATGCCAACACAAACAGCGGCAGTTCCAGTAACAAACAGTCCAATCATGCTGGTAACAACCCGGGTCATATAAACTCGAACCGGAGTAAACCAGCTTCTCAAACTTACACGGCCTCCACTTTCTCGGCCTCGGAGGACCCAAAACAACGCCCTAAAGGCAAGGCCTCTGATAAGTCCGCTAAGACGCCCACTCCACTCTTAGCATATACAGGCGCTGCTTCTAAGCCTGTACCAACTGATTGCGCGCTTTGTCAGAACAAACACACATATTTGTTCCAATGCCAGGTGTACATCAATACACCACATAAGGAGAAACGCCAACTCCATGGCAAGACAAAAGCCTGCCACAGGTGCCTCAGAATGGACGCCAGCGTCAATTTCGACAATATTGACGAATGGTGGAATAACCACAAAAACGACTGTCGCACCACCTTTTACTGTCAAGCTGACAATTGCCAGTACGCGTCCGCTCATCGCGTGCAAAAGCATATCCTCGCCTGCTCTATTCATGTCGAGCAGAATAAAAAGAGGTTAGGCGACTTCCGCAAGTCATTGCCAAAGGATGTTCCTATAACATCTGGCAACCTTCTGTTCATGGATAATATCACCATGAATCTCCAAACCTCTGACACCACACCTGACGTTTCCGACCCCAACACCTTCCCTGATGTTGCTGCTCCTGGCATTTTCATGTGCCAAAACGTCCCTGATCTTTCCGGCAATCCGCTGTTTGTCTTTTACGACAGCGGTTGTGGCACAGCCGCAGTTTCAGCCTCTGCAGCGGCTCGACTAAATGCCACAGAACACCGCCCTGGACCCACCCTCATGAACGTAGCAGGTGGTAAAGTCGTCCATCTTCCCTATGGCAGTGACAAGTTCACACTGCCATTAGTCGACAGTGCCATGTCCGCAACTATAATTGCTGCGAAAATGGACACGCTGACGGCTCCATTTCCTCGTTGGGACCTCAAGGAGCCTTATGGTGACCTTGCAAATCATTACAAAGGCCACGAGCTCCTCCCTACCGTACCAGATGTCATTGGCGGAGGCCAAGTCGACATAATCCTGGGAATCAAGTACAATTACTTGTTCCCAATGCGCATCTGCTCATTGCCCTGTGGTTTATCTTTATACAGAAGCCCACTTAAGGGTATCGACGGCCACACAGGTGTACTTGGTGGCCCCCACAAGGCTTGGGCTAAAGCAGCCGAGACTGTAAACTTTGTTGGTGCTGCTCTCTTCTTCACCAACAAGCTGTCTGCCTACCGCTATACCACTGAAACACTTCTGAACAGTGGCAGGAATTGGTGCGCGGATGACTCCAAAACCGACACCTTTCCGTATCTCCGTCCAATCACTGTTGAGGAAACAACAGACGAGGACGCTTCGCTGGATGTTCATACATACAGCACCAATATTCAACACGTCAAACGACATGAACGCAAGTATCTTGAGAGTGAAGACATAGGCACTCAAGCACCTTACCGTTGCATAGCATGCCGTGGCTGCAACGACTGCAAAAACGGAGACATTCTGGAGGCAACTTCTCTGAAAGAAGAGGCCGAACAACTCCTAATAAAAAAGTCCGTCAAGTTCTTACCTGACGAACGCCGGATCGTAGCATCTCTTCCCTTCATTGCTGATCCGGTTAAGGAGTTACAACCAAACAAAAACAGGGCCCTCAAAGTTCTGGAGTCCCAGCTGCGAAAATTGCAGAAGGATCCAGAGGCCAAACTACAAGTTATGGCGTCACATGACAAACTAGCATTGAATGGCTATTCATGTGACATTGATGACCTATCCCCTGAGGAACGCGCCCTTGTAGACAATCTGCCAGGAGAATACTACCTCCCTTGGCGATTCGTCACTAAAGAAAACTCTCTTTCCACTCCAGTCAGGGTTGTATTTGATGCTTCTGCGACAACCTCGTCAGGTAAAAGTCTGAACGACGTCCTAGCAAAGGGCACAAACAGACTCGAAAAAATCTTAGCTCTGGACATCAATTTCAGAGCAGGTCCACATGCTTTCGCATGCGACATACGGATGGCATACAATCAGATTAAGTTGGATCCATCTGATTTCCGCTGGCACAAGTACTTGTGGGTTGATAGCCTTGCCCCTGGTGGCACCATCAGAACGCGCATCATGCGCACCATCATTTATGGGGTTAAACCTTCTGGCAACCAAACGGCAGAAGGTCTTGAACAGGTAGCTCAGTATGTCATGGACAACCATCCTGAACATACTGCAGGTGCCCAGGTTCTCAAAACCAAAACTTATGTTGATGATACTTCTGATTCAACAGACTCCGCAATTGAACTAGACAAAATCATTGCGGGAGTCAAATTCACTCTTGACTTAGCAGGCATGAGCGTCAAAAGCTTTGTCAAATCTTCAGCTGTACCTGAAGACACTGTGTCGAATGATGGCACACATGTTAGCTACCTCGGCTATCGATGGGCTCCACTTGCTGACACTCTCAGTCTGGACGTCAAACCTCTCTCGTTCGGTAAAACAAAACGAGGTAAAAGACCTCCACCAGTAGAAGGAAGTCTTGAAGAGGCTCTCCTACACAATTTCACAAAAAGAACAATCTTGTCGCAAGTTGCCTCTAACTTCGACCTTCTCGGACTCTGCACCCCCGTGACTGCTAAATTCAAAGCAGACTATCACGACCTCCTTTCTTACGCCACTGGTTGGGACGACGGTCTCCCAACCAAGTTGCTTCCCACATGGGTGACTAACATTGAAACGATGCAACAACTTGCGTCAGTTTCGTGCCCACGGTCCGTAATTCCGGCAAATTCTGAGCCCAAAGTTGATCTGTTAGTATCTGTTGATGCTAGTCAAAACATGGCAATCGTATGCGTGCATGTTAGGTCAATGTCTCTCACAGGCGAGGTCACTGTCCGACTAGCTGCTGCCAAATCAAAGATTGTAACTGGTAGCACAATTCCTCGAGCAGAGCTCAGGGCAGCTGTTGACTCAGGGTTGTCATTTTGGGCGGGCGCTTTTGGGCGGGCAGTTTTAGGCGGGCGGTTTTGGGCCGCCCAATATAAGGTCCTTTTGGGCAGTTTTAGGCACCCCCCTTTTAGGGGGAGAGAAAAAGGGAAGGGGGTTAAAAAAGAGGGGGGGGGCCTATTTTATGAGTGATATCCTTATACTAAAGTAACAGGATGTTTGTCTGTGTGTCCCTAAGGATCTCGCTAACCACTGAACCGATCGGGTTCTCCTTAACAGGGTAGCTTCTCGTAGTTCCCGGGAAGGTTTATAATTATTTTCTTGGGGGGTGGGACACCCCCAACCCCCCCAAAAATTAAAAATTCCCCCCCCTCCAAATTTTTTTTTTTAATTTTAAAACTAAAATTAAAAATGATAGGAGGGCACCCCCCCCCCAAAAAAAATTTTTCCACCCCCCAAAATATTTTTTAAAATTTTTCTTTTAAAACCTATAATAAGAAATAGGGTAATCAAATTCGACTCCCCCATCCTCAATTGCTCCTAGAGGCCTCTAGGGGCGTATCCACTAGTCCTTAAACTAAAGTAACAGGATGTGTGTCTGTTTGGTTGTGTGTCTATGTGTTTGTACCGAAGGATCTCACTAACCGCTGAACCGATCAGGTTCTCCTTAACAGGGTAGCTTCTCATAGGTTCTTGGAAGGTTTATAACTATTTTGGGGGAGGGTACCACCACCCTCCTAAGAGAAATCGCCCCTAGAAAAAATTACACTCCCCCAAAAACTTTTTATAAAATTTTTTAAACTAAAAATAATAATGGGAGGAGAACAACCAACCCCGCCCCCCCCCCAAAAAAAAAAAATTGTTCCCCCCCCTCCATTTTTTTTACTTTTTACGATGCTAATTCTGAATGGCAAAACGGCAAACCCTGGATGTATCTTGATTACCAGGACATGCCAGCCCAATCCTTCCAAGATCTTAAACTATCAATGGAAGCGAAGCAGGCCGCTGCCCAAGAGGTCAGAATCCTCCACGGTGACACGAAATCACCTCAGGAAAGAACGGCAGAGATAACCAAGTTCTCGAATTATCTCTACGACCCGTGCAAACGGTCATGGCCCAAGTCTCTCCGTGTCATGGCCATTGTTCGAAAATTCTGCTTTTTCGACTTCAAATCGTACTGTAATTTGAAGGCCCCCCCTCATCCAAATCCTCAGGTCGTCCAACTTTCGGACGAAGAAATCCACAAGGCGGAGAATTACTACTTTAGACTCGCTACTAAAGAAGTGCTTAAGTTCTCCAACTCAAAGGCCCACGGCAACAATGTCGTCACTGACGATGGCATTATCAAATACAATGGTCGTATTGTCGAGGGCACTAACATAGAAGACGTTGACAATATCATGCCTGATTTGTCTCCCCTCCACTTCGTTAGACTGATAGTCGATCGGTATAGCTTAATAGCATACTCCGTTATGCTATACGCCCATCAAGAGCTTGCACTACACAGAAATGTAAACGCAACACTCTTAGAATCCAGGCACATTGCCTACATTCTTAATGGCAGAGATCTCTCCAAAGAGATCAGAGCGGCTTGCCCACATTGTCGTAGGTTCAAGGCCAAGCTTCTAGAAGCTGAAATGGGACCAATCCATCAAAACAGATTGACCATTGCTCCCCCGTTCTACTACTGCCAACTTGACCTAATGGGTCCGTTCTTAGCTCACTGTGAACATAACCACAGATCCACAGTCAAGGTTTGGGGTCTAGTCTGTAGAGACCCAGCCTCATCCGCAACGGCTTGTTATGCTATGACGAAGTATAACACAGACGCTTTTCTTCAAGCTTTCCAACGATTCGTTCATCGTTATTGCTACCCTAAAAAGGTCTTCATCGACCCAGGTGCACAGCTCATCAAGGGCGTAGCAAAATCAGAGTTTTCCATGGCTGACATCACTAAAACGCTCAATGGAAAAAGCTGCAGCATAGAGTACGAGATCGGTCCCACTGCTGCCCACAATTATCAAGGTTGCGTGGAACGCTCAATCAAAGAGATCAAAACTTTGTTCCATGCAACATTCAACGGTCTCAAGCTGGACGTCATGTCCTTTGAGACCGCCTTTTCATACATTGCCAATGAAATAAACAACATGCCAATCTGCACGGTATCCAGAACGGAGGATATAGGTCACGCAGACCTTATCACGCCTAACCGTCTGATACACGGCAGGAATAACAGGCGTGCACCCACTGGACCAATGAGGGTAGAGCAACCATCCCGCCTATTGGAACAGATGGAACGCCTCTATCAATCATGGTGGCAGATCTGGCTGTATGAACGCCTTCCAGATTACATTCCAAGACCAAAGAAATTTGGCAAAACAGGTCCACAACCAAAAGAAATGGATATCGTTGTTTTCCTCCGGTCCCCAGATGAGTTGATTGGCGATCAACTCTGGCGCCTTGGCCAGGTCCTACACCTCATCACTTCTGATGATGGTATCGTCCGTCAGGTAATTATCCGTTGGCGGAAACACTGGAAGGAAGAGTTTCATGAAACCAGAAGAAGTGTCCGGCACATTGCCATCCTGTTCTCCGAGGACGAGCTCGCGCTAATTGACCAGATCAGATCCGCGGCCTCCAAGTGTGACGAGTCTTACACTTCGGAGCAACGCAAACTAAAAACCTCCCATTAAAACCATTCCTGTAACAGGATAACACAATGCATTGCACATGAGTTACACCCGCTAAACGTTGGCTGAAATTGCCGAAGATAATAATTTTAACTTCATTTGATACGCATTTCCAAGATTTGCATTTCTAATTTTAAACCTACTAATAAAGGCTGTAGTTGCCGAAGATAGTAATTTTACCCTCATTGACACACATTTCCATGATCTGCATGCTTCAATTTTAAACCTACTAATAAAGGCTGTAGTTGCCGAAGATAATAATTTTAACCTCACAGACACGCATTTCCATGATATGCATTTGTGATAAATTTCTCATTCAAATAAATAAAGGCTGTAAGTGCCGAAGACATAAAAAACCTACCTATTAAATAAAGGCTGAATTGGCCCACCTCCCTGAATACGGCTGTAATTGCCTTACAAACCAACAATTAATATTAATAATGTTATTATTAAATATTAAATTACAACAAAAGAAAAATCCTACTTACAGGTTCACACACCTGTTAATAACGTTAATAATCATATTATTAAATGTTAAATTATAACAAGTAAATGATGATTAATGCCCTTAATAATTTTATTATTAAATGATGAATTGCCTCTAGAAGTTTAACCCACCTACGAGGATGATGGTTCTACATCAATAACCGATAAATTGATTCCAGCCGAAGAAAACCTGGATTAGTGTTATCAAATATTAAATTTAAACGTTCTTATATAATAATCATTATTTGCCAATCTTCCTTTAGCTTTACGAATATTATAAACCATTGTAAACAATACACCCCATAAAAGCCTTCTTTTTCTCTTTTATAAACAAAATCTTTTTTTATTCCAGGATGGATTCCAACATTTCCGCCATCTCCAACAACGGCCCCGTTCCCAGCGCCCCTCTAACCAAACCGCTAGCTGTTGTTGAAAAAGATCTAAAGGAGAAGAGAAAGGAGCTGCTAAATAGACTACACCCAGGCTCCGTTACCCGAATTGAACCCGCTCTGTTCCAGAATGTCAACAACCCGGATATACGGGAGATGCTTGAAGCTGAAAATACATTACTGGAAGCTATCTTGTGCGCTCAAGAAAATATCAAAACTCTTGAAGAAAAAATTAACCAGGAACTGCACAAGATAGACGTCACCGACAACCAGGGCGGAAACTTCCTACCTAGCGAAGAAGAATACGTTCAAATCCCGGCTTGGACTCTAAAAGGCACCCACTGTTCAAGTACCCGCCAGGTCAGGGAAGAGGCTCAGAAGCGAGCCCGCCTCGAGATATTATACAAACAAAAATTTCCCGAGGAGCCCAAACCCCCCCCGTGTAACATGGACAGTGAATTGACAAAGAGTATTGATAATCTCTATCAAACATTCCATGCTAGCCCAATGCCCACCTTTTTCGACAGATGGCACCAACTTGATCTGATACATGAGCTGCTTGGAAAGGATGATGTATCCGCCCCCAGATTCCAAAAAATGTACTCCCTTTACGTACAGGCGGAATACCTCAGAGGCAAGGAAGCAGCGATGGAAACCACACTCGCCCGTTTAGAGTTCCACCGTGAACAGAAGTTCTATGAATACAGAAAAAAGACTTCTGACAACATGCAAAATTCCATCAGCCAGATTCCAAAGCATAATAGTAAAATGCTCTACTGCAGAAATCAAGCTTGCCCTGACTGTAGGCATACCACCAAACCTTCTTTGAAAACCCACGGTCTCCAGAATTCTGGTTCAAGAAGGAAAAAACAAAAAGTTTCCCAGGTCAAACAGCAGGAACCCTCCACCTCAAGACAGCGCTCACGCTCCCGCTCGTCTCCAAAACGGCGCTCGCCATCTAGGCGCCGTTATTCTACACGACACTATTCCCCAAAACGCCGTTCTTATTCTAGAAGGCGTTCTCCCCCGAGACAACGTTCACCTACACGACGACGGTCACCATCACCTGCTGTACGTCAAGACTACCGCCGACCAGCAGACTATGATGATAGATATGCGCACAATCATGTCAACACACCACAGGGTAGATACGTCCGTCACTTCCAAAGTGAGAGTCATCATGATAACACCTACGACCCCTCACGCCAGGACGGTTACGGCTATATACCTGTAACAGACCATCTCTATTAAGTCTCTATTAAAATTTTCTATTAAAGAAAAAATGTGTCGATAAATAAAATTATTATTTTTTCATCCTGTTTGTGCCGCTACAAGTTTCGTTTTTATCAATTTTATCAAATTCTTATCTAATTTCAGATAAAACCCAAATCGCAATGAGTGTGCCATTCGACTTGCTGGCTAAAATTGGCAAGCCCTATGACCATCATAAATACATCCTGTACGAAGTCAGAGACATCAAAGGTATGATTGAGTCCATCCGGCGTGGTATTCATGACCACACCCGGCTGTTCCCGAAGGATGTGGTAAACCGCCGTTACCTGGACGGTTTTGCCAAGCAAATAGAGTATCTCGAGGAAGAGATTGATTCGTGGAGGATGTGGGCATTTAGTATGCCCCCAGAATTGGCCAGGCGCGAAGTCAGCATCCTTCGCTATGAAGTGCTTCTTCTTGCGTCAAAAATGGGCCCGGCCGTTGAAGCCCAGCATTTTGCCCTCTTCCCCGTCTGGAGCCCCCCCAAAACTACAACCCCCTGGCGCCAAATTTCGCTAACCAAAGTTAGAAAATTTAAAAAAGCCTCCCAGCGTGCCCGGAAGCAAGCCCGTGAGGCCAACGCGGGACTCTCAGCCGCCAAAAAAGAACTGGAGACTATGGACCTTTGTCTCCAATTCCAAAAATTAAAATTGTAAAATCATTTTTTCCAATGTGTTTCTTTTTCCCTTTCTTCCATTTTTTATTTAAATCCAAAACCAATATGTCTTTCAGAAAAGACATAATAATTCCAAAAAAAAAAAATGTGATGACCAGCCACTCCGAATGCCACTTCCATTTTTTAAAGGTCCAGCGGTGACGGCTTCGGGGGTGTATTGTCATGTATTCTTTTTTCTCCACTGTATATTGTACATTGCAGTGATCAGCCCGCAGCCCTATGTTCTTCTTTTTCTTGCCGGGAGTGTCATGTACGCTAATGTATGTACACTTTCAGGCCACCAAATTTGGAGAAGAACAGAGGCTGCCTGCGGCTCACTGCGGCAGACATCATAATTTCGCGGTTGCAAATAGCAAATAAGGATTTTCATTTTTCAGACCGCTTAATTATAATGTCTGCCGGCTCTTTGGAAAACTAAGCTGTCCAGAATTAACATCCAGGTACAGCTTAGTTCTTCAAATTATTAACCTTTCCACCTTTCCCTATTAACAAATAATGTAATTGGGGGGAGGATAGGACAATAGCTTAGGCCGGGTGAAGTTTAGGTTTCCACCAAATTTCCCAAAATATAACTCTATTTGTTTAGGCCTAAACATCAACACTTCCACAACATTACAGACCATCCATAAATGCACCAAGGCCCACCTGGAGATCCCAACAGTCCCTCCCGTCTGGCCCCGCGCATCCTCTGGATACCTCTGGATTCTTGTGGTAATTTGATCCTTCCCTGCATTGCAGTCACAGGTAGAAAATATTTGCTAAAGCTGCTCTATAACTACCCTGTCTGTAAGTCTTAAGCCTCAAGGGGGATACAGCATCCTTCCCGCACAGGTTGCACAAGGTGGTTGGGGAGATACAGCTATTTAACCCTTTCTCCCTCTAGTGTTTTACTCAAATGTAACGTCATATTCTAATAAATTAGATGCACTATTATGAAGAAAAATGACAATCATCTCAGGAAATTAAAAGTAAAATTTGAAATTTCAGCTTTATGCCTCAAAAACCACTAGTTACTTTTCACCAACTATGGACTAGGGTTGGGCAAGATACTTTTTTTGCCGGATACCGGATATATGGCTGATTTCTAATGTCGCATATCCGATATCGGCCGGATATCTGGTATTAGAAATCAGCCAGATATCCGGATAAATTTAATATCCAGGATCCGTCCGGAAATTGAAAATGGTTGGATATAAGGGCGGATATCCGGCCAAACCGGATATATGGCCCAACCCTACTTTTACCTTCTATGGGCATACGGGGATACATAAATTGTTAAGTAGCTGTGCTCTGAATATTAACCTGAGCATTATCATCATAGCCGAGGCCTTTTCTTACACTCCTCTCATTCAATCTCTTGATATGGTCCTTGCCCTGATCAGGTTGTTGGCTTAGTAACAATCATTCTTTAGTATGTACTAGCGGGGCTATACCCATATATGTATGCTCTAGTTGTTAAAACTAAAACAATTTTTTTTAAATTTTGAGAGAAAGGTATGTTTACCCAGGGGCGTTTTCTTAAGTGACGGCGAATGTACTCTTCCCCAAAATATCTAATAACCTATGAAAAAGCTTTACTGTAAAGGAGAACCATTTCAGTCCAGTGGTTAACAAGATCCTTCACAACAATTACACATCCTGTTACTTTTTACATAGATTTATCACATGATTGGAATATTTTGATGCTGCAAATATTTGACTACTAATTTTCTGAAATCCATAATTTTCGTAAGTTATTGAGGACGGAACAGTAGAAATCATTAAGTTAATATACTCACAATCAAAACTAGGTGTGTTTGCCCCGGGCTAAACAAAGTAGTATTAATCTTATGATTTATAGTTTAATATTCGTTGAAAATTGTTTGTAATACGATGCAATGCTTTACATGATTTTAATCCATATTGAAAAAAGAGACGCCCTGGTAGGGTTTTACTAAAAACTTTTCTCGTGTAATAAAGTTTTTCTAAGTATTAATTTCTGCATTTGGTAGTACAAAATAAGAGTAAGAGATAACCTAATAATGTTAATATTGTTACAAAGCTTCCCTGAAAGTGAGAATTGAGAGAGTTCTGACATGGCACATAAACATGACAAAGGTCGCACTTGTACGTAATTGGTTTCTCAGCTCTAAATTAAATAAAGCTAAACGAGGATGTGCACTAGAATTGTTTAGGCTAAGAGGGGAGGGGGGGGGGGGTACTCGAGAATCCTAAGAGCTAGAATTTTTCACATTTCTCGCCGAAGAAGGCGATTTGGAATCATTTGAGACCTTATGGCGTTGTTGTTTTTTAATTTTGGCGGCGGCGAAAAACGGCTGTCACATTTTCTAAGGTAACTTTGCTAACTCTAGCTCAAAGCATATTACCTCGGATACCCCGCCCCCCCCCCCCCCCGTTCCGGCTCAAACCATTCAAATGCACATCCTTTATAAAAAAAAACCGTCCATTACACATCATATTCTGAAATCTTTGGCCAATACGCTTCTACCTACACTATAACGCATATTCTATCCACTAGTTTCTCTGTCTGTCTGTTTAAAGCGTTCCAGGGAAAAGTTGATTTCAATGGGGGAGTTAGTATTTACTTTTCTATATAGAATAGGAATCTGAAATTTCTAGTTTAGAAATGAGGTCATTCTTTATTTTCCATAAAGTTGGATGTTTTAAGACCTTAAAACAGGAGTAGGTTAGAACTCTAAAATTTAGGATGGAAAATAAGGAAAATACGCAAAAAAATGACCCCCTTTCTAAACAATTAAAGCTAACATTTATGACTCACATTATCAGTACGTTCGTTTGTCTGTTCTTACCTCCTTTTATGTTCCGCGCCCTGAATATGATTTTCATATGTATCTCTTGAATGCACCGTCACCCCACAAATATCACAGTACATGTTTCTGAACTGGCCGTTATCACAACTCCTTTGTTACAAGTGCCAAATAATGTGGGAATAAGGTATAGACAACAACCAGTGGAATAAATATAAAATAATATTTGGGGGCAGGTAAAAGTGATACCCCTCCCCCCTCCCCAACGACAGCTGAAAAAGCAACTCTTATATTCTTAACCAGGAAGTCAGTACCTACCTAGGATGTCTATGTTAAAAATAATTATTTTTTTTATTTGCTTTTTTACATTCTATTATATAATAAACTAGCGTCTATGCCCCGAGAGGCTTCTAGGGGCACTTAGGGGGGGGGGGGGGGTGAGTCGAATTTGATAACATATTTTCTTATTTTAGATTTTAAAAGATAAATTAAAAAAAAATATTTTGGGGATTGGAAACTTTTTTTTTTGGGGCGGGAGGGGGGGTGCCCCCATCATTTTTAATTTTAGGTAAAAATCGTAAAAAATTTTTTTGGGGGGGGAAGGGAGGATATTTTTCATTTTTTGGGGGGGTTGGGGGTGTCCCACCCCCCAAGAAAATAGTTTATTATAAACCTTCCCGGGACTTATAAGAAGCTACCTTTTTAAGAAGAACCCGATCGGTTCAGCGGTTAGCGAGATCCTTCGGTACAGACACACAGATACACAGACAAACATCCTGTTACTTTAGTATAAGGATGATCATACATTGATTTATTGGATGATTACATCTCCTAAATTAAGTCTAAATATGTAAGTATGTTCATGTTAAGCATCTTTTATTTAAGAAATGTTGAATATTTAATACATTGCTACTCTATATTTGTTGATGTTCATTTCTCTGATCATATGATTTTTTGAGTCTCGCTTTTATAGATGTTGAAATCCTTGTTAGTTTGAAACATCCTTGGTTGTAAAAATAATTTCAATCACTCGATCAAGGCTCAGCTACTAGAATATAGATTGAAAGTTTTGGCATTCCTTTTATTGAATTTTGCTTTTTGTTGGTTTACTTTAGAAACATCGTAAGCTGTGTTCTTACTCGCCTCTTCTACCCTTTTCTAAATATAAAAATCGTTTAGTTTAGGTAATTTTTAATATTAAGGGGGGGGGGGGGAAGTTTGTACACTTATAGGAAATGAATTTCAGTACCAAAGTTTGAGAGGGTCGTATGGGCTTGTTTTTAAAGTTATCAACCTAATTCTTTTTGTAGGCTCTCTTATATGACTTGATATACACGGAAAACTTTAAAAATTGAATTTCGGTACTTTCCTTCTAGGGGCTTGTAGAGCAAAAGACCCCCCAAAACACTAAAAATATGAGTTCTGACCTTATTTTTAAAGATATCGACCTGATTTTTTCTTTATAATACTTTTTTAACATACCCGAATCAACGAACCATTACAGATTTCATTTTGGGACTTTCCTTCTAGGGGCTTGTGGAGCAAGATACCCCCAAAACACAAAAATATGAGTACTGGGCTTATTTTTGAAGATATCGACCTGATTTTTTTTTATAATACTTTTTTAACTTAACCGAATTAACGAACCATTACAGATTTCATTTTGGGACTTTCCTCTTAGGGGCTTTTGGAGCAAGAGACCCCCAAAACACAAAAATATGAGTACTGGGCTTATTTTGAAGATATCAACCTGCTTTTTTTTATATAAAAATAATATTTAAACATAACCGAATCTACGAACCATTACAGATTTCATTTAGGGACTTTCCTTCTAGGGGCTTGTGGAGCAAGAGACCCCCAAAAACCATAAAAATATGAGTTGTGGGCTTCTCTTTTAAGATATCAACCTTATTTTTTATAAATAAAAAAAAATACTATTTTAACATAACCGAATCTACGAACCATTACAGATTTCATTTTGGGACATTCCTTCTACGGGCTTGTGGAGCAAAAGACCCCAAAAACACTAAAAATATGAGTTCTGAGCTTATTTTTAAAGATATCAACCTGATTTTTTATATAAAAATACTATTTTAACATAACCAAATCTACGAACCATTACAGATTTCATTTTGGGACTTTCCTTCTAGGGGCTTGTGGAGCAAAAGACCCCAAAAGCACTAAAAATATGAGTTCTGACCTTATTTTTAAATATATCAACCTGATTTTTTTAGGAACACTTTTAATAACATAACCGAACTAAGAAAACATTACAGATTTCATTTTGGGACTTTCCTTCTAGAAGCTAGTGGGGCAAAAGACCCCCAAAAAATATTTTTAGAGATATTGAGCTGATTTTTTTCATGAAAACTTTTTTCACATGTTTGAACTAGGTAGCCACTAATAATTTCATTTTGGCACTTTCCTTTTAGGGGAAAGTAGGGTAAACACCTCAAAAACAAAATAAATTGAGTTCTCAGGTTATCTTAAAAAATAAGCTCATAACTCATATTTTTAGTGTCTTTTGCTCCACAAGCCCCTAGAAGGAAAGTCCCAAAATGAAATCCTTAATGGTTTCTTAGTTCGGTTATGTTAAAAAGTATTATTTTAAAAAGATCAGGTTGATATCTTTAAAAATAAGCTCAGAACTCATATTTTTAGTGGTTTTGGAATCTTTGCTCCACTAGCCCCTAGAAGGAAAGTCCCAAAATAAAATCTGTAATGTTTTCTTAATTTGGTTATGTTAAAACAGTATTATTTTTTAAAAATCAGGTTGATATCTTAAAATATAAGCTCAGAACTCATATTTTTAGTGTTTTTGGGGTCTTTTGCTCCACAAGCCCGTAGAAGGAAAGTCCCAAAATGAAATCTGTAATGGTTCGTAGATTCGGTTATGTTAAAATAGTATTTTTATATAAAAAATCAGGTTGATATCTTAAAAAAGCCCACAACTCATATTTTTATGATTTTTGGGGGTCTCTTGCTCCACAAGCCCCTAGAAGGAAAGTCCCAAAATGAAATCTGTAATGGTTCGTAGATTCGGTTATGTTAAAATAGTATTTTTATATAAAAAATCAGGTTGATATCTTTAAAAATAAGCTCAGATCTCATATTTTTAGTGTTTTTGGGGTCTTTTGCTCCACAAGCCCGTAGAAGGAAAGTCCCAAAATGAAATCTGTAATGGTTCGTAGATTCGGTTATGTAAAAATAGTATTTTTTTATTATATAAAAAAATAAGGTTGATATCTTAAAAGAGAAGCCCACAACTCATATTTTTATGATTTTTGGGGGTCTCTTGCTCCACAAGCCCCTAGAAGGAAAGTCCCAAAATGAAATCTGTAATGGTTCGTAGATTCGGTTATGTATAAATATTATTTTTATATAAAAAAAGCAGGTTGATATCTTCAAAAATAAGCCCAGTACTCATATTTTTGTGTTTTGGGGGTCTCTTGCTCCAAAAGCCCCTAAGAGGAAAGTCCCAAAATGAAATCTGTAATGGTTCGTTAATTCGGTTAAGTAAAAAGTATTATAAAAAAAATCAGGTCGATATCTTCAAAAATAAGCCCAGTACTCATATTTTTGTGTTTTGGGGGTCTTTTGCTCCACAAGCCCCTAGAAGGAAAGTCCCAAAATGAAATCTGTAATGGTTCGTTGATTCGGGTATATTAAAAAAGTAAAATAAAGAAAAAATCAGGTCGATATCTTTAAAAATAAGGTCAGAACTCATATTTTTAGTGTTTTGGGGGGTCTTTTGCTCCACAAGCCCCTAGAAGGAAAGTACCGAAATTCAATTTTCAAAGTTTTCCGTGTATATCAAGTCATATAAGAGAGCCTACAAAAAGAATAAGGTTGATAACTTTAAAAACAAGCCCATACGACCCTCCCAAACTTTGGTACTGAATTTCATTTCCTATAAGTGTACAAACTTTTCCCCCCCCCCCCCCCCTTAAACTTGATTGTTTAGCCGTTTTTTGGCTATTTTTAGGGCAAATCTGCCATAAATTACATAGAAATCAACTTTTTGAAACATATTTTTGCTTTAAATCATGGTTAATGATACAAAAATTTTTTTTTTAGATTTCTAGTACCAGCAAGCAACTAGCGGCTAGAACCGTTTGAAAACGTTTTGGAGCAGCTTAGAGTATTATGTGGAGATAGGTTTCGTGATAATTTGCTTTGAAAATAGTTTCAAAATGGCTAAACGGCTGAGCCGCCAGCCGTTACTATTCCAACTTTTTGTTTAATTTAGGGAAAATAGACCTACCAAGGATTACTCATGCAAAATTTCAGATCAAAATTCGAATTCTAAGTGCCATTTGCTCACTGATTACGAGATGGTTGCATCACCCCCCCCCCCCCCCCCGTTTATATATGTTTGATGATATAATTGTAACTTGTTCTTGAAATATTTTTTCTGAAATGCACTTTATGCAACTAACTTTTTTCCTTAAATAGTTTAAATCTACTTAAGGTTGGGGATAATGAAAGACAATGGACAATAAAATGATGTACATCCCAATGATGTCAATATAAATTACCCATTCTATTTATTGAATTCATTGATAAAAAAAGTTTGTAGGTACATTTTAAGAAAAAGAAAAAAAATCTCAAAAAATAAGATAACGTAGTTATAAAACTTTTGATACCAGTGTAATGTCCCCTCCATCCCTGATTGTCCTATCGGCAACACTAACCTTGTTTTCTTGTTTTATCCAGAACTTGGTGTCAACAGGTTCATCAGTGGTGTCTACAAGTCCAGGTACAGGCAGTCCTCGGTCTTTCTTGGCCTAAACAAATAGTTAGAGAAGGATTAAAAATGCACGATCTATTGCATATTAGAAATATTTTTTTTTTATCCAAAATTTACTATGTTTTAATCAATAATCATTGAACATTCATGAAGCTCTATGAATTTTAATATTTCTAGAATGTTTCCTAATGTACTAGAATAAGCTAAAAACAAACATTTAATTGGTTAGCAGGGATGTACTGTATATTCTACATGTGATTCCCTACTCAGGAGGGGGAAAAAAAAAAAATAAGTGGTTAGAGGGGAAAAAAATTTAAAAATTAAGCAAACTGAAAACATTTTTTCCATTTCCCCCCCCCCCCCCCCCCTCCTTGGTACAAAAAAACTAAAAAAATGTGTGGGAGGAGGGATAAAATAAATAAAATATAGAGTTCTTTAAATATTTTCCCCTTTCCCCCCCTACTTTGTGAGAAAAAACTAAGGGGGAAAAAATGAAAAATGTTGTAGCTGGGGAAAAAAATAAATCTTGTGCAGAATATACACCCCTGTTGGATATGTACCTACCCAGATATATTTTGTCTATTGTCTATCTGACATTCCCATGAATGTTTAAACTTGGATAAGTAATTGGCACAATCTTTGTAACTGAATGGTTGAATCTCATTTCTATACAAGATCCAACAAAGTTACTTGAAACAGACCATTGTATTTATACCTGAAGGTAAGCAGGATCAGCCTGGGTTACTTAGCACAAGTCACAATATCTGTACTGTTATGGTTGTATCTCATTAATATACCTGATCCCACAGAATTACCTGGAACAGACCATTGTATTTATACCTGAATATGTTTCATTCCCCTGACATGCCCCACCATGGAAGCAGGATCACCCAGAGTTACTTGGCACAGGTCACAATTATATTTCATTGTACCTGATTCAGTGATTATCATTGTATCTAATTACTAAACAGATCCCACAGAATTACTTGGAACAGACCATTGTATTTATACCTGAATATGTTTCATTCCCCTGACATGTCCCACCATGGAAGCAGGATCACCTAGAGTTACTTGGCACAGGTCACAATATTTGTCCCTCACAGCTATTTTCTCTTCTCTTGATAGGCCTGATGAAAGCATATTTATTTGAGCTTATAATAATACAGCTGCTGAATATATGCATGCGTTTGTGTTTTTAAACAAACGTTTTACAAAACAGGGTTATTAGCATTGAAAAATAATCCCTATATAATAGATTGGGTTCATATCGGAATTATACAAAGAGGGGATGTGCAACAGATAAAACTAACTTAAATAAAATTTCTGACCGATAAAGAATTTAAAAAAAAATGATATTTAGAATGCGACCACTTAAAAATGTATTTCATTAATAAAAAATATGCAAAGACGACATTCAAGTAATCTCTACTTATTATCTCAGTTTCTATTAGTGCTAGAGGGCTAAATACTTTTGTGCATTTCCCCAGTTATATAATAAATTTCCGACTATAAGTCAGTCAAAGTCATATTTCGCTTCCTTACCCTTTATTTACCAACCTTTTACCAACGACCAGACATAAAATTGTATAGCTATTTGTCAATGATAGTAAAAAAATTATTGAATGAGAATGATGGCTTCATGGTGCTCCCAGGAAAGGCCTTGAAGAGTAGAATCAGGAACTTTTGTCTGTTTCAAAGTATCTAATTCCTAGCCTTTGAAATGACTAATAAACCACCATTTTTAAAGGTTTATTGAGAATTGTCCAATTTGTAGAGGTTTTTTGAGATTTTCTCAGGCTAGGAACGAGATATTTTGAAACGGTCAAAAGTTCCTGATTCTACTCCTCAAGGCCTTTCCTGTGAGCACCATGAAGCCATAGTTCTGATTCAATAAATTTTCGACACCAATTACAAATAGCTATACAATTGAACGTCTGGTCGTCAGCGGTTTTAAGACTTAGGATACATTTTAAATCATCCAGAGGAATATTATACTCATAAAAATCGCTTGCAGATCCCCGCTTTGGTCTCAGAAAAAAAATGTTCAAAATCGACCCACCCTACTATATAAGTTATGTACCCTAATAAAGTTATTCCCTAAGTCCCAGATTTCCCTCAAAGTGCCTCAAAACAGGGTTAGGGCCCTCTGATTTGGTCAAGCATTTAGAAGGAAAACCTACCCTTCCTCGATCCTTTTTTAAAATTTATTTCAAAAAAGAAACGGGGGATAGGTTCGTGTTAGACACTGTGAGGGAAAGCACCCAAAAATCCCCTCCCATTCTTTAATGAAAAAAAAGTGACAAAGTACTGACCTACAAGATCACGACTGGTGACTCCATAACCCAAATCTACATCCTCTTCTACCCAGTCGTCATCATAATTATTATAATAATTATCAGCCTCTGTTTTAAGTTCGTTTTTAACACTACTGCCAGCTGCTGCAGGGGATTTTGACCTAAATAAAATATGAAACAATCGTCTAGTTAGGGTTATAAAAGACACATAAAACAAGGATGACAACATCCATAAAAGCAAAGCACTGGAACGGTAGGACAATCAGACATTAACACTTGTATAGTGTCAGAACTGAATAATCATAATATAAATGTATAAGAGTCAAAGCAAAATTGTAAGTAAATTTGTTGAAAAACTGCTCGATTCAGGATAATGTTTATGGACATACTTACATTTTTAGGACTTGATTATAGAGTTGCTTCGCTTACTACATTATACTTTGTTGTCCCAGGAATCAATATACCAAAAATCAGATCAATCGGATGATTAGATCACATAAAAATTTGTTGTTAAAAAAGTTAAAAAAATCAACATGTTTAAAATGGACGTACGGACATTTTGGTGAAGATTATAGAGTTGCTACGCTTTCTAAATCGTACCTAACTATTAAAGGAATCACCATGCAAAATTTGAAATCGATAGGACAATTCTAACATGTCTAAATTAACAAAAAAAAGCTATCCGTTACGGAAGGACAGACGGACATACGGACGGACCGACCCTAATTATAGAAAAGCTTCGCTTTTAAAAAGGTTTGACTCAATTATCTCCAAAACTAATGGTAAAGCACCCAAAACAAAATTAATGTTACTTCACGCTGCGATTTCTTGTAAATTAACCCTCCCATCTAAACCCCCTTTAGGTAGTGGAAAACTATGATTGAATTTTTTAAGTTGTAGTGGAAACGTACGATTTTTTATTAAGTTAACTGTTTCCTCATTTAATTCCTTAATCATATTTAATCAGGGGGGACCATGGAACAAACAAGCTCTAGATAAAAAGTAGCTGCACTACAAAATACAAGATATGCTAGCCATACTCAAAATCGGCGAGGGTGGGGTAATAACGATGAGCTCTCATGAGACAGCGTGTCAAGTCATCATGTACTTGAACAAGGAGCTTGAGTTGGCCCTGGTGGCTAAACAAAAATGTCTCGTCATACTTCAGGAGTCTTAGGTCCAAACTCTAAGAAACTATGGCTATTCTAATCAATCAATCAACAAGATATGCTACCTTGTTCTACGTCTTTTGGTCCATCTCCCCCTAGAGTCCTCTCGAGATCTTGACCGTGTCCTTCTATATGACCTTGATCCCCCTCGTTCATAGTCACGTGACCTTGAGTGACCTCTTGAGCGTGATCTTGATCTGGTACGACGTCTGTGTCCTCGTGATTCACCACGTGACCGTGACCTTCGTCGCTTATCATCATCAGTGTCAGGTGAGCGGGAATTTCTTTGGCCTCCAGGGGATTTGGATCTTGTATACCGTCTTGACTTGGATCTACAAACAACAGAACAGGGATCAAGTTAATTTTAAACAGAAATGACACCATCCATCAAATGAAACTTTAAAAAGGCAGATCTTTAAACTATAAAATAATGTATGAAAAGAATTCTTAATAAATTGACGTTATTTTATCTTTTACTTCCTTAATCCAGAATATTTTATACAAAAATTGCCCTGTTATCCTAAGAATCGTCTAAACTTTCAAAACTTTATCTCTGTCTATGCCTTTGACTAGAATAAGAATCTTCGTATCTTCGGCTTGACGGCTTCTCTCGCTCCACATCTAACTCCCTACAAATTAATCTATAATACAAAGTAGAACGATGTCTATCTGTCTGTCTGCCTGAAGCTTAAGATCTCAGTAACCACTGAACCGATTGGGCCTACTCTTAAGAGAATTTACCTACCGGTCCTGTGATGGTTTTAAGCTATTTTATTTGGGAGTGGAACACTCCCGACAGCCCCCCCCCAAAAAAAAAAATTCTTTGTAAAACTAAAATTAAAAAGGGAGTCGACTACCCCCCCCCCCAAAAAAAAAATTCCCCCCCCCAATAAAAAAAATTTTCCCCTTTTTCTTTTTAAATCTAAAATACAACCTATCTAGGGGCGAAGCCGCTAGTTAATTATAAAGATCAAATAAATTGTACGTCCATAAGTAACGCAGCAATGACAAGATATTATTTTGATGGCTGTAGTGTTCTCATGTATGCGGATGAGATACAAAGTCATCTATATATAATACAAAGTAGCTTGATGTCTGTCCGTCTGAAGCTTAAGATCTCGATAACCACTGAACCGATCGAATTATACTCTTCAGGGAATATACCTAATGGTCCTGTGGTGGTTTTAGGCTACACCCCCAACCCCTAAAAACAAAAAATCCCCTCCATTTCCTTGGTCCTTTTTTTTAACGAATTTCACCTTAACTTTTTTTTGATCAACTCTTGGGGCAAAGCCCCTAGAGGCTAGGGGCGAAGCCGCTAGTATGATAGAAAGGAAAGTTTTGCGTATAAAGTTCCAATCTTAATTCAAAGGATAACCTAATATAATCTTACTCATTAAACCCAACCCTGGCCCAAATGTGATTTGTAATAAAAAATTAAACAGCTAGGAACTGTAACCTTAATCTTAACTAACCTTACATAAAAAATAAGTATCTCAAGAAGTTCGTTTGCGGTTCAGATCCAATATGATGAAACTTGCTAATACTCGAGTCAAAATATAATACTTAGTTACCTATGGTCTGCTCGTGAAGTTTCATACCGTTTGTCATAATCATTCACATATCCTCCTCTGCTTGTATAGCTGAAATCATTTTTCATTTTAATGAAATCACTTGGGTTCGAATTTATTCATAAACACAAAGTTGCAATTATGTCCATAAAAATTCAGGGTTGTGTAGTCTGTAAAATTGACCCGGCTAAGGGAGGGGGGGAGGTAAAATAATAAAAAATATGTTGTAGGGGGGGAAAAATGGAAAACATTTTTTTCCATTTTTCTCCCCTCCTTGGTGAAAAAAACTAAAATAATGTGTGGGAGGGGGGAAAATATAAATAAAATAGAGAGTTCTGAATTTTTTTTCCATTTTCCCCCCTTCCTTGCTGGAAAAAAAACCAGGAGAGGAAAAAATTAAAATTTTGCAGCAGGAAAAAAAAATTTATCTTGTGCAGAATATACAACCCTGCAAAAATTCGAAGATTAAAGTGCACGTACCCAAAACAGATTGGGTACTTTTCTTAACGATAGTTGTCACAAAACATAGTTTAATTAAAGTAAAGTTGCGCCACTGATGATCAAGAATAAGTGTTTTTTAAATAAAAGTCAAATAGTTATTGGGGGGGGGGGGGGGGGGGTTACATTGTCTTAAATTTTTATTTGCATGTTAGGGCTTCCTAACAACATCCAATCCAGGATCTTAAGGGAGAAGACAATGGACAATAAATTAATTTTCATAACCAATGATGAGAAACAAAATTACCCCTATGTAGATTATTGGTTTAAAAGTTTGTACACTTTTAGTTTAGAATTAAATAATTAAAATTCATTGAAAGTAACTAAACTTAGTAAGTCAACGAATAAGATAACGTGGTTTTAAAACTTTGGGTCCTAGTGTTTTGAAAAGTCGAATGTCCCTCCCTCCCTTCTAGGACAGTGAGAATTGTAAAAAACGTTTAGAAAAATGAGCTGGAACTACCTGCTTCCCATTGTGATACTATTCTAATCTTGTGAAAATAAATATTTAAATAAATTAATGAAATATCTTGAAAGTTATATCATTATATTATCTGAAAATATTAAATAGGTTAAAAATCTGCAAATTGAATATCATTGCATATATAAGTAACAAAAAGTTATAAAAAAAACACATTATTAATATTAAATTATTATTTAAAACAGTTAAAAAACAATTAACAATAAACAAGTTAAAGGTTAAAAGTTAGGTTCTTACAAAAGTGGTATTGATTAACCAGTTATAAAAAACCAAAATTGATAAAATGCAATTATTTTCTAAAATTTCTGAAAGTAGGTAGTTAAAATATCATTAATGTAAATATCATACAATTTTAGAAGATTTTCATACAATTTTAGAAGATTTTCATACAATTTTAGAAGATTTTTGCACAATTTTGGAATATAGGTAAAAAAAGAATTTAAGTGTTTAATGTGTTTTATAAGAACCGAACTCTGATTGTCATTTGATATTATTAACAAGTACATTTTAAAAACACTGGTTTGGATAAGTAAGATTATATGAGTATAAAGGTGGGTTGACATTTTTAGCATACTAAAAAATGTTTCCCTATTTAAGCATTTTTTTGTAAAATTATTAAGTACATATAAATTTATAATTTAAGCACCTATTTTTCCCATATTTTCTGGATTAAAAAAATGGCAATTTAAAGCTTAATTTATAAGTTGTTAATTTTAAAATTTTGACTAGAGTTTTATATACTTGATTTTTTAGTATTCTAACTTTAGGTTTTATTTAATAGTTAATAACTTGCAATTGAAGTATATTTTAAAATACAAAGTTGTAGCACCTTTTATGAAGATTACATATTCACAATAGAATTATATATAATAAACATAATATCAGGTAAAATAGTTAAATGTAAAGTAGTTCAAAATTAAAATAGTTATCATATGTAAATTGTTCAAAATAGTTAATTGTCATTTGTCTAAGTTTTAATGGTAGGCATTCATTTCCGCAAGTTTTTTATATCAACATAATGATACTATTACAAATAGAATATATGTAGAAGAGAGTGTTACTGTTAATGATTATAATAAAGTAAAGGCAGGGATTTAACGAGATAGGACAATGGGTGATAAATTGATGTACACCCCCAATTTTGTTAACCAAAATTACTCCTTCTATAGATCAAAAATATTGGCCGGAAAAAAATTGGACCATGCAAATTTGAAACAACCAATTAAGATAAATTTATTTCGAATGTTCTCTCCCTTTCTAAGTAAAGGATAATTAATAGATTGCAATTTTGATAACATTATAAACTGCAGAAGTGAATGCACACTAGTTCGTTTAGCACCGTGAATTCAAAGAAACTAATCATGAAAAATATTAGAAGAAAGTATTTATTAATTTAGCAAAATGAAATTATTTTGGGACTTCAAACAAAAATATATTTTTTTTAAAAACTCTTCATTCACTTAATAAATATTTTAATCTTACTAATAATTTTCATTAATTGTTCCTTTATCAATAGTTATAAAAGTACAAATTGTCAAAAGCATGGTTTGATTTGTCTTTAAAATAAGGCACTTTAAGATGTAAATAAGAGATTACATTTTTATGGCATTCTTCAGATCTTTAACATCAAATAGTAACATATTAATTGAATCTACAAAATAGATTCATATAGGTATTAGTTATTTTGTAAGGCTTTTGTGTTAATACTGTTTTAAAATCGCCTTTCAAATTTAAAGGGGAAGTTGCACGAAGTGCATTTAAACTATTATTTAGTGAACTGCATATTTTTTTTCTGTTCAATAGTGAAAACTACATCTATTGAACATTTTTTTAAAAAATTTAAATTTTCTACCAGATAGTTTTTAAAATATCTAGACTTGAAAATCATATTTTTTTGGATATATGCAACATAAATGGCTGTCCTGTTTTCACAAAAACATCTTAATGACTATTTTGGTGGTGCCTAATTAATTGGTATTTATTGTAATACAAAATCATATATGTTAGATGGTGTTCTTGTTACTTATGCTTCCAATTAAACTTTTTTAATGCACTTCATGCAACTATTCCTTTTGTAAAAATATTAGGTAGTTTTCTCTAATTTGACTTTAAGCATTTGTTGCAAGGTTATCCCATGTTAATATTAATAAATTGTCCATCTTTGTGAATAATCCGTGGAGAATTTGTGTAAAATCTAGAGAAGGACACATTTGGATTTCTTTTTCTTTTTGTCCTCCTCTGCCTCGGCTTTCTCTGCAGCACTTCGCTCAATAGCTTGGAATCTGAAAATTGATTATTGTTTAGAAAAGGCAGCTACTTCAATATCAATATTTTAAAGCAATTCTAGACTTATGTCACAGCGTCTTAGAACTTTAATCCAGAGACATGAATATTAAGATATATAAGTTTTCCGGAATTTTAATGTTAGGGGGAGATTTGAAATCTGCATCAAATTTTAAGGATTTTTTTTATAAAATTCGTTTTTTGTATAATTCTTTATCTAAGAGCGGAAATGCATTTTAAGTTAATTAATTTTGACCAATAGGATAGGTGGATTTTAAACTACCTGCGCTCTAATTGGTTGAATTATGTACGCCATCCAATCAGAGCGCAGATTTTTTAAATCCACCAATCACAGATGCCAAAATTAATTAACTTAAATTGCATTTCCGCTTTTAGATAAAGAATTATAGAATAAACGAATTTTATAAAAATTCCTCAAAATTTGATGCAGATATCAAATCTCCCCCTAACTTTAAAATTCCGGAAAACTTATATATCTTAATGAATATTGAATACCTAATATTCTAAAAACGGCAATTTTAAACTAATTTTATAAAAAAAAATAATTAATATTATAAACAATGACATAGAAGACTTAAATTGAACATAAAAGCCATCTGTTATTGTGTGCAACTACATTATTTACTAGTTAAGGATAAATAAACTTTAGATAAGGTTATATAAAGTAAAGAGAGGCCCTTTCATGAGAACAATATTAATAATAACAATAATAGTGGATACTTATACTGAGCAAGAGATATTAGACCTAAATCTCTTCGAAGCTTGCTCATAAGGGGGGGGGGGGGTAATGCAACCATCTCGTAATCATTGATTAAATGGCACTTAGAACACGAATTTCCATCTGAAATTTTGCTTGAATAATCCTTGGTAGGTCTATTTTCCCTAAATCGAACAAAAAGTTGGAAAAGTAACGGCTAACGGCTGGCGGCTCAGCCGTTTTGCCAATCTTAAGAGCATATTAGTCACGAAACCTATCTCCATATAATACTTTTTGTCGCTCAAAAACCTTATCAAACGGTTTTAGCCGGTAGCTGTTGGTACTAGAAATTTAAAAAATGGTTATTGCTATCATTTAACATGAATTAAACCAAAATTATGTTTTAAAAGTTGATTCCTATGTTATTAATGATGAATTTGCCCTGAAAATAGGCAAAAACGGCTGAGACGCCAGCCGTTACTTTTTAAACTTTTTGTTTGATTTAGGGAAAATAGACCTACCAAGGCTTACTCATGAAAAATTTCCGATCGAAATTCGAATTCTAAGTGCCATTTAATCATTGATCACGAGATGGTTGCATTACCCCCCCCCCCCCCTTTAATAACCCTGTCCTCCTTAGAGATTTATTACAAAAGAAATTAAACTTGAAAATTGTTTTAACTTAACTTCATTTCATCTTTTGTGACGTTAATGTGTTTGTGAATAATTAAAATTTTTACCTTCTAACCAGTCGGACTAGCTCAAAGAATGCCTCGTCAATATTGATTCTAAAACAAATCATTTATGTAAATCTTAAATATAATATGTAATATTAAAATAATTCTTTAGTACAACGACAGTGTCCAATTGATTGTTTAAAAAGTTCCTATTTTAACAACAACAAAAAAGGGGGATATTGCTTGAATATAATACTAAATTAATAGTCTTTACTTCTGTTTACCATCTTGGCAATGTAGTCAACACTTCGGCAAAACTTTAAAGGAAGTAAAGAAAAAAACTCTCCCCTTTTCTTTCCTCTTACCCTCCCAATTAGAAATTTAAATCTTTTAAAAAGATTATTGGAGGAGTGGGACAGGGGGGTTATTTGTGCGATTCCATTAGGTACCCGTTTAATTTTGCAGTTTAATTAACTGAAATGTACCTATGCTTAGCAGAACATTCAATGTAGGGAGTTTTCAACTGCTTGGCCATATTCTCTATATCAGCTTGAGATACCTTTAAATATATCATATTAATACGCCTATAGCGCCCTCAAAGTAAATAAGACACCAAATGAATAGACTTTTCCTTGACCATTATAACAACTAAAAATACCTAACACAGATATAAACATAAATGCTAAATCACAGATAAGCTGTGAAAACAAGCCGAAAAACAAAAAAAAGGGGGGGGGGGGGGTAAATGCAACCATCTCGTAATCAATGTATAAATGGCACTTAGAATTCGAATTTCGATCTGAAATTTTGCATGAGTAATCCTTGGTAGGTTTTTTTTCCCTAAATCGAATAAAAAGTTGGAAAAAGCAACGACTGGCGGCTCAGCCGGTAAGCCGGTTTTTGGCTATTTTCAGGGCAAATCCATCATTAAATACGGAGGAATCAACTTTTTGAATTATAGTTTTACATTATTCGGTCTAAAAATGATACTCTTGGCATTTTATATCTTCTACCAGCCTTTTTTAGTCGATTCTAGCAGTTAAACAGCTGGTACTAGAAAATTTTAAAAAGTTTATTGGTGTTATTTTCGATAATTTTGCCCTAGAAAAACCTTAAAACGGCTAAACGGCTGAGCCGGCAGCCGTTAACCGTTACTTTTTCAATTTTTTGTTCGATTTAGGGAAAATAGACCTACCAAGGATTACTCATGCAAAATTTTAGATCAAAATTCGAATTTTAAGTGCCATTTGCTCACTTATTACGAGATGGTTGCATTAAAAAAAAAACCCTTAGTGTATCTTCTCAACCAAAGATTACATTCAACATTATCATGAAGTTGTTGTGTTGACGACTAACACAAAAAAGGAACTTTTTTGTCGATATACTAAAATTAAATACTCCACCTGTCGATTAGGAAGGTCAGATTTGTTGCCAACAATGAGAATTGGGAAAACATCTCTGTCTTTCACTCGAAGAACCTGATTCATAAATAACAAGATTAGCTTTTATAAAAAAAATATATTTACATAAATATAAAACTGCAGTACTACAACTGATATTCGGAAAACTATATATCCATAGACGTCCAAGGGGGGAGTTTATCCCACTCAAACTTTGATTGTCCACATTTTATTTCTCTCAAAAAAAAGCTAAGACGTCCTTGTGCATATATATTGGATTGGAAACAAAGTATTTTTGGAATAGGTAAAAACAAAACTCCTTTAGCAAAGATGTAAAAAACATTAAGTACAATTGAAACACGAATTTTCAGGGTCAAGGGATGGGAAACGTATGAAAATATTATTTCAGGCCTATTTCAAGCATAGGCATAAAAAACCAGTTATGGGATGACGCAGTAGTTCATTATAAACGGTAATGAAATAGCTGTGTGTGTGTGTGTAGATGAAGTATAGAATAAAATTCAGGTAGCTAGTCTAAAGTAAACATAGACCAATATGGCCAATGCCTTTTATTTCAATTATGTTTATCTCTCCTCAAAAAATTCAAATTGTTTACTTTACTAATTTGAATTTTTCAGACGGCTTAATGTTGGATTGGCCTGAAACAGATTTTAGGGTGTTTTGTTTGCATTTTATTTATGAGTAAAATTGAATTTAAAAATATTAGGTTATCATTGCTTACTAAAATTCAAAGTCGAAATAATAAATCAAGTGAATGAGTACCTCTGTAACATTCTACCAATTAACTGTTCCATGTCAAATTAGACATAATTAAATTTTTTCTTTAAAAACTTAATTTTACGTTTAAAATAAACAGAAATACTCAAATAACTGTGCATTAAATTATAGCAAAATTAATAAAGATAATATAAAAAAATTTAGTACACTTTTATTATCTAGATATAGAACTAGTTTTTTGTTTGTATTTATTTAAGGGGGGTTATCATTTCTGCATAAAATTTTTAAAATTTGAATGGACCAAATACAACAGTTTCTTTATAAACTAACAAATAAAAAATCTTAGCTACTTACATTCAAAAAAAAATAATTCCTCCATTTTTGTTTTTTTTCTAAAGGTGCCTTTTCTGATTGTGTAACTCTAAGCAGATTTGAAAATAAGATGTTGTGATCAAACATCACTTGTTTATGTTTTAATATTATTATTTGAGAAGCAGAAATTTGTTTGTGTTTTGAAATTTTATGTGATGCGCACTTTGCCCCGTTTTAATTATATTATCATCCGCCAATTGGCTATTGGTTGGTACAAAACAAGCCCAAATTACCAAACACTATTGGTTTAGAGTTTAAGCCAATAGGAGCCATCCGCCAATGACGTCATTTAATTAGGAAATGTTAAATGTTGCATTATCCGTTTCGAAGCCAGGCAGGGACCTAATTTATGGCCAGGTTTCCTATCCCTTATCCCTGCGAATTTTAATTTTCAACAAATTTTTTAAGAATTCAATTATAATTCCTCATGGATTTACAGATAAATTGACAATTTTAATAAATTTTCAAATATATTTACCGATTTGTGGAACTTGTATATTTCCTCAAAGCTTCCTCTGTCATTTAAACTAAACACCAACAGAAAACCTTCACCTAAAATAATATTATATAAACTTAACTTAACATTAAACATTTTGATTTGGTTTTGTTCTACATATATAATTTAATTTTAATTGTTTATGTACAATATGTAAATTGTTTCAGAAATGTAGTATTCAATAAATAGTACTATTCTGTAGTACTATGTAAAACATCCAAGTAAGCCAAAGTTGAAGAAAAATTGAATAAATGTAAAGATATTTTTTTAAATGGCCTTGGTAATACGTATTTTAAGGGTTCCAGGAAAAATGCAGCAGTGACAAATGTCGGAATGGACAAACGCATGAGTGTCTAAAATATTAAGGTAATTAAGTATTTCTATACAGGTTAGGTTAAGATATAAATACAAAAAATAAGCCTGCCGCAGGGGTTAGTCATTTAAAAATCCTATAAGATGCTTTAAAACAGGTTAGGTTAAGTGTCCCCTCCGTAGTTTGTCACTCCTTTGTTTGTCGTAGGACCATTTTAAGGAAGCTATTTTTTATATGAATTATGAGCTTCCTAGGATGTTTCTAAAAATACGAGATGATTTCGATCTGTACACCTCCTGTTTATAAACTATACCTGAGCGCATGTACTGTTCCCTCATGGCACTAAACTCTTCCTGTCCAGCAGTATCCAAAACTAAAAACAAAACAAAACATTGATTAAGCATTAGGGACTTATTTTTCAACAACATATTCAATATAAAATTATTATTAGCCCCTGGAGGGATTTAAGCCCTCTTATGCCTTCCATAAACACGCGACGGTTAAATTAAAAAAATTTAAGTAACCAGAAAGTTCTGGTGGTAAACTAGCTTAACAAATCTAATATTTTACACTTACTGTCCAACTTTGCAACTCTATCATCTATGAGACACTGCTTGGTGTAGGAATCCTCTATGGTTGGGTCATAATCGGTCACAAAGTAGCTCTAAATAATATAATAATACAATTTTGTAATCAGCATTATAATTATTTATATTTCTAAGCCGTTAAAAAGAGTCATTACTGCTCTCTTCTAGTGATAAAGGTAAAGTGGGCGTGATGGGGCCCTTAAATATGCTCCAAGTTTGTGTATTGTGTATAATTATATCATAGAGTTGTATGTATGTTAGGTGGTTACATTAACTAAAACGTTCTTTGGGTGTAGAAAACAAACTATTCCTAAACTATTGTTAAAGGCTGTGAATTTTGTTAATTATGTAGTTTTAATTTGAACCGCTAGATGTCTCAATTGTATTTAAAATTCTGTGACACTCTTGGTTTTATCCCAAGTTGCTAAAAGATGAAAGGTTTTCCCTAATATTTTTAAGTAATCAACGCTTAAGTATATGTTTAATTAACAATTTTTCCAAACGAAAAATAGGCGATATAATATTTAAATTGATTCTAAATTAGTTAAAGATTATATTCCCTTTAATTTACAGCTAGAAAGAAACTTTAAAGTTCAACCTAGAAATGGAAAAATCTTCCAATATTCTAGATCTAATTTTGAAGGTGATTTACAGATAAATCACTTATACGTCCAAAATTGAATACTAGAAATATCAAAGCAAAACAGTAACATTGTACAAACCTGATTGTATCCTTCATAAAAGCTTGAAATATAAATGAAATTCAATATAGTAGGTATGATAGATAGAATTAATCATAAAATACTGAAAATTGATTCTCGTATTCATTCGAATCCGGTGGATAGGAACTGATTCTCATCCATACGAAAAAAAACTATGTCTAGCATCGTATTATATCCAGCTTTCTACGAATATAAAAATGTACAATCATAAGATTAAAACCAGTTTTTTCAGCTGGTGCCTTCGGCACCTCGTGGCTAAAAAAAACTGGCAGACAGAATGTTTATAATTGTACTAATAACATTATACTAAATCAGGGTTGGTAAAAACCCGGGTTTTTTAAAAATAACCCAACCCATTGGGTTTTATTAAAAAAATCCGGTTTTTTGGGGTTTTATTGTTTTCTAAAGATTATTACCTAGGAATTTTAAGATATAAGGTTAAATCATTTTTATAAAGTAACAGGATGTTTGTCTGTACCATAGGATCTCGCTAACTGCTGAATCGGTATGAATCTCCTGTACAGGGTAGCTTTTCATAGGTCCAGGGAAGATTTATTCCAATTTTGGAGGAGGGCACCACAAATCTCCTATGGGAAATCTGCCCCCCCCCCCCCCCCCCCCAAGTAGTTAAAAAATCTTCAACGGACTCATGAGAAGCTAATTGTAATTGAGAACCATATCGGTTCAGTGGTTAGGGAGTTGTTTTAGTACATAGGGACAGACATTCCTTTACTTATATCTAAAAATAAGCAGTTAAAATGCAGTTATACAATAATTAAAATAAAATGTTTTTATAATATTAATCATTTGTTTGAAAATAGTACTCCTTATGAGTCAAAATAGAGTTAACATTATCGTCAAAAGGTACATTTTTTAAATACCCGGTTTTTTTTGGGTTTTTTTGAGTTAAAAAACCCAATAAAACCCAACTTGGGTTTTTTACTCTTGGGTTTTTTATGCCAAACCTGTACTAAATGATATCTTTGATCTATTGTCCAATCCCTGATTTACCTGGATAAACTGGATAGTGATGGCAGATTTACCGACGCCACCAGGTCCAACCACGACCAGCTTGTACACACTTGATACCGCAGACATTGTGGATAATCTAGAATATATATACAAGAGGTATAATGTCTGTCTGTATGTACGTACTGAAGTTGATTATAATTTTCTTTTTACATCACCTCACTTATAATAAAGGCTTACATAGAGAGAGGCTCATTACATTTTCAAACAATGTTTTTGACTATTTAGAGGAAGATATATCTCATCAAACCAAAGAAATGATGGCATAATAAAAATGAGTTGTTTTATTATTAGTTAATTGCAGGAGGCACCTTGTCCTTAGTTGATTTTAAACTTTTATCGAGGTTGACTCCTCCCTTAATTAAAATGTTTGTAGCCATTAGGGATCTAGTCAATGATCTTAACGTTAATATAATAATAAGGAAGGTATACTTTTTGAAGTTTATTTCCAAAAAAAACTGGTGTTAGAACTTAAGAAACTAATAAGACATGCATTTTTATTTTGGTGATATCGGAGTTAAAATAGTTCATTACAGTTAAGGCAAGAAAATTTCCTAAAAATTAAAAAAACCTTAAATAAAAATTTTATTTGAATTGTAATGACACCTGTTAGATTTATCTTAAATTTATAATTTTACATACTCTCGGGGCACGTACCTGGATGTCACTGTTCTTCTTGCCTATAGATCTAAAATAAAGATTTGCTTGTTTTGGGATCTCCAAATATCCTAATAATCCTAACCTAAATTAATTCTAGAAGGGAGGAGTAATCTTGACCGTTTGTGACCGGTCAGAAACTCATGACCGCCGTACTTATAGCTCTTATCACGGTCAGGCTAAGTTGACCGCTCCTTCATTAGCTATACGGCTGGGCAATTAAGACTAAAATGGAATTTAATAAAATTCCCTTAAGTCCTCCCTTCTATAATTGATTTTATCCCCACTACAGGGCGGGTGGGATATGGGCGATCTTTCAAAATTCCTTATATAAAATAAGAAATAAAAGTCTGAAATGGATAGATATATATCAATAGTTTGCCTAGAATTGCAATACTCTATATTTACATATTAGTTAGATGATCACTAGTAAAATCCAGGTATTCCCCCTTCGGATTGAAACGACTTTAGGTCTTATCCAAACCAGCCAGGGGCACGTACCTGGATGTCACTGTTCTTCTTGCCTATAGATCTAAAATAAAGATTTGCTTGTTTTGGGATCTCCAAATATCCTAATAATCCTAACCTAAATTAATTCTAGAAGGGAGGAGTAATCTTGACCGTTTGTGACCGGTCAGAAACTCATGACCGCCGTACTTATAGCTCTTATCACGGTCAGGCTAAGTTGACCGCTCCTTCATTAGCTATACGGCTGGGCAATTAAGACTAAAATGGAATTTAATAAAATTCCCTTAAGTCCTCCCTTCTATAATTGATTTTATCCCCACTACCAAAAATAAAGGCCCGTGGAGATATATGTTAGGTTTGGTGTACCCTATATATGTTAGGAAAAAGGAGATAACCAAAAACAAGCTCCCCTAGGTATAATATTATATTCCTGCCAGATACCAGATATTGGAACTTTTTGGCTTAATATCCAGCAATATAAGTTTTTATATTATACAACAGAAATCCCTGTTAACAAACAGGCAAGGCATTTTTTCTTAAAATATTGGTACTATATAGCAATAAGTAACACTTAGGCTCAACTTAATAGTTTCTTAATTTTTAAGTTCTTATTCTTTATATATATATATGTATAAAAAAAAAATAAAAAATGCATTTTATGTCATCAATATCTAATAATCCGGCTGGATATATGGTATTAGAGATAAGCTGAATATCTGGTATCCAGCCACAATGTGTCAAGCCCAACTTTAATTCTAACTAAAGAATTTATAAGTGAGCATACAAAAAAACAAAGAATCCGAAAATCACTTCAAAATTAGTTGATTTGTTACAATTAAGAGCTATTGTAAGAATCATTTGTTTATTTAATAAAATAAATCTTGGATCTAAGTATTTAGAGCTATCTTTTAAGATTTTTATAGTAGATGTAATGTGCACAGCTGCTCCTACTCAAATCTTAAATTATAGTTTTTAGCTCTGCTTTAATCCTGCTATATCTGAGATAATACCCAGAGTTTTCTCTGGTACAGAGAGTTAGAAGTAAAGAATTAGGAAGTATATTTCCAGATCTGAGATCGTTTCAGCAACCCGTATGTAAACAATAAACTAAAGTGAGGCTTTCTGTAATTAGGGAAAGTCTGTACATCAGTCGTACCTGAAGGTTAAACATTAAACTAAACACGTTCTATAGAGTTCAGACTTTGCATGATGAGTTCTGTAACAGTTAAGTATAGTTTAGAAAGCGTAGCTACTCTATAATTATTACCGCAAGTCTGTACGCCAATTTAAAACCACCAGCTTGTTTGTACTTTATGACAAAAATAGTCTTATTTAAAATATATTTATCCTATTCAACTGATTATTGGAATATGATTCCTAGAAAAGGGTACAACTTTATATCGAAGCATCTCAATAAGTCTTATAAATGTAAGTATATTCTATAAAAGTGACCTCTATTTGGGTAATTTTTGATCATTTTTCATACATACAATTTATTATCTATACTTGATTATTACAGGAATAAGGTATAGCCCACCAGCGAAATAATATAATATAATATTTTTTTTTGTGTGTTATGTTTGTTTGTCATAACATCTAATTATAAAGCTTCACTTTTGTGGAAGTTATCATCCTTGTTTCAAAGTATAAACAATTTACAATAATATATATTTGAATTATTAAGTTTTCAAATCTAGGGGAGTATCCCATATTCCCGGGATGGTTTAAATGCTATTTTATTAGGAGATCCAAGCAGATTAATTTTCACAACAAGAACAATACTCAATATAAGGCACTTCTGCATTTTTACTTTAATGACAGGTTCAGTGGAAATTAAGATTTAGTTTAATAATTGAGGTGTTTGTTTCTCCATGTGTGAAAATTCTTATTGTAAACACGAAATTTATTTTAAATTGGAGACTGGGGTTCCATATGTTATGTATAGACATCAATCATTGGTCAGTTTGTTCATCCAGTAGAAGGGGAGGGGCTCAGTAAAGTGGGTGGATGGGTGTAACTTTTTAGTCAGATACCAGTTTCTTTTTACTATGTTTAACATGATGATCTGGTGTAAAATCTAAGTAATACTAAATCTATAGTATTGAATGGTTGTTTAGAAAAGGAATAAAATAATAATTTTCTACAGTATCTGTTATTATGCTATTCTTTAGATATTTGCTTCTGTCATAAGCATCTTGCATATTACGCAATTCGACTTGACTTATTGTTGATATGGAAGATTAAAATTTCGTGATTTTAGTAGTTTTATTATCATGGATTTTCTGTATCCTAAAAAAAAAAAAACACTGAGAAACGAGATTTTTCCATGTCTTGTTTTTAGAGTATATGAAAACAAATATTCATGTCAAAGTTTTCTATCCTAATTTCTTACACTGTTCTTAATGTTTTTATAATTCTGCACATTCTTCTTTCAATACAAACAATTGATTAAAACAGGATTAAAACCAAGATTCAAAAATTATTGTATTTCTCAGAGGTATATATCAGTACATAGTTTATCTATATTATGATGAAAAGTTAATCTATCGATATATTTAAAAATAGATTTTAATGAAACTTATCTAGATACCTACCTACAATTCTTGTATGTTTTGCAGTCTGTAATATAGAATTAGCCAGATAATCAATTATTACGAATAGAATCAATAGAATCGTTTTGGTTCATCTGAAATTTAAGAACTTGACACCACCTCAAAAATTAGGTTATACTTTTCAGGAAGTAAAGTAACAGTCCTAACTGTTTCTCGTAGTTGGTATCAAAATCCTTTTATAGACATGTGCTTTCATATTAATTTAGTACTACATTATTTAGGCTGTAATGTTTAATCTTGTTCTCGATATCATGAATATATGCTTTTCAAGCCAATATATTAGTCGCATTATGAACTTATATATTACCTGTGTCATAATAAAAGGTTCTACCATTTTAGAATGGATTAATTTAGAAGTAAATCTTTAATGCCATGCAATATTTATTTTATTCAAGAGTGACAATTCACGATACTGAACTCGAAATGAGTTAAAATTAATAAAGTGAAGGTTACATCACCTAAATGTCTAATTATTTTAAAGGGATGTAACAATGAAGTTTTTTTTTTTCTTTAGTAGCTTCCTAGATTTAAGGAAAATTGTCTAAAACAGAGATGTTTAATATCTATTTCATAGTGTAAATATAAAATGTAATGCAATTTACAGGCTTTAGAATTCCTTTTGAATTTAGGCTGATGTTTCAGCAAAGTGACAAGTTTCCTGATCATAAGAAAATTAAACTATTTGCCAATTTCTGGAGCAACTATTTTCTAGTATTGATATATTAGCGAAATAAGTATGATAGAAATGACCTCCTTCTGATACAAATTAAATTATGAGATTGAGTCTGAACTCGAATCAAATCCTAACCACGATGTATTTTAATCAGTTGTGGGTGATGTAGGACATCAAAGCAGTGTTAATGTTTTAGTCAATAAATAGGCAAAGGTGAACAATATGTATACTTGGTCAAGGGACGTCCAAGCTTTTTATATTTAGAGGGGTAAAATAAGTGGTTTGAAAGGTTTGAGGGTATAATCTAATGTGTTAAAAAAAAAAAATATTGAAAGGGGTAAAATGAGGGGTTTCAAAGTTTGGTTGGGGTAAACGAATTGTTACTCCCACCCTTGAACGTCTATGTTTTGGTCTAAACATCAGGGTTCAAAATAATTGAATTAGAGTAAGTACATATTTTGGTAAATAGACTTGATTAAATTCCATGACCAGCTCAAGAAATTTTCCTCCTATGTAATGGTATTGGTAATGAAAAGGAAGAGAACAAATTGGCCATGTTGGAATGAATCTACTATATTCATCTTTGTACAAAATTTAATTCCTAATATTGAACATTTGCCAATATTGTCCTAATTTGACTTGCGTTTGGAATTTTTTATGTTTTTATTTATCCAATATACAGAATATATCAGGAGTGACTAGGCACTAAGTATTTTTAGTAGTCATATAAACTACTATAATAATTCGATATTGTGACTTTGATACAATTACAAAATCAGTAGTATTTCTTACTAAGCACAGTGGGGCAAGGTCAGGATAAAAGTATACTTTCACGGGTTGCCAATTTTTGGTTCAGTACAGACATAATATGATTAACAGTACTGTTATTCTTTGCACCTGTGCCCCCTAGTGGGGTTTTATTCAATTAACTAAATGTGTCAAAAATTGAAAACTATGTGGGTTTTTAAAAATAAGAACCTAAGTACCTTCAATAAGGTATTTCAATGTTTTCTAATCAACAATAAATTAGAAGAAAAAAAAACATAAATAAAAAATTTACATTAAAGTGTTTTTGTATCAAGGTTATTAGCGTAAAACACTACAAGGAGTAAGGGTTAAATAACCGTATTTCCCTGTCACAATGACCTTGGGCTGACTTTCCATTTGGTCTTTGAAATTCAGTCAATGGTAATGGGAATATAACAGCCCAGTAGTAGAAAATAATTGCTATCAGACGAAAAACATAATTAAAAAAAAAAAAGGGGGGGGGGGGTGTTGTTATTATCTGTATATACATCTGTACAATAAATCTGTTGAGGGATTAAGAAAATCTTTTTAGATGTCTAAAGCCTAAGATTACTAACAGAAACCCAAAATTATCCTGAAAGTAGTTCCATTCTATTCTTATTAAAGATTAAAATTCTTGTTGACATTCTAATTTTCATGGAGAATATTTTAGTTAAAATATAGATAGCCTTCATATCTTGCTTCACATATCTTTGTTATTGTCCTATTTGTGGGTAATACAATCAAATAATAAATGTTATCATCCTAAGGATTTTTGTTCTCCTGGATGAAAAGACAATCAGTCCATAGATTTTTTAACTATTAACAATAGGACGTAGTTACTAGTAATTCTAATAGTTGTTTCTTAGTACCTACAAAAGGTAGGAAATTTGCAATGATTATTTCAGACAAGTCCTCTGATTTATTAGCATGCACGCTATATATTACTTGTTTTCTAAAAATATTTTGATATGTTTTTGTTACACTACTTATCGGCATTGTTATCCTTTTTTATGTTTCATTCTTGCTGGAAACATGTAAGGGAACCTAATTCAGTCCTAAATTGTTACCAACCTTGCTAAACAATAGATATAAGTTCATTGACTTGCCATTATCCAAAATTAACAAAATAATGTATCTCCGAAACATATATTTGTATAAATCTTTAGTAAGAGTTTATAATAGGATGCTTAGTCATAGTATCAATATTTCTTCGCCTATAACGTAAGGTTCTTATAATTGCTTCCAATTATCAAATTAGAAATCTTATTAGAAAAAGGAAAAGAAAATAAGTTCCAATTTTCCCATGCATTTTATGGTAAATATTAGGATCTGATCTCAAGAGTAGAAGAGTATGAAGCTACTTCTTAAATATTAGGTACCTAATTTGTATAATAATTATAAATTAAGGCAATCAACTAGCAATTTTGTTGAACATTTAACAAGCACTATAAGTATATTTTGTTTGATGATTGAGATCAGATAGTTCACCAACTGGTGTAAAACTCCTAGGATGATGCAGAATCAGATACTTCATAACGAAAGAAAAATCAAAATAAAACATAAATAAAAATGAAAAGAGGGGGGGGGGGGGAAATTTCTTAAGTTTGGTTATTTTACTAAATTAAAGGGCAAAAATGGAGAATCTTTTGATTTCTCTTCAATCATAAGATTGTAAGTTTATTTGGTTAATTTTCTTTTAAGGAGGATTTAAATCTATACCTATTTTCAACTTTTATGTCGTAAATAGCTCTTAATGTTAGAGATTCAATGATAAAACTATGAGGTGTAAATATAAATATAAATAAATGGCCTTTAATGTCTACAATTGCAGTTTCTCTTTAATTGGATGGGTGTGAGTGTCTGACTGTATGAAAGAAACAATAAAAAAAAATAGGGAGTTTTTAGTTGTCTTTTGGAGTAGATCTTTGCATGTTTCTTTTCATTATATTCATTTACCTCTTGATAAAGCGCGTGTTCAAGCAATTTCATTTTGATGCCTATTTTTACTTTGTTAGTACACAATTTCAGCATCATGTTTTATAGAAGATAGCAAATCTTAGTTATGAGTGTCTGAAGGTTACAACATTATCAGTTTTGTGAGGAAACCCCTCTAATATATATTTTGATTAAAGGGATAGCTGCACAAGGTGCATTTAACAAGTTTGATACTAAGCATAAGTTATAAAATTTACCATCTTATATATGTAATTTTGTATCACAATAAATAATAATCAATTTGGCAAACCCAAGATAGTCCTCATGCTGTTATTGTAAAAAAAATAAAAATAAAAATAGCCATTTAAGTTACATACATCCAAAAATATGATTTTCAAGTTTTGGTATTTTTAAAACTAAAAGGAAATTCTTTCTAATATATGTCCTATAGATGTAGTTAAAACTATTGAACTGAAAAATTATGCAGTTCACTGGGTAATAAAGAGTTATAAGGCACTTCGTGCAACTACCCCTTTATATAGAACCTTTTGACTACAATTTGTATAAGATAGTCTTGAAAGGCAATTAGTTTAATATTTGTCTTAGTACCTTATGTTTATATTTAACACTATCTGACATAAATAAATTTCCTAATCTTAACAATCAATGAAACCCCCTCCTTGCCCCGAGTACAGTTTAAAACGGCTAAAATCCAATCCCCATTTACAAGCAAATAAAACTTATGATACTCCCTCCCCTTTCATTTTAATATGCTTCATATCCCCCACCTTCCCTGTTTTGTGATTGTTGTTGAAGTGTAAGAGACACAGTCATGAAATCTAATCATGTACTGTCTGAATATTAGTGCAGGATCAAACAATGATTCTTTTGGTTCCTTTCCAACAAACGACCAAGTCAATCATACCGTCCACATTAGTGGTATTGGTCTTCATAATCAAAATCCAGTCAGTAGGTTGATTGAACGGACCTTAATACTTGGAATAGTCTCCTTTGGCCATCCTCCAGATCTTGTCAAATCTGAACGAGAAAAATTTACATTAGTTATGAATAATGTAAATAAATTAGCTTAATATAATCCTATTATATAAAGAAGCAAGCTTTTTATTTTGTCTGCAGCGAAGGATCTCGCTAACCGCTGAACCGATATGGTTCTCTTTCACAGAGAAGCTTTATATAGGTCCTGAGATGGTTTTAGGCTATTTTATTTTTATAAAAAAAAATCTGGGTATAGTTTCAGGTTATTTTCTGCCATTCCATATCCCTTCGAATATATAGCCCCTAGATACTAGGGGCGCATCCACTAGTAATATAATATAATCTATTAATTTTGAGTATAGTAGACTACTGTTCTAAATTGAACCTTTCTGAGTACCACTTGTTCTGATGATGTCAAACATCCCATCCGTGTTGGTGGTATTGATCTTCATGATTAGAAATCAGTCATTTGGATGATGAAAAGGAGCTTCATACTTGGAATAGTCGCTGTCTGCCAGCCTCCAGATCTTGTCGAAACTGAAACAAAAATACCATTGTTAATGGAAAGAATACAATTTGACAAGTATTTTATTACTTTCTTAGTATGGGTTCAAAACTGATTTATATCCGCTGGATTAAATCCAGTCACCATTCATACTGAAGAAGGTCCAAAACTTATAGAACATTATATTATAGACAATTATATTAATAGAACACAACATCTACCTTTATCTTATTGTATTTTGAAATGGTTCTCCATGGTTGGCCCCTAGCCCCTTCCTTTATTTCTACTTCCCGTGATATAAGTTGTATATAATACGATGCAATAGTTAAACTGTTAAAATTATTGATGATTATAGCGGAAATTTTCTCTAGTGATGAAAGGGCTAGAAAGTAAGGAAAAAATTTTTTTTTTCTTTAAAAATTTAAAATCAGACTGTGTGCAGGGTGAGAAGAAATTAGATGTCGGACGAATTTGAGGCAAAGAATACTGAGGTAAATTTGAGAAGTTACAAGTTAAAATTTCTATGCAATGGAACTATAAGAGAAATAATTTCAGTTAGAGCTATAAAATCCAAAGTGGATGTTTATACTGATTGATGGTTCAATATATAACTGTATCCCCAAGGATATCATCAGTTTAACTATTACCGTCAATATTAGGTATTCATCCAGATTTATAGCCAAAATATAACTTAATTACTAAGGATAATTTTAGTTATAGCTAAAAAATCAAAAGTGGATGTTCATACTGATTGATAGTTCAATATATAACTGTGTCCCTTAGGATATCATCAGTTAAAACAATTACCATCAATATTAGGTATTCATCCAGATTTATAGCATTAATATAATCTAATCCCTAAGGATATTTCGGTTAGAGCTATAAAATCCAAAGAGGATGTTCATACTTATTGATAGTTCAATATATAACTGTATCGCTAAGGATGTCATCAGTTAAAACTATTATATCAATAATAGGTATTCATCCAGATTTATAGCGTTAATATAACCTAATCCCAAAGGATAATTTCGGTTACAGCTATAAATCCAAAGTGGATGTTCATCCAGATTTATAGCCTAAATATAACCTAATCCCTAAGGATAATTTCGGTTACAGCTATAAATCCAAAGTGGATGTTCATCCAGATTTATAGCCTAAATATAACCTAATCCCTAAGGATAATTTCGGTTACAGCTATAAATCCAAAGTGGATGTTCATCCAGATTTATAGCCTAAATATAACCTAATCCCAAAGGATAATTTCGGTTACAGCTATAAAATCCAAAGTGGATGTTCATCCAGATTTATAGCCTAAATATAACCTAATCCCAAAGGATAATTTCGGTTACAGCTATAAATCCAAAGTGGATGTTCATCCAGATTTATAGCCTAAATATAACCTAATCCCAAAGGATAATTTCGGTTACAGCTATAAAATCCAAAGTGGATGTTCATCCAGATTTATAGCCTAAAGATAACCTAACCCCAAAGGATAATTTAGGTTACAGCTATAAATCCAAAGTGGATGTTCATCCAGATTTATAGCCTAAATATAACCTAATCCCAAAGGATAATTTCGGTTACAGCTATAAAATCCAAAGTGGATGTTCATACTGGTTTACAGTCCCATATATAACTGTGTCCTTAAAGACATCCATAGTTACGGTCTATAGAACCAATAACATTACTTCATACATATGTAGTTCAAGTATAACTGCACCCTCAGGGTATCCTCAGTTAAAAGCTATGTATGAAGTCTGTCAACTCATGTCATATAAACAAATACTACAACCAAATTGTTCAAGACCATTGTTTCAATATTTCAAAGACCATGATCTGACTCAGTATTTCTCAACCCAGATTGTTCTTAACAGTTAAGAATAGTCTCAAATGTAAACAGTGCTTTTAATTTTAAGTTAATTTAATCTCGGCCTCTTAAAAGGGGTATTTCCTTTATCCCGTAATGTCTTTATCCACATCCCCGACTATATTTATATGTTGATCCTATCTGACATGAGTTGACAAATATTAAGTTCATGTTGGCGGCTAACAGCCGAAAAGTTTTGTGGCAAGCCACTGATTCTTAATATATGTCTTAAAAGGTCCTATTAATACTTACATTTCACCGCTGTCATCTCTTCTTTCGTAGTTCATCTGCCAGTTAAAACCGCCGTCGCCTTCGTCCGACATCTTAAAACTCGATCTTTCAAAATTCCTTATATAAAATAAGAAATAAAAGTCTGAAATGGATAGATATATATCAATAGTTTGCCTAGAATTGCAATACTCTATATTTACATATTAGTTAGATGATCACTAGTAAAATCCAGGTATTCCCCCTTCGGATTGAAACGACTTTAGGTCTTATCCAAACCAGCCAAAAAATGAAACAACTGTTAATTTTTAACGAACTTATATATCGATCTATTTAAATCAATTTAAACTAACAAACACAAACAAATTAATCATTAAATAAATAAAAGCCTAAACTGCTTTAATTGCCTTGTTTTGGCCTAATAGCCTTAAAAGGCAAATAGTTTAGGCATTATTTCCTTCCTTTCTTTTCTTGAAACTTGAGCTAATGTTTACATTATAGTAAAACATGTGGCCAAAAATCAAACAATTGTTTTAAAATAATAAATTTAAATACGAAATTTAATGGCAATTTCTTTATATATTTTACATATAGCTTTTTAAAAGGACTGAAACAATATTTATGCTTAAAGAATGTTTATTTTTTGAAATTAAGTTTACATTAATATTAACTTGGCCACATATTACCTATCAAACCCAAATCAAACAGCTGATCACATGGTCGCCGTCTATTCTCAAATATTTCCCCAAATCATTTTGAATTCATAAAATAATAAATAGGCTTTGAAATGTTTGTCTATTTGTGTTATTTCAAAAAAAAACTGGTGGCTGATCCGAGCATCTAGGTTGGTAAAATAGCTTTAGACCGTTTAAACACCCTATTTAAAAAAAAATGTTCGAAATGGAACCAAAAGGAAACTTCCCTGAAATTTAGAATTTAACCGGTTCATTGGGTTCGTGAAAGACCCATTTGAAGCCTTCATATATAATATATTGAATAGATTATCTTTCAAAATAATATCATTTATATAAAAAAAATGTTACCATTGAAAAATGGGGATTTTTATATTTTTTGTTTTGGCCACCCAAGTTGGAAAGTTGTATTGGATACGGTTGCCAAATGAATTTATGGTATAAAAAAAATTTGAATTTTATAATGAGAAGATGATTTAAAAATAAAAAAAATTTTGGTGCCACATATTTTTTATTCATAAAAGCTCCAGAAATCGGAAAATTCTATTTGTGAAATGACAATTTTAATTAGAAATTTTCGAGAAAAAAAAATGACTGGAAAAATGTTAATATTATTTTTAAAAAGCTGAATTCAAAAAATAAAGTCTATTTAAGTTTTAGAAAAAATTAAATTTATCTCAGCCTCACCGTTAATTTTCAAGGTAAAAAAGTACAAATTCGGCCACTGTGAAATTTAGTTTCAGTTGGCCACCGTGTTTACAACAAAAGTGATGAATTGAAAAGTCCGTGAGATGGAAGTGATTTATATTTATTATTTAAATTTATTATATATAAGTTATATTAACATATTTTTGTAATATGATATCATCTATATTATGTTTTTTATATTTTTTTGTTAAAAAAAGATATGTTAAAATGAGGTCATATAGAAATATTTTTGTGTATAATACATGTGTCCGAAAAATTGTTTAGGTCTCGGAGGCTCTGCGGGGCTGTGCTGTGCGGGGGAGGTTACGAGGTTGCGGCTAAACATCTTATTGACATGAATTTCATTACTTTAGTTGTACTTTGGAACATCTTAGTACATCATCTGTTAACAAAAATCCTTAAATTATTATCAAAAAAGTGTTATTTTTGTTAGCATTTCGATAATATTGTGATTAAAAGTTAACTATAGCAAGCTTAAATTAATTTTGATATCTACTTATTATAATTTTGTTATTTAGGTATTTTATTATTAAAGTTGTAGAAAATTTCTTTGTATGGCATAGTTGGGTAGTTGACCTTTATTATTAAAGTTAATATATATATTTAGATATATCATCTTGAATTATTTATTAGGTTATATTTCATACTAGCAAATAAGGAAATGTGTGAAAAATAGTCTTAAACCATCCCACAAAGAAAGTAAAAAAAATAAATAGCCTAAAACCATCCTGAAGCCTCGCTTAAATGGAGAATAAAATTGGTTCTGAAGTTATTGAAATGTTAAGCTGCAGACCAAAAAAACTTTCTACTTTATATAATAGGATAATTAGGTAACATGTAGATGTATTTTCAATGAATGATTCTATTATAAATACCTAGGTAGCAAGGGAAGGAACATTAGTCCAAATATATTAAAACATAAAAGGATGTCTATCGTTAGCGAAAAATCTTACTAACCACTTGGATCTTCTATGGCTCTCCTTTATGGTGAAGATTCATTTACAGTTTCTTAACTAATTTGGGGAAGGGTACCACTACTCTCCCAAGAGAAATCGTCCCTAAAAAGAATACCTATTTGTTTTTTTTATCTATTAAAGATTTACCTAAAAAAATTTAGTGTTCGCGTTCAACATCTTAACAAGCATTTTTCTTTCAGTTAAGATCTCGCCAATCGCAGGAACCGATTGAGTTCTCTGTTCTTATAAATCTTCAGTTATTTCTGTCGATGGTTTTAAGCTCTTTAACTTTTTACTGTTACCCAGCTAGGGGTGGTTTTGGTGTCTTCTGCCCTTTGCATTCATTTTCAAATGCAGAGCGATTGGATACTAGCGGCGAAGCCTCTAGTAAGCATAACGAACATTGATGGTAAATTATTAAGTAGATAATTGCCAACGTTTAACTTAGTTTTAATATTTAAAAATAAACTTATGATATTTAATATTTCCTCTAATACTTAGATCTAGTCCTTTAAGCTTATTTTTAAATATATTATTTTTAAAAATTTCCAAGATTAAAATAGGATATATGTATTATATGAATACATAAGACAATTTAATCTTCAATTCATTTATTTTAACAAAATTTCAGTGTTGCCTGAAATGTCGGGAAAATTATTTTCAATCTTTGCAAAACCTACCTAGTCAATCTTTATTAAGTTAATTTAACTTTAAGATTAAAATATTCGTTTTCTGTGTTTACATTGCATAGGTAATACATACTTTTATAAGATGCTTATGTAAATAATATTTAAACTTAATATAAGTAGCGTAATCTACTTTGTAACTAGGGTCAGTAGGTCAATCACAGTACACTAAAAAAAAGTATTTTAAGAAACAAAGCTACCCATATTATTAACTATTATATTTTGATGTTTATTAGATTATTAATGAGAAATAGAAAAACGTTGGTAATGCGTTTTTGAATTATACTAGAATATTTATGTTTGAGATAGGGTTGGGCCGGATATCCGGCCATTTTCAATATCCGGCCGGATACCGGATATTAAAACTATCCGGCCGGATATCCGGCAATATAATCTTTTATATTTTTCAACAAAAATCTCTGTTTTTTTATCTTAAATGGCTGTAATTTTCTTATTATTGAAGCTAGAAGAACAATTTTTTCCGAATATGTTTATCTTTATGTAAATTTTATATTAGAAATATCAAAACATAAATTTTGGACGTGGCAGCAGTACTTGGCAGCTGCCAGCCACAAACCGACGGTTGGCAGGTAAACAGCAACGGATTTTATGAAATTGTAATATGTCATGAAGATATATAAAAAAAGTTTAAAATTTGAAATCTTCAAGTAAACATTTGCGGTCACAGGAACCGTTTAAAGATTTCTGGAGACTTGGAGGTTCAGGACTTGTAGGATTATACCTGGAACCTGAAATCGACTTGAACACCCATATTACATATGAGGATGTACGACCATAGGATATTTTAGTATTAGATAACATGAAATGCTATGTTTAAGTAAAAAAATATTTTTACTTTTTACCTGAATGACCTTACCAGATTTGCTGGCATCCTGTGCCCGCCAGGAAGGAGATATTAAAAAATTTCAACTCTCAAATATGTGTCATACCCATATTTCGAAAGTCACTCAGTTATATCCCTCTACCTTTTATACACAGAAAATGGGATAGAAAAAACAGAGGGAGGGGGGCAGGCATTCAACGCCACCTCCCCGCCCATCCTCCAACCATTAGGGGTTGATATTACAGGGTAGTAGTTAATTAGATTTATTTGCTAAGAAGAAAGATTATTTAATAGTAACCTAATTTTTAAGTTTAACCTTAATTTTATCCTATTAAGTAAGCTTTTTTTTGTCTGTAGCGAAGGATCTCGCTTACCGCTGAACCGATATTTTTCTCCTTTAGAGTGAAGCTTCTTATATGTCAAGGGAAGGTTTAAGATACTAGGGACGCAGCCGCTAGTATAATATAAAACACCAGTTTATGAATAAACTTTTTTGCGGGTATAGTCCCTTTCGTGGCAACGCCCTTTAAGGAGCGATTATTTGTATTTTCACAGTAGCTTTCCTCATATTTCTAGCCCCTCGCGGGGGACTCTAACCTTGCGAGGCCAATTGCCTAACCCTGCGGGGCAATCACCTAACCAAATATAACCTAACCTAACCTAAATAACCTATTAAAAGCAATTCTAAAAATACAACGAATCGCCCCTTAATGTGCGTTGCCACGAAAGGGACTATATCCTTTTTTTATACTTTAATATGTAGTAATTTGGCTGGTTATCCGGCCGGATATCCGGTAATTTAGCCGGATAACCGGATATTTTCCGGATATCCGGCATTTGAAATCAGCCGGATATCCGGTATCCGGCCAAAAAAATATCCGGCCCAACCCTAGTTTGAGATAGATTTATAACTGTTAAAATAAAAGTGAATTATAAAGTACCTACGTATTGTAATTCAATATAATAATATAATCTTCTTTTACGTTGATTTCTATCTAGTAATTATGATTAAATATGGTCAATTGTTCTACATTTAATGACATGATATGCTTTTTAATAAAATCAGTGGACCTTAGTTTTAGTCCTGGTTTAGGCTGTTTACGAAAAGGGGGGAGGGCCCTAAAAATTATTTTTAGCTAAGATTCTTTTTAATGAAAATCCCCTATAGTCTATCAAACCTACTAGGTAGTATATAAATTTTCCAAATTTAAACATTTATATTGGTTGAAATAAGAAATACAAGAAACGCCCTGTCTCAAAATCCAGATTTGAATTGCCATTAAATATCTTTGTTTCTCTCCCTCCCCACGTCGTCTCTTTCAACAACAAGGTCTGAACCTTTTACTTTTCAGTTTCCTTGTGTTTGGGGACAAGAGAAGTATTCTGATACACAATACAAAGATAATCGTCTTCAAGAGAAGTCGGATTAGGTTATTTCAAAGCCCTAGGCAGTATATACCAATTAAGTTTTTACGTATCAGACATAGATAAGCAACCCTTTGATTGATCTACCTTTGTTTTTAATATCAAGGAAAAGTTATTTCTATAATAGCATGACATAATGAGCAAAATCTTGATAAAAAAGACAGTATATGTGATACAGTTAATGATTGACAAAAAATTAGTTTTAATACAAAATATATGTTAAAAATGTATGATTGAGCAAGGCTTGTTCCTTTTTAATTTTAAAGGGAAGTGTTGCTTTTATTGCTGCACTATTTATGGACCTAATTGTCCTTGTTTACGAATATTAATTTCCCCCATCTCTGATCTGTCTAGTCTGTGTCTGTGCATACAAATTTTGCTGCTAACCCAGGCCAGGGATACAAGGATTGGATAATGAACAAACAAAAAGGATAATCTTCACATCAATTAAATCAAATATGATTAGTCTTTGGTAAAAATATTGAAAAGAAGATAAATATGTCTTCTATTTGTATTTAAAAACCATCAATGATTCAAAATACCAAAGTAATAATCAATTTTATTATTGTTGAATGGGAGTATTTTATTATTTGTTCATTGTCCTCTCCCTTCCTGTGCTAGCTTATAACACAATAAATATCTAGATAGGTGAATAAACTTTATAGACAATTTTAACACAGAAAGATTAAGAGAGGTAGTCTGTAATAGTTATTTCTTCCATCGTATTATAAACCGCTTTCCGCGGATATAGAAAGTACAATTATTATATTAAAACCAGTTTTTTTAGCCCCGAGGTGCCGAAGGCACGGGTATAAAAAAACTGGTTTTTATCTTATAATTGTACATTTCTATTTTCGTACAAAGCTGGATATATTACGATGCTAGACATAGTTTTTTCGTGTGGATGAGAACCGGATTCGAATGAATACGAGGAAAATAACTGAGTGATTAGTGGGGCAAATTTTTTTTAAGAATCCACCTCTGAACAATATTTTACGTCCATTTGAGGAAATAACAACGTTAGATAACCAGACATCTATATTTAAAGTTAACGGACCAAGTGAACAATAAAATTAAGCCTTTTATCTCTTATAGCAGCTGAGTAATTCTTCTTTTCAACCCAACAGACAGAGAAAGCTAGTTTTATAGTAGCTGATGTTCTAGTCAGAATAAATAAGATATTATATACTTATTACCGCTATAATAAATATAACTAAGTTATTAGTCCATTCAACTTAAACCTTCAAATAGAGATAACAAGGATGACATCATTCATAAAAAGCCTAAGTAAAAACTTTTTATTTTCTAGATACGTTTTGATTTTTAACATTTTAATTCTCTTTTTTACCTCAATTATGTTTGCTACTCTTCCAAAGAACATAATTGTGCTTATCCTATCCTATTATCCCCCCCCCCCAAAAAAAAGAAATATTTTTTTTACTCTTGAAACTCAAATTTAAAATTGGATTAGGTCGACATTTCCCCCTCCTACCCTTAGTGCCCCTAGAGGCTTCTAGGGGGGGGGGGGGGTAGCCGCTAGTTGTATATAAATAAACTATATTTCATTTCTTTTTTTTTCGCTCATCATATTGTTGCCCTGCTACTTATGAACATAATTCCTTGTTATATTAGTTGATAGCTAGGTAGAATGTTTTCGTGTTATGCAATTCTTAATTGCAATTATGTGTCTGATTTTGCTCAGAGATTAAAGTAATGCAAAACTAAAGAAATTATAACTGACTTTGTCTGTCCGTTCGTCCCTAATATTATTTGCCTAAAAGTTGATTTCTTCGCTACCATTATTATTAAACAATCTTTTTATTGGTTAATTCCCAATGAGCATTTATGAGATAACCCCCTGTCAGTCAGTCAGTTTTGCTATGAAGGAAAATGTGATTTTGGCTGCTTTTTGAGATTGAAGATAGCCGCAATTTCAATTAAATTGATGGTAACTTTGTTAATATTAAATTTTCTTCAGATACGATATACTTCTTTTTTGTAACAGTATGCAACGAAATCGCTTAATATAAAAAAACTATTTTTTAAAGAAAATATCAATGGCTTTATAAACTTTTATTTGAGGGCAATCAGAGAAAAATTTTCAATTTTAGTAAAAAAATGAAAGGTAAAAATTTCTGAGGGAGGATATTTTTTTTCTAGTCGCGATTTTTGTGATGATGGTGGTACCCTCCCCAATTTTTATAAACCTTCCCGAGAAGCTTCACTGTAAAGGAGAGCCATGTATGATCAGGGATTAGAACGATTCTTTACTACTGACAGACAGACATCATGTTGCTATCATAGGTTTTTTTTGAGTGTGTGTTTGTGTATTGTCGCGCAATTATATAATGAAGAATTTGGAAAACAATAAAAATTTAGTTTTTAAAGTCTTACTCAATAATATATTGCCTTCATAATTCACTCATAGTGTGCCATCAATTGCGCATAATATCATATCATCATAGTGTTTTATATAAAGAGACACAATAGCAACTTCATATTATAACAAACTGCCCATTCATCTTTAAAGACCCATCTTATTATTTTTTACTAGCGACAGAACAGAAAAATGGCATAAAACCAATTTTAAATCTAAAAATAAAATAGCCTAAAACCACATTGGGACATATATGAAGAATTCAATCGGTTCAGTAATTTCGCAACCTTAGGCAACAGAAAAACATTAGGTAATACTTACTTTATGTAATGGAATGATTGAATCTTTAACGCTAGCTATGCCGATGTTAATGCAGTTAAATATTAAGTGAATTATTTAATAACATAATGACGATGATATTATATAATCACAATACCATTTCCGGGAGTTATTTTATTAAAATAATTTAGAAAATGTAGCGTATGATGATTACTTTCAAGATAAGGCAGAATTTAGGGAAAAGACATCTTTTATGAGGGTGTGTTTATTTCAACAAGTTGATTTTCTAAAGATTGCTAGCTACTGTATTTAAAGCTTGTAATTTTTAATGTTTGTTAGGCTCTAATTCACATTTTGATTTTAGGTTTGCTTTTATGGATTTACCAAAACTTACAAATTAAATCTTTTTGTTAACCCGTTCTTGTATTCGTTTTTAGGAATAAGTACTTATTGTTGCCAAAGATTGCTGCGCTAATTATTGACATTATTGTCTTTGTTGTATACTTATTCATATCTGTGTATATTATATAACCAGACCAGAATATTAGAAAGTATAAAATCATTATTACATCAATAAGCTAGTTCCGTATCGACCAAAGGGTTCGGCAGCCATGCATTTATTGAGCTGCGGCTGAGCAAAACCTTTTTCAGCTGCAGCTGCTTCCCTAAAGCCGCGCGGTTGAGTCTGCAATGCCTTGTAGTAAACTAAAATTATCAAGGTATATGTTTATTATAATATACCAGTTTAAAGTCGGCTATTAAGTAATATTTTAAATTGCGTTTAAAGTATTAATAAATTTTTTTTTTTTAAAGCAGAGCGTAAATATAGATACCATAAACTAACTCAAATTTTTCAGATAATTTCTTACAGAGTTGATGTTGTTGAAGGTTTATAAGAGCTTTTGATTTTTTTAGCCTTAATGTTATATCTGTGTATATCTAGTTTTTGAATTAGTCTACACCATACATGTCTGATATAAATTTTCAATAATTGACCTTGTACTTGTTGTTTATAGTTGGACTATGCATGCATCAGGGAGGGAGGGAGGTGACAATAGGGTTTAAATAATCCACACCTCTATCCTCCAAATATTTATATACTACCAAAAGGATAATTTAACACAAAAAATTGAGGGAAGAATAATTTATCTTTCATTGTCTTATCCCTGTTGTATATTCAAAGTCTGCACATGAATATAAGTACCATGGACTACCACCCGTGGTATAACAAGACATTAAAAAAGTTTTCATTACTACAATGTCAAATCCGTGAGAATAATATATTTTTTTGGGATGAATGTCTTGACCTACAACTAGTCCAATTGACTTATCTCTTAAACTTAAAAAAATATACCTATTTATTGACTTTATTTCATTTACAAAAAGGAGTCTGACCTTTTTAAGCCATTTAGATAATATAAGTATTAAATAAAAAATTATGTTATGAAGGAGTGCGGATACTTTTTAAGTTAGGTATATGATATGTACATTACCCTGTCCCGTTTTAGAAAATTTTTGTTAAAATTTTTGCCCCCAGCCATAATATGGTTGATTTATGCAAAATAATGACCCATGCAAAATATTTTTTCTGTAATGCAAAAATTGCGATGGTACAAGCACTGCAAAATTTTTAAAATTTGCAGAAAGACCTGTCTTTAAAGCTCTTGTACCATCTCAATTTTAAAGATTTTTAAAAAATTTCAATTCTAGTGTGTCAAAATAAACCTGAAATTTACCAAAAAAAATGGGGGCAGTCTCAATTCTAACATATGAAGGACAAAGGTGTAGCAAGTAATCTTTCAAAGTAAAAATTGCCAGATTTCATACACAAATAATAGGGTTAGGCCGGATTGGATGGATACAGATATCCGGCTGATCTATAATTCTGGATATCAAGTATTTAGGTTTATATTGACACACTAGAATTGAAATTTCATAAAAATCTTTAAAATTGAGATGAAACAAAAGCTTTAAAAACGGTCTTTTTGCAGATTTTAAAAAGTTTGTACCATCTCAATTTTAAAGATTTTTACGAAATTTCAATTCTAGTGTGTCAATATAACCCTAAATACTTGATATCCAGAATTATGAATCAGCCGGATATCTGTATCTATCGATTCCAGCCCAACCCCATTATTTATGTATGAAATCTGGCAATTTTTACTTTGGAAAATTACTTGCTACACCTTTTTCCATTATATGTTAGAATTGAGACTGCCCCCATTTTTTTTGGTAAATTTCAGGTTTATATAGACACACTAGAATTGAAATTTTGTAAAAATCTTTAAAATTGAGATGGTACAAGAGCTTTAAAAACAGGTCTTTTTTGCAAATTTTAAAAACTTTGCAGTGCTTGTACCATCGCAATTTTTGCATTACAGAAAAAATATTTTGTATGGGTCAATATTTTGCATAAATCAACTATATTATGGCTGGGGGCAAAAATTTTAACAAAATTTTTCAAATCCGGGACAGGCTAATGTACATACTATCCTTATAAATATAATAAAGTAACAGGATGTGTGTATGTTTTTCTGTCTGTACTATACTGATGGATCTCGCAAACTGCTGAACCCATATGGTTCTCCTTTACATGGTAGCTTCTCATATGTCCCAGGAAGGTTTATAACTATTTTGTGGGAGGCTACAAGTACCACCACCCTCACAATATTAATCGCCCCTAGAAAAATCCTTATATTGGTCCATTTTTTGGTCATTTTGAATAAAAAAATACCTTGCTTTTTTATTAGCTTGTTATTGCTACGTTTCTTATGGACTAAATTGTCCTGATGTATTTTTTCTAAGAACAGAAAAGGTTGTAGATTTTTTTTCATTGACTCTTCCCCCGCTGATAATATCCCAATAAAAAGATTAGTCATTTACTCGAAAATAACCAGTCATTCATTTACAAAATATTTGATATCATATATAAGCTTTTAAGATATTGAAACAGTTTAATTTAATTTGTGATACCTAATGCAAGTTTTATTTATTTAAGGGGGGATTTTTTAATGAAACCATCTCGTAATCAATGTATAAATGGCACTTAGAATTCGAATTTTGATCTGAAATTTTGCATGAGTAATCCTTGGTAGGTCTATTTTCCCTAAATCAAACAAAAAGTTGGAAAAGTAGCGGCTAACGGCTGGCGGCTCATCCGTTTAGCCATTTGTTGGGTATTTTCAAGCGAAATCCATCACGAAACCTCTCTCCGCATAATGCTCTTTTCCAATCCAAAACGTTTTCAAACGGTTCTAGCCGGTAGTTGCTGGTACTAGAAATCTAAAAAATGTTTTTTTTTGTATCATTTTACATGATTTAAAGCAAAAATATGTTTCAAAAAGTTGATTTCTACGTAATTTATGACAGATTTGCCCTATAAATAGCCAAAAAACGGCTAAACGGCTGAGCCGTTAGCCGTTACTTTTCAACTTTTTTTCAATTTAGGGAAAATAGACCTACCAAGGATTACTCATGCAAAAGGGGACTATCCACGAACGAGAGCACATGATACTAAGTACCTTCCAGCATTGATCCTAAGTATTTTCTTTCAGAATATAATAGGTCACCATATATCATTAATGTATTGACGAGAAAATTTATGTTTCACCATATTTTTTTAGGTATTTTAATTGATTTTGAAAACTTTTATGAAGCTAATTCTTTTAATAAAATAGATATTATATGATACATATGCGAATACTCGTGTTATATAGATTGTAAATTAATCCATACTAGCATTTATTTAAACATACATATGAGATATAGTAAATGTGCTTTTAACTCTTTTTAATTTTTATCATTTGACAACATGGACAATTAAAGACACCCCGAACTCAACAAAACGTTTGATAGAATTTTGACTAAAAAACCTAAACATTTTTTTACTTTTCTTCAACTTGAAGTGGTGAAGCATAAATTTTCTCATCAATATATTAATTATTAATGGTGAACTATTATATTCTGAAAGAAAATACTTAGGATCAATGCTGGAAGGTACTTAGAATCATGTGCTCTTGTTCGTGGATAGTCCTCTTTCAGATCAAAATTCGAATTTTGAGTGCCATTTATACATTGATTACGAGATGGTTGCATTAAACCCCCCCCCCCCCCTTATAATAGGGGTACAAAGATTGTAAAATAGACGAGGAACTAAGCTTCATCTCAATATTGACGTGGAATAGTTATTTCTTTCATCGTATTATAACCGCTTTCCGCAAGGTGCCGAAAGCACGGGCTAAAAAACTGGTTTTAATCTTTTGATTGTCATTTTTATATTCGTAAAAAGCAGTTTACAATACGATGCTAGACATAGTTTTTTCGTATGGATGGGAACCGGTTCCTATACACCGGATTCGAATGAATACGAGAAAAGGTTTTAAAGATTCTAGATATTGAATTTTATAACTGAAGAATGGAAGAAGGTTAATTTATCGTCAATTGTCCCATCCCTACTTGTCTCTATTATAAGTCATGCACTAATATATCTTTATCTAATTTCAGATATACCTATTTATAGGTAGAACATTAAGGTGGTGGCGAGTTATACACTAGCCAAAATAAAGAGAGAAGGATTTAAGAAGACCCTCTCTTTCTCTACCCTTTCTCTTTTGTATAGGGGCCATTCCTAGTCTCCTCCCCCATTAAACCCCTAAGAATCCGGATATCACCCCCAATTCGGAGGCGCACCCCCGTTATGTACTACATAAAGGTGCTGCATATAGAACCGACCAACCAAATGAAAATGAAAGTTAGTGATTGCTGCGCGGACCATTAACACACACACACACACGATGAAGATGGTGTGTGAGTGAGGAAAATCTAGGAACATTGTGAAACTTTAAAGAAAGTAGCTCTTATACCATTCAGAGAGAGATAGAGAGAGAGAGAGAGCGTGGTTAAATAGATATGAACAACTTTAGTTAATAACCACATGTGATTAGGATAACGTGAAGTTATTGATAATGATAAAATAAGGTGATAAAAATGTGGTTGTTATCGTCTTTGTTGTGATACGACTCAGTTGATCAGCTGGCTGAAGAAGCCTGATCATAAATATTAATACATTCTTCTGGGCTGGGTAAGACTTTTATTTGTATTTATTGATAAAAAAAAATCCGTGAATTTGTAGCTATATTCAATGTTATATAAGATAAAAGTTTGGTTTTATTGTGAAGATTAATTGTGTAAAGGTTACACAATTTTAGGAGATTTTTATACCTAATCAGTGTGAAGAAATGGGGTGTTTTATATATTTCTATGTTTCGCTACGTATGGATTGATTATCCTTATGTATAATACTAGCGGCTTCGCCCCTAGCCTCTAGGGGCTTTGCCCCAAGAGGTTTAATCAAACCAATTTTTCGTATTTTAGATTTAAAAGAAAAATTAAAAAAAAATTTTTTTTGGGGGGGTGGTATTTTTCATTTTTTGAGGGGGTTGGGGGTGTCCCACCCTCCAAGAAATCAGTTATAAACCTTCCTGGGACCTATGAGAAGCTACCCTGTAAAGGAGAACCCGATCGGTTCAGCGGTTAGCGAGATCCTTCGCTACAAACAGACAGACAGACACCGTTCTACTTTGTATTATAGATTTCATAGATAATTTTTTATAGTCGCACAGCTACTCTGCAATTAGTGCGTGCGTACCCTAACCACTTTGCGTGAGCCATACTTTAAATTCTTTAAATGTATATACAGCTCTTGAATTTATGACGAACGACGTACCCTTAGCATCTAGGGGCCATGATTTCAAAGGGGTAAGAGGGAGCAGAAAAATAGCCTAAAACATCCTGGAACCTATGTGAAACTTCCATAAAATAGAGAACTAAATCAATTCTTGCTATTGAAATCTTAAGCTTCAGAGAATAAAACGCTTCTACCTTATCACCTATTTTTTTTTGCCTTAAGTATGTTCTAAACTTATAGATAAACACATTTCATAAAAAGATTTCTTTTTAAATAAGTCATTTAAGGCATGAAATTAATTTTGCAAATTAACATTGCAGATTTTTGCAAATAACTTGCAAATTTGATTTCTGCGGATTTTCTAATTTTCATAGGCGTTTTCTATATATATTCCTCTTTCCAAAAATACCTCACTTGTCAAGATTGGATAAAAAAATCTTTGTCGTCGAGATTCCATAACTGTGTTATGTAAGGAATTATGATACAATCTATAATACAAAGTAGAACGATGTCTGTCTGTCTGTTTGTTTGTCTGTCTGTTTGTAGCGAAGGATCTCGCTAACCGCTGAACCGATGGCTCTACTCTTCAGGGAATATACCTACTGGTCCTGTGGTGGTTTTAAGATATTTTCTTGGGGGGTAGGACACCCCCAACCCCCCAAAAAACAAAAAAATCCCCCCCAATTTTTTTTTTTTTTTATTGCAGAAGAAATCCTTGGGTTTTTTTTTTTTTTTTTGCAGGAGATTTCCTTGGTCATTTTACGAATTTCACCTTAATTTTTTTTTATCACCTCTTGGGGCAAAGCCCCTAGAGGCTAGGGGCGAAGCCGCTAGTATAACTATACATTAGCGGCTTCGCCCTAGCCTCTAGGGGCTTTGCCCCAAGATGTAATTAAACAAGGATGACAACATCCATAAAAGCGAAGCTCTGAAACGGTAGGACAAACGGACATTAACACTTGTATAATGTCAGAACTGAATAATTAGAATGCGAATGTATAAGAGTCAAAGCAAAATTGTAAGTAAATTTGTTGAAAAACTGCTTGATACAGGATAATGTTTATGGACATACTTACATTTTTAGGACTTGATTATAGAGTTGCTTCGCTTATAATATTGTACTTTGTTGTCCCAGGAATCAGTATACCAAAAATCAGACAAATCGGATAATTAGGTCACATATAAATTTGTTGTTAAAAATGGACGTACGGACATTCTGGTAATGATTATAGAGTTGATTTCTAACTCGTACCTAACTATTATAGGAATCACCATGCAAAATTTGAAATCGATAGGACAATTCTAACATGCCTAAATTAACGAAAAATGCTATTTAAAAAAAAACATGTTTAAAATGGACGTACGGACATTTTGGTAATGATTATAGAGTTGCTACGCTTTTTAAATCGTACCTAACTACTAAAGGAATCACCATGCAAAATTTGAAATCGATAGGACAATTCTAACATGTCTAAATTAACGAAAAAAGCTATCCGTTACGGACGGACGGACGGACCGACCCTAATTATAGAAAAGCTTCGCTTTTAAAAATTAAGTACAACTGGTGCTGCCAGTAGTTTTATGTGAATTAACTTCCCCATAAACAAAAAAAATGGGGGGAAAGTAAATAGCTTAAAACCACCACAGGACCAATAGGTATATACCCAGAAGAGTAGAATCCGATCGGTTCAGTGGTTACCGAGATTTTAAGGGACGGACGGACAGACGTACAAAAAGACATCAAGCTACTATGTATTATAAATATATTGATATGATCATATTCTTATGCCTATGAAAACATTGCTGTGCTACTATTTGACATAATGTTCCTTGTTAAAAGCGAAGCGTTTCTATAATTGGGGTTGGTCCGTCCGTCCGTAACGGATAGCTTTTTTCGTTAATTTAGGCATGTTAGAATTGTCCTCTCGATTGCAAACTTAGCATGATGATTTCTTTAGTAGTTAGTTACGATTTAGAAAGCGTAGCAACTCTAAAACCATTACCAGAATGTCCGTACGTCCATTTTAAACATGTCAATTTTTATATTTTTCTAACAACAAATTTTCATGTGATCTAATCATCCGATTGATCTGTTTTTTTGGTATATTAATTCCTTGGACAACAAAGTATAATGTTATAAGCGAAGCAACTCTATAATCAAGTCCTAAAAATGTAAGTATATCCATAAACATTATCCTGTATCCAGCAGTTTTTCAACAAATTTACTTACAATTTTGGTTCGACTCTTATACATTTATATTTTGATTATTCAGTTCTGACACTATACAAATGTTAATGTCTGTTTGTCCTACCGTTTCAGTGCTTCGCTTTTTGGATGTTGTCAATGTCATCTTTGTTTACCTAATGTTTATCTAGGCATTAGATTGAAGTGAAAGGGTTTGGGGTCAAAAAGTCATTTGACCCCTTCTCAAGCGTTACGACCTGACTGATTGTGAATAATGGGTTTTTTTATAGCGTAGCATTTATATATATCTTAAGGATATGTCCATTTGCTATCATATATATTAGGGATGGCAATCCGTCAAATTTTTAGACCGGATTCGGATTCTTACAAGAATCCGTCCAAAAAAAGGCGGATTCCCGCGGATTCCGGATTCTAGCAATCTTTTAAAAGGCTTTTTTTTAAATTAAAAAATTTAAGTGCTACATATGTCCTAAAAATTAATGTTCTTTGTGTATTCTATAGTTCACTTCCGAGAATCGAACCAGATTTAAAAAGATATTATATATAATAATGATAATATTTGCCCTCAAAAAGGCGCAGTTGAAAGAAAAAACTCAAGACGCTAATTTTAGCCTACCAATTAAGAATCCGAATCCGCTATTAAAAAACAGATTCCGGATTCGGATTCCAAAATTGGCTAAAAATTGGGCGGATTCCTGATTCGGATACGGATTGCCAACCCTAATATATATTGGTACTAGCGGCTGATCCCCTAGCATCTGGGTGGTGATTGCTCAGTATTGAGAAGGATAGAGAATTAGAAAAATACCTTTACACCATACAGTTTTTGATATAACAATAGAAAACCTCAAAGCAATGCCTGAACCTAATTGAAGCTTCTCTATAATTGAGGACTAAATCGGTTTGGTAGTGTTAATTTAAAGCTGCAGACCAAAAAAATACTCCTTTATATAATAGGATTAAAAGGGAAGGGGCATAAGTTACTTTTTTTGTGACCAACGCAAAGAATCTCAGCTTTTGGGTTTTGCTTAGCAGTTGCTTGAATGTGAAACTGCTAAAAACTGCCGTAATTTTTGCCGGTTGATGGCGATTTTCGGCAGTAGACGGTTAAACCGCCGTTTTCATATTAATAAATGATTGCATTTGTCATGCATATTTTATCTCATTTTAGACACAGTACCTATATGTTAGATTAACAAATTATTCTTCCCATTATTTAGTATTTTGCAAAATATGTTCTATAAATTCTTTAAAAAACTTTAAAATCAACTAGTAGCTTCTATACTAATACTTATGAATTGATTTGTTCTTGTTTTATCAAACACTTTTTATAGTTACTTTGATCTTAACCCCATCAATAGTGCAACTACGTTAAAAACTGACCTTTTCCATTAAAAAAAAATATATATAAAAACAAGGATGACAACATCCATAATAGAAAAGCCTGAAAAATCAGGTATGACAAACGAACGCATTTAACATTATTTTAATACTTGATCTTAGGGATGCTTTGCTTATAATGTTATACCTAATGGTTCTAGGAATCTATATTTCAAAAATGTATAGATACAGGATTCCTGAGAAGAAAAAATATTTGTGTCATGGAAAAAAACGAAGTGGCGGGTTTCATCGTAATTTCACAGTAGCTTTTGAAAGGTTATTTTAATTTAGGTTTGGTTAAGTAAATGTTAATGATTGCCCCGCTGGGTTAGAAAATATGCCCCGCAGGTCTAAAGCCCCCCGAGGCCGGGCTAGAAATAGGTTAAAAGCTACTGTGAAAATACGACAAAACCCGCAACTTCGTTTTCTTTCTATGACCCCAACACATTTTCTATCTTTATTTCAGGAGCCTAAAGGAGTTTGTATATTTGGGTGTGTCAGACTTGTTATGGGGAATGGAGAATAATCAGGGAGCTCACAACATCAACAACCCCATAGAACCCGCCGTACAGCAGGTAATACAATATTGTAGAGTAGCAGCGCTTGTATGTATGTATGGAGCTTGTATGTACGTCCTTGATTTGTGTTTATTGGTAGTGTTTAATTTATAGCGTGATCGTTATTCAATGCTTTGGTCAAAAATATGAACAGAGATAATGATTTTTTGGTGGTGTTTCCCTCAAAGTACTTAAAAAAACACAGACCCCCTTCCCATATTTTTTTTTAAATTGAAAATAAGTGGGGGGCTAGTTTTTCGTTTGTTAATTATTTTGGGTTAGGTTGTATAGGGTACTTGATAGCCTCGCAGGGGTTATGGATATTAAAATAACTAACCATCCCCCCCTCCTTTATTTTTTGTTTATTAAGAACCTTTTTATTATTTTGCTATTGTGTATTTTTGGGGAATATGAAACACTTTAATATGTGTAACAATTATAATGCATAACATTTGTAACTTGTAAGATTTAAGAATATTTGTCCAAGCACCTTGTTTGGGAAGAATTTAAAGTTTGCGTGACTTTCAAGTATAAATAATTTTATGTGTAAAAAAGAAAGGGGGGGGGCGAAAGTGACACTTTTTGAAACCAAAACTAAGAGTCAACAAAGGAACTCGACTAAAAAAAGGGTTACAGGTCTGAGATTTTGCATGGCAGTTGCTTTATAGGGGTACAATATGGAACTGTGAAGAAACGGCGGCGCAACCGCCAAAACCGCCGTTTCCCGCCGTAATTTTTGTTGCCTTTTCTCGGCGGTTTTCGGCGGTTGCGCCGCCGTTTCTTCACAGTTCCATATTGTACCCCTATAAAGCAACTGCCATGCAAAATGTCAGACCTGTAACTCTTTTTTTAGTTGAGTTCCTTTGACTTTTAGTTTTGGTTTCAAAAAGTGTCACTTTCGCCCCCCCCTTTAAATTATCTTTATAATAACATTTTAATTGGTGGATAGTATCATTTGTTTGTCATTGAAAAGATCTTTCTATTTGATTTTAACAAGGACAATTATATCTATAAGAAGCGCAGCAGTAGAAATTAACTTTAGTTAGGTAAATCTAACAACAAAGTAAATGTAAAGTAAGAATAAACAAAATGTTCAGGAAATATAGCTGGGAGGAAAGATTATTTTTGTAAATCAAGACGGGAAATTCCTCAAATAACTGTGGTGTCCTTTTTTATTTAGTTTTTATATCTATTATACAAAGTAGCTTGATGTCTTGTCTGTCCGTCTGTCTGAAGCTTAAGATCTTGGTAACCACTGAACCGATCGGACTCTACTCTTCAGGGAATATTCCTACTGGTCCTGTGGTGGTTTTAGGCTATTTTCTTTGGGGGTGGGACACCACCAACCCCCCAAAAAACAAAAAACTCCCCCCTCTTTTTTTTTGTAGGAGATATCCTTGGTCCTTTTTTCTGTAGGAGATATCCTTGGTCCTTTTTTTTGTAGGAGATATCCTTGGTCCTTTTTTTTTGTAGGAGATATCCTTGGTCCTTTTTTTTGTAGGAGATATCCTTGGTCCTTTTTTTTTGTAGGAGATATCCTTGGTCCTTTTTTTTTTGTAGGAGATATCCTTGGTCCTTTTTTTTTGTAGGAGATATCCTTGGTCCTTTTTTTTGTAGGAGATATCCTTGGTCCTTTTTTTTTGTAGGAGATATCCTTGGTCCTTTTTTTTGTAGGAGATATCCTTGGTCCTTTTTTTTTGTAGGAGATATCCTTGGTCCTTTTTTTTTGTAGGAGATATCCTTGGTCCTTTTTTTTTGTAGGAGATATCCTTGGTCCTTTTTTTTGTAGAAGATTTCCTTGGTCATTCTTATTTTTTTTTTTTTTAATTTCACTTTAACTTTTTTTATCATCTCTTGGGGCAAGGGGCGGAGCCGCTAGTACCTATCATAATTTTCTTTTCTTTATAGGACACAGAAAAGATCCTGTTAGGAGACTAATTCACTTCCTTCAGAAGCAAATTTAAAAGCTTAAAATTGAATTATTCGTTGATGTGGTATTAGATAGAAATAAATGTATCTTTAATCATGATTGCATTATTTTAGGAGGTTTACTACGCTGCTGGTGGGCGTCCAGCCATGTCTTCTAATCAACAACAAGGAGGCTCTGTATCCAGAGTTAATACTCCTCCACCTTCAGGTATACACCACTATCTATCTAGCCATGACTAGTACTAATCAACAACAAGGAGGCTCTGTATCCAGAGTTAATACTCCTCCACCTTCAGGTATACACCACTATCTATCTAGCCATGACTACTAATCAACAACAAGGAGGCTCTGTATCCAGAGTTAATACTCCTCCACCTTCAGGTATACACCACTATCTATCTATCTATCTATCTAGCCATGACTTCTAATCAACAACAAGTAGGCTCTGTATCCAGAGTTAATACTCCTCCACCTTCAGGTATACACCACTATCTATCTATCTATTTATCTAGCCATGACTTCTAATCAACAACAAGTAGGCTCTGTATCCAGAGTTAATACTCCTCCACCTTCAGGTATACACCACTATCTATCTATCTATCTAGCCATGACTACTAATCAACAACAAGGAGGCTCTGTATCCAGAGTTAATACTCCTCCACCTTCAGGTATACACCACTATCTATCTATCTATCTAGCCATGACTACTAATCAACAACAAGGAGGCTCTGTATCCAGAGTTAATACTCCTCCACCTTCAGGTATACACCACTATCTATCTATCTGTCTAGCCATGACTACTAATCAACAACAAGTAGGCTCTGTATCCAGAGTTAATACTCCTCCACCTTCAGGTATACACCACTATCTATCTATCTATCTAGCCATGACTACTAATCAACAACAAGGAGGCTCTGTATCCAGAGTTAATACTCCTCCACCTTCAGGTATACACCACTATCTATCTATCTATCTAGCCATGACTACTAATCAACAATAAGGAGGCTCTGTATCCAGAGTTAATACTCCTCCACCTTCAGGTATACACCACTATCTATCTATCTATCTATCTAGCCATGGCTACTAATCAACAACAAGGAGGCTCTGTATCCAGAGTTAATACTCCTCCACCTTCAGGTATACACCACTATCTATCTATCAATCTATCTAGCCATGACTACTAATCAACAACAAGGAGGCTCTGTATCCAGAGTTAATACTCCTCCACCTTCAGGTATACACCACTATCTATCTATCTAGCCATGACTACTAATCAACAACAAGGAGGCTCTGTATCCAGAGTTAATACTCCTCCACCTTCAGGTATACACCACTATCTATCTATCTATCTGTCTAGCCATGACTACTAATCAACAATAAGGAGGCTCTGTATCCAGAGTTAATACTCCTCCACCCTCAGGTATACACCACTATCTATCTATCTGTCTAGCCATGACTACTAATCAACAACAAGGAGGCTCTGTATCCAGAGTTAATACTCCTCCACCTTCAGGTATACACCACTATCTATCTATCTATCTATCTAGCCATGACTACTAATCAACAACAAGGAGGCTCTGTATCCAGAGTTAATACTCCTCCACCTTCAGGTATACACCACTATCTATCTATCTATCTAGCCATGACTACTAATCAACAACAAGGAGGCTCTGTATCCAGAGTTAATACTCCTCCACCTTCAGGTATACACCACTATCTACATACCTGCATTACTTGGGTTTTCGCCACCCAAACGCCACCGAAGACTGGCCATTGATAAACGTGACACGCGATCATAAGCGTAGCAATGAACATTTTACACCATAAATATTAAATTCTCAGATAGCAAAGTATTCACTTATTTTATCATTTAAATCATAAAATAATACTTGTTATATCTTAATTTTACTTCATGGAAAATCTATAGTTCTAATCTGTAAAATATTTTAATTCTTGTTCATTTTTCAAGCACATATCTTCAGTTTAAAAGCGTATATCTTCATTTTTTAGCATGGATCTTCATTTTTTTAGCGTCAATCTTCATTTTTTTAGCGCAAATCTTCATTTTAAAAGCATGTATCTTCATTTTAAAAGCATGTATCTTCATTTTTTAAGCAGGAATCTTCATTTTTAAGCGTCAATCTTCATTTTTTAAGCGTGTATCTTTATTTTTTAAACGTGGGTCTTCATTTTTAAAGCGGGAATCTTCATTTTTAAGTGTCAATCATCATTTTTTAAGCTTATTTCTTCATTTTTAACACGTCAATCTTAATTTTTTAAGTGTCAATCTTCATTTTTTTGGCATCAATCTTCTTTTTTTTAGCGCCAATCTTCATTTTAAAAGCATGTATCTTCATTTTTTAAGCATGGATCTTCCTTTTTTAAGCATGTATCTTCATTTTTTAGCGTTGATCTTCAATTTTAAAGCATCAATCTTCAATTTTTAAGTGACAATCTTCATTTTTTTAACGTGTATCTTTATTTTTTAAGCGTTAATTTTCATTTTTTTAGCGTCAATCTTCATTTTAAAAGATTGTATCTTCATTTTTTTACGCATTAATCTTTATTTTTAAGCATGTATCTTCATTTTAAAAGCGTGTATCTTCACTTTTTAGCGTGTATCTTCATTTTTAAAGCATCAATCTTCATTTCTTTTGCGTCAATCTTCATTTTAAAAGCGTGTATCTTCATTTTTAAAGCATTGATCTTCATTTTTTAAACGTCAATCTTCAATTTTTAAGTGTCAATCTTCATTTTTATAGCGTGTATTTTTATTTTTAAAGCATCAATCTTCATTTTTTTAGCCTCAATCTTCATTTTAAAAGCTTGTATCTTTATTTTTAAAGCATTGATCTTCATTTTTTAGTCTGGATCATCATTTTTTAGCGTGGATCTTCATTTTTTAAGTGTGGATATTTATTTTTTAAAAGTGTATCTTCATTTTAAAGTGTGCATCTTCATTTCTATGCGTGGATTTTCTAAAGATATTAAAAAAATTCCTGTCACAAATTAAGATTTGAAAGTCAATTTTACTGATTACAATTACAGATATGCCATGAAGCACGGATCTTTATTTTTTTAATCGCCAATCTTTATTTTTTAAGCAACAATCTTCATTTTTAAAGTAGCAATCTTCATTTTTTAAGCATGTATCTTAATTTTTCAAGCACATATCTTCATTTTTTAAGCGTCAATCTTCATTTTAAAATCTAGGATCTTCAATTTAAAAGCGTGGATCTTCAATTTAAAAGCGTGGATCTTCATTTTTTAAGCGTCAATCTTAATTTTATTAGCATGGTTTTTCATTTTTTAAGCTTTAATCTTCATTTTAAAGCATGGATCTTGATTTTTAAAGCGTGGTCCTTCATTTTTTATGCTGGTATATTCATTTGAAGGCATGGATCTTCATTTTTTAAGCTTGTTTTAATCATTTTTAAAGCGTGTATCTTCATTTTTTAGCGTGGATCTTCATTTTTTAAGTGTGGATCTTTATTTTTTAAAAGTGTATCTTCATTTTAAAGTGTGCATCTTCATTTTCTATGCGTGGATTTTCTAAAGATATTAAAAAAATTCCTGTCACAAATTAAGATTTGAAAGTCAATTTTACTGATTACAATTACAGATTTGCCATGAAGTAAAATTAATATATAAATAGATTATTTAATAATTTAAATGATAATGCAAATGAATACATTTTTTATCTTTGAACACAATATTTCAGGTGTAAAAAGTTTATTGCAATGATTATGATAGCCTGTCAGTTAAATCTTTGGCCACAACTTCAGAGGTTGTATTACAAGCTGTGTCTTTTCTATTACAAGCTCTGTCTTTTCTCTTGAAAGTTGTGTCTTTTGTGAGGCCAGAATCCACAAAAGACAGAGCTTGTAGGAGAAAAGACACAACTTGCAATCTCAAAAGACAGAGGTTGTATAATAAGCTGTGTCTTCTGTCTTACAAGCTCTGTCTTTTCTCTCTCAGCGCCTTGGTAGTTGAGATACCGGCACCCCAAGCAAGGAGAGTATTACCAGATGCCTGACTGATACCCTGGCGAAGACTAGACGTCGATATCTCAACCCTTACTCCTGTAGTAGAGCGCCAAAGACGAGGAACCAGCACGAGCTTGAGTGTCAAACGCTATACAGTAGTCAAGCTGCCCTAAAGAGCGAGAAAAGTGGAGGCGAGGGTTGACAAAACGATCCAGCTAGTCTAAAGTCACTCTAAGTACTTGTCTTTAGCAAGTCACCATATGTGCTACAGTTAAGCTAGAATTGAGGTTAAAGGAAGCCTGCAAGAAATACCACGCTTTAACTGCTGAAAGACTGCCACAAGTAGACCAAGTACCCCAAATTTGAAGCCTTCAGCTTCTATAACAAAAAAGTTCTAGGCATTTTAAAATGACATTTTATGTACAATGAAAATTTGAAAGAATTGCAATGCTCATGTTGAAAACATTGAAATTAAACTACGTGGCCTAGAAACAAAATTATAAGCTTATTTTTGTCATAAATTTAGGTTTCCAGTAACTAATTATATTTGTGCAATAAAAATACCCATTTTTATAGTCAAAATCATTAAAAAAAATTAAGTTTAACTTGCGTTGTACCGAGTGTACTGTAGCCAATCAGAAGGCTGAATCAGCTGAATCACAGCTGAGCTTGTGTTAGTTTCCCCCTTTGTTTCCGCTATGATTTTCGTTTAAAAATGCAATTTAAATCAAATTTTTTTCATAGATTTTGACTATGAAATGTGGTGTTTGTAAAACTGTAATTAGTTACTGGCAATCTAAAATTCTGACAAAGAGAAGGTTATAATTTTGCGTCTAGGCGACGTAATTTGATATTGTTTTTTCTTTTATGAGCATTGGAAATCTTTCAAAAATTTTATTGTACATAAATGATACTTTGAAATGCCTAGAACTTTTTTGTTATTGAAGCTGAAGGCTTTAAATTTGGGGTATTGGGTCTACTTGTGGCAGTCTTTCAGCAGTTAAAGCGTGGTATTTCTTGCAGATATGATCTTCGTACGAAGTTTGGTTAAGCTGAGTCTACTGTAGGCAGCCTGGTAGACTCCCAAAGATGAGGTACCGGAGCGAACATACTAGTAGTCACCTTGACTAAGGAATGGTGTTCAATAGAGTGAGAAAAGTGGTGGCAAGGGTTGACAAAACGGGTCTAGATCAGGCCACAGATGACATACAGAGATTGTTTTGGTGTTTAAGGAGAGCTTATAAGATTTTACTAGCACACAAGAATGTCCACACCAAGTTTGGTGTTGAAATCTCAGCTCTACCTCCGCTGGTAGAGCGCCAAAGACGAGGTACTGGAGCAAGAACGGTATGGGGGTTGCATATACTGGGGAAAGGGTAGGGAGCAAAAAAAAGCGCTACCGAGGGTTGACAAAACAGGTCTAGCTCAGGCCACAGATGAGATACGGGTGCCCCTAAGTCAGGCAACCTTAACCGGTAGAAGGAGTGGAACCAGCTCATACTTGCTTTAATAAAAGATGCTTTAAATGCCGTCAAGAATTATCTCAACCCTACCTTTGCTGGTAGAGTGCCAAAGACGAGGTACCGGAGCGAGTACGGTATAGGGGTTGCATATACAGGGGGAAAGGGTTGTGAGCAAGAAAAGCGCTACCAAGGGTTGACAAAACAGGTCTAGCTCAGGCCACAGATGAGATAAAGAAATTCTTTTGGTGTCTATGGAATCGTTTTGAGATTTTACTAGCAGTTACCATTTGAACCCATAGACTAAAGTCACTCTAGGTACTCATACGGGTGCCCCTAAGTCAGGCAACCTTAACCGGTAGAAGGAGTAGACCCAGCTCAAACTTGCTTTTATAAAAGATGCTGTAAATGCCGTCAAGAATGTCCACACCAAGTTTGGTGTTGATATCTCATCCCTAGCTCCGCTGGTACACTATGTGCCCAGCCAATGCAAAAACTCAAAGATTCCAAAAAATGCATTTTTTAATATTGACCAATTTTAAAGTTTTAGGTTAATCTTTGTTATATTTAAGAAGGATTCCTAAAGCTAGAGGGGAAAATAACAAGGGGGGGGGGGGGGGGAGTTTGTACAGTTATAGGAAATGAAAATCAGTATAAAAGTTTGGGAGGGCCGTGTGGGCTTGTTTTTATAGTTATCAACCTAATTCTTTTTGTAGGATCTCTTATATGACTGGACGTACACATAAAACTTTGAAAATTGAATTTCGGCACTTTCCTTCTTGGGGCTTGTGGAGCACAAAAACCCCCAAACGCTAAAAATTTGAGTTCTGAGCTTATTTTTAAAGATATCAACCTAATTTTTTTTAAATAATACTTTTTTAACATAACTGAATCAACGAACCATTGCAGATTTAATTTTGGGACTTTCCTTCTAGGGGCTTGTGGAGCAAAAGACCCCCCAAAAACTAAAAATATGCGTTCTGAGCTTATTTTTAAAGATATCAACCTGATTTTTTTAAAATAATACTTTTTTAACATAACTGAATCAACGAACCATTACAGATTTCATTTTGGGACTTTCCTTCTAGGGGCTTGTGGAGCAAAAGACCCCAAAAACACTAAAAATATGCGTTCTGAGCTTATTTTTAAGGATACCAACCTGATTTTTTTTTAAATAATACTTTTTTTAACATAACTGAATCAACGAACCATTACAGATTTCATTTTGGGATTTTCCTTCTAGGGGCTTGTGGAGCAAAAGACCCCCAAAAACACTAAAAATATGGGTTCTGATCTTATTTTTAAAGATATCACCCTGATTTTTTTATGGAAACTTTTTTAATATAGCCGAACTAAGGAACCATTACATATTTAATTTTAGGACTTTCCCTCTAAGGGCTTGTGAAGCAAAAGACCCCCAAAAACACAAAAAAATATGAGTTCTGAGCTTATTTTAAAAGATATCAACCTGATTTTTTTAAGGAAGCTTTTTGAACATAACCAAACTAGGGAACCATTACATATTTCATTTTGGGACTTTCCACAAAACACTAAAAATGTTAGTTCTGAGCTTATTTTTAAAGACATCAACCTGATTTTTTTAAATAATACTTCTTTAACATAACCAAACTAAGAAACCATTACAGATTTCATTTTCGGACTTTCCTTCTAGGGTCTACTGGAGCAAAAGACCCCCAAAACACTAAAAATATTGAGACTTTCCTTCTAGGGGCTTGTGGAGCAAAAGAACAACAAAACACTAAAAATATTAGTTCTGTCCTTATTTTTAAAGATATCTACCTGATTTTTTTACGAACACTTTTTTAACATAACCAAACTTGTTTACTTAGATTTCATTTACTTACTATCCTTCTAGAAGCTAGTGGGGCAAAAGACCCCCAAAAAGTATTATGTTAAAAAAGTATTATTTTAAAAAATCAGGTTGATATATTTAAAAATAAGCTCAGAACTCATACTTTTAGTGTTTTTTAGTTTTTGGGGGTCTTTTGCTCCACAAATCACAAGAATAAAAGTCCCAAAATGAAATCTGTAATAGTTCGTTAATTTGGTTATGTTAAATAAGTATTATTTTTAAAAAATCAGGTTGATATCTTTAAAAATAAGCTCAGAACTCATATTTTTAGTGTTTTGGGGGGTCTTTTGCTCCACTAGACCCTAAAAGGAAAGTACAAAATGAAATCTGTAATGGTTCCTTAATTCAGGTATGTTAAGAAAGTTTTTTTTTTTTTAAATCAGGTTGACATCTTTAAAATAAGCTCAGAACTCATATTTTTAGTGGTTTAAGGGTCGTTTGCTCCACAAGCCCCTAGAAGGAAAGTCCCAAAATGAAATCTGTAATGGTTTGTTGATTCGGTTATGTTAAAAAAGTATTATTAAAAAAAATCAGGTTGATATCTTTAAAAATAAGCTTAGAACTCTTATCTTTAGTGTTTCGGGGTCTTTTGCTCCACAAGCTCCTAGAAGGAAAGTCCCAAATGAAATCTGTAATGGTTCGTTGATTCAGTTATGTTAAAAAAGTACCTATTATTTTTAAAAAATCAGGTTGATATCTTTAAAAATAAGCTCAGAACTCATATTTTTAGTGTTTTTGGGGGTCTTTTGCTCCACTAGACCCTAAAAGGAAAGTACAAAATGAAATCTGTAATGGTTCCTTAATTCAGGTATGTTAAGTTTTTTTTCTTTAAATCAGGTTGACATCTTTAAAATAAGCTCAGAACTCATATTTTTAGTGGTTTAAGGGTCGTTTGCTCCACAAGCCCCTAGAAGGAAAGTCCCAAAATGAAATCTGTAATGGTTTGTTGATTCGGTTATGTTAAAAAAGTATTATTAAAAAAAATCAGGTTGATATCTTTAAAAATAAGCTTAGAACTCTTATTTTTAGTGTTTTGGGGGTCTTTTGCTCCACAAGCCCCTAGAAGGAAAGTCCCAAATGAAATCTGTAATGGTTCGTTGATTCGGTTATGTTAAAAAAGTATTATTTTAAAAAATCAGGTTGATATCTTTTAAAATAAGCTTAGAACTCATATTTTTAGTGTTTTGGGGGGATCTTTTGCTCCACAAGCCCCTAGAAGGAAAGTCCCAAAATGAAATCTGTAATGGTTTGTTGATTCGGTTATGTTAAAAAAGTATTATTGAAAAAAAATCAGGTTGATATCTTTAAAAATAAGCTCAGAACTCATATTTTTAGTGTTTGGGGTTTTTTTGTGCTCCACAAGCCCCTAGAAGGAAAGTCCCAAAATGAAATCTGTAATGGTTCGTTGATTCAGTTATGTTAAATAAGTATTATTTAAAAAAAATCAGGTTTATATCTTTAAAAATAAGCTCAGAACTCATATTTTTAGCGTTTGGGGGGTTTTTGTGCTCCACAAGCCCCAAGAAGGAAAGTGCCGAAATTCAATTTTCAAAGTTTTATGTGTACATCCAGTCATAAAAGAGAGCCTACAAAAAGAATTAGGTTGATAACTATAAAAACAAGCCCACACGACCCTCCCAAACTTTTATACTGAATTTCATTTCCTATAACTGTACAAACTCCCCCCCCCCCCCCTTACTTATAATTTTACAGCTTCAAGAAGTAGCCTAGCTAGATATTTAGGATTTTGTAATAAAAGCCTGACTATTGAAATTACTTTTTATATGCAAAGTTTAAATTATCATCAAACTACCAAAAATTGAGCTACAGTAATATGTTATACCATTTTTGAAAGCTTAAAGAATCAGGAATTATAATAATTTGTAATGATACTCTCAACTTCAAATAGTTTGATCTTTTTTCAGCTAACGATGCCGCATATCAGACCTTTTCACATGTTTAACCAAGGCACTCAGTGAATGAATCCCATTGGTTTCAATGGCGGCATTGTTAGCTGAAATTTTTTTTCACATTTTTGTAGAAGCGGTCGGACCCATTTTCTAGCAATTTTTACACAAAAGACAAATTAAAATAACTTTTTTTACAAATCATTTTATCATGATATTTATAGTTCTCGATGCAATTTTTTGATACAATCCCTTATTCTTATTGCTTAAAGTCTTTAAAGGATATAAGAAATTATTTAACATATTAACATGTTTCCTTGTTTATAGTTAATAATGTCAACAAATCCAGGGATCTAAAGGGATAAGTTAATAAACGATAAATTGATGAACTTATCCAATGATGATACACAAAATTACCCCTTTTGTAGATTACAATTAGTGGTTTAAACGTTTGGACACTCAACATTTGAAAAAAAAAAACAATTAAAATTCAGTACAAGCCCCTAAAGTTGCTAAACCAATCGATAACAAAATGTTAATATAAAGCTTTGGGGACTAGTGTAATAAACAGCCCAATGTCCCCTCCCTCCCTGAAACAAATCAATTGATATATAAGTATTTAATTTATAATTTATTTATGGGGGGGGAGGTGACTTGAAACACGACATTCCAGCAATTTTATTTTGGGCACTACTCCCTTAGTTTTAGAGATAATTGGGTAAAATCTTTTGGGTTGTGTCACCAGTCACCCCAAGTTTTGGTATTTAAAAAAACTGCGGTGGAACAGCCGTTCACAACCGTTTTGTGCCACCAAAAAAAACTTTTTTTATTGTATTTCTCGCTGAATTAGACAATTTGGAATCATTTGAGACAATGTAATTTAAAACAAGAAATTTCCCCTTAAACCAACCCTGTGAGTGTGGGGGGACTTTATTTTCAAATTCTCATTTATAAAGGTACATCTTAAATTCAGTGCTTCTCTTGTGCTTTTAAGATATTGGACGCAAATTGTTTTAGAGTGTCACTAATCACCCCTATTTTTGGTATCTTTGAAAAAAACGGCGGCAGGCCTGCCGCTCCCGCCGACTTTAGCCGCTGCCACAATTTTTTTTTTTTCATTTCTTTCTGAATTAGGCAATTTGGAATCATTTGAGTTAATGTTGTTTTTTTTTGGCGGCAGAAAAAGGCTGTTAACGGCGGGAGCGGCGATTCTGCCACCGTTTTTTTTAAAGATATCAAAACTTGGGGTAATTAGTGACCCAACCCCAAAGATTTTACCCAATTAAAAAATTAACAGAACTATGAGTTTTTGTTTTATATTGAATTCTGGGCACATATTTTGTATTACAAGCTGTGTCTTTTCTCTTGCAAGTTTTGTCTTTTAAGAGGCCAAAATCCACAAAAGACCAAGCTTGTAAGAGAAAAGACACAACTTGCAATCACAAAAAGCTCTTGCAAGTTTTGTTTTTTCTATTACAAGCTCTGTCTTTTGTGAATTTTGACCTCTCAAAAGACAAAACTTGCAAGAGAAAAGACACAGCTTGTAATACAACCTCTGTCTTTTTTGGATTCTGGCCTTACAAAAGACACAACTTGCAAGAGAAAAGACAGAGCTTCTAAGAAAAGACAGGACCGCAAATGAACCTGTTTTTACAAGCTCTGTCTTTTCTCTTACAAGCTGTCTCACAAAAGACAGAGGTTGTATTACAAGCTGTGTCTTTTCTCTTGCAAGTTTTGTCTTTTGAGAGGTCAAAATTCACAAAAGACAGAGCTTGTAATAGAAAAGACAAAACTTGCAAGAGCTTGTAATACAACCTCTGTCTGTTGTGATTGCAAGTTGTGTCTTTTCTCTTACAAGCTCTGTCTTTTGTGGATTTTGGCCTCTCAAAAGACAAAACTTGCAAGATAAAAGACACAGCTTGTAAGAAAAGACAGGACCTGTTTTTGCAAGTTCTGTCTTTTCTCTTACAAGCTGTGTCTTTTCTATTACAAGCTCTGTCTTTTCTCTTGCAAGTCGTGTCTTTTGTGAGGCCAGAATCCACAAAAGACAGAGCTTGTAAAAGAAAAGACACAACTTGCAATCACAAAAGACAGAGGTTGTATTACAAGCTCTTGCAAGTTTTGTCTTTTCTATTACAAGCTCTGTCTTTTGTGAATTTTGACCTCTCAAAAGACAAAACTTGCAAGAGAAAAGACACAGCTTGCAAGAGAAAAGACACAGCATGTAAGAGAAAAGACAGAGCTTGTAAAAACAGGTTCATTTGCGGTCCTGTCTTTTCTTAGAAGCTCTGTCTTTTCTCTTGCAAGTTGTGTCTTTTGTAAGGCCAGAATCCACAAAAGACAGAGGTTGTATTACAAGCTGTGTCTTTTCTATTACAAGCCTTGTCTTTTCTAGATTCTGGACTCACAAAAGACACGACTTGCAAGTGAAAAGACACAGCTTGTAAAAGACACTACTTGCAAAAAACAGAGCTTCCTAGGGGTAGTGGAACTACACCCCCATTATACAAACAATCATAAAGAGGGTTATTTAAGTTGAGCGTTGAGTTGTAGTCAAATGATCTTATTAAGTCAGTTTTCTTAATGATAACCCATTGTATAATTATGAAATGGTCCATAATTAAAAACAGCTTGACTTAATAATAGCATTTGAATACAACGTCTACCTAGGACCTTTTTTTTATACGCGAAAAAAATTACCCTGATACACGCGGAAAAAATGAAGATCAAGGTCTTCATGAAGATCTTACTATTTTGGTACCACTGAAGATTTTAAAAAGTAATGCAGGTATGACTATCTATCTATCTATCTGTCTAGCCATGACTACTAATCAACAATAAGGAGGCTCTGTATCCAGAGTTAATACTCCTCCACCTTCAGGTATACACCACTATCTATCTATCTATCTATCTAGCCATGACTTCTAATCAACAACAAGGAGGCTCTGTATCCAGAGTTAATACTCCTCCACCTTCAGGTATACACCACTATCCATCTATCTGTCTAGACATGGCACTTAATTCACTTTGTCCGTCCGTCTGTAAAGTTAAGGGGAAAATAAGATTTTCTTTGCTAATATTTAAAATAAACAGTTGAGTTTTTTTGTGAAAATATCCTGAACCAATGAGCATACAGTTTACAATGTACTTGATCCCTCGGGTTGCCGGCCATGCTCTCAAAACATAAGTACTTATTTTTTTTTCATAGGTTTCGTGATTTTCTAATATTGTAGCTATTTCTTTTTATATTTTATTAACAACTGAACATCTGCTTTATAACTCACTTTGTCCGTTTATCCTTCCATGATTTCTTGTGCTTCATTGTTTTAAATGTTGTTTTTCGGACCTTCTTATTTACAATGATTTTTTGTTTCAGATGCCTCACCTCCAGTGGCCGAGTCCTGGTGTTTCACCCAGGTGAAGGTGGTCAAATTCTCATACCAATGGACCATTTGCAACTTTTCTTTCTGCAGGTATTGTTAATACTTAATCTTAAACATTATTTGTTAATAAAAGCCACGGTTACAGCAATAGTACAATATAATGAAAACTTATACCCTTCACCCAATTGTAATATACAAAAATATCGGCTTCGCCACTAGCCTCTAGGGGCTTTGCCCCAAGAGGTTTAACCAAACCAATTTTTCGTATTTTAGATTTAAAAGAAAAATTTAAAAAAAAATTTTGGGGGGGAATTTTTTTTTGGGGGGTGGGGGGGTAGTCGACCCCACTATTTTAATTTTATTTTTAAAAAGAAAAAAAAATTTGGGGGGTTGGGGGTGTCCCACCCCCCAAGAAAATAGTTATAAACCTTCCTGGGACCTATGAAAAGCTACCCGGTATAGGAGAACCCGATCGGTTTAGTGGTTAGCGAGATCCTTCGCTACAAACAGACATCGTTCTACTTTGTATTATAGATTATACTTTTATCAGCTGATGGTGATTAAAATCACCCTTCCCAAAAATAGTGAAAAACCTTGCTTTGTCCATTAATAGCTTCACTGTAAAAGAGACTCATATTTGTTCTGAGGAAATTCAAGTCCTTCGCTACAGACAAAAATCTTACTTTATGTTATAGGATTAAAAATTGTTTCTATTCAGAGAGGAGATGGGAGAGGTGCTGAAAAGTTCAACATTTTCTGCTGGACAGAATGATAAACTTAAATGGTGTCTCAGAGTTAACCCAAAGGTAACTTAAATCCAAGAATCTACTCAAGATATTCTATGACAAGTACAAATTGGAAATTAAATCGCCGTTACAACATTTTTTTATAGAGAGAGAAAAGTATGGGTTAGAAAGGGTTATGAGAGCCTCGTGGCCCGCAGTGTTAGAACATATTTTTAAGTTGAATGTGGTTAAGTGGCTATATGAACAAATTCATCAGAATAGCAGTAGATAAACATTTAGTTGTCATTCTAGAGATCGTTAATTTTGTGCACAAAAATAAGAATTTCATTACCTCAAAAACCTTCTCTATTTAAAAGTAAAAGCTGTAAGATGCTATTAGCATCTTTAGGCTCAGTATTCAAAGGTTTAGGGAAGGTGGTAAATAGCCTTAAACCAATCCCGGGATCCAGAGTTTCGGATCCGGATCCGCAAGGATCCGCATATTTTTGAGTCCAAGGATCCGGATCCGCAAAAAAATGCGGATCCGGATCCTTGGACTCAAAAAAAATGCGGAAAAAATGGAAAAATCTACCTAAATTTATATAAAATCTCAGACATTCTCTTGATGAGAGCCAATCTTTAAGGTTTAGGTTCAGACTTGAAAATTAAAAGTATTTTTGACTTCGAATTAAAGAATATAATTTTTTTTGAAAAATTTGGTGATTTTATTTTTATTGTCAAGGATCCGGAACCGGTTCCGGTAGGATCCGGATCCGCACTGACTTAATTTTGAGGATCCGCATCCGCATACAATCAATGCGGATCCGAAACCCTGCCGGGATCTATGCGAAGCTTACCAAAACTTGAGAACTCCATCACTTTAGTATTTATTGAAAACTCAAGTTAATGAAAAAAAAACATTTTATGTATTAGAATATTGGAATTTATTTTGTCACCGCGACACTCATTCTATTACTTACTCTAGGGCCTTGATGAGGAGTCTAAAGAGTACCTGTCCCTCTACCTCCTTCTCATGTCCTGCAACAAGTCCGAGGTCAGGGCCAAGTTCAAGTTCAGCATCCTCAACGCCAAGAGAGAGGAGACCAAGGCCATGGAGAGCCAGAGAGCGTACAAATTCGTCCAGGAAAGTTGTTGTGCAGATACATTTGTATAATACTTGTGCTCGGTCATGTCTAATGTTTTATTTTTCTATGGTTATAGCAACTGACGGTGTGTTTTCGGGCCAAGACATTTCCCCAATACGTCTGAGATTAAGTAGTGGCAGTTAAAGTCTATTAATATGCGTTATTGGCTGAGATTCGTACATATTACCTTCCAAGGGTGTACTTTAGAATAAGTAATTGCCTCTTAACTTTGAAACATTGGAAAATATTTTTAACTGTATGTTTATCATATCAATTATTCTTAAACATTTCTTCTTAATACAGTACCTAAACTCATAAAATACACTTCGTGGAACAACCCCTCCTTTACTAAATCCTTAAAATTAGTTCAACCTATCCTTTTTAATAGACTATAATGTATCCAACTTTTATAATTTCAACAGGGCAAAGACTGGGGCTTTAAAAAGTTTATCCGACGAGATTTCCTAATGGACGAGGCTAATGGTCTCCTACCAGACGACAAACTAACTCTCTACTGTGAAGTTTCTGTGGTGGCTGATTCGGTCAACATTTTCGGCCAGTCTAGTAGTGTTCAATTCAAGGTATTTTAGGCCAGTCTACTAGAATTCATTTCATTTCATTTTGTCCAGTCTAGTAGTATTTAATTCAAAGTAGTATTTTGGGACAGTCTAATAGAGTTCATTGTTCAATCTAAAGGGCTAGTTTCACGAAAGGCAATTGAACCTAATTTAGTGAACCGCATATTTTTTGCTAGTTAATGGGTTAAACTACATTTATATGGCATATACTTGAAAAAATTTCAATTTTCAAAACTACGTGGTAGAAAATTGAAATTCTTTCAAGTATATGCCATATAAATGTATTTTAACCAATTAACCAGGAAAAAATATGCGGTTCACTAAATTAAGTTCAAATGCCTTTCGTGACTTTGGAGTTTCAGACTGTCTAGTAGGGTTTTATATCAGTCTAGTTTGATTTATATCAATTTTAGACCAGTCTATTAGTGTTTATTATACAACAAGAAGGGATTTGTCCAAAAGTTGTAAGGCATTTGTATTAAATGAAGATATAGTGGCCTTTTTTGTTTTTAATGTCCTTAAAAAAGTAGAAGAAATGTTGATGGTAAAATTATTATTTTTGAAGGTGCCAGAGTGTAGATTAGCAGACGACCTTGGTCAGCTGTTTGAGAACTCTCAATTCTCAGACTTTATCCTTTCATGTGGCGGCAGAGAGTTCAATTGTCATAAAGCCATTCTGGCCGCCAGATCACAAGTCTTTCAAGGTAAACAATCATTTCACACAAAGTGCTTGTTAAGCACTGATAAGCCCCCCCCCCCCACACTTTAAAAAAAAGGGGAGGTGGGGTAGTTTTATTCCTATGATCAGCATTTATTGGCTACCTAGTAATTAAAATAACCTGTCCTAAAATATTAAATAAACTAACGAAAAACTTGTCAAAACACATTATTAAGAGTTTCAGTGCCTAACAAGACGCTATGTGTAAAAGTGCCTTTTATTTTTATTAGTTGCTTTACCCATTGCATCTAGAGGCTCTGTATTCTAAAGGCAAAGACTATGCAGAAATATGGCGCGAAAATATCCAAAGATTTTAATGTAAACACAGGCTTAACTAAAACCCTCGATTCAAGTCGATTCAGAAGTTGGAGAAATTTTAACAGATTAAGTGTGGTAGGACACCTGCCATACCTAATCAGTTAGGTTTTTTACAACTAAGCTTCGGTTGTCTAGTATTGAATCATCGATATCATTTAAAATATGAAAATGAAAAGAGATATAAATCAAATATTGAAAGGATTGACACAACGTCAATTTGCGTAAGAGACAGAGTATCAAATGTTGGTTGGCCTTCATTGCCGTACTGAGATCACATCTTCTATAATTATCAGAATAGCATTATATTACAAGATCACAAACTGCCTCTTATTCTTTGGTTTGCTCGCCTTTAGCTTCTTTATCATAGTGTATTTTTATTAATGCTAGCGACTCCGCCCCCTAGAAGCCTCCAAGGGCACTAGAGGAAATGGGGAAGGGGATGTAACTTTCTAAAAATAGTTAAAAAACCCTCCTTAGAGCTTTACTATTAAAAGTTCCATTTCAGTCTAGCTGTTAGTGAGATCCTAAGCTACAGCCAAACGATAGACATCCTGTTTCTTTTATACAACGTTGAATCACTGAAAATTTAATATTATGCGGAAGTCAATACACATTTTAAATTTTGTGTAAGAAATACTGGCCCATATTTCTTTTTATATTTGATTCTTTAGATACTTTAGATTATATTATCTTACAAGTAAACACTGTAAATAAGAATACAACAAAGATTGCTTTGTAACTATAAACAACTTTTTATTCATTCTTTTTACATAAACTACTTAAACTAAAATGAATGTTATGTTTATTTTAGACCTCAAACATTTAGGACAATATAACTCATTGAACAAGATAAAGGGTTATTGGCACCCCCATAAACTTTAAAGTTTTAAATTGCTGGTCAGTTTGTACCTTCCAACAAAATACCCTTAAACCTGCCCTGGACTAATACAAGATTTACTGAAATGTCCAAATTTTATCGATATTAAAATATTTTGGTTTAGCAAACAAACATTCAACCTATTATAAAATAAGATTTTATATATATATGTATATTCTATTATTTTTAGCAACGCTCGAGCACGATGAATATAAAACTAATAATAATCGTGTAACGTTTGGGATGTTTCTTATCCCAACTGACAGGTTGAGGATGTTTCTTATCCAGCGATCTAAAGGGATAAGTTAATGGCCGATTTATTTATGTTCATCCCCAATTATGATGCACAAAAATACCCCATCTGTAGATTAGTGGATGAAACGTTTAAACACACAACGTAATGGAACATCCAATCAAAATTAACTATTACGTATTACTAAACTTTGGGGGCTGGTGTAATAATGCCATTTGTCCCCTCTCTCTCTCTCTCTCTCTCTTTCTCTCTTTCTCTCTTTCTCTCTTTCTTCTTTCTCTCTTTCTCTCTTTCTCTCTCTCTCTCTCTCTTTCTCTCTTTCTCTCTCTCTCTCTTCTCTCTCTCTCTCTCTTTCTCTCTCTCTCTCTCTCTCTCTCTCTCTCTCTCTCTTTCTCTCTTTCTCTCTTTCTTTCTTTCTCTCTTTCTCTCTTTTCTCTCTCTCTCTCTCTCTCTCTCTCTTTCTCTCTTTCTCTCTCTCTCTCTCTCTCTCTCTCTCTCTCTCTCTCTCTCTCTCTTTCTCTCTCTTTCTCTCTCTTTTCTCTCTCTCTCTCTTCTCTCTCTCTCTTTTTTCTCTCTGTCTCTCTGTCTCTCTCTCTCTGTTTCCTACCCCTATACATGAAAACACAACAATAACATAATATTATTTTCAGCAATGTTCGAGCACGATATGGAGGAGACGAAGAACAATCGTGTCGAGGTCAAGGACGTCGAACCTGAGGTCATGGCAGAGATGCTAAGGTAACCAGTACGTCAGGAAAACCCATGTTTCGCACTCCCCCAATCTCTTCCTTATCCCATTTTTGTAGCGAACCTATTTTTAAAAGCGAAGCTTTTCTATAATTAGGGTCGGTCCGTCCGTCCGTAACAGATAGCTTTTTCCGTTAATTTAGGCATGTTAGAATTGTCCTATCGATTTCAAATTTTGCATGGTGATTCCTTTAGTAGTTAGGTACGATTTAGAAAGCGTAGCAACTAAACATGTTGATTTTTTTACTTTTTTAACAACAAATTTTTATGTGATCTAATCATCGGAGTAATCTGGTTTTTGGTATATTGATTCCTGGGACAACAAAGTATAATGTAATAAGCGAAGCAACTCTATAATCAAGTCCTAAAAATGTAAGTATGTCCATAAAAATTATCCTGCATCAAGCAGTTTTTCAACAAATTTACTTATAATTTTACTTTGACTTTTATAAATTTATATTATGATAATTAAGTTCTAACACTATGCAAGTGTTAATGTCCGTTTGTCCTACCGTTTCAGTGCTTCGCTTTTATGGATGTTGTCATCCTTGTTTTATTCCAAGTTTTCCATTGTCTGTTTTTATCGTGTTATGGTCAAATAAGGTTGCTTATTATGTCTGCTTGTCCGTCCGTCCAGAATATTCCTGGGAATTAAGTTAATACCTAGATTTTTTTCATATCTCAAATTCGCTTCTTTACTACTTACCAATGATAAAATTGTCCTGAAATATATGCCTCAAATACTTTTATAAAGTTAGGTAAATGTCCACCGAAACTCAAATTATGAACTTTTCTAATATTATTATGTATTATAGATTTATCTACACTGGACGCACAACTAACCTGGAGGCAATGGCTGATAGTTTCTAATATTATTATGTATTACAGATTTATCTACACTGGACGCACAACTAACCTGGAGGCAATGGCTGATAGTTTGCTAATATTATTATGTATTATAGATTTATCTACACTGGACGCACAACTAACCTGGAGGCAATGGCTGATAGTTTGCTGGCAGCTGCGGACAAATATGCCTTGGAAAGACTGAAGGTAATTAATAGGAATTGGCAGCCGAACGCGAACATTTATAAACTAACTGAAAGTTTTTTCCCTCCCACCTTTCTAGAAGTTTCTCTTCATTTAATATTATAAAAAGGTAAAAGAGCCAACAGATTTATAGTATAGATGTATATACAGATAACTACCTCCCTTCCTTTTTCAATGACCTTATTCTTCTGCTACCAAATTATTTCCTGTTACTTTGCTGTATTAATTCACACTAGTGACCCCACCATTGGTTGATTTTCAATGACCCAATTGAAAGACGGTACAAGGACAGTGCGATGGGGATTTAGTTATTTAACCCTTTCTCTCTCTATTGTTTTACTATAATAATGAACCCTTAGCTTGAAATCCTTAAAGAAAATATACATACACCGTTTTTCTTGAAAAATTAACAATTCTATCTAAAAGCAGTACAAAATAATTTATGAGTTTTTTTAAAACCTAAAATCTACAAAATATTTTTAAAACCAGTTTATTCATAGGTTATGTGTGAGGAAGCCCTATGCAACGGCTTGACCGTGGAGAACGTATCTGAAGTCTTGATCCTGGCGGACTTGCATTCGGCAGAACAGCTCAAGGCCCAGGTACAATTTTTGGCGCCAATTTCTTGGCGAGAATTTTTTTTAGCGCCAAAAGTATAAATTAAAAAAATAATTTTATAGGTTGATATTTTATCCTACTAGCTATTATAAATGATAAATAAGATATTTAAACCAAGAGCTTTGTTATAAAAGGTCCCTTTTCAAAAATTTATTAACATCATTTCTCTCTGTTAAATATTATTTTATTCGTAATTCTTTTTTCAGTGCATCGAATTTATCAACACCCGTCACGTGACCGACGTGATGGAGACAGTCAGCTGGAAACAGATGGTGGCCAGCCATCCCCACCTCATTGCCGAGGCCTTCAAGGCCCTGGCCAGCCAACAGATGCCTCCCATGGGACCTCCTAGGAAGAAGGTCAAGTAATATTCCTCTCCCCCCACACACAAGATTAATACTTGTTTTGTAACGAGGATGTGAGGTATCCAAAGGTATGTGTTAGTCGGAAAGAAAGGTAGATGCAAACTTTTAAGATAGGATAAGATGATAGGACAATGGACAATATATTAATCTGCCCCCATGCATATATGTTAAATCGTGCCTTTGGATGCTAAAACTGGGTGAATGAAATTAATTTAGATAAACTTCCATTGTCCTCTTCCTCCCTGATATTTTTACCTCTACATTTCTTTCTGATATATTGCAAAGTGGATTAATCATTTTTGTTTAAGCGAAGCTTTTCTATAATTAGGGTCGGTCCGTCCGTCCGAGATAGTTAGCTTTTTTATTCGTTAATTTAGGAATGTTAGAATTGTCCTATTGATTTCAAACTTTGCATGGTGATTCCTGTAGTCGTTAGGTACGATTTAGAAAGCGTAGCAACTCTTTAATCGTTACCAGAATGTCCGCACGTCCATTTTAAACGTGTTGATTTTTTTACTTTTTTAATAACAATTTTTTATGTGATAAAAACATCCGATTGATCTGATTTTTGATTACTGATTCCTATTACAATAGAGTACAATATTATGAGCAAAGCATCTCTATAATCAAGTATTAAAAATGTCGGTATGTCCTTAAACAGAAATCTGCATTTAAGAAGTTTTGCAACAAATTTACGTATAATTTTGTCAAACCTTATATTTTCATATTTTGTATATTCAGTTCTGACACTTGACAAAAGTTAATGTTCGTCTGTCATAACGTTTCAGAGCTTCGCTTTTATGGATGTTGTCATCCTTGTTCGAAAATTTTTAGCTTTATTTAAAAATGAATTAAGATTTGTCTATATTTTTAGTTGCGCTGCGTCTGAGGTATTTTGCGTTGCATCAAAACAATTTAAGAAAACTTATAAAATAGTATAAAACGAACTTGTTGGTCTTCACAGAAACCTAACTTGTTCTGGGATAAATAAAAAATATGTTAGACAAAGATTCATAAAAATTTATTTTATGTGGTCAGAATTTTATTTTTAAACATTTCTTTTTATGTTGCTGTTGTAATTTCCAGCGGGTGGGGGGGGGGGGGTGGGGGGGCTTGGACTGTAAATAAACTACACTGGTACCCAAAGTTTTATAAGCATACTCTGTCATTCTTTGAATTAGAACAATTTGGTACTTATATTGAATCTTGATTGGATGATGCAAAATAGCAATATTCTAACTTTTTTAACATTATTTGTGAGATACTGTTGAAATAATTTTAGTAACATCATTTGGGATGTACATTAATTTATCGTCCATTGTCTTATCCTTGGTTATGTTCTTCCAATGGAAACTCAAAAAAACAAGGATGACAACATCCATAAAAGCGAAGCCCTGAAACGGTAGGACATTAACACTTGTATAGTGTCAAAACTGAAAAATCAGAATATAAATGAATAAGAGTCAAAGCAAAATTGTGAGTAAATTTGTTGAAAAACTTCTTGATACAGGATAATGTTTACGGACATAATTACATTTTTAGGACTTGATATAAAGTTGCTTTGCTTAAAATATTGTACTTTGTTGTCCTAGGAATCAGTATACCAAAAATCACAACAATCGGATAATTAGATCACATAAAAATTAGTTGTCAAAAAATGTAAAAAATAAACATGTTTAAAATGGACGTATGGACATTCTGGTAATGATTATAGAGTTGCTACGCTTTCTAAATCGTACCTAACTACTACAAGAATCGCTATGCAAAATTTGAAATCGTTAGGACAATTCTAACATGCCTAAATTAATAAAAAAAAAGCTATCCATCTCAGACGTACGGGCGAAGTCGAAGTTTATTTAAATATTGATTTTATAATTTTTATCCCTTTCTTGATACATATTCATATTAATGTTTTTCTAAAGAAACCTTACTAGCCAACAATATTATTGAATCTATAGGATTAAAATAAGGAAAAGGATTTTATCTCTTTATGAATAACAAGGATTTTCCTCAACAGAATTAGCGCAGTAATAGCAAGAAAACAATAACATTTGATTTAATACTAATATGAAACGTATAAAGGGATTGTTGCATTTTTGGAAAAATTATTGTAAGTAAAGTTAAAAGACTAAATAAATAACAATAAATATTCAACAATTAGGCATTAATGATATAGCCGGCATGCTGTTTTAGTGAAATTAAAACAGGCATTTAAGTTGCATATATCATAAAAAAAATTATTTTAAAGTCTTGATATTTTTAAAACTACGTGGTAGAATTTTGAAATTCTTTCAAATATATGCCCTATAGATGTAGTTTAAATTATTCAACAGGAAAAAAAATGTAGTTCACTAAACTCAAGCCTAAATGCATTTCGTGCTACTATCCCATTTTAAATGCGACATTGCTATAAATTATCTTATAGCACTATAATGTAGTTTTGGTATCTTAAAATTTTCTAAATATTGTAAAAGCTTCGCTTCTTAATGCTTATCGTCCTTGTACAATGTAAGAATAGTTATTTCTCGCATCGTATTATAAACAGCTTTCCACGGATTTGTTTTAGTTTTAATCTTATGATTGTACATTTTTATATTCGTAGAAAGCTGGATATAATTCGATGCTAGACATAGTTTTTTTCGTATGGATGAGAACCGGTTCCTATCCACCGGAATCGAATGAATACGAGAAATAATTTTAATTTGTATTTTAGGTGCTAGTGGTTAAATAAGACATATGGAAGGATTCAACACCAGTGACAAAAAACGCGAAAAAAGACACTTTTATTCAAATGGCTTGCTACAGAAAAACATTATTATGATTAACCAAAAAAATCATTTCTATTTCGAAAGAAGCCTCTGAATGTGACTGAAATAAACTAAAATTATGCAAAATTAAAAACAAAAACTCGAGAGAAAGTCTTCAAAAAGTGATGTATTGTTCATTCAATTAGAGAAAAAAATAAGTTATTTTAACCAATTGATGTAAAAAATCACATTGGAATAGAAAAAAAAACGATCTTCAACCTTCAGAATGCGGCTGGGTTCCATGGTAACATGATAAATCCGTTGAAATATGTAAAGTATAATAACAGGGTGTAACTGTACAGAGCATTTTTCTAGGTAAATTTTGTACAATATAAGGTCATTAAATTATCAACAATTAAGATCGTTTGATAATGTAAAATTTTAAGTATTACCTACGGCAAAACGGTTTAAATTTAAATATTTTGATGTTTACTTTTTGGACTATGAACGTGCAAAGTTATTCCGGGAAAAGCTTTCAGCACCCTGTATTATAAAAAATAAACACATACCTATGTAAAAATATTATAACACTTACGGATAGCTTTATGTTTTTCATCTAACTTATTATTAAGTAATATTTTTATGTATTTTCATCATACACACTAAAAAAGAAATGGTTTTAGATTTTTAAATTATTACCTAGCCATTACATATTGTTAATCTTTATAATCTTTGTTTCACATTTTCTAAATAAAAATTTTTATTTGCCATTTGAAACTTAAATGTTATTCTTATTTTTTTTGTGAAATAATCATTTGGTCTCTGGTATAAATTAAGATATTTTTTTTATCAAAATTGTAAGCAATTCATTTTTATGCTTGTTTTAAGAAGGATAAATATAGGACTTTTAGGTACAGTCCCTTTCGTGGCAACGCCCCGTTTCTTTGTTTTTTTCATAGTAGCTTTTCTTCTATTACTAGACCCTGCGGGGGGCTCTAACCCTGCGGGGCCAATTGCCTAAAATAACCTAACAAAAGCCATTTTAAAAATACGACAAATCGCCTCTTATGAGGCGTTGCCACGAAAGGAACTACACTCGGATTTTTTTTTACCTATGTATATGTAAAAATGCAAGCCTTATTAATACGTGAAATTTAATACAGCGAAAATAGTAAATCTGGAAGGGAGTGGGCAATGATGGTGAAATAAATCAACAATCTTTCCTCCAAAATTTATGCAGAATGTTTGGGTAGAAGATTTATTCATTGCCAATTGTCCTATCCCTAAGAAATCTCAACAATATCAAGCAGTGACAGGATTAAAAATTTGGAAGATTAATTGGAGAATTATGTTTCCAAAAAAATCTGGGAAAGATTTTAAGCGATTTGATTAGGTTTCACACCCCTCTTTCACTTTACTGGATTTAAATAGTTTAGGTATAAAAGGGGGGAGGGGGGGGTTAATGCAACCATCTCGTAATCATTAAGCAAATGGCACTTAGAATTCGAATTTCCATCTGAAATTTTGCACGAGTAATCAATGGTAGATCTATTTTCCCTAAATTGAACAAAAAGTTGGAAAAGTAACGGCTGGCGGCTCAGCCATTTAGTCATTTTTAAACTATTTTCAAGGCAAATCATCACGAAACCTATCGCCACATAATACTCTTTGCTGCTCCAAAACGTTTTCAAACGGTTTTAGCCGCTAGTTGCTGGTACTAGAAATCTATAAATGTTTTTTTGTATCTTTTTTTTTAAAAGTTGATTCCTACATAATTTATGGCATATTTGCCCGAAAAATAGCCAAAAAAACGGCTGAGCCGTTAGCCGTTACTTTTTCAACTTTTTGTTCGATTTAGGGAAAATAGACCTACTAAAGATTACCTATGCAAAATTTCAGATCGAAATTCGAATTCTAAGTGCCATTTGCTTACTGATTACGAGATGGTTGCATTAAACCCCCCCCCCCCCCCCTTAAATCTTGCTAACGGATGTTATAAAATGGATGTTGAAACTGTTGAAACGCTTGAAATATAACCCTGTTAATCCTAATGCCTGTCGCTGACGACCATTCTAAACCAATCTAGACTGAGAATTCATGTGCTAATATAATGTCGTACTCTTATCAGAAAAAAAGAAACATTTTTGAGAAATTTATTTTATTGGAGAAAAAAGTTCATGCTAACGGTGATCATTACACCGACTCAGAATTACCACTTTTCAAATTATTATATAATTACCATTGATACAAAAAAAAGTTCTGGTACCTTTTTTTCAGCAATATGTCAAATTCGATGCCAGCGTTTGATACTTGATTACACGTAAGCGTTGAAAGATTCTTAGTAGTCAAGAATGTACGCATGCTTTTTAAAAGTGGAATAAGGTTAAATAACCACGAGATATTGCTTCTTAGAGCTGCATAAAAGTTTTTGAATCACCCAATCTTTTGGATCTAAAAACTTCAATGTTTAAAATTCCAAAATTATGTTTCATCTTTTTGATCAGAGTTTTTATGGATAGTGGCAGATGATAAGGGGAGGGTTTTTAATGCAACCATCTCGTAATCAATGTATAAATGGCACTTAGAATTCGAATTTTGATCTGAAATTTTGCATGAGTAATCCTTGGTAGGTCTATTTTCCCTAAATCGAAAAAAAAGTTGAAAAAGTAACGGCTAACGGCTCAGCCGTTTTTTGGCTATTTTTAGGGCAAATCCGTAATAAATTACGTAGAAATCAACTTTTTGAAACATATTTTTGCTTTAAATCATGTGAAATGATACAAAAAAACATTTTTTATATTTCTAGTATCAGCAACTACCGGCTAGAACCGTTTGAAAACGTTTTGGATCGGAAAAGAGCATTATGTGGAGAGAGGTTTCGTGATGGATTTCGCTCGAAAATACCCAACAAATGGCTAATCGGATGAGCCGCCAGCCGTTAGCCGCTACTTTTCCAACTTTTTGTTCGATTTAGGGAAAATAGACCTACCAAGGATTACTCATAAAAAATTTCAGATCAAAATTCGAATTCTAAGTGCCATTTATACATTGATTACGAGATGGTTGCGTTAACCCCCCCCCCCCCCCTTGTTTAAGGTAAAAAATACTAGACTATTTTTATTTTCTCAAAAAATGTTTTTTATTATTTATCTGCTACTATTCATCTTATTACCTATATTAAGTAAATGATAAATAGTTCAATATTTTTACAACATAACTAAATGTCCTTAAACAACTCTCTAACCTCTAATGATGATAATATTTAGGTAAAACATAGATAATGAATATTTGTGTATCATTTCTTTCTTCTAGATAAGCTGTTTTAAAGGGTTTTATTTGATAATTCTTTAAGGGGGAGGGGAGGGGTAGATATACCACACTTTTCTGGGATCTTGCCAGATCAAGTATCAACTGTGGGGAATACCAAAGGATGACTCCATGCAAAATTTGAGCCGGATCCGGCCAAAACCGGCCGGGATTTTTATAAAAAACCGGTTTTTCCCGGTTTTTAGGGGGTATCTGTAAATCAAGCCCCCTCCTGGGTACGCCCCAATCATGATTTTTGCTTTAAGGTCTGATCTGAATTCCTCAACACTGGATATGACCCCTAGAGTTGAAAAAATTGTTAAAATCCGGTCTTTTGACCGGTTTCCGGCCATTTCCGGCCCCAAAAAAAAATTTTAAAAATCAAAATTTTATCGAAAATTAAAAAAAAAATGCTTTAAATTACATTTTTCATTAATAAATTTTCAAAAACCAAAAGCCTTAGGTAATGAAGATAATTTTAGCAACTTAAAATGTGAAAAAAGGTTGAAAATTGACAAACTTATGTCAATTTGAAAAATGTTGGTAAATCCTAAAAATTTGACGGATTTATACATATGTTAGAATTTAGGTTGTCTATGGTCTTTAAGACACGCCATATCCAACAATGTTGCAATGAGAGGGTCTAAATGTTTTTCTGAACCAAAATTCTACATACACTGGCGGTTCCAGGGATATATCATTAAGGCCGTACGGCTGGCCAGAAAGCTTTTAACAGATGGCCGACTAAAAGCCGGATTTGATAGTTATCAACCGTAAAAAGTAGCGATTTTCGTTTTTTTTGCCAAAACTCATGCAGGGAGTTGTTTTTTGGGATTGACACACAAAAGCAAGTTTGTACAACTTTTTTGGGCGGACATTTCTTTACTTATGCATTATCTGCCACAGGTGAACCGTTTGGCTGATATGCGCCGCCAAAATCGCAATTTTCGGCTATTTTGCCGTTCACGAGGTTTTAACGACCATTTTTGAGGGGAAGGAGTCATCCAATCGATATAACTCTGAAATACTTTTCATTTGCAAATTAAATTGGCTACATTTCATGTGAAGTAAATTTTTTGTGCGTCCAACCGTTTTTGTTTCAGTTGAAATTTAAAAATTATTACTTTTTAATTATAATTATTTTTTTCTTGTAATTTTAAAACTAATTAAACACTAATTGTTAGTACATCATAATTTTGATAATTAATTCCACATTTCAATCACTGATTTTTACTACTTGGTAATTTTTAATTTATCTTTTAATTATCTGATTAATCTCTAATGATTATTACTTTGTAAATCTGAATACTTATTATTCATCTCTAGCAATTATTTATAAACTAAAAAGTAATAAAAATTACTATAAGATATGTATTAGGTTAGGTAGTTCATTTGATAATCAAATAAAGTAATTTAGAAATGGTGATAGTTACTACATTATAAAAAAAAAATTATAACAATTTGAATAAGTATTGATCAATTAGTAATAGGATATTTTATATGATTAATAATGATAAAATCATAAATAATAAGTAATAAAAAGATAATGATAATTAATATGAGTTATTATTGATAGATTTAAAATAGGTTATGTAATATAATCTATTGATTGATTTGTAATAGGTTATATATGATAATTAATACTTATAATACTATATCTGAATAATCATAATTATTATGCATAAATATGGTAAGATAATATAATTCATAATTATAGTGTTATAATCAATAATAAGATAATTTGGAGCCTGCGGCTTAAAAAATTATTTCACCCAAACTTGTTTCTTGTGGGGGGTAAATACATTTCATGGGGTTGGTGTAATTAGTAATTGTTTTCCTTTTTATAAAATTTTAACTGGAACAAAAACGGTTGGATGCACAAAAAAATTTACTTTACATGAAATGTAGCCAATTTAATTTGCAAATGAAAAGTATTTCAGAGCTATCTTGATTGGATGACTCCTTCCCCTAAAAAATGGTCGTTAAAACCTCGGGAACGGCAAAATCGCCGAAAAATCGCGATTTCGGCGATGAATAACGGCCAAACGGTGGCCAGAGGTGAATGATACATAAGTAAAGGAATGTCCGCTTCAAAAAGTTGAACATTAATGAAGAAGTGTCCTAAGTCGCTAAATCGGCTCTGTCATTCCCTAAAGGGGCAAAAAAACAAGATTTTTTGAAAAATCGTCAAAAATCGTGCCTTTAGAGGCGCATATCGGCCAAACGGTTCACCCGTGGCAGATAATGCATAAGTAAAGAAAAGTCCGCTCCGAAAAGTTGTACAAACTTGCTTTTGTGTGTCAAACCCAAAAACAACTCCCTGCATGAATTTTGGCAAAAAAAACGAAAATCGCTACTTTTTACGGTTGATAACTATCAAACCCGGCTTTTAGTCGGCCACCTGTTAAAAGCTTTCTGACCAGCTGTACGGCCTTAATGATATATCCTTGGAACCGCCAGGGTATGTAGAATTTTGGTTCAGAAAAACATTTAGACCCTCTCATTGCAATTTTATTGGATATGGCGTGTCTTAAAGACCATAGACAACCTAAATTCTAACGTATGTATAAATCCGTCAAATTTTTAGGATTTACCAACATTTTTCAAATTGACATAAGTTTGTCAATTTTCAACCTTTTTTCACATTTTAAGTTGCTAAAATTATCTTCATTACCTAAGGTTTTTGGTTTTTGAAAATTTATTAATGAAAAATGTAATTTAAAGCATTTATTTTTAAATTTTCAATAAAATTTTGATTTTTAAAATTTTTTTTTTGGGCTGGAAATGGCCGGAAACCGATCAAAAGACCGGATTTTAACCATTTTTTCAACTCTAGGGGTCATATCCAGTGTTGAGGAATTCAGATCAGACCTTAAAGCAAAAATCATGATTGGGGCGTACCCAGGAGGGGGCTTGATTTACAGATACCCCCTAAAAACCGGAAAAAAACGGTTTTTTATAAAAATCCCGGCCGGTTTTGGCCGGATCCGGCTCAAATTTTGCATGGAGTCATCCTTTGGTATTCCCCACAGTTGATACTTGATCTGGCAAGATCCCAGAAAAGTGTGGTATATCTAGGGAGGGGGGGTGATAATTGTAGAGAATTCGAATTTAATGAAAAAAAGAAAATAATTCCTAGAAACATGAATGAATAGGCGTTGTTTGAAAAATATATATTTTACATTGACTACCGAAGCTTTACATTGATTTTAAGCTGTCTGATTTTTATTAAGATATTGGTACCTTAATTACGATATATCTGCAATAATTACCACACTCTTGATATTTTAAAAATAAAATAATATCAAATATTTACCCTAGCCATAAAACAGCATTAGCCAATGTTTTTATATTTTTGTTTTGTTTTATATTCAGTGTTATTAATAACGGTAAAGTGTGTGTGTTTTATTTGCCTTCATAAAAAAGTCCGTTAAACCAAAATCTAAAATGTATGTAAATGACAGTATAATGAAAATTAAATATATTTTTTTCTCAGAAAAGTTATGTATTTTTATCGCAACACAGCTATGCTACAACTCAACTAAGATTTGTCTGTTATTTCATACTTATATTTGCGGGAACTTTTATTTAATGAAATCTTCCAATTTTTGACATGTACAAAACGGCCCTTTTTTATTGCATCAAGATCCATGACAGATCTATATAGGAAATAAACGTCTATAAATGAGCTCGAGTCTTCCAATGGTAAAGTGTTTAAAACTCATAGTGCTCCAATAATCCTCATTAAACTCTTATTTGCCAAAGCGATAAGACCTTTATTCTATTTGTTTATGGAATGAATTAAGTTTTTCACTTCATGTAGATATTTTAATTACATTGAAGTATTTAATCCTTATTTCATAAATAAAATATATACGTTCATAATAGAGTAAATCTAAGAAAACTCTATTTTAAAAGAATTCGATTGTGGCGACACTTTCTTTGTGTTAAAATATTAAAACTAAAATTTTAATCATATTAACCCTTTGGTGATGGTAATGTGAAAAAAATATAATTGAAAAAATCTTTTTAAAATCATTTAATTAATAAATATTTACTTCTTTCTTTTAGATAGTAATGGCGGGGGAGGAAATTGATTTATTGAGAAATAGATAAATAGATATGTACTTATAGAAAACTAGCCAATAGCGATATAGTTATATTGAGCCAACTCTGTTATTCTAATATACAAAGTTTAATACCTAAACAAGTTCTTTATTCCCGCGTTGACATTATGGGAACGGTTAATAAATCTTAACTTGTTGGTACAATTTATTATGTTTATTGTTCATAACTTTTCCACCATTAATTTCTATCAACATTAGGCGTAATTTTAATAATAAATGGGGATGTACATTACCCCGTCCCGTTTTAGAAAAATTTTGTTAAAATTTTGCCCCCAGCCATAATATGGTTGATTTATGCAAAATAATGACCCATGCAAAATAGTTTTTCTGTAATGCAACAATTGCGATGGTACAAGCACTGCAAAGTTTTTAAAATTTGCAAAAAGACCTGTTTTTAAAGCTCTTGAACCATCTCCATTTAAATGATTTTTACAAAATTTCAATTCTAGTGTGTCGATATAAACCTGAAATTTACCAAAAAAAATGGGGGCAGTCTCAATTATAACATATGAAGGACAAAGGTGCAGCAAATAATTTTCCAAAGTTAAAATTGCCAAATTGCATACACAAATAATAGGGTTGGGCCGGATTGGACGGATACAGATATCCGACTGATTTAAGATGCTGGATATCCGGTATTCAGGTTTATATTGGCACACTAGAATTGAAATTTTGCAAAAAAAATCTTTAAAATTGAGATGGATCAAAAGCTTTAAAAACGGCCTTTTTGCAGATTTTAAAAAAAGATTGTACCATCTCAATTTTAAAGATTTTCACAAAATTTCAATTCTAGTGTGTCAATATAAACCTGAATACCGGATATCCAGCATTTTGAATCAGTCGGATATCCCTATCCGTCCTATCTGGCTTAACCCTATTATTAATGAATGAAATTTGGCAATTTTTACTTTGGAAAATTACTTGCTGCATCTTTGTCCTTCATATGTTATAATTGAGACTGCCCCCATTTTTTTTTTGTAAATTTCAGGTTTATATAAACACGCTAGAATTGAAATTTTGTAAAAATCTATTAAATGGAGATAGTACAAGAGCTTTAAAAACAGGTCTTTTTTGCAAATGTTAAAAACTTTGCTGTGCTTGTACCATCGCAATTTTTGCATTACAAAAAAACTATTTTGCATGAGTCATTATTTTGCATAAATCAACCATATTATGGCTGGGGGCAAAAATTTTACCAAATTTTTCTAAAACGGGACGGGGTAATGTACATACATCAATTTATTATTAATTGTCTTATCCCCTAAGATCTCTGGTTATAAGGTATTGTCGCATCAAATAACAAACTAAGTACAAATTACTTTAAGTTTATTGACAATATCAATTAATAATATATGGATAAATATGAGTAAATAGATTGACAATCTATAATACAAAGTAGCTTGATGTCTGTCTGTCCGTCCGTCCGTCCGTCTGAAGCTTAAGATCTCGGTAACCACTGAACCGATTGGATTCTACTCTTTAGATAATATACCTATCGGTCCTGTGGTGGTTTTAAGCTATTTTCTTGGGGGGTGGGACACCCCAAACCCCCCCAAAAATGAAAATCCCCCCCCCCCCAAAAAAAAAATATTTTCGTATTTTTTTCTAATTTTAATGTTGTTTTAAGTTATTATATAATTTTATATATGTTTTAAATTTTTTATACTTTTTTATATTTTAAATTTTTTTCTTTTTAAATTTCTTTTCTTTTAGACTTGGTTTTTTTCAAATTCAAAAATATTGTGAAACCTTCCTTCTCCTGTAGGGGCGACGCCCCAAAAAGGCTAATGGCAAATAAATTTTTATAACATAAAAAAAAGAGAAAAAATTCGAAGGGTTTAGAAAATATAAATTAATATAAATAAATATAAACAGTTATAACAAGTTATAAAGTCCCCTGAACATTTAGGGAAAAAGCCCCTAGAGGCTAGTTTAATATAAAGTTACAATGATCAGCAAGCGTTGGTCTCTGTGTCAAATCACAGCAGGACAGAATCCACACTCTATCATATGACGGTAAACACAAGACTAAAATTAGAGAGCAGTAGTAGGAGCAACTGCAGTACTGATGACGTAAAAATACGTCATCATTACCACATTCACCCCTCCTTTACGGATAACCATCCAAGCATCAAATTTCAACTATGAAGATTAAAGCAATGACTCAAAATTCATTTCAAAGGCACAAATGTTAAAATTAAGAATTTGCAGACAATATTTGTCACAAACATTATGCAATACTTATTGCAAAATTTTCAAACGATATTTGCCATAAACTTTTATCATACCAATACTCAATATTAATACTTATCAAAGAAAAAGTTCTTAACTGTGCAGTATTTTATCCGGTCATTCCGACTATAACATGATTATCATAACCCATTAACTTATTTGTTACTAGCGGCTACGTCCCTAGAGGCCTCTAGGGGCAACTTGAGGAGGAGAGAGTCAAATTTAATAACCCAATTTCTTATTTTAAATTTTGAAAGAAAAAGTAAAAAATTAAATTTTTATTTTTTTTTTTTTGGGGGGGGGGGTGCACCCCCCCCTCATTTTTAATTAAATTTTAAAAAAATTAAAAAAAAAAAAATTGGGGGGGGGGGAGATTTTTCATTTTTTGGAGGGGTTGGGGGTGTCCCACCCCCCCCCCCAAAAAAAAATAGTTACAAACCTTCCCGGGACCTATGAGAAGCTACCCTGTTAAGGAGAACCCGATCGGTTCAGCGGTTAGCGAGATCCTTCGGTACAGACACACAGACATCCTGTTACTTTAGTATAAGGATTATTTGGCCTTGCCTTTTGATTTACCTTTTGAGCCACCGCCGTTCTCCTCATTTGTATCCATCTGATCCTGTTGACCATCCCAAACCATCCTCCCCCTTCAGCCTCGAACCCTGCACCGTTCAGGGCGAATGGTTCCTTATCTGCTGCTCCAACATCCACCACGCCAGGTTTGTCCCCTCTCTCTCTCTCTCTCTCCAGAAAGATAGCTTTCATAATCTATTATATAATGATTGTCCTTTAAAATCACGGTAACCGCCTTCGGCACCTCAAGCTAAAAAAACTGGTTTAAATCTTATAATTGTACATTCTATATCCGCGGAAAGCTGTTTATAATACGATGCGAGAAATAACTATTAAAAATCTTAAAAAGTCGTCTTTTTAGTCGATTTGTTTACTTTTTGTAGCAGACAACATTTTAACTACGTCAATCAACAAATGTGTTTATGTTTACATTTCATGTGTTCTTTTTAGAGTAAAAATGTGTATAGCACAATAATAAGTTTAAAAGCGAAGCCTTTCTATAATTAGGGTCCGTCCGTCACGGACGGTTACCTCTTTTCGTTAATTTAAACAGGCTAGAATTGTCCCATCGATTTCAAACTTTTTATCTGATTCCGGAATACTATTTACTAATTACCATAAGTTACAATCTTGTATTAAGCGAGGCATCTCTATGATCAAGTCCTAAAAATGTAAGGATGTCTTTGAATAGTTATTCTGTATTTGAGAAGTTTTGCAACAAATTTACTTACAATTTTGTTTAGACTTATGCATTGATATCCTGCTTATTCAGTTATAACACTCTACAAATGTTAATGTTTGTTTGTCCGGCCTACCGTTTCAGAGCTTTGCTTTTACGGATGTTGTCATCCTTGTTTGTATAAGTTTCATGATTTTCTTTAAGTTTTTGCATATTATCTTTTTTTTCTTTTTTGTTACAACTGAACTTTTTTTATATAATTCACTTTGTCAGTTTGTGCATTCCAAGATTGTGTTATTCTTGTTGTCATCCATGTTTAATTTAAATTCTTTATGTCACTCATGGAGTATAGTAACTTTTATCTCAGTAGTACTTTAAAGTGATAAAGTATTGTTTGAGTAAATAAACACTATTTACATTAACTTTGCATGTTTAAATAATCAAGTTAAGTTTTAGTGTAAATGTGTGATATTAATTTTAAAACAAAGATTGCAATATTCTTTAAATCAAAGCTTTGTAAACAAACCTAAAATTATATGTAGTGATATTGCAGGTGCAATGAAATAGGTACTTGATTTATGACACAAAGTTGTTAAAGATAATCACAAAGTAACAATACAGGGGTAGTTTCACTAAATGCATTTGAACTTAATTTAGTGAACCGCATATTTTTTCCTGGTTAATTGGTTAAACTACATTTATATGGAATATATTTGAAAGAATTTTAATTTTCTACCACGTAGTTTTGAAAATATCAAGACTTGAAAATCGTCTTTATGTGATATATGCAATTTAAAGTCTTGATATTTTAAAACTACGTGGTAGAAAATTGAAATTCTTTCAAATATATGCCATATAAATATAGTTTAACCCATTATCTAGCAAAAAAATATGCGGTTCACTAAATTAAGTTCAAATGCATTTCGTGAAACTACCCCTTTAATGAAAAAAAACCGTACGGGCAATAGATGCCTCTAGGGACGTAGCTGGTGATTAATTAATAAGATACAATTATTGTTTGGGGGTACCATAGTATTTAGGTTTCATAATGTTTATACTTAATGTTTTATTTCACTAATTGATATTCTTTATTAAACAAGAATGACAACATCCATAAAAGCGAAGCACTGAAACTGTGGGACAAACTGACATTAACACTTGAATAGTGTCAGAACTGAATAATCAGAATATAAATGTATAAGAATCGGAGCAAAATTGTAAGTAAATTTGTTAAAAAACTGCTTGATACAGGATAATGTTTATGGATATACTTACATTTTTAGGACTTGATTATAGAGTTGCTTTGCTTATAACATTATACTTTGTCGTCCCAGGAATCAACATACCAAAAATCAGATCAATCAGATGATTAAATCACATAAAAATTTGTTGTTAAAAAAGTAAAAAAATCAACATGTTTAAAATTGACGTACGGACACTCTTGTTGTGATTATAGAGTTGCTACGCTTTCTAAATCGTACCTAACTACTAAAGGAATCACCATGCAAAGTTTGAAATCGATAGGACATTCTAACATGCCTAAATTAATGGAAAAAGCTATCCGTTTGTGACGGACGGACGTACGGACCGACCCTAATTATAGAAAAGCTTCGTTTTTAAAAATGTATGTAGAATACGTGGATATTGGAACGGGGGGAATTTTGTCGTCAACTTAGGTTGCTAATATAGTCAATTGGTCAATATGTTCCTCTATGGTCATAGAGGGGATAGGTTAAAGTCATAAAAAGGGGGTAACGTTATATTAGCCTGCTGGGAGAAACATTTTATCAGGATTAGGGTTGGGCCGGATATCCGGTATCCGGCCGGATATCTGGCCAACGCTCGATATCCGGCAAATTACCGAATATCCGACCGGATATCCGGCAGTAAAAATCAGCCGGATATCCGGTATTCGGATAGTTTCAATATCCGGTAACCGGCCGGATATCGAAAATGGCCGGATATCCGGCCTAACCGGATATCCGGCCCAACCCTAATCAGGATACGCAAGAACATCTCACAATATCCACGTATTCTATATCCAATACAGATACAATGGGTGATGTGTTAGAGCCAGGAGTTATCATAAAACCACAGATGGACAAAGAAATGGCCCAGAGTCTCGTCAGGTTAGAGTTTGCATGCACAAACCAATTAATTTATAATATATGAGGATAATATGACAGGAGAAAAACTGTCGTCAATGTAGGTTGCTAACTCTCTTGAATAGGAGTAAAGAAAAGCATGAAAACTTAAAAATCTAGGAATCGAACTAGCACCCCAACCATTAAGCAAATTTCAACAAAACTGAATAAAAGTATGCAGAATATTATGGTTTTCAATCCCTGAAATTTTCAGCTGTTTAACTTGAATAGGAAAATCATAAAGCCTTAAAAATGTAGGAATCGATCTAGCACCCCAATTAATTGACGAATCTTAATGAAACTTGGTGAAAATAGGATCAATGTTAACATATTTAATCCCTGAAAATTTCAGCCTCCTGTCTTTTATAGGAGCCGAGAAAATCACGTTTCCCCCACTTCGTGATAGACGGACGGACATTTCGAATAATAGAGTAGCTTCGCTACTAAAAAGTTAACATAAATTTTATCGTTTTACTACTGTTTTTAACTATTTAATTTTAGCACAACCTACCTCTGCCTTTGTACACTTTCTAACCACTAATGTCGGATTGTAGCTACACCGTGATCCAATTGGTCCCACTAAGTAATAGGGGATCTAGACTTTCTAAATCTATTATAATTATATAGGAGATTGTACGGGCTGGAGCCAGTAAGCTGTGTTGAGTTTAACAGGAAGCTTTTATATTCCCTATTAAAAATGACGTCATACTGGCCTACCAATGTTCAATTAAAATGTATACCGGCCTGTCATTGGTCAATTAAAATGTATACTGGCCTACCATTGGTCAATTAAAATGTATACTGGCCTGCGATTGGTAATATAGTATGTGTATTGTCCTATCATTTGTCATTTGTATTGTATGACGTCATATTGAGGCACTATAAAGAGCTTCGTTTAACAGTTATGATGATAGAAATTATTTTATGGTGATGAACCAGGAGTACAATAATCCTAACATCCACCAACTTAACTCTCCTGGATATGTACTTAAGGTGATAATTTTAAAGGTTTAATATTAGATTAAAACGATGGAGAATCCTGCCCAAAATAGGTAATAATACTAGAGTAAAACAATAGAGGGGGAAGGGATTAAATAACTGTATGTCCCCTTTCCAAGTACCCTGTGTAGAATTTTTAATTGGATCCTTGAAAATTAACCAATAGCGTCGGGAATATTAACACAGCCAAGTCGCTAAAAGAAAGCATAAAGCAATTTACTAGCAGACGAAAAAGGTTCCCAACTGGAAGATCCAGGTAGTTGTCTTGTTATAATACACCTATATTTAAAAGGGGGGAGGCGGATGTGCCACTTTTTGAAACCAAAACTAAAAGACAACAAAGGAACTCGACTAAAAAAAGAGTTACAGGTCTGAGATTTTGCATGGCAGTTGCTTTATAGGGGTACAATATGGAACTGTGAAGAAACGGCGGTGCAACCGCCGAAAACCGCCGTTTCCCGCCGAATTTTTTTTTGCAATTTCTCGGAGGTTTTCGGCGGTTGCACCGCCGTTTCTTCACTGTTCCATATTGTAACCCTATAAAGCAACTGCCATGCAAAATCTCAGACCTGTAACTCTTTTTTTAGTTGAGTTCCTTTGACTTTCAGTTTTGGTTTCAAAAAGTGGCACATCCGCTTCCCCCCTTTATTAGTTTAACAAGGATGAATATTTACAATAGCAGTGAATTTTATTTTTATACCTCTAGTTTTAGAATTTTCTGTTACTAGGTATGAAGAATTAATTTCTACTGTGCCTGTTTTGAGTAGGGTTGGGCCGGATACTTTTTGGCCAGATACCGGATACCGGATATCCGGCTGATTTATAATGCCAGATATCCGGTTCCGGCCGGATATCTGGCCAACGTTCGATATCCGGCAAATTATCGGATATCCGGCCGGATAACCGGATATCCGGCGTCAAAAATCAGCCGGATATCATGTAACCGACTAGTTTTAATATCCAGTATCCGGCCGGATATTGAAAATGACCGGATATCCGGCCAGACCGGATATCCGGCCCAACCCTAGTTTTAAAGAAGCTAAATAGAAATTATCAGCTTTGTTTACTTGATGTTTATATATATAGCTTGACTAACGGATTCGCCCCTAGCATTTAGAAATCTCTTCAAATTAAGAACTCATTCAAACAAAAAAAACTTACCATCTTCTATAATACAAAGTAGCTTGATGTCTGTCTGTCCGTCCGTCCGTTCGTCCGTCTAAAGCTTAAGATCTCGGTAACCACAGAACCGATCGGATTCTACTCTTCAGGGTATATACCTATTAGTCCTGTGGTGGTTTAAGCTATTTTCTTGGGGGGTGGGACACCCCCAACCCCCAAAAAATGAAATTCCCCCCCCCTCAAAAAAAATTGGGGGGGGAGTATGGTTCGCATATAACTATTTTGGGAAAAGGTACTAGTAAGCTACCAAGAAATATCACCCCTAGAAAAATTGCCCCCAACCCAACAAATTTTAAAATAAGCAAGGGAGAACAACCGCCCCTCTCCCCTCTTTAACGTGTCCCTAGAGAGGTCTAGGAGCGTAGCCGCTAGTTTAATATAATAGGATTACGATATATCATCAATAATCACCACCTAATTCTATAGGTAATATATTTTTTTTTATTTCAGGTTACGAACAGCCAGGATTCCAAGGATCCAGACTTTACTGATGCTCAGGTTTTGCTATTTTATGTATGTACTAGCGGATGCGCCCCTAGGAAAGTTGATGGGGGGAGGGTTGAATTTAAATATCCTTTTTTTAGTTTTAATTTAAAACTAAAACTAAAACTAAAAAAAATATTTAAAGGGCGGAATTTTATAGGGTTGATTTCTCTTTGGAGGGTGGTGTTACCCTCCCTAAAATAGTTATCAACCTTCAAAGGACCTAGCTATGAGAAGTTATATTCGTAAAAGAGAACAATATTGGTTCAGCGGTTAGCGAGATCCTTTGGTACAGATAAACAATAATCCTGTTATTTTATTATAAGGATATTAGATTTAGTCTGTTCATATTATGTTTAACTGATTTCCTAGCCTCACTCTATTCTCTGTTTTAATCCACACTCTTCCATCTTAAAACAACGGATGGCTATCCTAATCCGCCAAGCTTTAGACCAAAAGTCTTAATCCGCCAATCCGTTTCGGATAAATCTGCCAATAATTTAATAATTCGATGAGAATCAGTATCCAAATTTATGGAAAAGTGTCATGGAGTTTCATCCGTGCTTAAAATATGCAATTTATTGTCCACTGTTGTTAAAGTATTTAAGTTTTTTTTTGTAGAACCTAATGATACTACACATGGCTGAAGAACTGCCTGTCCCTGTACCTGTCAAGGAACTTTACAGTACATGAAAAAAAAGTAATTTATGGGATCATGAGGGACTGTAAGGGGGGGGGGGGGGTTAGTCGGTCCTCTAATTTAAAAAAAGAGGGGGGGGGATGCATTATCTGGACCTATGCGAAGCTTTACTGTAAGGAGACCAATATCAGTTGAGTGGTTAGCAATATCCTTCACTATAGACAGACAGACATAGTGTTACATTTATATATGGATAATTAACATCTAAAATGGCAAAGAGTTTTATTTGATATTTTTTCATTGTTTTGATATACCAACCATGAAATTGAAGTTTTCCGTATTGATTCCTCTGACAAATGACCATCTATTCTATAGCTCTCATTATCCGTCTATACATTCGTCAACAACAAATAGAGTATTTGATTCGGGGAGGTGTTATTTTCTTGGTTATTAGTAAAGATAAAATAACTAAAACTGGGTGTAATGATAACTATTGAATCTATTCTACACATAGACGTCCAAGGTTAAATTTTGTGGTGGGTAAACAAAATTTACCCCTGCCAACAGATTTCAGGGGGGGTAATTACCCCCCCCCCCCAAGCAAATTTTACCCACAGGGTAAAAATTTTTTTTTTTTTTTTGGGGGGGGAAATTTGCGTCATTTTAGCCCCCCCCCCCCTAAATCGAATTACCCCCCACTTAAAATTTTCTTTACCCCCCCCCCTCAAAAAAAAGCTTGGACGCCCCTGATTCTACAATTCACTCTTTCTGTTTGTCTTTTAGGGTATTAAAGAAATTTCATTTTCTTTGAGCTTTTTATTATGGGGGAGGGGGGAATTGTGGGTGGCCGGTATTTTCAACTCATTACCTACTTAATTTACTGTACTGTCAGTTTTAAAAGGATATTGGTGGTAACTACAAGAGTTTGCAAGATGTTTATGGACAAAGGTAAATAAGCAGCTTTTTCTCATCTAAACAAATAAGGTACACAAAATTTAGGATTGATGTATTTATTAAGGCTCAGCAGATAAAGCTGTTTTAGCAATTTTACCGACAGTTATTCGCTTAATCAAATTATCAAACTATTTAACCGCTACAAAAATAAAAAATTTGCTGCACACCTAGCTTGTTAAACAATTTGCCATTTGCTACTCTATAATTATTACTCTAAAGAACGTGTCCTAACTTTTATGATTTTTTTAAAAGTAGCTAGTAGGTGCTTTTAGTAAGTAGTTAATGTATAATGATCCATAGAATTTAGATTTGCAATTGATTTCTTTGTAGACCTCTTAAACTTTTAAAAGGATTTAAGTTAAAAATAAATATTAAATTGGTTTTAAGGTACTAAAACACAACAAAGAAGAAGAAAATTGCCATTACGAACAAAAATAGTAAGATCTTTAATTTGACACCTTACTTTTTAAATTCTGTTGAGTAATTTAAAAAAAAAACTTTTTTGTTGAATCCCGGTGAATAAAAACTTTGAACTTTAGGAGCTCGTCACGAATGGTTAAAACAAAATCACAAAAGTTAGGACACGATGTTTAAAAAAAAATTTTTAACACTAGCTGCTTTGAAGTTCATGCCATTTTGTTATGTATCTGTTTTCTAGTTTTGACTTGTAAAATATGTATTTGCATTTAAAATTTTAGAAAAAACATCCAAAATAAATGTTATAATTTTGTTTTTATCCAGCCATATTGTGAGACTGCTAAAATATATCCCTGGCAAGATCCTGAATGATATTATATTTAGTCATATAGTGAGACTGTTGAAATACATCCCTGGCAAGATCCTGTATGATATTATATTTAGTCATATAGTGAGACTGTTGAAATACATCCCTGGCAAGATCCTGTATGATATTATATTTAGTCATATAGTGAGACTGTTGAAATACATCCCTGGCAAGATCCTGTATGATATTATATTTAGTCATATAGTGAGACTGTTGAAATACATCCCTGGCAAGATCCTGTATGATATTATATTTAGTCATATTGTGAGACTGTTGAAATACATCCCTGGCAAGATCCTGTATGATATTATATTTATTCATGTAGTGAGACTGTTGAAATACATCCCTGGCAAGATCCTGTATGATATTATATTTAGTCATATTGTGAGACTGTTAAAATACATCCCTGGCAAGATCCTGTATGATATTATATTTAGTCATATAGTGAGACTGTTGAAATACATCCCTGGCAAGATCTTGTATGATATTATATTTAGTCATATTGTGAGACTGTTGAAATACATCTCTGGCAAGATCCTTTATGATATGATCCATAGAATTTAGATATGCAATCGATTTCTTTGTAGACCTCTTAAACTTTTGAAAAGATTTGTGTTAAAAATAAATATTAAATTGGTTTTAAGGTACTAAAACACAACAAAAAAGAAGAAAATTGCCATTATGAACAAAAATAGTAAGATCTTTAATTTGACACCTTACTTTTTAAATTCTGTTGAGTAATTTAAAAAAAAAACTTTTTTGTTGAATCCCGGTGAATAAAAACTTTGAACTTTAGGAGCTCGTCACGAATGGTTAAAACAAAATCACAAAAGTTAGGACACGATGTTTAAAAAAAAATTTTTTAACACTAGCTGCTTTGAAGTTCATGCCATTTTGTTATGTATCTGTTTTCTAGTTTCGACTTATAAAATATGTATTTGCATTTAAAATTTTAGAAAAAACATCCAAATTAAATGTTATAATTTTGTTTTTATCCAGCCATATTGTGAGACTGCTAAAATACATCCCTGGCAAGATCCTGAATGATATTATATTTAGTCATATAGTGAGACTGTTGAAATACATCACTGGCAAGATCCTGTATGATATTATATTTAGTCATATTGTGAGACTGTTGAAATACATCCCTGGCAAGATCCTGTATGATATTATATTTAGTCATATTGTGAGACTGTTGAAATACATCCCTGGCAAGATCCTGTATGATATTATATTTATTCATGTAGTGAGACTGTTGAAATACATCCCTGGCAAGATCCTGTATGATATTATATTTAGTCATATAGTGAGACTGTTGAAATACATCTCTGGCAAGATCCTGTATGATATTATATTTAGTCATATTGTGAGACTGTTGAAATACATCCCTGGCAAGATCCTGTATGATATTATATTTAGTCATATAGTGAGACTGTTGAAATACATCCCTGGCAAGATCTTGTATGATATTATATTTAGTCATATTGTGAGACTGTTGAAATACATCTCTGGCAAGATCCTTTATGATATGATCCATAGAATTTAGATATGCAATCGATTTCTTTGTAGACCTCTTAAACTTTTGAAAAGATTTGTGTTAAAAATAAATATTAAATTGGTTTTAAGGTACTAAAACACAACAAAAAAGAAGAAAATTGCTAAAATACATCCCTGGCAAGATCCTGAATGATATTATATTTAGTCATATAGTGAGACTGTTGAAATACATCCCTGGCAAGATCCTGAATGATATTATATTTAGTCATATAGTGAGACTGTTGAAATACATCCCTGGCAAGATCCTGTATGATATTATATTTAGTCATATTGTGAGACTGTTGAAATACATCCCTGGCAAGATCCTGTATGATATTATATTTATTCATGTAGTGAGACTGTTGAAATACATCCCTGGCAAGATCCTGTATGATATTATATTTAGTCATATTGTGAGACTGTTAAAATACATCCCTGGCAAGATCCTGTATGATATTATATTTAGTCATATAGTGAGACTGTTGAAATACATCCCTGGCAAGATCTTGTATGATATTATATTTAGTCATATTGTGAGACTGTTGAAATACATCTCTGGCAAGATCCTTTATGATATGATCCATAGAATTTAGATATGCAATCGATTTCTTTGTAGACCTCTTAAACTTTTGAAAAGATTTGTGTTAAAAATAAATATTAAATTGGTTTTAAGGTACTAAAACACAACAAAAAAGAAGAAAATTGCCATTATGAACAAAAATAGTAAGATCTTTAATTTGACACCTTACTTTTTAAATTCTGTTGAGTAATTTAAAAAAAAAACTTTTTTGTTGAATCCCGGTGAATAAAAACTTTGAACTTTAGGAGCTCGTCACGAATGGTTAAAACAAAATCACAAAAGTTAGGACACGATGTTTAAAAAAAATTTTTTTAACACTAGCTGCTTTGAAGTTCATGTTATTTTGTTATGTATCTGTTTTCTAGTTTTGACTTGTAAAATATGTATTTGCATTTAAAATTTTAGAAAAAACATCCAAAATAAATGTTATAATTTTGTTCTTATCCAGCCATATTGTGAGACTGCTAAAATACATCCCTGGCAAGATCCTGAATGATATTATATTTAGTCATATAGTGAGACTGTTGAAATACATCCCTGGCAAGATCCTGTATGATATTATATTTAGTCATATAGTGAGACTGTTGAAATACATCCCTGGCAAGATCATGTATGATATTATATTTAGTCATATTGTGAGACTGTTGAAATACATCTCTGGCAAGATCCTTTATGATATTATATTTAGTCATATTCTGAGACTGTTGAAATACATCCCTGGCAAAATCCTGTATGATATTATATTTAGTCATATTGTGAGACTGTTGAAATACATCTCTGGCAAGATCCTTTATGATATTATATTTAGTCATATTGTGAGACTGTTGAAATACATCTCTGGCAAGATCCTTTATGATATTATATTTAGTCATATTCTGAGACTGTTGAAATACATCCCTGGCAAAATCCTGTATGATATTATATTTAGTCATATTGTGAGACTGTTGAAATACATCCCTGGCAAAATCCTGTATGATATTCCAGAATGGACAACCAAGCATTTCTATCAATGTGGACAATTGGCTGCCAGGTATCCTCATTTCATTTTCAATAAATGAAAAAGCTTTGACGTCCTTGGTGTGGGGGTTAGTTTTACGTTTCTTTATTATGTTAGGTTAGGTTAGATTATAATGTGTACTGGGTATCCTCGCAAGGTTAGGGTACCAAAGGCACTTCAGGGTTAGGGCCCACTATAAGGGTAAGACATAGGAACCACTCCACCTGTTTTCAGTGCTCAATTGACATTTTGAGAGAAAAACACCAAAAAATTATTTTCCAATCAGAATTTTCAAAATTCCTCTATAAGTTATAGGCTTTAAAGAGTATATGTATCCTATTATATAAAGTAGTAACCGTTTTTTGTTTGTCCCGAAGGATCTCGCTAACCGATGAACTGATATTGTTCTCCTTTACAGTGAAGCTTCTTATCGGTCCTGGGAAGGTTTTAAACTATTTTTGGGGAGGGTGTCTTCACCCCCTCCCCACCACCAAAAAAAAATAATAATATTTTTTTACTCTTTTTAAACTCAAATATAAAATGGGATGAGGTACACTTTTCCCACTCCTACCTTAAGTGCCCCTAGAGCTCTAGGGTCGTAGCCGCTAGTTTGAAATATAGCAAGCCCTTTACTTTTAGGATGGATCAGATATTATCTACATTTGATCACCCAGCGTACAAGAGTAGGAGCAGTATCTGGTTCCTGTCCTCTGTTCCCCATCTTACTAAGTTTAGTCATGCAGTTAAGGTCAGTTTTTTTTTTCATAGATAACGGCTGATAAATTGATTTACATCCCCTATAATGATACACAAACTTACTCCTTTTGAATCTGTAATTGAAATGTTTGGACTGTCAACTTATTAAACAAACCAATTAAAAATCAATGAAAGTCCCCAAAGTTGTTAATCCTATAAATATGAAATTTTTATTACAAAACTTTGGGGACTAGTGTAGTAAACAGCCTCAATTATCACCCTTCTTACACAATTAGGAAGTTGCGTAAATATACTGCAAATGAGAAATGCAACTTACAACATGGAGACTAACTCACCACCGTATCACGACGCCCACCGTTTTTTATGGTATGTAGATTGTAGAATGCCCTTTTAAGCGAAGCTCTAGGAGCTGAGGATGATTTAAGTGTTTTTTTATATTTAGGACAGCTCAAATAAAGCTTTAGCTGAGGACATCATTTTAACCTTCTGCAAACAAGTTAAACCACTAGAGGTAAGATTTCTCGGCTGGTATTGAGGATAGAAGGCTGAAACTTCTTGTCAACATTTCCATCATTATGGAGTATAAATAACTATTATACATCCGTGGCGGTCGGACTGCTTTTTAGCAGGTTTTGGGCCCTTTTTTTATCCCTTCAGGTCTATCTAGCGACAAAGTGAGTGACTCAAATAATTCTAATTGTAGGACACTCTGCCATCTGGTATAATCCACGGAGATCTTAATGAGCAGAATATTCTGGTGCAGAAAGAAGAAAATTCTGAAGACTATCATGTTTACAGGGAGGGAGACAAGTAATAAATTTAGGGAGTCTTGATCCCCAATGTCTTTAATTGGCCAATAGGAACAATTCGACTATATTATTGGTAAGAAAGTGACCAAATATAAACAAAAATCTTTGTCTGCTAAAAGTTTACTTTCAAGAACGGAAATAGAGGGGGGGGGGCGAAAGTGACACTTTTTGAAACAAAAACTAAAAGTCAAAGGAACTCAACTAAAAAAAGTGTTACAGGTCTGACATTTTGCATGGCAGTTGCTTTATAGGGGTACAATATGGAACTGTGAAAAAACGGCGGCGCAACCGCCGAAAACCGCCGAGAAAAGGCAACAAAAATTACGGTGGGAAACGGCGGTTTTCGGCGGTTGCGCCGCCGTTTCTTCACAGTTCCATATTGTACCCCTATAAAGCAACTGCCATGCAAAATCTCAGACCTGTAACCCTTTTTTTAGTTCAGTTCCTTTGTTGACTCTTAGTTTTGGTTTCAAAAAGTGTCACTTTCGCCCCCCCCCCCCCCTTTAGAATTTATATGGACAATTTTGCTTGCAAACATGGAACTTTTTTTATTGGTCAGTTCGATCATCCAGTAGGAAGGGAGGGAATGGATAAATTCCTGCTGTAAGTCTCACTTTATTACAGAAAATCTGGTGTAAAGTCCAGTAATAATATATCCATTTGAACGGATTATTGTGCCTTACTGATCGGTTTGGATAATAAATCGATTGGACAGTATTCTATTTCTATATTACAAAGTAGAATAATTTATGTAGGAATGTGTAGAATCTTGTAGATGTATCGTTTACAATTCTAATGGCATGTTATTTAAAATTGCTGCCTAAACATGATTTTTTTTCTCGTATTCGTTCGAAACCGATTCTAATCCAGTGGATTAGAACCGGTTCTCATCCATACAAAAATACTATGTTAGCATCGTATTATATCCAGTTTTCTACAAATATAAAAATGTACAATCATTAGATTAAAACCAGTTTTTTTAGCCTGTATAATTGTACATTTTATATCCGCGGAAAGCTGTTTATAATAAGATGCGAAAAATAACTATTATGTTGATTAAAATCCAGCAAAATTACAATAATTGTTATTTGCCTGATTGTGTGTGTACAGTGTCCTGGACTTTGGAGATTCTCAAAGGAGCTGTTATGTGTATGAGCTGGCCATCACCATCATGTACATGATGACTCAATGCAGGTTTACTTAAACTTAGGTCGAGTTTTCAAACGTTTCAACCAATAATTTTGATCTACAGAATGGGCAATTTTGTGTATCATCATTGGAATAGGAATCTACGTCAATTTATCGGCCATTGGCTCTTCCCTGCTTAGCAAGGCTAAATGCGGTCATTATACGCAGAAAATTAAAATAATAATAAAATCAAATACTAAGTCGACCCTCTGCTTTCCATTTTAGTTTGCAAAAAAAAATTAAAATAAATGTGTTTTTTTTCTATGGGCGATTTCGCAAAATAATCATTAACCTTATCTTGACCTATTAGAAGCTTCACTAAAAGGAGTATCGGTCAAACGTCTAGAGAGGTTTAGACAACAGTTTTGTTTATGGAGAAAATCTTCTCGCTTTTCTAAGTGTTAAAGATTTCACTATAATGCTCAATATGATTGATTTGAGTAATGGCGTAGCGGACAGACGTATTGAAGAATGGCTACGCTCCTTTAATAAAACTGTTCTTGTTTTATATCTATTGTTGATTCCTTCTCGCGAAACTACATAAAGGAAAGGAATCTATTAATATCCTATTTAACCCATCCTAATAAGGGGCGTTGTAGCTCAGTGGTAACGCACTGAGTTACGGTGATGAGAGTTCGAGTTCTAGTCCCCATGTGGCAACTCGAGTTTCTCAGTTGAATACATTCACGCAACTTCCCCTGGTTGTGTAAGAAGGGGATTATTGAGTAAGTTTAGATACTCAATAGTCACGTACATAATATCAGTACTACCCTTATCCCAAGCTCCTCTGCGAAGAGCATCATTCATTACGGTGACCTAATTTGGGACATCTGCCATACTCGGCGAGGGTGAGGTAATAATGAGTAGCTCTCATGAGACAGCGGGTCAAGTCATTATGTGCTTGAACGTGGAGCTTGATCAGTGGCGTGCGAACCGAAGGGGGCATTTGGGGCAATCGCCCTCCCCTAGCGACCAAAACGCCCCCCCCTGGCCACCGCCCCCCCTGCCCCCCCCTAAATGTTGAAAAATGCCCCATTTTGCCCCCCCCTGATCAACAAAAATGCCCCTTTTTGCCCCCTACCCTACAAAAAGCAAAACTATCCCAGTTTCCAAAAAAAAAGATCAAGAAATACTCAAAAAAAAAAAATTTTGGCGCTTCGCGCCAAACAGACAGATACTATTCATTTAACCTTACATAAATTTTTAATTAGTGTAGAAATTAGGTTATAATCTTTTTTCACTGAACATACAAACCAGGTAATAGGAAGTAGTTTATTTTGCATTATATAAACTTTTTACCAAAGAAATTTTGTACATCCCCAATGATGATACACAAAATTACCCCTTATATAGATTACAGTTAGTGGATGAAATGTATGAAAACTCGACTTAATTAACCAACCAATCAAAATTTCATTAAAGTCCCCAAAGTTGTTGAGCCATCGAATAAGAAAATTTTATATGAAATATTGGTGACTAGTGTAATAAATAGCCCAAAAACCCCTCCCTCCCTGCATATTTGAAGAAAAAAATTTGCGCTTCGCGCCATTCCAAATGGTTTCTGCTTTTTAACACATTGTATATTTTGTTTCTATTTCTATAAAAAACATGTGTAAACAACAAATATTTAATCAAAAAGTTATTTTATATAAAAAAGAAACAGCCTTTTTTTCAACACTGTATGTCTGTCTAAATGAATAACTATATATGATGTCATGTTATTTTCAGGATAAGTTTACCTTTTTTTTTGTGTACATTAGGGTGGGTTCATATCGGAATTAGACAAAGCGGGGATATGCAACAGATAAAATTAACCTTAAAAACATTTCTGACCGAAAAAGAATTTTAAAAAATTGAGTTTTAGAACACGACCACTTAAAAATATAATTCATTACTTATTAGTATGCAAAGACGACATTCAAAAAAAATTTTGAATCAGAACTATGACTTCATGGTGCTCCCTGGAAAGGCCTTGAGAAGCTGAATCAGGAACTTTTGTCCGTTTCAAAATATCTCGTTCCTAGCCTTGGAAATCACTAAAAAACCAAAGATTTTTAAGGTTTATTGAGAATTGTCCAATTTGTAGAGGTTTTTAAAATTTTCTCAGGCTAGGAACGAGATTTTTTGAAATGGACAAAAGTTCCTGACTCAGCTCCTCAAGGCATTTCCAGGGAGCACCATGAAGCCATAGTTCTGATTCAATAAATTTTTGACTCCCATTTACAAATAGCTATACAATTGAATGTCTGGTTGTCAGCGGTTTTAAGACTTAGGATAAATTTTAAATCATCCAGAGGTGTATTATATCTATATAAATTGAGTGCAGATCCCCGCTTTGGCCTCAGAAAAAAAATGTCCAAAATCGACCCACCCTAGTGTACATACCCTTACAAAAAGACATGTTTTTTTTATGGCAATTTTCATTAAAAACCCTTAAAACTAACTACACTCTATATTCCTAACTTGATAAAATACGCCACTCTTGTTGTCTTTAATTGATTTTAGTTCAAAGGAGGAGTAAATATTTGTAGGTGTGCTTCAAGAAACCGCCCTTATAAATCATTGGAAACGCCACTTAATCAAAAATTAACAGAGTTTTAAAGTGCCATTTAAAGAGGGTAGGATATGTTGATATAACTTTTTAGCTTCTCTATAATTCACTATGGCTGTCAGTACGTAATGCTAAGGAGTAAATGTGATTATTTCAACTGCAATAAAGATAGAAGGCTAAAACTTAATGTTAACATTCCCATCATTATGGAGTATAACTAACTATCAAAAATTCATGGAGGTCGGACTGCTTTTCAGGACATTTTTGGCTATTTTTGTATCTTTTAAATTTCGGGTATAGTCCCTTTTGTGACATTGCCTCTTAAGGTGCATTTTGTCGTATTTTCACAGTAGCTTTTCACCTATTTATAGCTCCTGCGGGGCCAATTGCCTATTCTGCGGGGAAATCACCTGACCTAACTTAACCTAGAATAACCTATTAAAAGCTACTATGAAAATATGACGAAATGCCCTTTAAGAGGCGTTGCCACAAAAGATACTATACCCCAAAGTTTTCCATATTTCTAAAAGATTTTTATATCTGTAGATGAAAGGACAAGTATTTTTTTTTTTTTTACATAGTTCTTTATATCTATGGTTTTTATGGTACGATACATTTTTTTGTTGATTATAAGATTAAAAAAAAAATAATTTCTCGCTGTTTCGAGCATCCAGTATGTAATTTACTTTGACTGTCATCACACAACATACAGGAAAAAGGATTTGTGACTTTTTCTATCTAAAATATATATTCATTTCAACAGATGCTCTTTAAATCTGCGTGTCTGTATTCTTATTAATGATCATTTGTGCTTTGCTACTTAAAGATGTTGTCATCCTTGTTGTCATACAATAAAGAAATATTTAAAATCAGTTTTACATATTAGGTTAATTTTTGGTAAATTATTTCCAAAATGAGTGTTTTTATCTCTCCCCCCTCCCAAAATTTTTTTAATGGGGTTATTCATCCTTCCTGCTGAGATTTTATAACATCCCCTTCCACCCATAAAAAATGTTTTGTGGTGGAGGGGGGGGAAGGTTAAATTATCTTCTGTACTTTTTTTTTGAAGATGCTTTCTAGCTCCCTTCCCTTCGATCATTGCAGGGTGGGGAGAAGGGATGGGGGAGAAGGGATGGGGGAGAAGAGATGGGGGGGGAAGAGATGGGGGATATAGGGATGGGGGAAGGGATGGGGAAGAAGGGATAAGGACTAGAAGGCCCATAATCAAATGATCCCACCCCTTAAAACGCCCTTATTTAAAATTAGTATATATAAACAAAATGCCCCCCCCTAAAGCAAAGTGCCCCCCCGGGGCACTTTGATTTAGGGGGAGGCAAAATTTTTCAAAATCTTCAAAATGCCCCCCCCTAGACAAAGTGCTTCGCACGCCACTGAGCTTGATAGCCTTAGTGGCTATACAAAAGTGTCTCAGCTTACTCCTTAACTACTTAGGTTCAAATCCTAAGAAACTATGGCTAATCAATCAATCAATCAAAACCCATCCTAATTCTGTAGATATTGAATTCAGTATTGTTGTATAAAACCTCTGTGTTATTGGGGAAAGAAGCGTAGCGTCTCTACAGTTAAACTGAGTAACGACCGTCCGTTGTTCGTGCACTGCCGCTCTCGCTCTTGCTTGTGACGCTAGAATGAGATACCTATGTATGTATATAATATTACAGGTGCATACCTGGCAACGAGGCTGGAGGACATGTTTTGGCTGGATATGTCAAGCACAGGTAAATAGCAGGGAGGGAGGGAGGGAGGGGACATTGGGCTCTTTATTACATTAGTACCCAAAGTTCATTTGGTCGAGTGTCCAAACATTTCAACCACTAATTGTAAATTTCAAAATGGGTAATTTATTGCATCATCCTTGGGGATGTAAATCATTTATCGGCCATTGTCTTATTCATGTAGATACCCGAGTCAATAGTCATTATGATAATAGTTATTTCTCGCATCATATTATAAACAGCTTTCCGCGGATATAGAATGTACCTCGGGGCTAAAGAACTGGTTTTAATCTTATGATTGTACATTTTTATATTCGTAGAAACCTGGATATAATACGATGCTAGACATAGTTTTTTCGTATGGATGAGAACCGGTTCCTATCCACCGGATTCAAATGAATACGAAAAAATCTTTTCGTTGTTTCTTTTAGAAGCTTGAATGACGACGAGAAGAGGTTGTTAAGAACATGTGTTGCAGCAAGGTAACTTTTCTAACAAGGACAGTTAGGTACAAAAATAGTGCAGAAACAATCTTTTAAAAGTTTAGTTATAATTAGAATTTTTAAAAATTTAAATAAGGGGAGGGGTTGTTTTTCGTCAGTTGTTTGTTACTTTAGGTTAAGTTATATTGGTTAATGGGTAGTCCCATAGGGGTTAGGCATCACTGTGGGCTAGAATTGAATCAAGACAAAAGTAAGTGCCGAGCCCTGGGACCTATGTATGGTGAAAATAGACATAAAATCATGATGATTCCAGGTAAAACCAAAATATTTCAGCGGGGGCTTTTTGAGAAAATTAGATTTGAAAATTTCAAGTTCAATTTTTACCCCCTAGGAGTTGCCGCATAACTATGACAAGAAAAGCAAATAATATTTATTTTAAATTTTGAACAACTTTGCTTTTATGAAGTCCTTCTTAAAACCACTCTATATATGATTTATTTTAGGCTGAATTTTTGTGACCTTTGCAAAGCAAGTGATAAAAATGGCCATTTATTAACTCCCTTCAGGAGTGGTTTTATGAAGAACTTTATAAAAGCAAAGTTGTTCAAAATTTAAAATAAATAATATTTGCTTTTCTTGTCATGCTTATGCGGCAACTCCTAGGGGGTAAAAATTGAACTTGAAATTTTCAAATCTAATTTTCTTAAAAAGCCCCCGCTGAAATATTTTGGTTTTACCTGGAATCATCATGGTTTTATGTCTATTTTCACCATACATAGGTCCCAGAGCTCGGCACTTACTTTTGTCTTGATTCAATTCTAGCCCACAGTGGCATATGTTTTTTTTTGGTAAACACGGAATAATGGGATACTTAATTAACGTATAAAAATCTCCAATCTGGAAAAGTGGTTATAATAGTTATTTATCGCATCGTTTTATAAACAGCTTTCCGCTGATATAAAAATGTGCAATTATAAAAAGCTGGTTTTAATCTTATGATCGTACATTTTTATATTTGTAGAAAAATGAATATAATAGATGTTATACATATTTTTTCAGTATGGTTGAAAACCGGTTCTAATCAAGCGGATATTAATCGGTTTCGAATCCACACTGGAAAATATATAATTATGTAAGTAGAGTAGATGGTCTATTTAATATTTTAACCATTACTGATTTTTTAAAAGCGAAACTTTTCTATAATTAGGGTCGGTCCGTCCGTCAGCAACGGATAGCTTGTTTCGTTAATTTAGGCATGTTAGAATTGTCCTATCGATTTCAAATTTTGCATGGTGATTCCTTTAGTGGTTAGGTACGAATTACAATTTTAAAAATGTAGATTTTTTTACTTTTTTTAACAACTAATTTTTATGTGATCTAATCATCCGATTAATCTGATTTTTAGTATATTGATTCCTGGGACAACAAAGTATAATGTTATAAGCGAAGCAACTCTATAATCAAGTCCTAAATATGTAAGTACGTCCATAAACATTATCCTGTATAAAGCAGTTTTTCAACAAATTCACTTATAATTTTGCTTCGACTCTTATACATTTATATTCTGATTATTCAATTCAGTTCTGACACTATATAAGTGTTCATGTCCGTTTGTCCTACCGTTTCAGTGCTTCGCTTTTATTGATGTTGTCATCCTTGTTTAGATACGCTCAAAGCTTGGTAATGGGAGCTTATTCTTATGAACAGGTTATTATAGTTTTACAATTTGGACGAGGAAGGGAGGGAGGGGACAATAGGTTGTAAATTACCTTCGCTGTTTCTAATTGTTTAAATACAAAGTAGATCTCGGTAACCACTGAACCGATTGGATTCTACTCTTCAGGGTATATACCTATTGGTCCTGTGGTGGTTTTAAGCTATTTTGTTGGGGGGGGGGGGGGGCGGGGGGGGGACACCCTCAACCCCCCAAAAAACAAAAAAATCCCCCCCCCATTTTTTTTTTTTGTAGGAGATATCCTTGGTTCTATTTTTTTTTGCAGGAGATTTCCTTGGTCCTTTTTTTTACGAATTTCACCTGAATATTTTTTTTTATCACCTCTTGGGGCAAAGCCCCTAGAGACAGGGGCGAAGCCGCTAGTAGTTTATAAAGTTCTATTCGATAGCATATAGACTATAAATGGCTAATTTCAAATATGTTTTTGTATACTAGCGACTTCGCCCCTAGCCTCTTAGGGGCTATGCCCCATGAGGTAATTTAAAAAAAAAATAAAAAATTCTGGTGCTTCGCCCATAATTTATGTAAAGTAGTTTCACCAGAATTTATATATTTTTTTAGGGGGAAAAGTTAGGTTTCACCATGGTTTTATATTAAAAAACTTTGAAAGTAAAGCATTTTTTGGTGCAATATCATCAAATGTCTTGATGAGTTCAAACTGTTTTTTTAAAAGCTTTGACATAAAAGTATTTTATTTTGATTAAAAATGTATATTTTAAAAAAGGGTTGGTAACTTATAAAATTGCAAACAGTTTAACTAAAGTACTTTTGCAATTTACAGCATTTGATGCTTTTATGCTGTGTTATTTTATTTGTCCTTTGAACTCAACAAAGTATTTGATGATATTGCATCAAAAAACGATTTACATTTAAGTTTTTTTCATATAAAACCATAATAAAACCCAACTTTTTAGTTAACAACCAAAATATTAAACATAAACCTAGTATATTCACTAAAAAAATACTGTGGATCAATGCTGGAAGGTGCTTAGAATCACTTGCTCTCGTTCGTGGATAGTTCCCTTTAGAGTAACTCCTTTATATTATGTTTTCAGGACCCTGGCAATGAATACTTGCTGATCACATCAAAGTAGGTTTTACATCAATATTTCAAAAATATTTCTAGGCCTCTTTTAAAAAATCATAGATCATAGTTTTTGTACAATATTTTATCCATTTTCTCATCGAATTCTCATTCTTTTGTCTGAAGTTAAAAACATTGCAAAAACAAAACTGGAATTAATCTTATCATTGTACTGTCCACGGAAAGCTGTCTATAATACGATCGATGTGATAAATAACTTTTCTAGAAACGGCTGGAGGATTCTGCATGAGTTCTGGAATGTTCCAGAAGACCAACTTTACAGGTTTACATATTCTGTATGTATAGCATGTCTATAACTCTCCTCTTCCAGGGTGTTATAGAATACAATGGGCTGTTTATTACACTAGTTACAATAACGTTTTATTATTCTTTGGCTTAATAACTTTGGGACTTTAATTGAATTTTGAATGTTTGGTTAATTAAGTTTCTAAACATTTCAACCACTAATTGAAATCTCCAAAAAAGGTAATTTTAGGTATCATTTTGTGGGACGTAAATAAATTTATCAGCCATTGTCTTATCCATTTAGATCCCTGCTCCTCTTCTCTCATTTTTAAAAGCGAAGCTTTTCTATAATTAGGGTAGGTCCGTCCGAACGTCCGTACGTCCGTAACGGATAGCTTTTTTCGTTAATTTAAGCATGTTTGAATTGACCTATCGATTTCAAACTTTGCATGGTGATTCCTTTAGTAGTTAGGTACGATTTAGAAAGCTTAGCAGCTCTATAATCATTACCAAAATTTCCGTACGTCCATTTTAAACATGTTTTTTTTTTTTTTAATTTTTAACAACAAATTTTTATATGATCTAATCATCCGATTGATCTGAATTTTGGTTTACTGATTCCTGGGACAACAAAGTATAATCTTATAGGCGAAGCAACTCTATAATCAAGTCCTAAAAATGTAAGTATGTCCATAAACATTATCATTTATCAAGCAGTTTTTCAACAAATTTACTTACAATTTTGCTTTGACCTTTATACATTTATATTCTGATTATTCAGTTCTGATACTATACAAGTGTTAATGTCCGTTTGTCCTAACGTTTCAGTGCTTCGCTTTTATGGATGTTGTCATCCTTGTTTAATTGTCTCTATCACTCAGATTATTTTCAACTTTCGCTTTTTTGGATGTGGTAGTAAAACTTTACTTTTATTAAAATTACCGTACGGAAAAATCATGTATAGCATCATATTACAGACATTTTCCCACGAATATTAAAATAAAATTCATGAATATTCATGGTTAGCCCGCACCTTCGGCCCCTCAGTTTAAGAAAACTGGTTTTAATCTTATAATGTTTTTTATATATTCGCGGAAAGCTGTCTATAATACGATGCCATAAATAACTATACTTAAAGCTAAATTAATATTTGTAGAAAATGGTCAGAAATAATGGGAGAATATGACGAGAGCCATAAGAATTTTCTCTCAAGCTGATTAATAATATCATTTGTTTTCCAGTAATGTCTTCAAAACTGATTAATATCTGCTGGATTAGAACCGGTTCTGAGCCATACTGAAAAATTATGTATAGCAAAGTATTATATTTAGTTTTCTACGAATATAAAAATGTACAACCATAATTTTAAAAACACGTTTGTTAGGCCATGCCTTTGGCAATAATTGTACAATTTTATATCAGCGGAAAGCTGTTTATAATAGGTTGCGATTGATAACTTTTACAATTAGTGATTTGATACAAGTGCATTTATATTTTTTATCTTTTTAATAAATATCACAAAATCTATCTTAGTTTAAAAAATTATTAAAAGCTAAATAGTTTTTACTAAAATTAATCATTAGGCGACTAGATATATTATAGTCAATACAAATCCAACCTACCCCCATAGCCTAAATCCTGCCCAGCAGAAACACAAGAAAACCCTGAAAATTAAATAAGGGGGGGGGGTACAGTTTTGACACTTTGGCGTAAACAGTGATTATAGGCTTTGTGTTTGGAGTGAGAGGATAGATTATTTCACAAAAAAAGTTTTTTTTGGGATGAAGTTTTCCTATTTTGAAAAAAAATATTTGGATTTGGCCTCCAGGTTCAGGTGCTGCAGACCTCCAGGTTGTCTTTGGACAAGTATAAATGAAAATTTTTTTTTGAAGAGTTAGAGGTCAACTTATAAAACGAAATTGCATATTTTTAAATGTTATTTACATATTTGAAGATAAAAAATGCATATTTTGTTTTATAACTTGAACTCTTACTCTACGAAAAAAAATTTTTTTTTCATCTTTACCTGCATGTCCACTCAGAGACAACCTGGAGGCCAAATCCAAAATTTTTTTAAATAGGAAAACTGCATCCAAAAATAAACTTTTGGGTTAAACAATCTATCCATTCAATCCAAAGACAAAGCCTATAATCACTGTTTACGCGAAGTGTCAGAACCTACCCCGTTCCCCCTTAGTTCTGTAGTTTGCAAGATCTTAGTGAACATACACAAAGACAAACAAACCAGTGAACCAGTTACTTTAGTCTTTGGAATATTACTATTAAAAGGAGAAAAATATTAAAAAGAATACATTTATTTCAACAAGGCACAAAACGAATTGGTCATAGATCAATTCTAAAATGATATGATACAAAAAAAGAAATTTGAAATATATTAATATCTGTAATATCTATTATAGTTTGCCCTCCTTGGTGTGCGTTGTTCTTGTGCAGTTTGTTCTGTTTTGGTCTTGTTATTTTTGCAATGTTTTTGCTCACATCGGGTTCTGGTTGATCTAAATAAAATATAGGAGTTAAAGACAGGAATTGAGGGGACAATAGCCTGTTAATTATTTACAATAGTCCCCGCAATTTTACAATAACGTTTTCTTATTCGTTGGCTAAACAACTTTGTTGACTTTTAATGGATTTTGATTAGTTGGTTTATAAAGTTGAGTGACTTAACGTTACAACCACTAATTGTAATCTATAGAAGTGGTAATTTTATATATCATCATTTGAGATGTACAATGTACATCAATTTATCAGTCATTGCCTTATCCCTTTAGATCCCTGGGTTAAAAATGTTAATTTTTTAGTTACATCTTTTCCCAGAATATATGTCTGTCTATCTCATTAACCAAAGGACCAATGCAGCTTCTCATAAATCCAAGGAAGGTTTATAACTATTTTTGGGGTAAGTCACCCTATCAAGAGAAATGGCGCAATAAAAAAAGTATACTCACCTCTCCCCAACAATTTTTTAAACTTGTTCTTTGTAAATTAGAGGGCCAACTTAACCCCTTCCCTTCTCAAGTGCAGTGCCCTAAGCGATCGCACTGCTCTAATATAATATGTTATACTATACGCCACTAGAAGCCTATAGGGGCACTTATAGTGGGGGAGGGGAAAAGTCGCCCACCCCATCATTTTTAAAAATAAAAATTTAAAAAAAATATTTTTTTTGAAATGGGGAAGGGATTTTTTAGGGTTTTAGAAATACCCTCACCAAAAAATAGTTAAAAATCTACATACAAGAAGCTTAACTGTAAAGGAGAACTATATCAGTTTAGCAGCTTACGAGATCCTTTTTACTTTTTATAATAGGATGCGGTTTACATCAAACTTACCCTGTAAGTCCGCCGCATTCAAAGTCGCAATTAAAGGTTCGGTGGAAGGTTTCAGCGGTCTGCAATAAAATATCTTGAGTAACTTTAAATAATTTATTTGCATACCTACACAGACCATTACTGTTAAAATTTTGTTTGAAATTTTCTAGGAGTTCCTGGTCAATCATTAAAAGAAAAGCAAAGATACAATTTAAATCTTAAATGAGTTTGCTTTTATAAAGTTGTTCATAAAACTAAATATATGGTCATTTTTATCAATTGCTTTGCCAAGGTCACCTAAATTCAGCTTATAAACTTAATTTTTCTAAAAACTTTAATTCTTTGGATTTTTTAACTGCCACAAATTAAATCTACACATCTTGTTTAGCTAGATTTCATTAGACAAGTTAAAATTGGAAATTTTCAAACTAAATTTTTATGGCAATGATCTGTGCATAAAGATCAAACATGCATTAGTTAAATTTAAATAAGTATTAAAAGTATATAAATGCATATATTTATTTATTTTGAAAGTTTTTAAATATTGGAAATTAGTGTTATTTTAAATTTGGATCAATTCATGCACTTTGAAATTTAGATAAAAATAAAATAATAGAAAGGTAAGTGATTAAAGGATGGAAGAAATGTGACATGCAGTGAATTTAAACATTGGCAAATAAAATGTTAGTTTAATTATTCACAGAAATCTTAAGGGATAGGACAGTGAACGATAAATTGACATATACCTCAAATAATAATGAAGAAAATTACCCATTTTCTAAATTAATATTACTATCGGAAAACTTTGGGCACTTTTGTTTGTTACCAACAAATCAAAATTTACTAAAAGCAACCCAAGTTTTTGAGCCAATGAGTAATAAAATATGGTACCATTGTAATTTACAGTCCAATGTCCCCTCCCTCCCTGGAAATTGTGATAATTCATGCGTTGTTTGTGTATGTGAGTATTGTGCTACCTTACTATTTGTGCGTGCACCCCCAGCCAACATATCCTTGATTGGTTCAATAAACAGAGGCAGTGTTTCGTCCAAATCTCTCAATTGCTATATAATACAGAGAATAATATTTATTGACAATACCTTCTGGGCGTCCTGGGCGTTAACCTGGACATAGGCTGTTGCTATCTGTGCAAGGGTGGGCAGAGATGCGTCCAGATCAGATAAGCTCTGAAGCAAGAGCCAAAATATATTATACTCTGTGGATAATATTGAAATTTTATACTCTGGATAATATTGGGATTTTATACTCCTGGATAATATTAGAATAATATACTCTTTGCATGATATTTGTATTTTAAACTTTTTGGATAATATTGGTATTCTATACTCTTTGCATGAAATTCATATACATGATACTATTTGGATACTATTGATATTTTATACTCTTTGCATAATATTTGTATTTAATACTCATTATATGATATTTGTATTCTACACTCTTTGCATAATATTGGTAAATTATAATTTTTGCATAATATTGGTATTTTATAATCTTTGCATAATAATGGTATTTTATAATCTTAGAATAATATTGGTGTTTTATGCTCTTTGCATAAAATTGGTATTTTATACTCTTTGGATATCATTTGTATATCATACTCTTTGCATAATATATTGGTATGTTATACTCTGTGCATAATATTAGATTTTATACTCTTTGCATAATATTGGTATTTTATACTCTTTGCATATTATTGGTATTTTATAGTCTTAAAATAATATTGGTGTTTTATACTCTTTGGATAATCTATGAAGAAATAAATTATACTCGGGAGCTATTTATTATGTTTATACAGCTGAATTAATGTGTGAGGATTTCTCTATCAATTTTCACCTGGTTCGTTGGTCTGTAAGTCATGCTAATTTGATGGTATAATATAAAGCTTGGAAGAATATACAATCTTTGCAGGGTAAATATTTAGTTATCAGCCTCTTTTACAGAAAGGTGGCTGCATTTTGTTGTGAATTCTAACGATTGAAATTGAAAATTTTTAAAATATGTTAGATTTGCTACTTAGATGATGACATCCTTGTTTTTTTTACAATGAGACACATGGATAGACAAATAGGCATCCTGCTACTTTTTTGAAAGGACACAAATATTACTCAGGTAAGGTATATCCATAAATAAAGTGGGTCATCTCAAAAAACGCCTAACTTAGAAAATGCCTACTACATATTTTTTAAAACGTCTTTTCATTTATATCAATTAATATATTTATAAGAATCTATTTTGTTATCTTGAATATTTTAGAATCTACATGTCACAATTTAAAGTAAGCGTTTTCTAAGATAAGTATTTTCTAAGATAAGCGTTTTCTGAGTGTAGCCCGTTAATCCACCACGCCAGGCTACAATTGAATCAAGACAAAAGTAACTGCCGAGCTCTGGGACCTATGTATGGTGAAATTAGACATAAAACCATGATGATTCCAGGTAAAACCAAAATATTTCAGCGGGATCTTATTGAGAAAATTAGATTTGAAAATTTTAAGTTCAATTATCACCCCCTAGGAGTTACCGCATAATTATGACAAGAAAAGCAAAGATTATTTATTTAAAATTTTGAACAACTTTGCTTTTATAAAGTTCTTCATAAAACCACTCCTAAAGGGAGTTAATTAATGGCCATTTTTATCATATGCTTTGCTAAGGTCACGGAAATTCAGCCTTAAATAAATCACATATAGAGAGGTTTTATAAAAGACATCATAAAAGCAAAGTTGTTCAAATTTTTAAATATATAATCTTTGCTTTTCTTGTCATGATTATGCGGCAACTCCTAGGTGGTGAAAATAAAATTTGAAATTTTCAAATCTAATTTGTTCAAAAAGATCCCGCTGAAATATTTTGGTTTTACTTGGAATCATCACAGTTTAATGTCTAATTTCACCATACATAGGTCCCAGAGCTCGGCACTTACTTTTGTCTTGATTCAATTGTAGCCTGGCGTGCCACCAATTATTTACAAACCTGTTCAACCAGAGGCGCAGTCTCATTTGTTGCCTTGACAATGCTGCCCAACAATCTTGCAGGATTCGCCATCAACTTATCAACAATCAAAGTCATGGCTTGATAATGGCGCGCTTACACTTCCGCATACATATGCAGAAGTGATAGTATACCCATTTTGGTACAGATATATGACAATGATAGATAAATTAATCTTCCTAATTTTACAAAGTTTTCATTCAAGAAGCAGGAATCTTGTGGGATAGGACAGAGGACGAATTAGTGATGGATATCCCCAATGATGATAAACAAAATTACCCCTTTAGCAGATTTAGTTTATTGGTTGAAAAATTTTGCTATTTTGGATCCAAGCAACAAAAGTTCAAGTTAAGTCCCCTAAAAGGGGTAGTTTCACGAAATGCATTTGAACTTAATTTAGTGAACCGCATATTTTTTGCTAGTTAATGGGTTAAACTATATTTATATGGCATATATTTGACAGAATTTCAATTTTCTACCACATAGTTTTGAAAATACCAAGACTTTAACCAATTAACCAGGAAAAAATATGCGGTTCACTAAATTAAGTTCAAATGCCTTTCGTGAAACTACCCCTTTTAAGCCAAAGATTAAGATAACATAGTTTGAAATTTTGACAGTGCAATTTACATTCCAATGTCTACTGCCTCCCTAGGAACAAGAATTTAAACTTGTATGTATAAAAACTGGAGTTAGGGTTGGTTTGAGATTTTTAAGTTTCGAACTTTAAAAAAATCATTTTCTTGGTAGGGATGTTTAATTCTGCTTTTAATTGTTGAGAGGGGGGTTAATTTATCCGCCATTGTCATCTTCCTTCCCTATTTCAATGTTAATTCAAAACCAAAAAGAATCTACTCTGACAATTATTTATTTCATCAAAATTGGAAATAACTAAATATTCTTATTTCCAAAGAACGTGTCCTAACTTTTGTGATTTTTTAACCCATTCGTGACGAGCTTCCAAAGTTCAAAGTTTTGATTCAACGGGGTTCAACAAAAAAGATTTTTTTCAATAATTACTCAACAGAATTTAAAAAGAAAGGTGTCAAATTAAAGATCTTACTATTTTTGTTCATAATGGCAATTTTCTCCTTTTTTTGTTTCATTTTAGTACCTTAAAACTTAAATTACGTCAAAAATAAAAGATCTACAAAAAAAACGATTGCATATCTAAATTCTATGGACCATTTTACATCTACTACTTACTAAAAACACCGACTAGCTATTTTAAATAAAAATCAAAAAGGTTAGGACACCTTCTTTTATTCTTTGTAACATAAAAATATCTGACCAAAGTCATTGTTGTTTTATTATTTACAAAAAAAAAGGACATGTTTACATATTATTTACTTCCGTAATCCTAAATAAACATTAAACAAGGATGACAACATCCATAAGATGCAAAGCACAAAAAAATCATGGAATGGACAAACGGACATAGTGAGTTATAGAGCAGATGTTCAGAGGTGGATTCCTTAAAAAAAATTGCCTAAGTAATCACTTAGTGGGGCAAAATTGTTTTCGTGAAAAATCCACCAAAATCACATTAAAAATCTACAAAAATTAAACAAAATCATAGAAGGGTTATTAACATAGGTAAGATTTTATTTAATTTCTGTAGATCTTTTATGTGATTTTGGAGGATTTTTCACGAAAACAATTTTGCCCCACTAAGCGATTAGAAGGGCAATTTTTTTAAGAATCCACCTCAGTTGTCGTAACAACTAAAAAAAATTATTTTGAAGCACGACTGGCAGACAGACGGACAAAGCAATGTATATCTACATGTGGTGCATATATCAGAAATCTTTACTGAAAATTTCAGACGTCTATCTTTATTAGCGGCTGAGAAAATTACATTTTCCACACAGCATTATTAACTGACAGACAAAGTTAATTATAGAGTAGCTTTGCTAATAAAAAAATGTTATGTAAAAAGGATACTTGAAATAGAGGTAGAAAAAAAACGTGGAAGAACAAACGTAACTGTCAAAAAAGTCCAAAGTCATTGTGTCAATATTGACTGTGTAATAGACTATAAAAGTTTTAAAGATTTTTAATCAATATAATAGATTTGAAATCTGCATAAAATTTTAAGGATTTTTTTTATAAAATTCGTTTTTTATATAATTCTTTATTTAAAGGCGCAAATACGATTTAAGTTAATAAATTTTGACCAATAGGATAGCTGTATTGGAAACTACCTACGCTCTAATTGGTTGAATGATGTACGTCACTTAAGCTTCTCCAATCAGAGCGCAGATAGTTTTCAATCCACCAATCACAGATCTCAAAATTATTTAACTTAATTTGTATTTGCGCCTTTAAATAAAGAATTATATAAAAAACTAATTTTATAAAAAATCCTTAAAATTTTATGCAGATTTCAAATCTATTATATTGATTAAAAATCTTTCCAACTTTTATAGTCTACTGTGTAATTGTATGTGTCAGAATGTGTGTCAAAAGTACATTATGAAAAACTTTACTGTACGGCTTCGAAACCGATTGATATCCCGTGGATTAGAACCGCTTCTCAGCCATACTGCAAAATCATGTATGGCATCATATTACACCCTTGGGGCTAACAAAACTGGTGTTAATCTTACTATTTTAATATCCGCGGAAATCTGTCTATAATTTGATACGATCGGCAGCCGATTAAACTAAGCACAAAACGTGAAATAATTAGCAGTCGTAACAATTACGGAGTTGAGCCGCTGCACTGTGGCGGTTTTTAAAATCAAGTATTGGCTGCAAGTAAAACTAATTAAGCCGCGGAATTTGGAATTGATCCAAATTCTATCCGAACCAAAAATAACATCTGCTTCTTGTTAACTTTTATGTTTAATTTCAGTTATAACAGAGATTTACATATAAACCCAACAAGGATGACAACATCCATAAAAGCAAAGCGCTGAAACGGTAGGACAAACGGACATTAATACTTGTATAGTGTCAGAACTGAATAATCAGAATTTAAATTTGTATGAGAGGCGATGCAAAATTGTAAGTAAATTTGTTGAAAAACTGCTTGATATAGAATACTGTTTATGGACATACTTACATTTTTAGGACTTAATTATAGAGTTGCTTCGCATATGATAGTGTTCTTTGTTGCCCCAGGAATCAGCATACAAAAAATCAGATCAATTAGATCATATAAAAATTTGATGTTAAAAAAGTTAAAAAATCACATGTTTAAAATGGACGTACGGACATTTTGGTAATGATTATAGAGTTGCTACGCTTTCTAAATCGTACCTAATTACTGCAGGAATCACCATACAAAGTTTGAAATCGATAGGACAATTCTAACATGCCTAAATTAACGAAAAAAGCTATCCGTTACGGACGGACGGACGGACCGACCCTAATTATAGAAAAGCTTCGCTTTTAAAAATATAGGATCTACTGCAGTTCACGGTAAAATATTGCTGGTAACGAATATTGCTAAAAATCTATGAATTTTAAAGGCTGCTAGCTGCCAAACGGCTGAACGTACAGATCATACCCGCACACCATTTTAAGCGATATAAGAAGGCCTACAAATAATCTGAAACAGCCAAGATCCAGTGATGCACAGGGAAAGCGTCACTGAAGAAAAAACGCGTGAAATAGGCCTTTTTCGCGCATTTCTCTGCACTGCGAGATAAATATGCATTATTGATTTATGGCTATTCCAGATTATTTGTAGGCCTTCTTATGCCGCTTAAAACAGTGTGCGGGCATGATCTGTACGTTCAGCCGTTCGGCAGCTAGCAGCCTTTAAAATTCATAGATTTTTGGCAATATTCGTTACCAGCAATATTTTACCGTGAACTGCAGTAGATCCAAAATATATACTAAGGAAACATTGAATAAAAGTTTCTGATTCCAAAAGTGTTCTTCAATGTTCACAATGTCTTTAATTTAAAGTCATTTTGTCTCAAAAAAGTACTTAGTCAGAGTTTTTATGTCGGAGCTTTTTCAAACCTACAAATGAAAGAGTGGGATTATAAAACTTTGGACACAAGCGTAGTTTTTAGTCCATTGTCTCCTCCCTCCCTCATATTTCCTCAGATTCAACCTACAATCATTCCCAATCTATAATACAAAGTAGAAAGCTGTCTGTTTGTTTGTCTGTCTGTCTGTTTGTAGCGAAGGATGTCGCTAACCGCTGAACCGATCGGGTTCTCCTTTACAGGGTAGCTTCTCATAGGTCCCGGGAAGGTTTATAACTATTTTCTTGGGAGTGGCACACTTTGGAAAAATACCCCCCCCCCCCCAAAAAAAAAATCCCCCCCCCCCAAATTTTTTTTTTAATTGGTTTGATTAAACCTCTTGGGGCAAAGCCCCTAGAGGCTAGGGGCGAAGCCGCTAGTGGTTGTATAAAGCAGGGGTGTGCGAAAAAAGGGGGTCAATACTCCCCACCTCCCTATTAATTTGAATTCTCCTTTTTAACAAACCTAAAGGCTAAGAGTCCCCTGTCAAATCACACGTCTGACATATAATGTCTTTAGTCAGTATTAGTAATGTATGAAAAAATGTCCATGCGTTTATTAGTAAAATAATTATATATATGCCATCTATAATTTGTATTTGAAGTAGCAGCATGTGTGCGTGTGTGTGTGTGTGTGTGTGTCTACCTCTAGTTCAAATTCCTGGGGCTAACCTCGCCTCCTCTACTTTCGGTCTTGAATTCCTAAAAAACAGAATAGTTATTTCACGTATTTATCAGTGGCGTGCGAAGCACTTTGTCTAGGGGGGGGGCATTTTGAAGATTTTGTAAAATTTTGCCCCCCCCTAAATCAAAGTGCCCCGGGGGGGCACTTTGCTTTAGGGGGGGGCATTTTGATTATATATACTAATTTTAAATAAGGGCGTTTTAAGGGGTGGGATTATTTGATTATGCAGGGAGGGAGGGGTTTTTGGGCTATTTATTACACTAGTCCCCAATATTTCATAGCAGAAACAATTTGGAAGGGCGCAAAGCGCAAATTTTTTTCTTCAAATATGCAGGGAGGCAGGGGTTTTTGGGCTATTTATTACACTAGTCCCCAATATTTCATAGCAGAAACCATTTGGAAGAGCGCGAAGCGCAAATTTTTTTCTTCAAATATGCAGGGAGGGAGGGGTTTTTGGGCTATTTATTACACTAGTCCCCAATATTTCATATAAAATTTTCTTATTCGTTGGCTCAACAACTTTGGGGACTTTAATGGAATTTTGATTGGTTGGTTAATTAAGTCGAGTTTCCATACATTTCATCCACTAATTGTAATCTATATAAGGGGTAATTTTGTGTATCATCATTAGGGATGTACAAAATTTCTGTGGTAAAAAGTTTATATTATACAAAATAAAATACTTCCTATAACTTGGTTTGTTATGTTCAGTGAAAAAAGATTATAACCTAATTTCTACATTAATTTAAAAATTTGGTAAGGTTAAATGAATAGTAACTGTCTGGTTGGCGCGAAGCGCCAAAATTTTTTTTTGGAGTATTTCTTGATCTTTTTTTTTTGAAACTGGGATAGTTTTGCTTTTTGTAGGGTAGGGGGCAAAAAGGGGCATTTTTGTTGACCAGGGGGGGGCAAAATGGGGCATTTTTTAACATTTAGGGGGGGGGCAGGGGGGGCGGTTGCTAGGGGGGGGGGGGCAGGGGGGGGGGCGTTTTGGTCGCTAGGGGGGGGCGATTGCCCCAAATGCCCCCTTCGGTTCGCACGCCACTGGTATTTATTCGAATCCGGTGGATAGGAACCGGTTCTCATCCATACGTAAAAACTATGTCTAGCATCGTATTATATCCAGATTTCTACGAATATAAAAGTGTACAATTATAAGATTAAAACCAGTTTTTTTAGCCCGTGCCTTCGGCATCTCAGGGCTAAAATTTGTAACAGAAGTCAGGGAGGGGGGGGGGGGGCAATAGTACACTAGTCCCCAAAGTCTTGGAATAACGTTTTCTTATTTGTTGTCTTAACAACCTAGGGGAATTTTATTAGATTTTGATTGGTTGGTTTATTTAGTTGAGTGTTCAAACATTTCAACCACTCAGGCTTAATTCTAAAAATAAAAAAAAAACATCCAAGGACTAATGTGTAGTTATTAAGCTTCAGACAAAATAAAAGCTTACTACTTTATAAGGATAACATTTTGTAAACGTGACACAACATTTTAATTCACATTTTTACGGTACGCTGTCACCAAAGTTGTTAATCCAACGAATAGGAAAACGTTATTATAAAACTTAAGGGACTAATGTAATAAATAGACCAATATCCCCTCCCTCCCTGTGTGACGCTAGTTATGGAAATATTTATCCTTGCAAAATAAGAAAAGAAAATGACTCTCTAAAATGCTTTTGTTATGTATTGCATTAATAGGCATGATTACATTTTAATTTAAACAATATCTTAATAAATGCCTAAAGCATTTTATAGAAAGTCAGACAAGAAAGTCTAAATCATCTTTATTAGAAGCGCAGCTACTCTTTAACGAGATGTTTATATACGTCTATATTTTACTTGTAGTCTTTGTGATATTTTAAAAATGATTTATTTCATAGTGCCGCATACGATAAACAATAAACAATAAACCGCAGATAAGATTCCTTAAAATTAGCGGCTGCCGAATCTTCTTCTCAATTAAAATCAAATTTTTAACCAAAGTAACTTTAGTAGAGGAGGAGGGGTACAAAAATATCCACCAATCCAACACCCGCCCCCCCCCCTCCAACTAAAATCGTGTTTGCGCCTTAGAACAATAGAAAAAGAAATTTGAAAATCCTGATAAGTTTAAAGAAACTTGTGAATTACATTGAAGATAATTCAGCTTTGAATAGTGTCGTGGCTAAAACTCAGGGATCTAAAGGGATAAGACAATGGCGGATAAATTGATGTACTTTCCCTATGATGATACACAAAATTTCCCCTTCTGTAGAGTAAAATCTCTCTTTGTCAAAAACGAATTCTTTTAATACTTTAATAATAAAATAAAAAGTCAATTAGCCTAAATCATACTCATTCCATTAAAAATCTTTTGAAAAGCTCACTACCGCAATTTTCAAGATCTTTACTTCAGACAACAACAAAAAGTATAATGATGGCTGTCCGTCAGTCTGGCTGTTCAGAATATTCTCTACTTTTTAGAGACACCTACCTACTGGTCATATTCATTGATTTATTTTCATCACTAATTTAAAGGGACTGTGAACGAGAAAATTTCTCATCAAATTATCTAACCTTAACATCATATCATTCTCAAATATAGGGCAAAACTGTCTCTCGTTTACTTTTTCCCGGCTTTTTCCCTTTTGTACCAGTACAATTAGTCATTGAACCAACCAATCAAAATTCATTAAAATTCTCCAAAGTTGTTAAGTCAACGAAAACGAAAACTTTATTATGAAACTTAGGGGACTAGTGTAATAAACAGCCTATTGTCCACTCTCTCTCTCTGGGTCATATCACCTCTTGAAGCGTCTAGGGGCGAATCCATTAGTAAATAGATGAAGCGCAGCCTATACCAACACCAAAATGAATTTGGAAAAAAATCATAAAACCTATATGTGATTTTCAGACGTCGTTGGGGGGAGGGGGGGGGGGCAACACTTAGTAGAATTGACGACCTTTTTATCTGCCACCAAAATATTATTTTTGATTTATTTCGCTTGTTGGTTATACCTTACTCCTGCGCTATGATAAACTTACTGGTGTTCTGTTGAGTGTGCCGGCTCCCATAGCTATGATAAACTTACTGGTGTTCTGTTGATTGTGCCGGCTCCCATAGCTATGATTAACTTACTGGTGTTCTGTTGAGTGTGCCGGCTCCCATAGCTATGATAAACTTACAGGTGTTCTGTTAAGTGTGCCGGCTCCCATAGCTATGATTAACTTACTGGTGTTCTGTTGAGTGTGCCAGCTCCCATAGCTATGATTAACTTACTGGTGTTCTGTTGTGTGTGTTAGCTCCCATAGCTATGATTAACTTACTGGTGTTCTGTTGAGTGTGCCAGCTCCCATAGCTATGATTAACTTACTGGTGTTCTGTTGAGTGTGCCAGCTCCCATAGCTATGATTACCTTACTGGTGTTCTGTTGAGTGTGCCAGCTCCCATAGCTATGATTAACTTACTGGTGTTCTGTTGAGTGTGCCGGCTCCCATAGCTATGATTAACTTACTGGTGTTCTGTTGAGTGTGCCGGCTCCCATAGCTATGATTAACTTACTGGTGTTCTGTTGAGTGTGCCGGCTCCCATAGCTATGATAAACTTACTGGTGTTCTGTTAAGTGTGCCGGCTCCCATAGCTATGATTAACTTACTGGTGTTCTGTTGAGTGTGCCAGCTCCCATAGCTATGATTAACTTACTGGTGTTCTGTTGTGTGTGTTAGCTCCCATAGCTATGATTAACTTACTGGTGTTCTGTTGAGTGTGCCAGCTCCCATAGCTATGATTAACTTACTGGTGTTCTGTTGAGTGTGCCAGCTCCCATAGCTATGATTAACTTACTGGTGTTCTGTTGAGTGTGCCAGCTCCCATAGCTATGATTAACTTACTGGTGTTCTGTTGAGTGTGCCGGCTCCCATAGCTATGATTAACTTACTGGTGTTCTGTTGAGTGTGCCGGCTCCCATAGCTATGATTAACTTACTGGTGTTCTGTTGAGTGTGCCGGCTCCCATAGCTATGATTAACTTACTGGTGTTCTGTTGAGTGTGCCAGCTCCCATAGCTATGATTAACTTACTGGTGTTCTGTTGAGTGTGCCGGCTCCCATAGCTATGATTAACTTACTGGTGTTCTGTTGAGTGTGCCGGCTCCCATAGCTATGATTAACTTACTGGTGTTCTGTTGAGTGTGCCAGCTCCCATAGCTATGATTAACTTACTGGTGTTCTGTTGAGTGTGCCAGCTCCCATAGCTATGATTAACTTACTGGTGTTCTGTTGAGTGTGCCGGCTTCCATAGCTATGATTAACTTACTGGTGTTCTGTTGAGTGTGCCGGCTCCCATAGCTATGATTAACTTACTGGTGTTCTGTTGAGTGTGCCGGCTCCCATAGCTATGATTAACTTACTGGTGTTCTGTTGAGTGTGCCAGCTCCCATAGCTATGATTAACTTACTGGTGTTCTGTTGAGTGTGCCAGCTCCCATAGCTATGATAAACTTACTGGTGTTCTGTTGAGTGTGCCGGCTCCCATAGCTATGAAATTCTGACCAGCTGATATCAACTCAGGAACCTGCAGGGAAAAATAAACAAGGATGATATTTTTAAAAGCGAAGCTTTTCTATAATTAGGGTCGGTCCGTCCGTAACGGATAGCTTTTTCCGTGAATATTTAGGCATGTTAAAATTGTCCTATCGATTTCAAATTTTGCATGGTGATTCCTTTAGTAGTTGGGTACGATTTAGAAAGCGTAGCAACTCTATAATCATTACCAAAATGTCCGTACGTCCATTTTAAACATGTTGATTTTTTTTACTTTTTTAGCAACAAATTTTTATGTAATCTAATCATCAGATTGATCTGATTTTTGGTATATTGATTCCTGGGACAAAAAAGTATAATGTAATACCCCCACTCCAAAAAAATGAAATTAGTCTATAATACAAAGTAGAATGATGTCTGTCCGTCCGTCCCTTACGATCTCGGTAACCACTGAACCGATCAAATTCTACTCTTCAGGGTATATACCTATTGGTCCTGTGGTGGTTTTAAGCTATTTTCTTGGGGGTGGGACACCCCCCCCCCCCCAAAAAAAAAATAATAGTTTTTACTTCACAATAAATGGCAGCTCCAGAAATACCTAATTTACTTATTTTTTTCTTTTAAATTATCAAAGAAAGAGTCTAGGGGCTAAGCCGCTAGTTTTTGAAATAGGACTTAAACTTGTAAGAAAAAGATAGGCAGTTTCCTTTAAAATGCTAATCGATGTCTATTTAAAAAAAAAACTATTCTCTGCTCGACTATGCACTCTGAGGGAAACCGCCGCAACACCTTACCTTGCCAACAAGATCTATGGCCACAGGTACAACCCTGGAGGCCACGGGGATGACAATCCTGTGCACGAGATTACCTCCAACTTCAATAGTCTCCCCAATCCTCTCTTGAAACTCCTGCAGTAAAAATAAATTTTTACTAGATAAGATAAGATAAGATTTGTTTTCCAAATAGGTACATCATGGTTTTAAATTATATTTTTATACTGATACAGTATGACCCTCGAAAAAGTATTTTTAAGCATCTGCAGCCCTTATTTCTCAATGAATTATTAAAAAATGCATATGTCCTTGTTCTCCATAGTATTCCACGTAAGTAGATATAAAAATATTTTTTTTACCTCCATTAACACCGGAGATTTTTAGAGCTAAAGTTTTGAAAAAGTGACTGAGGAAAAGATTTTTTTTTGTTTCTCTTATTATTTGGATGGTTATATTATGTTTTTCTGGCAACTGAATAATGAGACACAAAAAAAACAAGTTAACTAAATATTTCTTTTTTATTCCACCAAAAAATATAAATTTTTAATGGCAAAAAATACTACTGAATGAATTGATTATTTGCAAATTTTAGGTTATTTATTAACCCTTATTTATAGAAAAGGATTAATTATGACAGTTGCTCCGCCTACTTTTCTGACATCTCAATTATTTAATAGGGGGTAAATTAAGCTTTTTAGACTAAAAAATCATTATGTTCTATTTTTATTTTCTTTATAACTTTTTTGTTATTAAAGTTAGGATTGTGAAACAAAAACAATTTTCCTGCTATATTCATAGAGATTTATTTGGTTTTTTAATCTTAAACAATTTTGCCTAATAAGTAAGTTTTTCAAAATATCATTAAACTAAAAAGACTCAAAAAATATGTGTAAAAAAATGCTTTTTACTCAAAAACTAAATTTTTTATTTCATTTTTGTATAAAGTTTCTGCTAGTAACAAAAATAAAAGGATTTCTAGCTTAATTTTGCTAAAAAAGTCGTTTCATGTTAAAAGTTACTTTTTCCTTAGTCACTTTTTCAAAACTTTAGCACTAAAAATCTCCGGTGTTAATGGAGGTAAAAAAAATATTTTTATATCTACTTACGTGGAATACTATGGAGAACAAGGACATATGCATTTTTTAATAATTCATTGAGAAATAAGGGCTGCAGATGCTTAAAAATACTTTTTCGAGGGTCATACTGTATATCTATAGATAGATCTAAGAACTACATTCTTTGATAGTTGTGGTTCTAATAAAGGTTATCGATTAATCCTTATAATAAAGAAACAGGATGTCTATTTGTCTGTCATTTGTGGCTAAAAATAAAGAATTATTAATTGGTTTAAAAAGGCAAAAAATATATGCCTTTTTAAAAAACAGGATTAGTTATTTCTTTCATCGTATTATAAACGGCTTTCCGAGGATATAGAATGTACAATTATAAGATTAAAACTAGTTTTTTTAGCCCCGAGATGCCGAAGGCACGGGCTAAAAAAACTGGTTTTAATCTTATAATTTTTCATTTCTATATTCGTGGAAAACTGGATATAATACGATGCTAGACATAGTTTTTTCGTATGGATAAGAACCGGTTCCTATCCACCGGATTCGAATGAATACGAGAAAAAAATATTAAATATTAAGTTCTCTGTCTGTGTGTGTGTGTGTGTGTGCACCGTAGGATCTCACTAACCACTGAACCGATATTATTCTCCTTTACAGGATAGTTTCTCATTGGTCCTGGGAAGATTTATAACTGTTTTTGGAGAGTGTACCACCACCCTCCCAAGAGAAATCGCCTTAGAAAAATGAAATTCCTCCCCCCCCCCCAAAAAAAAAATAACACAAGCATTTAAAGAGCAGCTTCGCTACTAGAAATCAAGGAGCTAGAAATGGTTGTTTAATTGAACCCAAAATAGCATCGTTGCACAAGGAGTAAGGGAGGGGACAATGGATCGAATATTCAATTTTTAAGAGTCTCAGACTTTGGGTACTGGCTTAAAGGGAATGTGCACGAATTCAGCAGGTTCTGACTGACTTTGGGTACTAGCGCATCAATGCCCCGCTAACTAGCTGAGTTATTTTTCAAAATAGCAGACAGAAATTTGTTATAAAATGGCTGGTTTTAACAAATATTTTTCCCAAGAAAATGTCATTTTATGGATAGAAACTCTACTGTGATATTTATACAGAATGTTTACTACTTGTGATGTATTGGTAATTTAATTTTCAAGTAAATTATTTTTTTCTTAGATCTAATTTTGTTCTAAATTATATTACCATGATCCTTTTACAATTTTGGTCAAATTTTTTGGATAAATCTGGTTTTCATTGTTTTTCAGCTAATTGAATTTATTGCCTATTGTCCCCTCCCTTACTCCCTGATCGTTGCAACAGAATGATAAATTTAAAATGATTTGTATCAATGTTGTTTAAGCTTGAAATAATAAATTAATATATCTTAATTGAAAGATTTTTTTTTTAAAGCGAAGCTTTTCTATAATTAGGGTCGGTCCGTCCGTATGTTACGGATAGCTTTTTTCGTTAATTTGGGCATGTTAGAATTGTCCTATCGATTTCAAACTTTGCATTATGATTCCTGTAGTAGTTAGGTACGATTTAGAAAGCGTAGCAACTCTATAATCATCACCAAAATGTCCGTACGTCCATTTTAAACATATTTATTTTTTTTATTTTTAACAACAAATAATATGTATGAGATCTAATTATCAAATTGATCTGATTTTTTGTATACTGGTTCCTGGGACAATAAAGTACAATATTATAAGTGAAGCGAAAACAAATTTATTTACAATTTTGCTTCGACTCTTATAAATTTATATTATGGTTATTCAGTTCTGACGCTATACAAGTGTTAATGTCCATTTGTCCTACAGTTCCAGAGCTTCGCTTTTATGGATGTTGTCATCCTTTTTCTAATGCATTTAAACTTGTAAATTGCACATCACACCAGTATGAAAACAGTGTTGTATATGTCCATAACATAGTTTTTGTGTGTTTTAGAAAAAAATGCAACAGCCATAAAAAAACAAGGATGACAACATCTATAAAAGCGAAGCACTGAAACGGTAGGACAAACGGACATTAACACTTGTAAAGTGTCAGAACTGATTAATCAGAATATAATTGTATAAGAGTCGCAGCAAAATTGTAAGTAAATTTGTTGAAAAACTGCTTGATACCGGATAATGTTTATAGACATACTTACATTTTTAGGACTTGATTATTAAGTTGCTTCACTTATAATATTGTACTTTGTTGTCCCAGGAATCAATATACCAAAAATCAGATCAATCGGATAATTAGATCACATAAAAATTTGTTGTTAAAAAAGTAATAAAATAACATGGACGTAAGGACATTCTGGTAATGATTATAGAATTGCTACGCTTTCTTTACGGACCGACCCTAATTAAAGAAAATCTTCGCTTTTAAAAATGATTTGTATCAATGTTGTTTAAACTTGAAATAATAAATTAATATATCTTAATTGAAAAATTTCTTTTTAAAAGCGAAGCTTTTCTATAATTAGGGTCGGTCCGTCCGTATGTTAGGGATAGCTTTTTTCGTTAATTTGGGCATGTTAGAATTGTCCTATCGATTTCAAACTTTGCTGTAATTCCTGTAGTAGTTAGGTACGATTTATAAAGTGTATCAACTCTATGATCACTGCCAGAATGTCTGTACGTCCATTTTAAACATGTTTATTTTTTTATTTTTAACAACAAATATTTATGTATGAGATCTAATTATCCGATTGATCTGATTTTTTGTATACTGATTCCTGGGACAATAAAGTACAATATTAAAAGCGAAGCGAAAACAAATTTATTTTGCTTTGACTCTTATACATTTATATTATGGTTTTTCAGTTCTGACGCTATACAAGTGTTAATGTCCGTTTGTCCTACAGTTTCAGAGCTTCGCTTTTATGGATGTTGTCATCCTTTTTCTAATGCATTTAAACTTGTAAATTGCACATCACACCAGTATGAAAACAGTGTTGTATATGGTTATAACGTACTTTTTGTGTGTTTTAGAAAAAAATGCAACAGCCATAAAGAAAACAAGGACGACAACATCTATAAAAGCGAAGCACTGAAACGGTAGGACAAACGGACATTAACACTTGTAAAGTGTCAGAACTGAATAATCAGAATATAAATGTATAAGAGTCGCAGCAATATTGTAAGTAAATTTGTTGAAAAACTGCTTGATACCGGATAATGTTTATAGACATACTTACATTTTTAGGGACTTGATTGTTAAGTTGCTTCACTTATAATATTGTACTTTGTTGTCCCAGGAATCAATATACCAAAAAACAGATCAATCGGATAGTTAGATCACATAAAAATTTGTTGTTAAAAAAGTAATAAAATAACATGGACATAAGGACATTCTGGTAATGATTATAGAATTGCTACGCTTATTATAGAAAATCTACGCTTTTAAAAATGATTTGTATCAATGTTGTTTAAGCTTGAAATAATAAATTAATATATCTTAATTGAAAAATTTCTTTTTATAATGCAATTTAACTTGTAAATTGCAACTCACACCAGTAAGAAAGAACCTAGTAATAGTGTAATAGTGTAATAACTTTTTATCTTTGTGACGTAACAAAAATCCATCTCTTTTTTAGGGGTTTCCTTTCCCACCTCCCCTCTCATCCTTCGATTTTTGTTACGTCACAAAGATATAAAGTTAGACACTATTGCTAGGTTCGTAAAAAAACAAGGCTGTATAATTATATGTCCAAGTCCATGACATATTTTTTTGTGTGTTTAAGAAAAATAAGCCATAAAGAAAGGGAAATTCATTCTTGCATCAGGTTTTTTTTGCACCACTTTTACAGACCTTCACTTTACGCCTTAGTTCAAATCCTTAGATTTATACAAATTAGATGATTTTTTTTATTTATCTCCCCATATTGAGATTTTACAACCCCCTTCTCCCCCCCCCCCCCAAAAAAAAATTCTTTTATATCAGAAATATATTTTTCAGTATGGCTTCGAAACCGAATAATATACGGTGGATTAGAACCGATTCTCAGCCATTCTAAAAAATCATGTATAGCATCGAATTACAGATATTACAGTATTAAAATCAAAATGTTCAAATTAATGCCAGTTTTATTAGACGGGGCCTACGGTCTATCGGGGCTAACAAAACTAACAAAAAAAGCTTCAAACTCCAAAAAAATCTAAATTTGAAAAATTAAATTTTGAATGTATAATGTATAAATTGTTTATTCAATGTTTATTCAAATTTAGATTTTTTAAAGTTTTTTAGCTAGTAGTAAATATTGAGATAGGATGAGGAAACACCAAGGAAACTGTGTACACATTCGGAAATTAAATTTCAGTTCATCACAATGTACGATGTTATAAGCAAATCAACTCAATAACTAAAGTACTAGATTTATTGTCAATTTGATTTCATGTAATAAATATTTTAGTATTCAGTAAAATTGTAAGTATGCCCTTAACAGTATCCTGTATCTAATCAATGTTGCAACAAATATAAGTTCAATTTTGTTTAGAATTTTCAATTAATTTTTGAATTTTTTTCTAATTTTAAAGCGTCGCTATTATAAATGCTGTCATACTTGTTTTACTACAATAGGATGCATTATGTAGCAAAAAATTGTATAGTTATTTTTTAAAACTAAATCTAAAAATAACATAATATAATAAAGTTTTGTCAAATATGTACCAGATTTTTGTTTAAAAAGAATGAAGATAAGATTTATAGATAGATAGAAGATGTCTTAAAGAAAACAAAATACTGTCTAATAAATTTGAGTAATGGATAGTGCTCTGTAACCACAATAGTGGTTGAATCGTTTGGACACTCAACTTAATTAACCAACTAATCAAATTCAATAAAAGTCCCCAATGTTGTTGTGCTAACAAATAAGATAAAATTATTGTAAAACTTTGGTGACTAGTGTAACAGCCAGCCATTGCCCCCTCCACTTCTGGTATCAAATTGTCAAAGAAAGTTGTTGTCGAGTTGCAACAAAACTAATTTCATTAAACATGCAGGGTTAATTTATGTTAATATGCATTATTGCAGCGATGTTAGTTTAAGCTGTTATTTTGTCAACATACAAACATACAATGTGGCTTTTAGAATAGTGGCTTTTATAGCATCGTATTATGGACAACTTTCCGCGGGTATAAACATAAAAAATTCTAAGATTAAAACTGAAAAAATATTCCAAATGCACCACAAGGCAACTTCATTCATAATTTGTAAAGCAAAAAACCACGGATATACAAACGGACAGAGTGACTTATATAAAAGATGTTCAGACAGTAAGAAAATATTCGATTAATTATTTTTTCTAAAAGATCACGAAACCTATAAAAGTGTCTTTTGAACCATGACCGACAGACAGACGGATAAAGTAAATTATATACTAGATTTTTATTGGCACAGGGCATCATCAACCAAAGTTTCAGCCGTCTATCTTAAATAGGGATCTTGGACAAAGTAGCTTAGGAAAAAGTAGCTCCACTGCACTGTTAATAAAGGTCATGGCCGCAGCGCTCGGACCCCTGGCCTGCCTAGCCGCGGGCGCTCGGCCCTCTAGCCTATAACCTAACCTAACCTAACCTAAAAATTGTAAAAACATCGTTTTAAAAATTGTAAAAACAGTATTAAAAATTGTAAAAACAATATTAAAATTGTAAAAATCTATCAACAAATTTTTGCAAAATCCACTAAACCACCTATGTATTACCAGTTGATGATAACATAGGTTAGGTTAGGTTATAGGCTAGGGGGCCGAGCGCCCGTGGCTAGGCAGGCCAGGGGGCCGAGCGCTGCGGCCATATTGGAGACTATTTTTCTTAGGAAGCTACTTTTTTAAAGTAAATGTCCTGAAGCTACTTTGTCCTGAAGCTACTTTGTCCGAAGCTACTTTGTCTGAAGCTACTTTGTCCTGAAGCTACTTTGTCCGAAGCTACTTTGTCTGAAGCTACTTTGTCCAAGATCCCTTAACTAGCATTCTAGAAAATTACATTTCACCTACAACGTTACGGACTGACAGGTGGGCAGAAAAAAGTAAATCATAGAGAATATCAACTACAAAAAAAATGGAAATGGGGAATGAAAATTTGTTATGAAGGGGGGGGGGAAGTCTTGGGAAGATTCTTTAGGTAAAGCACGTCTTACATTATGTGATTATTACAGACAGACAGATCAACGCAGAGTAAATTGTATAGATTCTTCACATACAAGAAGCTCTTTATAGTGCCTATAAAAGAAATTAATTCATACAATACAATGGAAGGCTAGTATCCATTTAAATTCACCAATGGAAGGCCAGTATGACGTCATTTTTTATGGGCACTAAAAAAATCTTTTACTGTTAAAGCCAATTGTGTTTGTTTGTACGTTTTTTGCTAAAGCTAATAATACTGAGTTGTCCGCTGCAAGACAATCTTTACAATTACTGCTTATGGATGCCACTGCAAGCCAACCCATGTATGCGTGTGGACCACCTTATTAGACAAAATGTTGTTGATGAAAGCAACCTTTGCTTGCACAAGCTGTAGAAGGCCAGGTAGAACGGACCCGACGGCGCCCAGCAGGCCGGTCAGGTCAGGCAGGGCGGGAGGTCCAGAATCCTAAATAAGAATATAACTGTAAAATATTTGTCGCATCATATTATAGATTGCATTCAGCGGATATTATAATGAAAAATTATTATATTAAAACCAATTTTGTGAGCTTCGAGAGGCGGAGGGAGCCGGCAGCTAACAAAAGTGGTATTAATTTTATGATTTTTATTTATTATTCGTAGACAATTGTCTGTAATACGATGCTATGCATGATTTTTCGATATGGCTAAGAACTTTTACTAATCCTGCTTATAGTAATCAGTTTCGAAGTTATATTTAAAAAACAATTCAATAATAAAAAATACCTACAAAATCTAAAATTATGCAAATTTATTGTACTTTAAATTTTTGCTGGAAATTACTTAAATTTTTGGTTATAAAAGTCACATAAAATTTAGTTATGCAATGGCAGAGTAGTCATAAAAATAATGAAAGTCAATTTTGGTTTTAAAAATATTTTTTCTGGCTCCAATAAATTTAAAAAAAATATTTATAATATACAGGGTGTCCCTTGTAAACTGGTTTTTTTGAAACGCTTATTACTCCCTTAATATTTGAGCTATCTTCGTAAAATAAAAAGTATTTGACAGCCTGCTACTGACCATTTTATGGGGTAATGATGAAAAATCCACAAAATAAACAGGAAAAAATCTACGAGGTATTACATAAAAGGCTAATTTTATTGAATTTAGACTAACCCACAAGAAAATATTTGCTTTGTGAACTTTAAGATTAGCTAGGGTTCAAACTACTGGTCGCTCAGACTTTCTAAGCACAAAAATGGAATAGGCTTGACATGGCATACCAGAAATTCTCAATATTCAAGAATCTGAAGTGTAATATAAGTGAACAATACGTAAAAATAGGCATAATATTGATATTTTTGGTTAATTTTTCATGTGAGCTCGCTTCAAATGCACACAAGAACCTGAAATATACCAGACTTTTTAATTATACTACAATGCCAGTTCTAATAATGTCTGGAGTAAGTCTTTGTGATCCACCGTTTGACCACCAGCTGCTTTAAAAGTTAACTTAGGCATATTTTTCTTGGGGATTAGTCTTATATTCACTAAAATCAGCCTGTTATGTATTACCTTGTAGATTTTTTTCTGTTAACTTTGCGGATTTTTCATCACTATATCATTAAATGGTCAGCAGTAGGCTTTCAAATTTTTTTTTTTTACTAAGATAGCTCAAATAGTAAGGGAGTAATAAGCGTTTCAAAAAAACCAGTTTACGAGGGACACCCTGTATAATTATTAAGAGAAGCTAGATTAGAAAGGGCCTCTAGGTACCAGGGATGGGTTAGGACATTGGGCCTTATTTGGTCCCCAAAGTTTTATAGTAACGTTTTCTAATTCGTTAACTTTAGTAACTACACTACAATACAAATATTATAATTTCGTTTGTGAATGTGATATGAGCAATGAGAGGGAAACCGCCAAAAACAAATTAAATTATTGAAGAAATTTTTCTTATTTTACCTGAAAAGCAATTTTATATCTTTCTCTTAGGTTAAAAGGATCATTAAAGTCAAAATTTGACAGGGGGGGTTCCTTATTTTCTTCCTAAACAATAATAAACAAGGATGACAACATCCATAAAAGCGAAGCACTGAAACGGTAGAGCAAACGGACATTGACACTTGTATAGTGTCAGAACTGAATAATCAGAATATAAAAGTATCGAAAGAGTCGAAGCAAAATTGTAAGTAAATTTGTTGAAAAACTTCTTGATACAGGATAATGTTTATGGACATACTTACATCTTTAGAGCTTGATTATAGAGTTGCTTCGCTGAAAATATTGTTCTTTGTTGTCCTAGGAATCAATATACCAAATATCAGATCAAACTTATAATTAGATCATATATAAATTTGTTGTTAAAAAAGTAGAAAAATCAATATGTTTAAAATGGACGTACGGACATTTTGGTAATGATTATAGAGTTGCTACGCTTTCTAAATCGTACCTAACTACTACAGAAATCACCATGCAAAGTTTGAAATCGATAGGACAATTCTAACATGCTTAAATTAACGAATAAAAGCTAACTATCTCGGACGGACGGACGTACGGACGTACGGACGGACCGACCCTAATTATAGAAAAGCTTCGCCTTTAAAAAGGGGATTACTCGGGGAGGGAGTTTGCAATGGCAGAAAAATTAGTCTTCCCCTAATTTTTTTAGCTACCTAAAACAGATATTTTCAAGTATGAGATTGCAAATGATTATTAGTTTCAAAAGGCAGAATTAAGGGGAAGGAATAATTTTTCTCCCATTGAACTTTTCATACAACTTTTGTCTTTTTTATATTGAATTAATTAATTTCAAATTGTTCATTTTTTAAAAAAGTGTGTAATATGTACAAAGTGCTCTATGGTGAATATTTTTTAAAAATAAATAATTAAAGAGGGGGCGTTGCACTTAAACACTTTAACAAACACGTTTCGGAGGTAGGTACTAAGAAACGATGCAGCAGTTTATTTTGAAGCTTTTATATTGCCTATACAAAATGACGTCATACTGGCCTACCATTAGACAATCCAAATTTATACTTGGCTGCCAAAGAATTCAAAAGTGCTTTTTCAGTGCTTTTCCCCCCTTAAAAACGGGACAGCTGAAAGTGTCATGTGTGACGTCATTAAAATACATCAATTATCCATCTCTTTTTTTTAGGGGTTTCCTTTCCCACTTCACCTATCATCCTTTTCTTTTAGACGTATTTTTATGACGTCACAAATGACACGTTCAACTGTCCCTTTAAAAACTCCTACATCGCTGGGATCATAGTCTGCGTAATAATAATAATCCTCGTCCTTGTTGCCAGCTTCATCCTGGATGTCTGGCAGGCTGGAGTCAGGTATAGAGTTGGACAGCTGGGGGGCTGGCAGCTGCAGGCTCTGACCGGCCAGGCAAAATACCAGACATATCACCTGAAAAAATGTCAGTTATTTCTTAAATAAATACAATTTAGATGGAAGTTTAAGTTTTTTTGTCTAACCCCTGCGGGGGGCCTTAGCCCTGCGAATTACCAAGTACCTAATGTACCTAACTTAATCTGAAATGAAGTTTATGAAACAGACGACAAACTATACCCCCTTTATCTAAATCTACTTCAAAATAAGGGTAGTCGATCATACTACTAAAAAAAGACATTTATGTGTTTTATATGTTCTCTCTCCCACTGAACTGAACATCTACTCTATAGTTCACTTTGTCCTTATGTCCATCCATGATTTTTATGTGCTTGGCTACTTGTCATCCTTGTTTTAAACAATTTTCAATGAGCATGTTTAGATCATGGAAAGAAAACGAAGTAGCGGGTTTTGTCGTATTTTCACAATGGCTTTTCTGCTATTTCTAGATTCTGCAGGGGACTTTAACCTACGGTGCCTATTTAATAACCCTGCGGGGCAATCATGAACATTTACCTAGCCTAACCTAACCTAAAATAACTTATTAAAAGCTGCTGTGTAAATACGACGAAACCCGCTACTACGTTTTCTTTCCATGCTACGCATATTCTGCTTTCATTAGAACTCAAGCTAATTTAAATGAAATTGTTTCGTATTTTCACAGTAGCTTTTGATAGGTTATTTTATGTTAGGTTAGTTTAGGTAAATATTAATGATTGTCTCGCATGGTTAGAGAATTGGCCCCGCCGTATGGTTAGAGCAGGGGCTAGAAATAGGACAACATGATCTAAAAGTGTACATTTTTCCAGGGAAGCATGACATGACAAAATGTCAACGATTTATATGATTTTTTTAAAAAGTGGTCATGGCTGTCATAATATCGACAAACTAAAGAATTTATAACTACATGCCAATGTTGACATTATAACGACACCATTTTTTACATGGAAATGAGTTTCACAACCCTTTCTTCTTCCTATTATTCATCTATTAGACGAAGAATATTTAATTTCCATTATCTTATCAATGACTTCATTCACACTGATTAATCATGCAAAACAATTTTATTTTTTGCAATTTTTTATTAGCGCAGCTACTCATTAACTAGAATATATTCGTAGGTCCGTCTGTTTGTGCAAAAAAGGATAGAAAAATGTCACAAAGTATACTTAATTTTGGCGGTATTTTCCTTTATAATAGGGAGAAGCTACTCTATAGTTCACGTTGTTTGTCCGTTAGCCAGTCAGTCAGTCAGTATTGCTATGAAGGAATTGTCATTTTCTCGGCTGTTATTAAAAATAGACAGCTGAAATTTTCATCAAAGATTTTTATGACATTCAACTATCTGCACATCTTGCATATACATTGTTTTGTCAGTCTGTCTGTCGAACATGCTTCAAAAGACAAAAAACATTATTTTAGGGGTTTTGTTAATTTTCTTTGGGACTTTGCATTTTCTTTTTTTTTGTAATGACAGCTGAATTTTTGCTCTAAAACTAACTTTTTCTATTTATTCATTGCATGACTTTTTAGTGCTTCACTACATATGGATGTTGTCATTATATTTGCTAAATACAAATATTTATTTCTCGTATTCATTTGAATCCGGTGGATAGGAACCGGTTCTCATCCATACGAAAAAACTATGTCTAGCATCGTATTATATACAGCTTTCTACGAATATAAAAATGTACAATCATAAGATTAAAACCAGTTTTTTTAGCCCCGAGGTGCCGCGGAAAGCCGTTTATAATACGATGCGAGAAATAACTATTATTGTATGTATTAATGTTGTCCTTTTGATTTATTTAAAAGTAATAAGCTTGATATTGCTGTGTGACTTAAGAACAAAATTGTACTTGTTATACTTTTTAATCATAGTTCACAGATGTACTGTGCTTTTCTCCAGAGATCTAAAGGGATAAGAAAATGGCCGATAAATTGATGTATACATTTCCAATGATGATAAACAAAATTACTCATTCTGTAGACAATTAGTGTATGAAATGTTTAGACACTTAACTTAATGAACCATACCAATGACGAGAAAACATTTTTTTGTTTTGGTTTTCGAGCTCTGCCTTTTAAAACCATTACCTTGTCTCTACATTGAAATAAAAAATATGTTTTTGTTAATAGAAAAAAATGTATTCAATAATTTGATATCATGAATAGGAAATGTTTCATCCTATTCATTATTTTATCATTTGGAGTACTATAATATCAGGGGGATCTTAAGGGATAAGACAATGGACGATAAATTCGGCACCTCGGGGCTAAAAAAACTGGTTTTAATCTTATGATTGTACATTTTTACATCCGCGGAAAGCCGTTTATAGTACGATGCGAGAAATAACTATTATACATTTAACTTTATCAATAATCCTGCAAACTAACATTAGAGTAAAACACTAGAGGGGGAAGGGGTTAAATAGCTGTATGTCCCCATCACAAGGACCGTGGGTCTTTGAAAATCAACTAATAGTGTCGGGAATATTAACACATCCAAGTAGCAGAAAACAATTTGCTAGCAGACGAAAAAAGTTCATGGAAAAGGGGGCAGGTAGCTGTCTGTATTTATATACTTTGATATATACCACTAGCGGCTACGCCCATAAAAACCTCTAGTGGCATTTTAAATGTGTTTTTTTTTATGTCAAATATCTAATTTAATAATCAATTTGTCTATATGCGATCAAGTCTCTACGTAAAAGCAAGAATATTTTTTAAAAATTTAGATTTTTTATGATTTCTCTTGGGAGGGTGGCGGTACTCTCCCCCAAAATAGTGATAAACTTTCCCAAGACCTATGAGAAGCTACCCTGTAAAAGAGAACCCTATTGATCCTTCGGTACAAACAGACAAACATCCTTTTACTTTATTATAAGGATAATAAATGAGAAAAACTGAACAATAAAATTACTCAAATTCTGTACCTTTAGAATAATATTTATGATTTGATTTCTATTAAAGCTGTTTTCTTTGTTCCTCGAATGACTTTTTAATATCTTGTAATTCAAAAGCATATTTTTTGCATAAATTAAAAGGAAATGTTTTTTAAAAATGTTTAAGTCACTTTTGACAAAAGAAAAATATAATATCTAACAAAAATATTGTAAAATTTTACTTGTTAAATGAAATCTTTTTAGCATCATCAAATATTATTAATTCTTGTAATCTTTAAACCTTAAACAAGACAAAATATACTGAAAGGAGGGGGACAATGGGCTGTTTATTACACTAGTCCCCAAAGTTTTTATAAAGTTGTCTGATTTGTTGGCTTAACCACTAAGTGGACTTTTAATAAATTTTGATTGGTTGATTCATTAAGTTGAGTGTTCAAACGTTTCAACCAATAATTGTAATGTACAGAAGGTGGAATTTTGTGTATCATCATTGGAAATGTACATAAATTTATCAGCCATTGTCTTATTTCTTCAGATTATTTCTTGGTGATTTCCCCAAATGTGCATTTTTACACGGACAATATTTTTAAAAGAGTTCAAATATAGTATCATAAGAAATTTATCTAAAGAAGGCGTCTTAACTTTTTTGCTTTTTATTTAGAATAGCTAGCTGGTGCTTTTAGTAAGTAATAGATGTAATTGCATATCTGAATTCTCTGGAAAATTTTACATCTATTACTTACTAAAAGCACCGGCTAGCTATTCTAAATAAAAAGCAAAAAAGTTAAGACGCCTTCTTTATAAGAAGTATGCTCGTGGTTGACTTTGTGATTGCATAGAAAAAATTTTGTCATAAAACGTCAAAAGCAATTTTTATGGCCTTAAAAATGAAAGTAAGTTATATAGAGAATATAAAGAATAAGATAGAATAGAATTTCTCGTATTCATTCGAATCCGGTGGATAGGAACCGGTTCTCATCCATACGAAAAAACTATGTCTAGCATCGTATTATATCCAGCTTTCTACGAATATAGAAATGTACAATCATAAGATTAAAACTAGTTTTTTTAGCCGGTGCCTTCGGCACCTCGGGGCTAAAAAATCTGGTTTTAATCTCATAATTGTACTTTCTATATCCGCGGAAAGCCGTTTATAATACGATGCGAGAAATAACTATTATTAACTAATGCAATACATTTAATTATTAAAAATACATAATAAATAATAAATATAAATCATACTAATAATTGCATAGCAAGAAGTAGGCCGTTAATTTACCCATTAAATGATTTCATTTATTATTTATATTTAGAATTTATAGATAATTTTTAAAGAAATCTCAACTCTATTGAACATAAAATGCAGTTTTTAAATCTAAACAATTTTTTTAAATATCAAGTTACCACCCCCAATGGTAGTAGTATGCATACATTTCTGCATAGTTTCACATCTACAATTCGTTTCATATTCGCAGAAAGGTGAAATAAAATTATAGAAAGGTTTTAATTAAGGTTGGGCCGGATACTGGATATCCGGCTGATTTATAATGCCGGATATCCGGTTCCGGCCGAATATCTGGCCAACGTTCGATATCCGGCAAATTACCGGATATCCGGCTGGATAACCGGATATCCGGCGTCAAAAACCAGCCGGATATCCTTTAACCGGATAGTTTTAATAGCCGGTGTCCGGCCGGATATCCGGCCAAACCGGATATCCGGCCCAACCCTATTTTTAATGCAAAGAGTGTAGCAAAGAAGAGGGTGCAGGGATCTAAAGGGATAAGACAATGGCCGATAAATTGATATACATCCCCAATAATGACACACAAAATTACCCTTTATGTAAATTTAAGTGGTTGAACGTTTGAACACTCAACTTAACAAACCAACATATCAAAATTGAGTAAAGTCCCCAAAGTAATTGTTGTCCCCAAGGAATAAGAAAACGTTATTGTAAAACTTTGGGAATCGGTGTAATAAACAGCACATTGTCCCCTCTCTCTCTCTCTCTCTCTCTCTCTCTCTCTCTCTCTCTCTCTCTCTCTTTCTCTCTCTTTCTCTCTTTCTTTCTTTCTCTCTCTCTCTCTCTCTCTCTCTCTCTCTCTCTCTGAGCGGGTGGTAGGTTTTTCTGTTGTAATAATTTACTTGTTTGCTGTTCTGGTAATGTGATAAATGTCAGAGAGAGAGAGAGGGGACAATAAGCTTTTTATTACACTAGTCCCCAAAATTTTATGATAACATTTTCTTATTTGTTGGCTTAACAACTTTAGGGACTTATATCAAATTTTGGATTGGTTGGTTATTCAAGTTTCAACCACAAATTGTAAAATACAGAAAGCATAATTTTGTGTATCATTATTGGGGATGTACACCAATTTATCGGCAAATCCCTTTAAATCCCTGAATAAATGTGCGGTAGTGAAAGTACACCAGAGTAATTGCCCTGCAGCTAGTCACGAGTTAACATAAAAATTTGGGAAAAAACTGACAATAATGAAAATAAACATTAGAGCATTAAATTAAAAAAAAATCTATCCTTTTTTGGTACAATGTAAAAGTAACAAGATGTGTGTCTCGCTAACCGCTGAACCAAGGAGGGGCTATGTTTTTACACTCTCTGCAAAGTTTTGAACTATTTTGGAAGAGGGTCTATAACTCAACCCTCCAAAAATAAATCACCCCCATAACTCAACCCTCCCAAAGAAATAAAAAACATATTTGTTTTGAATTTTTCTATCTATATATTAGAAAACTTCTAAACAATTTATCTCTTTTGATGGCATAATTCTTTTTACCAGAAATAATGTTCGTCGACCTGACCAGTGTAGCGATGCACAGTCCTGATTATGGAAAAGCTTCGCTTTTAAAAAGAAGAGTAAGACACAAATCAAATAGTTCAAAATAATAGAAGATAACGTAAAGCTACATGATGTCTTTAAAATAAAAAAAATATATTTATATAAAATTTTATTGGCGGATTTGAAATAAAATATTTCTCCTTATTTTCGTATGGTAAGTAACATGAATATATGTTAATGGGGATATGACGAGCAAAATACGGTTATTCCTATTATTATTTCTATCCAACACTTTCACTTTCTTTCTGAATTCAGTGTATTTTACTTATTTTTTCACAAATCTTCTTTTAAATGCAAAATGTTCATTTTTGCTGTAATTCTATAAATAACTAGCGGCTTCGCCCCTAGCCTCTAGGGGCTTTCCCACATGAGGTTATTTTTAAAAAAAATTTAAAAATTTTTTTTTTGAGGGGGGTTGGGAATGGAGACACCCCCTCCCCCCAAGAAAATAGCTGAAAATCACCACAGGACCAATAGGTACATACCCTGAAGAGTAGAATCCGATCGGTTCAGTGGTTACCGAGATCTTAAGGGACGGACGGACATTCATCATTATACTTTGTATCCTTATACTAAAGTAACAGGATGTTTGTCTGTCTATGTGTCTGTACCGAAGGATCTCGCTAACCGCTGAACCGTTCGGGTTCTCCTTAACAGAGTAGACTCTCATATGTCCTGGGAAGGTTTTTAACTATTTTAGTGGAGGGTACTACCACCCCCCAAGAAAATAGCTTAAAACAACCACAGGACCAATAGGTACATACCCTGAAGAGTAGAATTCGATCGGTTCAGTGGTTACCGAGATCTTAAGGGACGGACGGACGGACATCATTCTACTTTGTATTATAGATAAACTAATAAAATATCTCAATTGAATTAAAATATTGCCCAAAGCATATTGTTAAAAGTTGATAGGATGAAAATAAATTAAATTTTTCTTGTTTTTAAAAGCGAAGCTTTTCTATAATTAGGGTCGGTCCGTACGTCCGTCCGTACGTCTGTCCGTACGTCCGTCCGTCCGAGATAGATAGCTTTTATTCGTTAATTTAGGCATGTTAGAATTGTCCTATCGATTTCAAACTTTGCATGGTAATTCCTGTAGTAGTTAGTTACGATTTAGAAAGCGTAGCAACTCTACAATCATTACCAGAATGTCCGTACGTCCACTTTTAACATGTTGATTTTTCTGCCTTTTTAACAACAAATTTTTATGTGATCTATTTATCCGTTTGATCTGATTTTTGGTATATTGATTCCTGGAACAACAAAGAACAATATTATAAGCGAAGCAACTTTATAATCAAGTCCTAAAAATGTAAGTATGTTATACATTATCCTGTATGAAGCAGTTTTTCAACAAATTTACTTACAATTTTGCTTTGACTCTTATACTTTTATTTTCTGATTATTCAGTTCAGACAATAAACAAATGTTATTGTCCGTTTGTCCTACAGTTTCAGTTCTTCGCTTTTATGGATGTTGTCATCCTTGTTTTTTTTATTTTCTGGTGTTCTGATAATTATGAAAATAAAAACTATTTTGTCTCAAGTGAGCGAAATGTATTTTTCTCTGAAAATAATCTCATAAAATAAAACCAGTTTTATGATTGACGGAAAAATTGGAGAATAATTATCTATCCTATTGTATTAATGACAGTTTTCCGTGGATAGTAAAATGAAAACTTTCAAGATTAAATTTAGTTTTATTGTCCTCGACAGGCCGAAAACCGATTTAACCATCGGAAACAAATCGGATTCGGAGCAACACTTTCTTAAATGACTTAATTGTAGTAATAATCATAAAGTTTTATTTTCTAATTTTTTCCCCATGAATTTCAGATATAGTAAAGATATTGGAGTTAAAAACAAACATAAAATTAATCAAGAAGGAAGGGGGGGGGGGGGACATTGGGCTGTTTATTACACTAGTCACCAAAGTTTTATAATAACTTTTACTTATTCTTTGGATGAACCACTTTAGTGACTTTTATTAAGTTTTGTTAGTTATTTCATCAAGTTGAGGGTTCAAATAATTCAACCAATTATGGATATACATCAATTAATCGGCTGTTGTCTTATCCCTTTAGATCCCTGCAATTTATGAAGCTAGATTTATTACCCTAGATTGTCAATCATACACAACAATCTTTACAACTTAACAAGGATGACAACATCCAAAAAAGCGAACCACTGAAACGGTAGGACGAACGGACATTAACACTTTCAGAACTGAATAATTAGAATACAAATGTATAAGAATCGGAGCAAAATAGTAAGTAAACTTGTTGAAAAACTGTTTGATTCAGGATAATGTTTATGGACATACTTACATTTTAGGACTTGCTTATAGAGTTGCTTCGCTTATAACATTATACTTTGATGTCCCAGGAATCAATATACCAAAAATCAGATCAATCAGATGATTAGATCACATAAAAATTTGTTGTTAAATAAGTAAAAAAATCGACATGTTTAAAATGAACGTACGGACATTCTGGTAATGATTTTAGATTCGCTACGCTTTCTAAATCGTACCTAACTACTAAAGGAATCACCATGCAAAGTTTGATATCGATAGGACAATTCTAACATGCCTAAATTAACGAAAAAAGCTATCCGTTACAGACGGACGTACGGACGGACCGACCCTAATTATAGAAAAGCTTCGCTTTAAAAAAAGCTTTTTAAGTAGGTCTGTAAATTTCATAATGTTTCAGAAGCTTTTAAGAGTGCATATAAAAAATGACCTACAATTGGCCAATTAAAATGTATACTGGCCCACCATTAGTAATTTAGTCTGTGTATTGGGGCTGTCATTGGTCTTTTTTATTGTATGACGTCATTTTTTAGGCACTTCAAAGAGCATCAATGTTTCTTATTATATTTTTTCTCTTTATTTTCTCCACTTTTAGAGCCACTGAGAAAGAGAAAATTTAAATGTAAATAATAAGGGGGGGGGGGGGGGTTTAATGCAACCATCTCGTAATCAGTGAGCAAATGGCACTTAGAATTCGAATTTCCATCTGAAATTTTGCATGAGTAATCCTTGGTAGGTCTATTTTCCCTAAATCGAACAAAAAGTTGGAAAAGTAACGGCTAACAGCTGGCGGCTCAGCCGTTTTGTCATTTTTTGGATATCTATATTGCAAATTAGTCACGAAACCTATCTCCATACTCTTTTCCACTCCAAAACGCTATCAAACGGTTCTAGACGGTAGCTGTTGGTACTAGAAGTTTAAAAAATGTTATTGCTATCATTTAACATGAATTAAACCAAAAATATGTTTTAAAAAGTTGATTCCTACGTAATTCATGATGAATTTACCCTGAAAATAGGCAAAAAAACGGCTAAACGGCTGAGCCGCCAGCCGTTACTTTTCCAACTTTTTGTTCGATTTAGCGAAAATAGACCTACCAAGGATTACTCATGCAAAATTTCAGATCAAAATTCGAATTCTAAGTGCGTTTTGCTCACTGATTACGAGATGGTTGCATTACCCCCCCCCCCCCTATACTGGTCTCAAAGGTTTTAGTAACACGTTCCCTCATTTGCTGTCTTAAAACTTATACAACAATTTCGTCCATTACCTAATCAAAACACAGGGATCTAAAGGGATAAGACAATTGCCTATACAATGATGTACGTACATTCCCAAAGATTATATTCGCAAAATTACCCCTTCTCTAAAGCCCCCAAAGCTGTTAAGCAAACGAATAAAAATGGGTGGGTATAGTTCCTTTCGTAACATCACACCTTATGGGGCGATTCTTCGTGTTTTTCACAGTAGCTTTTCTGCTATTTCTAGCCCCTGCGGGGGGCTCTAACCCTGCGGGGCCAATTACCTAACCCTGTGGGGCAATCACCTAACCCAATATAACCTAACCTAACCTAAAATAACCTATAAAAAGCCATTTTAAGAATACGACGAATCGCCACTTATGGGACGATGTTACGAAAGGGACTATTCCCAAATGGGTTATTACAAAATAAAAATCTGAGGACTAGTGCAATAGAAAGAACATTGTCTACTCTCTTTCTTTTTATGTAGCAAAGCACAAAACACCATGGAGTGACAAACGGACAAATTGAGATGTATTGCATTTGTTCAGTGGTCATAGCATAGAGGGGAAGGGTAAGAATGCTGAAGAAAATGAGATAAAAATCACCAAAGGTATAATCAATGTATACATTTCTTTTGTATCATGATCGACAGACTGACGGACGAATTAGCCGAGAAAATTACATTTCACTTATAACCTTACGAACGGATGGACAGAAAAGTGGAATTATAGAGTAGCTTCGCCCCTAAAAAGTATTGTGTTGGGTAATTTTCCGCTCTTGTAACTCAGCCTGTCAAATAACAAGATGATTTTTAAAATTTTTAGCGCAGATACTATTTATATCATTCTTGTATGTCTGTCTGTAACCAGGGAGTAAGGGAGGGGACAATGGGCAATTAATTCAAATTAAGAGTTTTCGCTGAAAAGCAATGAAAACCAGATTTATCCAGAAAACTTTACCAAAATTGTAAAGGGATCATGGTAATATAATTTGGAACCAAAATTAGTTCTAAGAAAAAAATAATTTACTTGAAAATTAAATTACCAGTACATCACAATGTAGTAAACATTCTGTAATTAATCACTAGAAAAATCACCCTTAGAACTTCGCCAACCCTTCTCATATATTTTTAACCGTCACAAATTCAAGGGGTTCTTAGATTGTTTAATACATAAATATCACAGTAGAGTGAAATGAAATGACATTTTCTTGGGAAAATTTTTTGTTAAAACCAGTCATCTAATAAAATTTTTTTCTGTCTGCTATATTCAAAACTAACTCAGCTAGTTAACGGGGCATTGATGCGCTAGTACCCAAAGTCAGCCAGAAACTGCTGAATTCTTGCACATTCCCTTTAAGCCAGTACCCAAAGTCTGAGACTCTTACAAATTGAATATTCGATCCATTGTCCCCTCCCTTACTCCCTGGTCTGTAACGAACTAACGCTAGCTTTAATGTTTTTCAGTAGCAAATTTACTACATAGCTTTTCCACTTTTCTAACACGTATTTTCTCAGCCGCTAATAATAAAAAGAGCAAAATTTTAAAAAAAAATCATTTTGTTAAGCATCTTCCCAAAAAAACACCTTCTTTAATGCTATACCATGTTCTACTAATAGATGATGTCATCCTTGTTTTATTTTTATTCGTAATATTTCATACTTTGATTGGTAAATAATAAACTGTAATCTTATGATAGCTGGATATATCCGTTTGTCCAGTAATATCTCGGATAAGTATAACCAATAGGTTTTAACTTAAAAGGGGAGGGGGTTAGAAGCTTCTCATGTCACTTTTTGTTAATTTACATTCTCATACAAACCCTCTCCCCCCATCCCGGCCACTTTACTTTCAATTTTTTTTTTGAAAAATAAGGATGACAACATCCATAAGTAGCGAAGAACAAAAAATTGTGGAAGGGAATACGTACAAGTAGAATTAAAGTGTATTTATTAAATAAAGAGTAGTTTTATTGGAGAAAAAAACACGAAACCTTGTTTTATTTTGTATGATGAAGACAGTTAAAGTAAATTACATACTAGATGCACATAACAATGGGAAAAAATATTTTGAAACTGTTAATGCAAAAAAGTTTTAAAATTGGACCAAAAATACCAAAGATATGGGGGAATATGTCAAACATATAAAAATAGCCAAAAACCTGTTAAAAGGCAGTCTGACCGCCATTGTTGTTTTCTTCAAACGACAGGAAATTTAATTTTGATATCTTTAGCTGAAAAATTTTCGAAAATCGGACCATAAACACCAAAGATATGGAGAAAAATGTAAAAATATAAAAATAGCAAAAAAACCTGAAAAAAGGCAGTCTTTAACTGAAAATTTTTTGAAAAATTGACCATAAACACCAAAGATATAGGGAAAATTTGGATATAAAAAAATAGCTTAAAACCTGCTAAAAAGCAGTCCGACCGCCATTGATGTCTTATAGTTAATTGTGCTCCTTGATGATGAGAATGTTGTCAAAAAGTTTCAGCTTTCTACCTTTTATAGGAGCCGAGAAAATCACGTTTCCCCCAATTCATTAAATACGGACAGACGGACGGACATCGTGAATTATAGAGTAGCTTCGCTACTAATAAAGGGGTGCTGTTCAATTAGAAAAGAAATAATATGAGGGAAAGCACCTTTTTTAAAAGCGAAGCTTTTCTATAATTATGGTCGGTCCGTCCGTACGTCCGTCCGTAACGGATAGCTTTTTTCTTTAATTTAGGCATGTTAGAATTGTCCTATCGATTTCAAATTTTGCATGGTGATTCCTTTAATAGTTAGGTACGATTTAGAAAGTGTAGAAACTCTATAATCATCACCCAAATGTCCGTACGTCCATTTTAAACATGTTGATTTTTTTACTTTTTTAACAACCAATTTTTATGTGATCTAATCATCCGATTGATCTGGTTTTTGGTATATTGATTCCTGGGACAACAAAGTATAATGTAATAAGCAAAGCAACTCTATAATCAAGTCCTAAAAATGTAAGTATGTCCATAAACATTATCCTGAATCAAGCAGTTTTTCAACAAATTTACTTACAATTTTGCTTTAACTCTTAAACATTTATATTATGATTATTCAGTTCTGACAATATACGGGTGTTAATGTCTGTTTGTCCTACCGTTTCAGTGCTTCGCTTTTATGGATGTTGTCATCCTTGTTTTCTTTTCATTTAGCATCAAAGGACAAAGCCCAAATTGTGTTAAAATTGTGTCAAAAATGATCCATGTGACGTAATAAAAATGAGGGATACTCCATCTCTTTTTTAAGAGTTTTCTTTCCCACTTCTCCTCTCATCTCCCTCATTTTATTACGTCACGTGGATCATTTTTGACACAATTTTAACACAATTTGGGCTTTGTCGCATCAAAGCTGTACAAAATAACAATAAAATGTTAATCACACTCTTTAATGCAACAAGTACAATTGTATCCATAATAGCACAGCTATGACAACGACTTTTACAGAGATCTTAAGGGATAAGACAATTAATTGATTTAATTCCCCAATCATGATAAACATAATAACCCCTTCTGTAAAATTATTTGTTGAAAAGTTTGGACACTTTTAGTTTGGAACTGAAATCACCCAAAGTTTTCAAACAACAAATAGGATAAAGAGGTTTTAAAACTTTGGGTATCATAGTATAAATTACAGTCCAATGTCCCCTCCCTTCCTGCATTTTTTTATTATCGTGGGTTGATTTCTCTTTGTGTCATCTTAAACGTGTTTTTAGTAGCGAAGCTACTCTATAATTCACAATGTCCGTCCGTCCGTCTGTCCGTCCGTCGTGATTTTCTCGGCTCCTATAAAAGATACAGAGTTTAAATTTTTTGACAACATTCTCATCAATAAGAAGCACAATTAACTATAAAACATCAATGGCGGTAGGACCGCTTTTTAGCAGGTTTTAGGCTATTTTTGTATTTTTCACATTTTTCTCCACATTTTTGGTATTTATGGTCCGATTTTCTAAATTTTTTCAGTTAAAGATATCAAAATTAAATTTCCCGTCATTTGAAGAAAACAACAATGACGGTCAGACTGCATTTTTGCAGGTTTTGGCTATTTTTATATGTTTGACATATTTGCCCATATCTTTGGTATTTTTGGTCCAATTTTAAAACTTTTTTGCATCAACAGTTTCAAAATACTTTTCCCATCGTTATGTGCATCTAGTATGTAATTTACTTTAACCGTCTTCATCATACAAAATAAAACAAGGTTTCGTGTTTATTTTCTCCAATAAATCTATTCTTGATTTTAATAAATACACTTTAAATCTACTTCTACGTATTCCCATCCCCAATTTTTTGAGCTTCGCTACTTATGGATGTTGTCATCCTTGTTCAGATTGTTATTTTCCGAAGATTTTCTAGGTTTAGAACTAAATTTGTAGATTACTTAATTAACATATCGAAATATGTATTTAATTTTATTAAAATGCAAGTCAGGTTATATTACCTCCTTCATTTTAAAGCAAAAACAATAGAATTTTTTGGGAGAAGATACTTTTAATTACCAGGACATTAAAGGGATAAAACAATGGCCATTAAATTGATGTACATACCCAATAATAATACACAAATTACCCCTTCTGTAGATTAAAATTAGTGGTTGAAACGTTTGGACACTTGTTTTAATCAACCAACCAATAAAAATCCCCAAAGATATTAAGCCACGAATAAGAAAATGTTATTATTAAAGTTTGGGGACTAGTTTAATAAACAGCCCATTGTCCAGGATTACCTAAACAAGGAAGTATTGTTATTAGAAAAATAAAATAAAAACTTACCAATTTCTGTTTAAATGCCATAGTTGAAATATGTAAACCTAAAATCTAAAGATTAATATCTCTGTCAAATTATGGGATAAAGGAAAAATTTACATCTGTTGGACAATAAGAAGCACGACAAACCTGTTTAAAATTAAATTTCATACAGCATAGAAAATCCTAAGATTAGATTATAAAGTAGTTGCACTACTAATTTAATTTTGAAATTGTTAAACTATACTTGCTTATTCCTTTTTCTCTTCTATAATCTGAACTAAGGTCATTTTACAATGGATTATCTCAAAATTGGTTTTAAGTATGCTTCGGTAATTTCAGGATATTTATATGTCACACAAGGTCAAGATCTTAATCTACTAGCAGCTTCGCTCTTAGCCTCTAGGGGCTTTGCCCTCAAAGGTAATTGAAAAAAAATTATAAACGTGCCTAAAAAATTATGCGAGTATGGGAATCATTACATTCTGTGACCTACCCAGCTGAAAAAGTTGCGAAAGGGTCGCCAATTTTCGCGAATAAATGGCGTATTCGCAAAACAAATGCAAAAAAATATAAAAAATTGTGGGAGGGGGGATTTTTCGGTTTTGAGGAAGGGTTGGAGGTGTCCCACCCCTCAAGAAAATAGCCTAAAACCATCACAAGACCAATGGGTATATATCCTGAAGAGTAGATTCCAATCGGTTCAGTGGTTACCGAGATCTTGAGCTTCAGACGGACGGACAGACATCATTCTACTCTGTATTATAGATAATGTCAAAGTAGAACAATGTCTGTATGTTGGTTTGGTTGAAACATTAGGTCTTGCTAGAAATGGGTAACGTTCGGGCTCTTCTTTTCAGGTTAAACATCAAAATATTCTATTGAACGAATAAAAAAAAGAGGCGATAAATTTAAAACTTTTTGCCGAAAAATCTCGAATGACGTCATATTAGAATAAAGGATTATCATTGCCAATCGAGATTTTTCAGGCATAGGTTTTTTTTTCATTTATCTCCTTTTTATAGGCACTATAAAGAGCTGAAAAAATGTAGTATATGTTTGAAAAATTTTTGAAAAAAAATATTAATTATTATCTAATTGTCAGAAGATCAATGGAGCGATGCAGAGTAATTGCTGTTACAAGTCTTTGTCACAATAATTTTTAGTGCTCTTATTTTTAGTAAGAAATTATCCATAATCTAATTATATAATTATATTTATAAAAAGCGCAGCAATAACAAGATAATAATATTAGTGATGCCAAAAAGTAAACTTGTATTTTCTCAGCTTTACTGAAAAATCATGTATAGCATTGTTTTAGAGATAATTTTCCAAGAATATTAGAATTAAAATTATTAGATAATTCCCTGTTTTATAACTTGTGCCTCCGGCCTTTCTGGGCTACCAAAACTGGTTTTGAATATTTGTGAAAAAATGGCTGTAATACGATGCTATACGTTATTTTTCATTTCAATATCCACGAAAAGTAGTCTATAATCTATAATACAAAGTAGAACGATGTCTGTCTGTCTGTTTGTTTGTAGCGAAGGATCTCGCTAACCGCTGAACCGATCTGGTTTTCTTTTACAGGGTAGCTTCTCAGAGGTCCCGGGAAGGTTTATAACTATTTTCATAAGATTAAAACCAGTTTTTTTAGCCCGTGCCTTCGGCACCTCGATGATAATACGATGAAAGAAATAACTATTACCACCCTTAATTATTAAGACTTAAAAAGTAGTGAAAGAGCAACTGAAGCATATAATTACTTTACACTCCATTTTTAGACATTTGATGAATTTTTATGTATGAAATATATTGTTTAATAAAATATTTTTTTTCTACGAACAACCTCTTACCATTTTTTGGAATAAAATTCATGTCTTAAAGCTTTGTCTAGAGGTAAGCTTTCTTTTTATCTTACTTGCAGCTGCGCCCCTAACATCTAGGGGCTCTGTAATTGTATTCAAAGGGGTAAAGGGGGTAGAATATAGCTTAAAACCATCAATATGCTTAAATCTTAAGATGAATAGCCTAAACCCATCTAGGGACTTTACTTTACTAAAAAGAACAACTCAATCAATTCAGCACTTATTGATATCTTGAGCTTCAGACAAAAAACCTTTCTACTTTATGAAAAGAATTAGGACTAAAAAACTTATAGATTAATTAATATGTCAAGCTAACAAAGCCTAATTGTTATAAAATATTTTATTGTTGACATTTTAACTCTTTTTTTGTAACCATCAAGGATGGCATCATCCATAAAGACGAAACTAATACACCAAAATAAAATCTTAATTGTTTTGCTACACTTTTTTTCTAAGTTGAATAAATCTGTAAAATTCTTTCGCGCCAAAAATTGCAATAAGTTCAACATTGACGTTGTGATACAATGACAATGGCCTATATTTATAGAGAAACTTTGCTTTGGGGGAAATGTGATTTTCACGGCTGCTATCAGAGATGAACAGATTTAATTTTCAGTAAAGATTCCTATGGCATATGCACGCACATTAAGTATATACATTGTTTTGTCCGTCTGTCTGTAGGTCAGGCTTCAAAATAAATAAATAAAAATTTTTAAGTTTTCGTGGTCTTCTTTGAATTTTTACATATTATTTCTTTTCCTTTTCTTTTCTAATTAAACATTTGCTATACAACTTACTTTGTCCGTTTCTCAATTTCATATTTTTGTGCTTCGCAAATGTTATCATCCTTGATAACAATATAATTTAACAAAGCAATTTAGGTCAAAACAATGACAAGTCATAACAAACAATTATTGTACTTAAAAAGGGTTCAAAATGTACAGAGTAGTAAAAGTGCACTAAACAAGGATGACAACATCTACAACAAATGCGAAGCTTAAAGGAACCCTGCAAGAAATACATCACTTAGGCTGCCAGTAACTGATAACATTTTTACAATAAAAACACCCCTTTTCATAGTCAAAATCTGTTTTTAAAAATTTGTTTAAATTACATTTGTAAGCGTAAAATCATAGTGGAAAAAATGAAACTAATGTAAGTAATACAAATACTCAGCTGTGATTGGTTGTTAAGCAGACTTAGCATGGACTCAGACTTCTGATTGGCTAGAAATCCAATAGGCTGGCATTCTCACTATACAGTACTCTCAGTACAACGCAAATTAAACTGAATTTTTAAAATGATTTTGACTATAAAGAAGGGTGTTTTTATTGTAAAAATGTTATCAGTTACTGGCATCCTAAGTTTCTGCGAAAAATAAGCTTATAATTTTCTTTCTAGTCGACGTATTTTACTTATAAATCTGATTCTAAGTTAAACTGTTGAAATGCAAGATGCCTTTATTATTATAACAAGGATGACAACATCCATAAAAGCGAAGCACTGAAACGGTAGGACAAACGGACATTAACACTTGTATAGTGTCTAAACTGAATAATCAGAATAAAAAGGAAAAGAGTCGAAGCAAAATAGTAAGTAAATTTGTTGAAAAACTGCTTTATACAGGACAGGATAATGTTTATGGACATACTTACATTCTTAGGACTTGATTATAGAGTTGCTTCGCTTATAATATTGTTTTTTGTTGTCCCAGGAATCAATATACCAAAAATCAGATCAAACGGATAATTAAATCACATAAAAATTTGTTGTTAAAAAAGTAGAAAAATGAACATGTTTAAAATGAACATACGGAAATTCTGGTAATGATTATAGAGTTGCTACGCTTTCTAAATCGTACCTAACTACTACAGGAATCATCATGCAAAGTTTGAAATCGATAGGACAATTCTAACATGCCTAAATTAACGAATAAAAGCTATCTATCTCGGACGGACGGACGGACGTACGGACCGACCCTAATTATAGAAGAGCTTCGCTTTTAAAAATACTATGCTTGTGACATTATTACTTATCTTCCTTGGAATCGCTGTTTTAAAATCAAATTTTATCATTTATTAGTACATTTAAATATGCAAACTTTGGATTTGGTAATAGTTATTTCTCGCATCGTATTATAAACGGCTTTCCGCAGATATAGAAAGTACAATTATGAGATTAAAACTAGTTTTTTTTAGCCCCGAGGTGCCGAAGGCACCGGCTAAAAAACTGGTTTTAATCTTATGATTGTACATTTTTATATTCGTAGAAAGCTGGATATAATACGATGCTAGACATAGTTTTTTCGTATGGATGAGAACCGGTTCCTATCCACCGGATTCGAATGAATACGAGAAATAAGTTTTTGAGTTGCTTTGCTTGAAAGAATTACTTTTTCTTTTAATTTGTCCACAATAAAACGATACGAGCATCCACCCTTTGTGGATTTATATAAATTACAGCAATTTATGATTGTCATTACGCGATGCAGTGATACATAGATAGATAGAGTGATAAAGCATGTTTTAAAAAGCATTCATCACCATGGCATTTGTAAAAGTGATGGCAACAATTAAGCCACATGTTGTAATAATGTTGCACATATTTTTAATTTTTTAGTAACGAACCTTCCCTATAATTTACTTTGTCCGTCAGTCAGTCCGTAACGCTATGGGGGAAACGTGATTTTCTCGGCTCCTATTCAAAATAGACAACTGAAATTTTTAGTGAAGATACCTATGACATATGCCCATCTAATCTAAACATTGTTTTGTTCATCTGTCAGTTACTTGGAGTGCTAGATCGATTCCTAGATTTTCAAGTTTTTGTGATTTTCTCAATTCCTATTCAAGATTGACGGTTGAAATTATCAAGGATTGAATATGATTATATTCTACATATTTTTCCATCAAGTTTCATCAAGATTTGTCTATTAATTGCGGTGCTAGATCGATTCCTAGATTTTAAAGTTTTCTTGATTCATAGGTTGGGTAATTTTAAAGGCTTCGTGATTTCCCTATTTTATCAAGTTTAATATTATTGTATGACACTGATCTATAGTAAATTTTCTCCCGATATCATAATTTTTGAGCTTCGCTTCTTATGGATGATGTCATCCTTGTTTATTATTTAATTGTTTATATTTTTTAGGGTTAGTTATAAAAATGTATCATTACCGACAAACAGACAAATAAATAATTATAAAGTAGTTTCGCTACTAAAAATTGGATCATTTAGAAATAAGTTAATAGTTATTTATCGCATCGTATTATAGATAGCTTTCCGAGGAGATCAAAATTAAAAATAATAAGATTAAAACCATTTTTTTTTGCCCGGAAAAATTATCTGTAATACGATGCTATAAATAATTTTGTAGTATGACTGAGAACCTGTTCTAATCCTGCAGATATTGATCGGTTTTGAAGCCATACTGAAAATATGCTATAACTCAATATATACATATATATAAATATATTTAGAATCAGGTTTTCCTCGTATTTTCTTACCCAACAGGTGATCCAAAAACGATTAAAAATTTCTTGTTTAAAATAAATCTACCCAAAAATCTTCAGGGAAGGTAGGGATGTACAATTTTTAAAAAGAACCCCCCCCCCCCCCCGTCTTAATGTTTACAAGTTACCAAAAGCAGAATTCAAAAAAGTTTGGGGGCAAATTAATTTAATTTCCATTGCCCCGTCCCTGCACAAATAAAAAAATTGTGTTAAAAGATAACAAATCAAGAAGCTGCTAAATATCAGAGGCGGATTCTTAAAAAAAATTTGCCCCACTAATCGTGAAAAATCCACCAAATCACATTAAAAATCGGTACTACGTCAAACCCTAGATACATCAGACAGTAGATGCGACAAACGCTAGACAGACAAACAGTAGACAGACAAACCCTAGACACGACAAACGCTAGATACGACAAACGCTAGAATGCGACAAACACTAGAATATGACAAACGCTAGATTTTTTCTAAAGGGGACAAACAATAGATACGACAAACGCTAGAATTAATCCAAAGTAAAAGGATGGTTGTATGTCTATACCAAAGGATCTCGCTAACCGCTGAACCGATCGGGTTCTCCTTAACAGGGTAGCTTATCATAGATCCCGGGAAGGTTTAAACCTATTTTGGGGGAGGGTACTACCACCATCCCAAGATATTTCTTCCCTAGAAAATAATTATACCCTTCAAAAAATTTTTTTTCTTCAAATACTAAAATAAAAATGGGGTTTGGGGGGAGTGGGTCAAAAGTTTTCTTATTCATTGGCTAACCAACTTTTGGTACTGTAATGAATTTTGATTGGTTGGTTTAATAAGATCAAAGTGTTCAAACGTTTCAACCACTAATTTTACGCTTTAGGGGATGTACATAGATTTTTGGGTCATTATCTTATCCCTTTAGATCCCTCAAATTATAGTAATAGGTATAAATTTAGTATTAATTAACAAAAAAAACTTATGAATATTTTTTTAAGTTTAAATTTTAGTGTATGTTGCTTCTAGTGTTTGTCGCACTTTAAAAATTCTACTGTTTGTTGCGAATTTGAAAATTCTACTGTTTGTCGTAGTCTAGTGTTTGACGCATCTATTGTTTGTCTGTCTAGCGTTTGACGTATCTACTGTTTGTCTGTCTAGCGTTTGTCGCATCTACTGTTTGACGTATCTAGTGTTTGACGTAGTACCTAAAAATCTACAAAAATTAAACAAAATCATAGATGGGTTATTAACATATGATTTTGTTTAATTTTTGTAGACTTTAATGTGATTTTGGTGGATTTTTCACTAAAACAATTTTGCCCCACTAAGCGATTAGTGGGGCAAATTTTTTAAAGAATCCACCTCTGGTATTTTAAGGGATAAGACAATGGCCGATAAATTGATGTACAACCCCAAATTATGATAGACAAGATTACTTCTTCCTTAGATTGAAATCATATTGGTTGAAAAGTTAGTACATTGCTGGTTTGTAGCAACTAATCAAGATCTAATAATTAAACCCAAAGCCAGCGAATGAAAGAGCGTGTTTATAAAACTTTGGGTACAAGACAAGTTTAATTTAAAGACTAATGTCCCCTCCCTCCCTGGTAAATATCGATAAAAATCAATAGACTACATTTAAAAAAAACTAATTTTATATTTTTAAGACTTATATTTTTATTAGTGAAGCTACTCTAATCACAAAAGTCCGTAAGTCCCTCAGATATGCTATTTACTTGGCTGCTTTTTTAGATGGCCTGGGCGTCAGAAACTTTTTTTTGTGAAGATGCCCAAGTTTAGAAATTATTTGCTCAATATCTATCCGCTCGTCCTACATGCTATAGATGACATTATCATTCCCTATACAAACAAATTTTGGAGGGTAAAATCTTTTCATTTGGGAGTGTATCCTTATACTAAAGTAACAGGATGTCTGTGTGTTTTTACCGAAAGATCTCGCTAACCGCTGAACCGATCGGGTTCTCCTTAACAGGGTACCTTCTCGTAGTTCCCGGAAAGTTTTTTTTTTAACTATTTTGGGGGAGGATACCACCACCCTCCCAAGAGAAATCACAATAAATCGAATTTTTTCTCTCGAATAGAGACTCCTATTACGTAACATTGCAAAGTATCGTAGAATATTGATAGAGACTCCTTCGAAACATTGCAAGGTATCGTATTATTTTTTTAAACCAAACATTTAAAGTGCCACTAGAGGCATCTAGGGGCGTAGCCGCTAGTTACTTATAAAGTAGTATACAGCTTCGCTATTATTTGCAAAAGTCATTCTGTTTAACTTGTGTATGTAAAATGTAGGTTTTAGAATATGCATGCACAGGGTTTTTAACAGGGGGCGGTAAACTTTCGTTGGGGTGAAAAATGCAGGAGTCTGGCCTTCCCTATTTCTTACATTAGGAGGGGTAGACACCCCTTCAAATTCCTTTAACACAGACCTTTGTTCTAGAACGTATAAGAAGTCGAATAACTAAAACAAAATGTATAAATCGTAAAGGTTAACTGTTTAGCATCTCTATATGTATTCGCTTCTCTCATTGACTGAAAACTGACAGTAAAGAATGAAAATTAATTCAATATACATATAATATCCTCTCTTTCTGCCCAGGGATCTAAAGGGATAAGACAATAGCCGATAAATATATATATAAATCCCCAATGATGATACACAAAATTCACTAAAAAGTCCCCAAAGTTGTTAAGACAACAATTTATGTTAACTTACAAAACTTTGGGGACTTTATAATAAAATAAAAGGTCCAATGTCTCCTCCCTCCCTGCTTTCTCCTTCTAAATGATATATGTTTCTTATTCTATGATAATTTATATACATCTATGACTACTTTTGTCTTGTTTTTTTTTAGAAAGTTTGACAAGATAATTAGTTTTGAAAATGTGAATTACATTGTAAAGTTAAGTTGCCAAGATGCACAGCACATCAAGGATCTAATGGGATAAGACAATGGCCGATAAATAGATGTACATCCACAATGATAATACACAAATTTACCCCTTCTGTAGATTACAATTAGTAGTTGAAACGTTTGGATACTCAACTTATAGAACCAACCTATAAAAATTTAATAAAAGTTGTTTCAACGAATAAGAAAACGTTATTATACAACTTTGGGGACTTTCCCCTCCCTCCCTGCATACCATCTATGCTTCACACAGAAAACAGAGCTGGATCTTTAAATCGTTTAATGGTGCGCTGAATCGGGGCGATCCAGTTCGGCGCACCTAGATGTTATTAGATTTCAATCTTTAAATCAAAATGGAATGGGCGAATCAGCGCGCCCAGTGGCGCGGTACTGGCGCGGCAATGGCACTCAACGGGTGTCATTGCCGCGCCAAACCGGGGTGAACTGGATCGCCCCGATTCAGCGCACCACTAAACGATTTAAAGATTCAGCTCAGGAATAAACAATAAAAACAAAACTATTTAACGGCAATACCCTACAAAAGGGTGCTAACTGCTAGAGTCATCTTGTATAATTACCAATCACTCGAACAACCAACGATTTGATTGTTCAAGCTTTATCTGAAAGTGCTAAGGATAGCAAGAGTACGTACAATTTCCATCGCCTCTAGTATGCCGTATTAGAATGGTCCAAAATCGAAATCGACACCTAACCAGCATAGAAGCAGTAGGTTTCATTACCAAATTTTAAACATTTTTCTAAATTTTGATTGGTTGATTCATTATGTTGAGTGTCCAAACGTTTCAAACACTTATTGTAATCTACAGAAGGGGTAATTTTGTGTATCATCATTGAATTGGTTGTGTACATTAATTTATTGGCCATTGTCTTATCCCTTTATATCCCTGTCATTGTTGCCTAAACACAAAGAAATATGGACCGCACATTTTGAATGTGTGAGTTACAAAAAAATTTATAATGTTGCAGGAATCTAAAGGGATAAGACAATGACAGGTTAATTGATGTACATCCCAAATAATGATACACAAAAATATTCCTTCAGTAGATTACAAATAGTGGTTCAAACGTTTAGACATAAACTCATTTTAATGAAGCAACCAATCATTCAATAAAAGTCTCTAAAATTGTTGAGCCAACGAATAAGAAAATGTTGTGATAAATCTTTGGCGACTAGTGTAATAAACACCCCAATATCCCCTCCCTCTCTGATAATGTTGCCCACAAGTTAATGGCCCAATAGAATGTCAGAAACGAAACACAATGTGCTATGGTAAGAAGAAAGTATATCGTACCACATCTAATAATACAAAGTAGCTTGATGTCTGTCCGTCTGTCTGTCTGTCCATCCGTCTGTCTGTCTGTCTGTCCGTCTGTCTGTCTGTCTGTCTGTCTGTCCGTCCGTCCGTCCCTTAAGATCTCGGTAACCACTAAACCGATCGGATTCTACTCTTCAGGGCATATATCTATTGGTCCTGTGGTGGTTTTAAGCTATTTTCTTGGGGGGTGGGACACCCACAAACCCCTAAAGAATGAAAATTTCTCCCCCCCCCCCCGTTAGTCGTAAGTCGCAAAGCACAAAATTTTCATGGATGGACAAACGAACAAAGTGATTTATGTAGCAAATGCTAAATGATTATAAAAAGAAAATATTTGGTAGATTAAAGAAAATTACAAAAATTGCTTAAAATATATGAATATATCTTTTTTTATCTTGACTAACAGATCAAAATACAAAGTAGCTTGTGTGCTGGATGCTCTTGTTCTATCTGGTATAGCAGCTGAGTAAAATCAGATTTCAAAGAAAGGGTTACGTAATAACAGTTAGTACTTCCAGACAAAGGTCGTGCAAGTGAAGGGTTGGGTGTCAATCGGGCGAATAGACGCTTTACACCAAGATTAAAAGACGTGAAGTAGGTTTCAAGGTGAGTTGAGAGGTCTGGAACCCGAAGCGACACCAAGGTTTGGACTGACACACAGACAAACGAATTAGAATTCAAGAAGGCTTTAATTTTCTTTTTTGTATAATATCTTCGACAATTATTGACCCGTAACATAGCGTGAACGGAAAAATGTGTAAAATTTCTCCTAAATTGCTATGGATACCTTTTATCTCTTTTGCATTTTAGGTCTAAGCTTTCTAAAACGTAGTTAAAATATCTTTAAATAATGTAGGTAATTTAAATTTGTGGACAATATAAATAAAAGTATACAATTAGTAGAAAATAAAGAGTTATTAAACTGTTAAGCTATTTTCTTTACACTCATACATACAGTGTGTTTTTTTTATGAGAACTTTTTTGAAAGCAATTTTACCCCACTTATAGTTATCAGAATTTAATGATTAATGGCTTATTTTCTTCGTTTTTTAATGCAATTAATAGAACAACAAAAAAATATTTCAGTTTTTATTTAAAAAGTACAGTAAAATCTAAAATTCAAAACTTAGGTGTCAACATCTAAAAATGGTTTTAGCGCATTTTTCTTATGCTCAAATATTCAACCTTTTGCAAGAATGGCTGCTAATCACTTCAAAGTGTAGCTAAAAATGTATACAGATACTATTAGGGACATGTACTAGAACATATTAAAGTTTGAAGGTCATATCTCAACCAGGCAGAAAGTACTGGCCCCCCAAAGTCGACTACAGAAAATCCAAATTTTTTTCTTGCAAAGGGTAGAAGATTTGGGCATGAGAAAAATTCACTAAAACCATTTTTATATGCTGACACCTAAGTTTTGAATTTTAAATTTTACTGTACTTTTTAAATAAAAACTGAAATATTTTTTTGTTGTTCTATTAATTGCATTAAAAACGAAGAGAATAAGCCATTAATCATTAAATTCGGACTATAAGAGGGGTAAAATTGCTTTCAAAAAAGTTCTCATAAAAAAACACACTGCATAAGCCAACCAATAAGAGAACGTGATTTTATAAAATTTTGGTCACCATAACAATTTAAAGCCCAATCCTCCTAGGAAATTATGGTACCAACATATGGCAGAAATCTAAAGGGATAAGACACTGATCAATAAATTGATGTACAATTACACCCTTAATTATCGTACACAAAATAACCCCTTCTGTAGATTAAAATTAGTGGTTAAAACGTTTGAACATTCATCTTAATAAATCAACCAATCAAATTCTTTAAAGTCACTAAAGTTATTAAGCCAATGCATAAGCAAACTTTATCATAAAACTTTAAGGACTTGTGTAATAAACAGCCCATTGTTCACCTCCCTCTCTCTCTATGAATATTTGGATATAAAAACCAAATTATATTAAGTAGCAAATGCTACGCTACTAATTCTCATAATTGTCACTTCAATCAGAGATCTTATGGGATAAGACAATGGACGATAAATTGATGCACAATGATGCTAAAATATATGAAACTTATAGGTGGAAAAGTTTGGACACTACTTTACATTATACCAACCAATCGAGATTCAATTTCAATATTTTTGCTACCGAATGAGAGAAAGTGTCAATGTCTCATGAATGACAATATAAAAATACTGCTTTGATTAAAATAATATACTTTAATTGGTCAATTCATTATAAAAGAAGGACAATTATTAAAAAGACAAAGTAAATTTCAAGAAAACAAGGATAACAACATCCATAACAGCGAATCTCAACAGCGTTAGGAACTTATGAACGGTCAAAAATTGAAAAGTAGAATCTAAATTTATAAGTCTAAACAAAATATTATGTAGATTTGTTACTAAATATTTTAATTACAATATACTGCTTAAGGGCATACTTACATTATAGGACTAATTTATAGAGAACATTGTCCCTGATTGTCCTAGGAATCACTATTCCAAAGATCAGATATATAGGATAAGTATATCACATAAGTTTTTCCAAAATAATTTAAAATAAACATGAAATGGGCATTCTGGTAACGAGTATTGAATTGCTACGCTTTTTCTATCGTAGGTCTTGTAAGTTTGAAATCGATTGGACAATTCTAACATGACTAAATGACTGTGGTCAATGTAACAGCCGGACGTACCAACCCTAATTACAGAAAATCTTTGCTGTTAATAAAACCCATACATTAAACACCAATTAGATGAAATTGCTTTTTTGTGTGAAGCATTGTGAAATATTACTGTACTTAGGTTTCAAATTAAATATGTTTTTAAAAAAAGCGAAGTCTTCCTATAATTTTGGGTAGGTCCGTCCGTACATAAGGCATGTTAGAATTGTCTTATCGATTTCAAATTTGTCCTGATGATTCCTGTAACAGTTTTTTTTAGGTTTTTTTTCTATGTACGTTTTTTTTGGACGGAGGAGGTAACCTCCCCTGAAATAGGTATAAACCTTCCTGGAACCTATTTAAAGCTTCACTGTAAAGAAGAACCCTATAGGTTCAGTGGTTATTAAGATTTAAATCCCATTACTTTTATTTAATGATTTAAAACAAAAATTATTTATCATATCATTTAACAACTCATTTCCTAATTTAGATTCCAATTACATAATGGCATTAAAAATAGAAAAACAGACATCCATCTTTAATAGTATCTGAGAAATAGGCAAATACTTCTAAAGTTAGTTAGTTCACGTTTAGTAGTAAAGGAAGAAGTAGTGCCGAAGGCACCGGCTAAAAAAACTAGTTTTAATCTTATGATTGTACATTTCTATATTCGTAGAAAACTGGATATAATACGATGCTAGACATAGTTTTTTTGTATTCATGAGAACCGGTTCCTATCCACCGGATTCAAATGAATACGAGAAAATAATTTATCATTCGTTGACTAAAAATCTTTGGGTACTTTTTTGAATTATGATTGGGGTTACAAACTTTTCAAATAATAATTGTTGTATAGACAGCAAGGGTAATCTTTTGTTTATCATCATCGGGATGGGGATGTACATCAATTTATCGTCCATTGTGTTATCCCTGCGACCATTGAATTCAATAGAAATTTTAAAGTGGCCACAAAAAACTTTAGGAAAAATGAAAAAAAAAATATGGACCTTATCTGATAAGAAAGAAAGCATTGAACCTTGTATAACATTTCTAAAAAAAAGCAGCAATAACAATTATACTTATTTGCTTCGCCCTAGCATCCAGGGGCTATATGCAAAGGGTGGGCCGAGTTTACAGAAAAATGGCTTAAAACCATTCCTGTAGATGTTCGAAGCTTTCCAATCGTTTTGTAAACTTTTTAAGAATATTGATTGGATAGTTCAAACTATCTGTCTTACTCTTAACCTCTAAACCAAGAAATTGCAATTTATATGTATTATCATAAGTGATGTAATAGTTATTTCTCGCATCGTATTATACACGTCTTTCCGCGGATATAAAATGTACAATTATAAGATTAAAACTAGTTTTTTTTAGCCCCATGGTGCCGAAGGCTTCGCCCCCAGCATTCAGGGGCTCTATGAAAAGGGTGTGTCTAGTATACAGAAAAATAGCTTAAAACCATCCCTAGGGTAAGAAGATTCCCAACCGTACTTATTAGTTTTGTGAACTTAAAAGAATATTGATTGGTTGGTTCAAACTAGCAGTATCTTAACTTTTTAATCAATAAATTTTATTTTCTATTATCATTTGTGATGTAAATAAATTTAAATAGTCTTATCCCTTAAGATCACTGAGAAATATGAAAAATTAATGCACTGAATATTCTGAATAGTCTGCGAATAATAATCGAGGAGTGGTTCTTCTTATTTTAATTTAAATGTCTGACTAGTAAGCGTATAGACATAATATAACTAGATAATCCTTCTCATCCCTTTTTTCGTCAAGCTTAAAAAAGGAAATTTAGCAGACAAAAGCCCTTGTTTATTTTTTGTAATATACGAGATCTATTCGAGAAGTAGCGCTATGAATTTTTTTGGCGATATAATTTTTAGAAAGCTTTCTTTACCCAAAGAAATTCAAGTATTCATAACTAACTTATCATGTGCTTCACATTATACGAGGGAAGAAATTTTACACGATATAATTAACCCATAAAAAAAGCTTCATCCTAAGAAATGCGACAATTTATAGCTGATTTATAATGCGTACGAAATGAAAAAGGTATGCCTTTACGTAATCAAATCTGTAAAAATGTTTGAACCAATGACAGGTCTGCGAAAAGGCTAAAAGGTCATGTCAGCTTGACATTATGTGCTAACCAGTGGCCCCGCCTCATGCTTTTGCGAGTATTTTATCCTCTATTAAAATAATTAGTTTTATAGCGTTTATATGGGGATATTTAATTTTTTGGATTATTTTCCTAAAAAAATGACATTTAAAGACCAAACTTAGCCTAAATTATCAGTGTATAAACAAAAAGCATTCCTATAAAGCAGACCAAATCAGTTTAGTGGATGCTAAAATATTTTGCTTTTAACGAAAGCATAGAGAGGCATAGTTATTCTTTACATGTTGATAGAAATATATGTTTTGACTTTTATATAATGTTTAAAAGTGAATTTGTTGTTGCTTTATATATGTTGTCTGATTCGTTGAGCTTCGCTTTTATGAATGTTGTCATCCATGTTTTAAATGCAACCTAAGGCACTGTTCAGTTTTTGTTAACATACATTTATTTTTAAAGCGAAGCTTTTCTATAATTAGGGTCGGTCCGTCCGTCCGTAACGGATAGCTCTTTTCATTAATTTAGGCATGTTAGAATTGTCCTATCGATTTCAAATTTTGCATGGTGATTCCTTTAGTAGTTAGGTACGATTTAGAAAGCGAAGCAACTCTATAATCATTACCAAAATGTCCGTACGTCCATTTTAAACATGTTGATTTTTTTACTTTTTTATCAACAAATTTTTATGTGAACTAATCATCTGATTGATCTGATTTTTGGTATATTGATTCCTGGTACAACAAAGTATAATGTAACAAGCGAAGCAACTCTATAATCAAGTCCTAGAAATGTAAGTATGTCCATAAACATTATCCTGAATCAAGCAATTTTTTTCAACAAATTTACTTACAATTTTGCTTTGACCCTTATACATTTATATTCTGATTATTCAGTTCTGACACTATACTTATGAATATTCAGTTCTGTTACTAGTGTTAATGTCCGTTTGTCCTACTGTGGTAATACGGCAACAGACGGACGGGTAGTTTACAGAATTGCTACGCAGTGGCTTATCATGACAAGCCTTCTGCACTAATCCCATTATATCACCATTTACCTCATGACCGCAGGTGACCCCGTTGCGCAGCGGTCAAACTGGCCTGGCTAAATATGGGGAGGGGCCACGGACACGCAGCTATCACGCGCCCCTCACGCAACTATACAACTGGGAGGCGCTGCCTCCCCTTTTACCACAGCTACCCCCACAGGCTGTCTACCGCCGTGGGCTACGCCCTTGTGTCCCACACCCCCTTCAAACCTAACCTATTGTTACAATCTATTTGTATATATATAGTAAACATCCATTGTAAATGTATTCAGTTAAATATATAATTTCTGTATGACTAAATCCTGCTAGTTTGTTTTGGTAGAATACTTCAAGGCTAGGGCTCGTTGGATTCGAACTCGCAACCGGTGAGCTGAAACGCTTCGGCTTACCACATCTTGGTGTCAGCGTGTTTCAATCGAGCCCTACAGAAATTAGCCTATTCTACCTCTGATTGGACCCTTTTGCAAGTAAGGGGACAGTCAGCTGCCAACTGAGAAGCCAACTGACCCGTGAGACGGCCTTTTTAGGTCGATTTTCCATCATTTGAACGCATTATGTAGGCCTCTGGCCTACGGCAAGCAGATTTAGCCTGCTAAAAGCGCCAGTTTACGGCGTTTTTTTCCGTACCGTGTAGGAGTAGCGCTAGGTGCGCAGCCACGGTAATCGGATAATTTAGCTCAGACGGCTACAAAACTGAGTCTAAATTGGCAAGTGTAGCTGGGACAAGCCCCAGGACACCCAGGCCAAACCTACGAGACGGACAGCTAAGTGCTGGTCTCCCTGAGAAGGCAATGTGTGGCTGCGAAGCTTCAGCACACAAGTAAGGCCTACCACTGCGACGGATAGCAGAATTTGAGCCAAAGGCACGGCAGGACGGGACATTCCCTGCCGCTGCCTCCCAGGATTCGAACCCGAGGCGCTGCAGGAAGGGCCATTCCCTACTGCCATCTTTCGGGATTCGAACCAGCGGCGCTGCAGGACGGGACATTCCCTGCCGCCGCAATCCATCTGACCCTTGCAGGACGGACATTCCCTGCTGCCGGTGCTTCCAGAATCACACCTAGAGCTCCTAGTGATAACTACACATAAGTGTGCATAAATGTCAACCAAGTGATAAAAAGAAATATAAAATTGTTGACCCAGTGATAATTGATAAGCTCTAGTGATTCGAAGCTACAGTATAAGCCACCACCAGCGGTCTACACACACACACCATGGTAAGCGATACTACCATAGCTGCGGTTCGGCCACCGCCGAAGTTTCTGCCGACCCCAGCCGAGCGGGAGGCCCCCCTGTCTCAAGGGCAGGACCTCCACTTCCCCTGCCACATCAGGGTGAGGTTTCCTACGCCTGACCCTGCCCAGCACGTACAGGTTGATGCCATGGTAGATTCTGGCAACCGTGTACCAGGGTCTGCCGTCATTTCTGAACACCTCATGCACGCAATGGGCGTGCAGCGCATGTTGGTTCCAGACAACACCCAAATCCTGACTGCTAATGAGGAAGGGCAGCCCCTTCAGGTAATTGGAAAATTATATGAATTATATATGGCAGTTTCACACACTCTTATACTCCATCTGTACCACGTGACTGTGGTACGGAATCTCTCACACCCTCTGAACCTAGGAGGGTATTTTCTCAAGGAGTTGGGAACTAGGCTCTGTTTCGACATGCAACCCCCCTGCTTGTGGGTGCGTGGGGAGTTTATCCCACTCCGTGGCGTCCCCATCGACCGGGAGACAGCCGAGAGAGAGTTGAGTTACGAGGGGCCTCTGCCAGGCCCACTGCCAGAGCAGCCGCGTGTAGTCGAGAAAGGCACGCACTGGGTGGATGCTGCGCTAAACGCCCACAGGGGGACCAACCTGCTAGCCATGGGGTTGCCCCCAGTGCCCAAGGTGCCTCTGGAGAACCTGCCAACGACGTTTCCCGAGATTTCCAGCCCTCCAGAGCCGATCTTCTCCGCCGACACCTTCATCAACGGCCAGCCGTGTCCACCTGGCCCCCTCTACCTGGGGCCCCCAGCAATCCCACCAGCCAAGTCCGAGTCCAGGCCCGTCAAGTCGCGGTCTGATGCACCAGGAGCCACGCTCGGCCCCCAGGAATCAGCCTCTCCCGGCGCCGTGCCCGTCAAGTCATGGCCGGACGCCCCCGGAGCCACGCATGGCTCCGATGCCTCAGCCTCTCCCAGCGGCGAGCCCGTCAAGTCGCGGCCGAACGCCCACGGAGCCCAGGCTGGTCCCGGCGCCCCGGCCTCTCCCAGCGCCGAGCCCGTCAAATCGTGGCCGGACGCCCTCGGAGCCACGCCTGGCTCCGACGCCTCAGCCCCTCCCGACGCCGAGCCCGTCAAATCGCGGCCGGTGGCTCCCGGAGCTGAAGCTGACCCCGTGCCAGCCACGTACAGGCTAAGCGCTGTCACTCCAACTGATGGCCAACCACCCCAACTCCGTACGGCCAAGAGGGTGGTCTTGCCTGGCCGCGGTGTCATGGCTGTCCCTGTTGAACTAGTGGGGCACCGTACCAAGGATGCCATCCAACTATCTGCCCCAGAACAGAGGTTTGGGGAGTATCTTGTCATCCCAGAAGGCCTGTATGCCCACAGGCCTGGCTCCGCCAGCGTGTTCCGAGTGCTGGTGGTAAATGAGGGAGAGATGCCTCTCCTGCTGAACGCCGGCCTCCCCGTGGCTGGGGAGCTGGTCAAGCCCGACATTCTGGAGGTTTCTGACAAGCCTCCCCCTCGTATTCATTTGTTCCAAGAGCCTGTTGAGCCCCCAGATATGCAGGAGCTATGGGCAGCCCTTGAGATGGAGGAGAACGAATTTCTGCGCAAGGACCCCCTGCTCAAGAAGGAGGTCTGGACCATGTTGTCAGAGTACAGAGACGTCTTCTCAAACTCTACCCCCGGCTGCACTGATGTAGTAGAGTTACAGCTGCGCCTCAAGCCAGGGACCCAGCCGATCCGCCAGAGATTTAGGGATCTGAACCCGCGGCAGGAGGCTGAGCTGGAGAAGCAACTGGACACCTGGCTGCAAGAGGGAGTCATAGAGCCGTCAGACTCCGCCTGGAGCAGCCCCCTGGTGCCCATCAAGAAGAAGGACGGGAGCACCCGCTGGGCCGTCGACTACAGGGCCCTCAACAAGTGCCTTGAGCTGGACAGCTACCCCTTGCCCAGGATCCAGCAGCTGGTAGAACGAGCGGGAGGACACCGCGTCTACAGTGCCTTAGACGCAATGGCTGCGTACTACACCATCCGAGTGTCCGAGGACAGCCGGCCCTGCACCGCCTTCACCACCCCCAGAGGCTTGTACCAATGGAAAAGGATGCCCTTTGGCCTAGCTACAGCACCATCTGTCTACTCCAGATTTATTGCAGGAGTCCTGAACCCATTAGGCACGGCCAACCTCCAGTCATATCTTGATGATGTCCTGACCTTTCACCAGGATACCTGGGCCCACCTGGCTAGGCTCCGGGAAGTCTTGGAAGCCCACCGCAGGGGAGGAATCCGCCTCAAGCCAGCCAAGACCAAGCTGTTTTGAGCCAAAGTGGACTATCTGGGCCACACCCTCAGCCGTGAGGGGATAGCCATGCAAGAGGATTATATTGACCGCATCCTTGACTGGCCGGCCCCCATCACCCCCAAGGACTTGCTGGCGCTCCTGGGGTTCTTTGGCTACTACCGCCTGTTCATCCCAGAGTATGCCGACCTCACCTACGAGATGAATCGGCAGAAAACGGCAAAGACACTGACCTGGACGGCTGAGATGGAAGCCCAGCTGCTACAGCTCAAGGACAAGTTTCGCCAAGCCCCCATCCGAGCGCCACCCAGGTTTGACTTACCGGCCGTGTTCCAGCTCACCACAGACTTCAGCAGCCGCGCCATCTCTGCCATACTCAGCCAATGCCAGGACGGCAAGGAGAGGCTTATTGCCGCCGTGGGGCGCAAGACAACCGACCCCGAGACTCGCTACCCGTCCTGGAAGGGAGAGATGGCCGCCATCATGTATGGAATTCGGAAATTCCACGGCATCTTGTCCTACCGTAGTTTCCAGATCAACACTGATTCCTCAGCCTTGCTACAGATGAAGTCGCTGAACACATCCACAGGGATGGTGGCCCGCTGGCAGGAGGAGCTAGCGGCTCTAGACTTCACTGTCTGCCATCGTCCTGGCACCCAGAACACCAATGCTGACGCCCTCAGCCGCTGGGAGGACGATAATATGCCAACAGCCACCGCCGAAGAATTAGCAGAGCAGGCTGAGTACATCCACACCCTTTGCCAGCTAGGGGAGCCCGCAGCTGGCAGGCCCGCTGCAGCACGGCTGGACCCAGCCAGAGTTTTAGAGGCACAGACACAGGATCCCCTCTTGCTCCATGTCCGCCAGTGGGTGGCCGACGGCAAAGCCCCAACTAAGGCTGAGCTGCGAGGCAAGGAACGGGACGAGCAGTAGTACGCCAGCCGCTTCGCAGCCCTGGGACTCGACGAGCATGGCTGCCTCACCACCACCGACCAGACCCTGACAGGAGAGAGGACAAGATACCTGCTGCCTTCGGCCCTCCAGCAGGACGTGTTTTTTCTGGCCCATGGGACCCCCATGGCCGGGCACTTTGGGATGGACGCTACTATTGCCCGCGTCGCCATGCATTTCTGGTGGCCCAACCTGTCCCGTGACGTCCGCCTGATGGTTCAGACTTGCCCTGAGTGTGTACAGAAGGTCACCAAGGAAAGGTTGAAGTTAGGGATACACGTGCCCTCCCGCCAGGGGTATCCACAGCAAGTCCTGTTTATTGACTTGGTGGGGCCCCTGCCAGAGACACCAGCCGGGAACCGCTACATCCTCACCTGTCAGGATGGGTTCAGCCGGTTTGTCAGCCTCTACGCCATCCCCAACAAGCGCACTCTCACGGTGGCTGAAGCCCTACTACACCGCCACCTGGCCACGTTCGGATGTCCCCTGAAGATCCACTCCGACAATGGGATGGAGTTTACTGGCCAGGTATTCAAGGAACTGGCCTCCAAGCTCGAGATTGGCCTGACACATCCACCGCCCTACAACCCGCAGTCCAACCGGGTGGAGAGGTTCCATCGGACGCTCAACACAGGCATGCGGCTGTTCCTGGACAGAGACGACAACAACTGGGAGCCACACTTGCCTGCCATTGCCTTCGCCTACAATACCAAGGCCTGCAGATCCACGGGCGTGACCCCGTTCCTGGCCTACTTTGGGAGAGAGGCCAAGCTTCCGGTGGACATGGTGCTCCGGCTGCCAGACACTGAGTATGCCTCAGTCCCAGCCAACGTCCAAGCTCTCCTGCAACGCTACCATGCCGTGTACGACGCAATCCAGCAGCGAGAGGAGGGAACCATCCGAAGGAGCGCGGCCGCCTACGAAGGCACGGCCAAGTACGAAGTTGGAGACCTGGTCTGGTATCTGGCCCCCCGCCTGGTGCCAGGGAAGTCGGCCAAGATTACCAAGAGATGGACTGGCCCTTGGAAGATAGTGAGACAAGCCACAGACGTCCACTATGTCATCAAACCTGCCTCTCCAACAGCCAAGATCTCGGAAATCACCGCGCATGTAGGCCGACTGCGCAAATACACCGGAGATGTAACTGCCCATCAGGGTGAAGCTGAAGCGATGTGTCCCCTTCTGATGACAGCCGTCCCCATCCGAGTGGGAGCTAAGAGGCCAAGCAACCTGGACCAGGCAGGCGCCCCCATGGAATTTTACGCGCCTTCCTCCATCGTTATTCCCCCCTTGGGAGCCTCCAGAGTGAGCCTAGGCCTCCGTGTCCAGTTACCAGCCGAGACAGAACTAGTCCTGCAAACAAGGCAAAACTTCCAACGACGGGGCCTGGCTGTCGCCAACCCACGGCTGGAAGCCAACTGGGAGTTGACAATGCTGATATCCAACCACAGCCAGACCGAGCAGCGAGTGTCCCGCGGAGCCTGTATAGCCAGAGCTGTCCTCCACCGAGCTGTGCCCCAGGAAGATGTTGTCGTGCGCAGACAGAGGCTGCCGTATCCCCAGGTTCAAGGCCTGGTGGCTCGGGAGCCCCGCAGCCCTTGAAGGGGAGGTTGTGGTAATACGGCAACAGACGGACGGGTAGTTTACAGAATTGCTACGCAGTGGCTTATCATGACAAGCCTTCTGCACTAATCCCATTATATCACCATTTACCTCATGATCGCAGGTGACCCCGTTGCGCAGCGGTCAAACTGGCCTGGCTAAATATGGGGAGGGGCACGGACACGCAGCTATCACGCGCCCCTCACGCAACTATACAACTGGGAGGCGCTGCCTCCCCTTTACCACAGCTACCCCCACAGGCTGTCTACCGCCGTGGGCTACGCCCTTGTGTCCCACACCCCCTTCAAACCTAACCTATTGTTACATTCTATTTGTATATATATAGTAAACATCCATTGTAAATGTATTCAGTTAAATATATAATTTCTGTATGACTAAATCCTGCTAGTTTGTTTTGGTAGAATACTTCAAGGCTAGGGCTCGTTGGATTCGAACTCGCAACCGGTGAGCTGAAACGCTTCGGCTTACCACACTACCGTTGCAGTGCTTCGCTTTTATGGATGTTGTCATCCTTGTTTTATTGTGATGCAACATCATTTTCGCATGAAGTCTGTATTTTTCAGATCAAAAATCCATTAATACCCAGGGAGGGAGAGGATATTGGACTGTAAATTAAAAAAGTACTCAAAGTTTTATAACTGTGTTTTCCTATCAGTTGGCTGAAAAACTTGAGATAATTTTATTGAATTTTGATTGGTTGATTTTTTTGTCTTTCTTATACTTTGGTGGGTATTAGGACACGCCATATTATCAAGGATTCAAAGGGATAAGACAATGACCGACAAATTAATGTACATCCCCAATGATTATACACAAAATTATCCTTTCTGTAGATTACAATTAGTGATTGAAAAACATTTTATCACTCAACTTAATGATCCATCCAATAAAAATTCAATATAGCCAGGGAGTAAGGGAGGGGACAATGGATCAAATATTCAATTTTTAGGAGTCTCAGACTTTGGGGACTGGCTTAAAGGGAATGTGCAAGAATTTAGCAGTTTCTGACTGAGTTTGGGGACTTGCGCATGAAATGCCGCTACTCGTTATGTATGTTTTGAATATTGCAGATGGGGAGAAGGGATAAGGGAAGTGGGGGCAAGGGAAATAAACAATCGTTGTGTTAGTTTGGAATGAAGCAGATGGGGAGAAGGGAGAAGAGAGGTGGGGTAAGGGGCAAGAAAAATAAACAGAATAAAAAGGGGCAGTCATATTCTTGCTAGCAGCTGGTCAGGTCCAATAATCTTTTAATATAAAAATCACACCAAAAAACCTCAATATATTCCATCAAAAACAAGTTGTGATTTCACTTTACATGACGCTATGGAAATCTATTATTTAATTAACAATCCCTTTATAATTTCCTACAAATTTATTGGATTAAACTGGATTTTATGCCCTTTCTTTGATAACTCTTATATTGAATTAATTGCCCATTGTCCCCTCCCTTACTCCCTGCAATATAGCCCACAAGTGGTTAGGCCAACTAATGAGAAATCGTTGTTATAAAACTTTGGGGACTAGTGTAATAAACAGCCTAATAACCCCTCCCCCCCCCCTGCCATATTATGGTAAGTGCCAGGGAGTAAGGGAGGGGACAATGGGCAATTAATTCAATTTAAGAGGGTTCGCTGAAAAGCAATGAAAACCAGATTTATCAAGAAAATTTTACCAAAATTGTAAAGGGATCATGGTAACCTAATTTAGAACAAAATTAGTTCTAAGAAAAAAATCATTTACTTGAAAATTAAATTATCAACACATCACAATGTAGTAAACATTCTGTAATTAATCACTAGAAAAATCTGGTTTAGAACTACCTCAACCCTTCTGATATATTTATAACTTACCCCTAAATTCATGCGGTTCTTAGATTATTTAATACATAAATATCACAGTAGAGTTTCTATACAAGAAAAGACATTTTCTTGGGAAAAAATATTTGTTAAAACCAGCGATAAATAACAAACTTTTCTGTCTGCATATTCAAAACTAGCTCAGCTAGTTAGCGGGGCATTGATGCGCAAGTCCCCAAAATCAGTAAGAATCTGCTGTATTCGTGCACATTCCCTTTAAGCCAGTCCCCAAAGTCTGAGACTCCTTAAAAATTGAATATTCGATCCATTGTCCCCTCCCTTACTCCCTGGGTAAGTGCAACAATTTTGTCCAGCCAAGTGTAAACTAACTTTTATCCTGGTGTTGCGGAAAAATAAATATAAAATTTAAGCAATTAATCAAGGACGTCTAAGCTTTTTTATGAGGGGAGTGGGGGTGGGGGGTAGGTGGTAAAATAGCGTGCCAATTTTTTTTTACATTGTTTTGGATGGGTGAAAAATCGAATATATTTTTTAAAAAGTCCCCAAAGTTGTTAAGCCATAGAATAAGAAAACGTTATTATAAAACTTTGGGGACTAGTGTAATAAACAACCCAAGGTCCCCTTCCTTCCTAACTATGGTTTGTACACACATACACGGTGTTTCAAAATTAACTGCGTTTTCCGGTTTTGAGAAACAACCAGAAGGAATATGAAAAAAAGGATAATAGGTCCATATTCTATGTAAAAATGTACATCAGATTTACTTAAAGTGTTTTTTGATATCTTTAAAAATGCGGCTGTACTGATTGGTACATGTAGGGGAAAAATGCTTGATGTTGAATATGAGATATCAATTAGATTGAAATAACTTGTATATTTTGCAACATATTGTTTTAAAAGTACAATATCAAAGTAGTAAAAGCTTAAATCAATGTCCCCATATGAAATTTTTTACATATTTTCTTTTTTGGCTCCATGCAAAGACCTTTTTAGGTTCTTCAGAATTTAGTTTTTTTCTATTTCTCTATGACAAAGTCATTTTTAGAAAAAAATCTCTATTAATACTGTGTGCATTGACAAATAAAACAAGTCACTTTTTATTTCATTTCAATATCTTTAAAAATAAGCAAGTTATCATGGTTTGAAATTGTTCGTAAAAAGTGCGTTTTCATTAATTACTTATGTTTTATAAGATGATCTCTTATAATCTGTCAATCAAATTAAGATTAAGGGGGGAGGGGCGAGGAACGAATATGAACAATTTTAATACTAAGAATTAAAATCCAAGCAAAAAGAATATTGATTTTTTATTTTAAAAAAGGCATTTTAAATTAAGTTTTAAATGTAATTATTAGATTATTTTGAAGTTTATGTTATAATGTTGTTTTCAAGTAAAAAAAAGGAATAAATTCAACGTTATAGCATAAAATTATTAAGAATACAATAACACACACACATTTCGAATTCTTTGGGCTCTAAAATGCGCTGTTGTTTTAAGAGATATTAAAAAACGCCTGTAACAAATTCGATGCATATTTTTATAGAGAATATGGACATATAATTATTTTTTTTGTACTCCTAATGGTTGTTTCCCAAATCTGGAAAACGCAGTTTTTTTTTAAACTCCCTGTATATATGTAAAATGTATATTTTTAGTTGATTAATAAGTTGTAGTAAGAACTGGACTTAAATGCGGAAGTAAATGTTTTGCTGTAGTATCCATTTGTCTGTCCATTGGACCATTTAGACCCCCCTCCCTCTTATTTTATATATTTATATGTAGGTATGCAATAGTCGACAATAATAATGTGAAATCTATGTCGCTGAAATAATAACATGTCGATTAAATGTCAGAAATGATTACTTTTGTTTAATGACATGACCAATGTAATGCTATATCCTTATACTAAAGTAACAGGATGTCTATGTGTTTGTGTGTTTGTTTGTACCGAAGGATCTCGCTAACCGCTGAACCGATCGGGTTCTCCTTAACAGGGTAGCTTCTCATAGGTCCCGGGAAGGTTTATAACTATTTTGGGGGAGGGTACCACCACCCTCCCAAGAGAAATAATAATAAATCGAAATTTTTATTTTAAGTATAGAGACTCCTACGTAACATTGCGAGGAATCGTATAAAGAGACTCTTACGCAACATATCGTAGAAACTTGAGCGCAACAAAAAAACAAACATTTAAAGTGCCACTAGAGGCTTCTAGGGACGTAGCCGCTAGTTAAGAATATTTTGACAAAGGGGTTTCCTTCAGGGGGGAAGGGAACATTGGGCTATTTATCAAACTAGTCCCCAAAGTCTTTTATAAACGTTTTCTTATTCGTTGGCTTAACAACCTTTGGGAATTTTACTGAATTTTGATTGGTCGGTTCATTTAGTTGAGTTTCCTAACATTTCAACCCCTAATTGTAATCTACAGAAGGAGTAATTTTGGGCCAATCCTAGTTAATTTAACCTCACATAAAAAAAATCATATTTAGAATTAAGATTACGGGAAGGGGGGGGGGTGGTATGTTGCTCTAGTGACTATTATGGGATATTGCCTATAATGCTTAGCGCAAATACGGGGGGTTGGGGGGAGCGTATTTTATGGATATCTTTGGAAATCTTTACAGAAGATACACAATTAAATTAAATGTTTAAATTATTTACATATATGTAAAGGGGATGTAACAATGCAAAAAGCAAAATAATCTTTTAAAAATTCTAAAAAAAAATATAAATGCGATTCTTTTTGAATGATATAATTTCTAATTTTTTAACATTATATGAAATTCAGCCACTTCAGACCATGACAAGGACTTATGGAGAACTCAATTGGTTCTGCAATTCTCAAAATTTTAAGATACAGACCAAAAAACCTCACTAATTTTTAATATAGAACCTAACATTTTAATTTCTATATCAGGCAAATAGTAATGGATATCTATATAAGTTTAACAATACCATATTTTATTAAGGATAAACAAACATTAAAACTTGTACTGTTAAAAATTTAATATATTGAAAATAATTGATTATTAAGCAAATAATTGTAAAATGACCTGAGAAACGCATAAATAATCACTTAATAACAATTTACAGAGTGCCACATCTAAAATTGTCCAATATTTAAAATTATTAAAAATGAAACATTTCATATGTTATTATACGAAAAATGTAAAATTGACAGATTTTTATATCTATCTTAAAATGTATAAAACTTAAACCTTTCATATTCGATTTTGACAATATTGATGTCAACAACAAAAAAATTATTTTATACTCAAAACAACTTAATTTTTTTTTAAATGCAAAGTAATATTTTGACTTCTTTTAGCCATATTAAGAATTTTAGGGTCGAAAAAAATATGATATATTTCTTTTTTACGAAGTTAAAATTGACAATCTAGCTTGAGCACCCTGTAAGTATGAATCACCGAGATATTAATTTCCTTGTGTTGTATAGTTGTATGTTGTATAAGTATATTCCGCGCGTGGGCTCTGCACCGTGTAAGCGCCAACCAACGACTGGCTACTTTTACGCTCACTTACTTACACTGTGATGCGCTTCACGTCTTTAACCATTTCAAAGGGCAGTCTTCGAGATACATTTTTCAGAGAGGGAGGGGACTGTTTATTACACAAGTCCCCAAAGTTTTATAACAATGTTTTCTTACACATTGGCTAAATAACTTTGGGGACTTTTAATAAATTTTGATTGGTTGGCACATTAAGTTAAGTCCCTAAAGTTTTATAACAATAATTTCTTATTCGTTGGCTAAATAACTTTGGGGACTTATATAAAAATGTTGTAATTTGTGTATCATCATTGGGGATGTACAATGTACATCAGTTTATTGCTCATTGTCTTATCCCTTTAGATCCCTGAAATTTTTAGGTGTATCACACCGTAAATTGAACTACAAAGCTTCCACTAGCTGCTACTTTGTCTACTCTTATAGTCTTTAAACTAGGGTTGGGCCGGATATATGGCCAACGTTCGCTATCCGGCAAAAAAAAATCAGCCGGATATCATATAACTGAATAGTTTTAATATCCGGTATCCGGCCGGATAACCGGCCAGACCGGATATCCGGCCCAACCCTACTTTAAAGGGCGAATATAGGTTGAATATAATATGGGCTCAAAAAAACTGTGCAATTCCATAGATTATAAGTAACTTTAAGATATTGACATATCCAAATGTATAAGTCTGTTATAGCTTAAAACCTGAACATTCTCAGGATAAATTTATGTAATAAGTGTGGTTCCCTAAGAACTCCAAACACCCTAGCATCACACAAGGCTTCGGTTTAAGGTTGAATTAAAAAGCTTTCGTTAAATGATAGTCGTAATAAAAGTGGAAACCAGTTATCAATCTATTTTTTTGTATTGTGGATTGTTTCTTCCTTGACAATATTCCCCAACAAAGTGTAAAGTATATGAATTTTATTTTTTAAAAAAAACCTTTACAGGAGAAATTTTATTTCATGTAAGTATAAAAATTATATGGTAATTGTTATAATTAATTTAAAGAGGACAAAAATAATAGGTGAATAGTGTTTTTTTTCTTATATTTTTTTCTGGAGAAAATCTGGCGATCGGTGCGTTTGTGTGGTGAACTGAAATTAGTTTCCGAATGTGAACACATTTTCCTAGGTGTTTCCCAATCCTATCTCAATAATTGCTACTAGCTAAAAAACCTTCAAAATTCCAAAAAAAAAATCTAAATTTGAAAAATTAAAACTTTGAATGTATAATGTATAAATCGTTAATACATTCAAATTTAGATTTTTTTTTTGAAGTTTGAAGGTTTTTTAGCTAGTAGCAAATATTGAGATAGGATTGGGAAACACCTAGGAAAATGTGTTCACATTCGGAAACTAATTTCAGTTCATCGTTTGTGTGTGTGTGTTGAAAAATGCGTACTAGGGTAATTATATCATCAAGAATTAATCATTGATCTTTATACAGAAAAAAAAACTTTAAAACGTATTATTTACCCTAGTAATTACTCCGGAAGCAAATTGACGCAAATTATTTTATGCTTTTTAAAAAATCAATAAAATAGTATATAATATAAAAAAAATAAACACTTTAATTATCAATTAAGATGCATGCCAATGTAATAATCAATTAAACTTAAGAAAACTAGTCAAAAAAAGTCTTGTAAAGGGGTAAAATAAACGATTTTGTTGACTTTCTCATTTATCATATGTTGAAGTAAAAGCAAAAATTGCAAAATCTACTTAAGGATTTTTTTGATTTTTTAAATTTAACATAGATATTTTAAAAGTATGTAATGGCACCTTTCATATAAGCTCATATCATATTGAAACTATATTCGCCCTTTAAACCCTGTGTGATTCTCCATACCGTACCAAAAACCGCAACAAAAAATGTTTCTATTCTTAAAAATTAGCAAATTTTATCAATTTATTTTTAAGCAAAATGTAGAAGCAAAGCTACTCTATAATTCACTTTGTCCGTCAGTCAGTCAGTCCATAACGCTATGGGGGAAATGGTCAGCTCCTAGTCAGCTCCTATAAAAGATAGAATGCTGAAATTTTTTGACAATATTCCTATTATTAAGGAGCACAATTAACTATAAAACATCAATGGCGGTCGGACCGCTTTTTAGCAGATTTAGGCTATTTTTGTATTTTTCTCCATATCTATGGTGTTTATGGTCTGATTTCCAATTTTTTTTCAGTTATAAATATCAAAATTAATTTTCATGTGGTTTAAAGAAAGCAAATATGACGGTCAAACTGCCTTTAAGCAGACTTTAGGCTATTTTTGTATTTTATACATTTTTCTCCATACCTTTGGTGTTTATGGTCCGATTTCCAAAAATTTTTCAGTTATAGATATCAAAATTAAATTTCCTGTCGTTTAAAGAAAACAACCATGACAGTCAGACTTTTTGCAGGTTTTTGGCTATTACTAAATTTTTCCCTTATTTTTCCATTTCTCTTATGTATATAGTCTGATTCTCCAAATTAAGGATATAAAAATTCAATTTCCTGTTGTTATAAGAAAACAACCATGGCGGTCAGACTGCCTTCTAGTAGGTATTTGGCTATTTTTATATGTTTACATATTTCTCCACATCTTTGCTGTTTTTGGTCCAATTTTAAAACTGTTTTGGGATATCAGTATCAAATAATTTTTCCCATTGCATTTTTATAAGCATCTTTAATGTAATTTACTTTGACCGTCATCATTATACAAAATAAAACAAGGTTTCATGTTTTTTTTCTCCAATAAATATATTCTTGATTTTAACAAATCCACTTTAAATTTACTTGTACGTATTCCCATTTATGATTTTTTGTGCTTCGCTACTTATGGATGTTGTCATCCTTGTTTAAAGTGTAGATTAGAGAGTATCCTTTCAAGCTCTAAATCGTACACTATACTACAAACCCCTACTTCATTTCAGACTTTTTTCATGGATTAAGGGAGCGAGGAGGTTGGATTATTAATTATTCACCTATTTTCCGCTATTAATTTAAAGCAACTATTGGTAAGTAATCATTTAAGAATTTGGAGTATTATTTTGTATCCTATGTCCTATACCTATAACCCTGATTTTTCAACATTCTTCCCTAAGTTTATGTAGTAGTTGGTTTGTGTTTTTGACCATTATGGAGTGTCCCCTCCCCCTGTTTTTAAAAGCGAAGCTTTTTTATAATTAGGGTCGGCCCGTCCGTACGTCCGAACGTCCGAACGTCCGTCCGTAACGGATAGCTTTTTTCGTTAATTTAGGCATGTTAGAATTGTACTATCGTCCTAAAAATGTAAGTATGTTAATAAAAATTATCCTGAATCAAGCAGTTTTTCAACAAATTTACTTACAATTTTGCTTTGACTCTTATACATTTAAATTATGATTATTCAGTTCTGACACTATACAAGTGTTAATGTCCGCTTGTCCTACCGTTTCAGTGCTTCGCTTTTATGGATGTTGTCATCCTTGTCATAAGCTATCTTTTCATCCTTATACATACAATAATAACAGGATCTGTGTCTGTCTGTGTTTGTGTGTACCGAAGGATCTCACTCACCACTGAAACGTTTCATTTTATGCTTTCCCATGTATTGTACTTTGTTGTCCTATGAATCATTATTCTAAAAATCTGATTATTCGGATAATTTCATCACATAATTATTTGTTGTTAAAAAGTTAAAAATCAACATGTTTAAAATGGACGTACGGACATTCTGGTTACGGTTATAGAGTTGCTATGCTTTCTAAATCATACATAAATACTACAGGAATCACAATGCACAGTTTGGAATCGATAGGACAATTCTAACCTATTTAAATTAACGAAAAGAGCGATCTGTCTGTGACGTACGGACGGACGGATCAACCCTAATTATAGAAAAGTTTCGCTTTAAAAAATTAAGAATATGCTTTAAAGGTGCGTTTAGAGATTATGGCTCAAAAAATAGAACCCCCTCCTCCTCGACGAGTTATTTATGCATTATTGATTTATGGCTATTCCAGATTATTTGTAGGCCTTCTTATGCCGCTTTAAACAGTATGCGGGCATGATCTGTACAATCAGCCGTTTTGCAGCTAGCCGCCTTTATAATTAATAGATTTTTGGAAAATTGCGTTACCAGCAATATTTTACCGTGAACTGCAGTAGATCCAAAAGGGTTGTTAACCCCTAACGAACATAGCCGTATGAACATAATTAGCTAAGAATAAACAAGGATGACAACATCCATAAGTAGCGAAGCTTAAAATTATTAAACGACATCTAAAAAAATAATCTTTAGAGTATGTCATATATGTAAAATATTGACTTAATTAATCCCTAAAAATTTCAGCCGTTTATCTTAAACAGGAGTCAAGAAAATCTCAAAAACTTGAAAAACTAGGAATAGATGTAGCACCCCCCCTCCCCCCCCCACCTATAGGAATATCTTAATTGAACTTGATGGAAATATGAAGACTATAAACTTATTCAATCCCTGAAAATTTCAGCCGTCTATCTTGTATAAGATTCGTAAAAAATCAAAATTGGACAAAACAATGTATAGATTAGATGAGTATATGTCATAGGAATCTGCACTAAAAATTAGGGTTGGGCCGGATACATTTTTGGCCGGATACCAAATATCAAGCAGATTTCTAATGCCGGATATCCGGTTCCGGCTGAATATCTGGCCAACGTTTGATATTCGGCAATTTACCGGATAACCGGATATCCGGCGTAGAAAATCAGCCGGATATCATGTAACTGGATAGTTTTGATATCTGGTATCCGGCCGGATATTGAAAATAACCGGATATCCGGCCAAACCCTACTGAAAATTTCAGCTGTCTATCTTGTATAGTAGCTGAGAAAATAACGTTTTCCAAAATTCATTAATTACGGACAGTCGGACGGACGGACATTTGGAATTAAAGTAGCTTCGCTACTAAAAAGGGCAATTTGGCTTCGTCCCAAAATAAATTGTATTTTACAAAAAATAAAATTAATGTTGCAATCAATGAATTATGTTTAAAACGTTTACATGCAAAAGGTTATTCAACTTAAAAAGTTTTTTTTTGTAAAACACAAAATACAAATAGACAGATTTCTAAAATAGATTGTATTTTTATGATAAATTATCTATTTTTAGTAGCGAAGCTACTCTATAATTTGAAATGTCCGTCTGTCCGTATGTCTTAGTTTGGGGGAAACGTGATTTTCTCGGCTCCTATAAAAGATAAAAGGCTGAAATTTTTTGACAACATTCCCATTATTAAGGAGCACAAACAGGTTTTAGGCTATTTTTGTATTTTTCACATTTTTCTCCGTATCTTTGGTGTTTATTGTCCAATTTCCAAAATTTTTCAGTTTTAGATATCAAAATAAAATCTCCTATCATTTCAAGAAAACAACTATGACGGTCAGACTGCCCTTAACCAGGTTTTAGGCTATTTTTTGTATTTTTCACATTTTTATCCATACCTTTGGTGTTTATGGTCCGATTTCCAAAATTATTTCAGTTATAGAAATTAAAATTAAATTTCCTGTCTTTTCAAGAAAACATCAATGGGGTCAGACTGCCTTTTTGCAGGTTTTTGGCTAGTTTTAATTTTTTAAATTTTTCCTCATCTTTTTGGTGTTTGTGGTCCTATTTCAAATTTTTTTTGTTAAAAATATCAAAATTAAATTTCCCGTTGTTTTGAGCATCCAGTATGTAATTTACTTTGACCGTCAGTTTGTTAGTCATAGTACTGATATACATATAATTATTAAAAAATCAAAAACAAATGTTGAAAAGGTTTCGTGATTTTTCCCCAATATACATGTTTTTGACAACTAATCTATAAATTCTTATACATAATTTTCGTGCTTCGCTACTTATGGATGTTGTCATCCTTGTTTGAATCTAAGCTTCTCTGTAATTCCAAATATTCCTGTACACAGTGTACATATATCGTATTGAGGGGATTGTGAATTTCTCCGCTGCTATTTAAGATAACGGTTGAATTTTTAAAACAGATTTCTTTCAATTTTTGTAAAGTTCTTCCACAGTTTTCTCGCTGTGGCGGCTACAGCCAGCGACTGCCTCAGAACGCTGCCGCCAAGGGCGTTAAAGGTTTTTTTATTTGGGGGATAGTAAAAATTTTGAAGGGGGGAGGTCATTTCCTACGGAACCCCCAAAGTAGGGGTAAATTTTATATATAAGGGGGGGGAGGAGATGAAAATTGTCTAAAACCTTTTTTTGACGTCTCTGGCTGCCGCTGCTGATTATTTTTGATTTTTTTTTTGTAAAATTTACCTGAAAAATTGTCTTTCTGGTAAAAAAAAACGCAATTTTGAATGTATAGTAAAACAAGAATGACAACATCCATAAGTAGCGAAGCTCAAAAATTATGATTGTTTAACAGGAAAAAAAATACTGTAAAGCAGTGTCCTATAATAAATATTAATATTGGTAAAATAGGGAAATCACCACACCTTTAAAATCACACAACCTTATAATCATGAAAACTTAAAAATCTAGGAATCGATCTAGCACCGCAATTAATAGACAAATCTTAATGAAACTTGATGTATACATGTAGAGCGTGAGCATACTCAATCCCTGATAGTTTCAACCGTCAATCCTGAATAGGAATTGAGAAAACCATGAAAACCTAAAAAATCTAGGAATCGATCTAGCACCCCAATTATTAATAAAAAAATATTAATAAAACTTGGTGAAAATATGTAGAATATAAAATTAATTAATCCCTGAAAATTTCAGCCCTTTATCTTGAAAAGGAGTTGAGAAAATCACAAAAACGTAAAAATCTAGGAATCGATCTAGCACCCCAAATAACAAACAGACGGACAAAACAATGTAAATATTAGATGGGCATATATATTGGGAATCTTCAATAAAAATTTCAGCTGTCTATCTTGAATAGGAGCCGAGAAAATCAAGTTTCCCCCAATTCATTAATTACGGACAGACGGACGGACGGACATTGTGAATTATAGAGTAGCTTCGCTACTAATAAGGACCTTAAAACAAAGGGGTTAGGGGAGCACAAGATATCTTTGAAAAGGGGAAACGGCACAGCAATTCTTGTTAGAGGATATTAGGGGTGGGCGTCCCATTTGATCTACCCTTTGATCTATCAAGGTCCTACTGGATCCCGATCTTTTTTAGTAGCGAAGCTACTCTATAATTCACATTGTCCGTCCGTCTGTCTGTCTGTCCGTCTGTCCGTAATTAATGAATTGGGGGAAACGTGATCTTCTCTGCTCCTATAAAAGGTAGAAGCCTGAAACTTTTTGACAACATTCCCATCATTAAGCAGCACAATTAACTATAAAACATCAATGGCGGTTAGGCCGCGCTGTAGCAGGTTTTAGGCCATTTTTATATTTTTCACATTTTTCTCCATATCTTTGGTGTTTATGGTCCGATTTTCAAATTTTTTTCAGTTAGAGATATCTAAATAAAATTTCCTGTCGATTAAAGAAAACAACAATGACGGTCCGACTGCCTTTTTGCAGGTTTTAGGCTATTTTTATATTTTTACATTTTTCTCCATATCTTTGGTGTTTATGGTCTGATTTTCAAAATTTTTTTCAGTTAGAGATATCTAAATAAAAATTCCTGTCGATTAAAGAAAACAACAATGACGGTCCGACTGCCTCTTTGCAGGTTTTAGGCTATTTTTATATTTTTACATTTTTCTCCATATCTTTGGCGTTTATGGTCCGATTTTCAAATTTTTTTCAGTTCTAGATATCTAAATTAAAAATTCTCGTCGATTAAAGAAAACAAAAATTACAGTCTGACTGCTTTTTTTGCAGGTTTTAGGCTATTTTTATATTCTCACATTTTTCTCAATCTCTTTGGTGTTTATGATCCGATTTTAAAATTTTTTTCAGTTATAGAATATAGATATCAAAATCAAATTTCCTGTCTTTAAAAAAAAAAACATGGCGGTCAGACTGCCTTTTAGCAGGTTTTTGGCTATTTTACACATTTCCCCATATCTTTGGTGTTTTTGGTCCGATTTTCAAACTTTTTTGGGATATCAGTATAAAAATATTTTTCCCATTGTTATGAGCATCTTTTATGTAATTTACTTTAACTGTCGTCAAAATAAAACAAGGTTTCGTGTTTATTATCTTTGATAAATCTATTTTTGATTTTAAACAATACACTTTAAATCTACTTGTACACTGTGGGGGTCTAAAAAAGTTTCAAACTCATATACACTTAGATTTTTTTCTTTGTTCAATTTTTAGGGGGTAGGATCTACCTCATTCTATAAAATAATATGCTTTTCTTTTCCTATATTTACTTACACATGTATGAAAGTAAACTGTTCCCTCCGCCTAAAAAAACAAATGATTTTTTGTGCTTCGCTACTTATGGATGTTGTCATCCTTGTTTTCTGTATAAAGCATTTATAGGATATTCTTGTTAGTTTTTGTTCTATTTGTACCTGCTACGCCCCTAAAGGTCTTTAAGGAGACTATAAAATGGATGTGGGCGGGGAGAGTTTGAATCCCAATTTTGAGTCTTAGTTTTTAAAGGTAAAAATAAATAAATAAGTGAATTTTTGTCAAGAGTGCTTTCTCTTGGGGGGGAAGAACGTACCAGCGGTCCCTATATAAAGATATAAAATCTCCCCAAAACCTAATTAAAGGAGAACCATGTCAGTTAACGAGATCTTTCGGTACACAGACGAAAAACGGATTTCCAATAAATTTTATATTAAAAAAAAACATTTTCCTTACATCAATACTAAGACGACATTTAGAAATAAAATTAGGACGCGGCATTATGTAATCAAAACAAAAATCATAAACAAACAAAAATTATTTGAAATATATTATGAAAATGAGCTTATTTTGATGTAATTGTAAGTAAATTTATAAATATTAAATAATTTAAAAAGTTTGAACTGTACATTATTTCAGGGAGGGTGTGGAAATTGTAATAAATTGTTTTGAAATAGATAGTCGACTCTTAATCGTTGGCTGCAAAATTTGGGTACTTTTTACTGAACCTTCGAATCCGGAATCCGTTTTTAATAGCGGATTTGGATTCTTAATTGTTAGGCTAAAATTAGCGTCTTGAGTTTTTTCGTTCAACTCCACCTTTCTGAAGATTATCATCATTATATAATATCTTTTAAAATCTGGTTTGATTTAATTCTCGGATATGAATTGTAGAGAACACCAAGAACATTAATTTTTAGGACATATGTAGCACTTAAATTTTTTAATTAAAAAAAAGCCTTTTAAAATATTGCTAGAATCCGGAATCCGCGGGAATCCGCCTTTTTAGGACGGATTCTTGTAAGAATCCGAATCCGGTCCAAAAACTTGAAGGATTTCCATCCCTAAAAATTTCAGACATGAAAAATGGACCAGCTAAGCCTAGGAGCAGACCCTAGGCCGCGTATCTCTATAACAACTAAGAGCACGGGTCGCATCACCCATCAGATTTATGTCGGCGACTTCAGCTTTGATCGGCGCAGTGTGAAACCGGACGGCAGCGCGTTTTTCATCTGCAAAGAGAAGTGAGTATTTTTTATCATAAGAATACTAGTGAATACGCCCCTGGAGGTCATTAGGGGCACTTTTGAAGAGGGAGGCAAGTCGACCCCCTCCCATTTTCAATTTTTTTTAGGTTAAGAAATTTTTTTTTTGTGGGTTCGGGGCGATTTCTTTTGGTAGGGTGGTGGAACTCTCCTCAAAATAAACCTTTCCTATGAGAGGTTACATTCTAAGAAGAACCATATCGGTTCAGCGGTTAGCAAGATCCTTTGTGGTATGGGACAGATAAACAAACGCATAGACATCCTGATACTCTTCTTTAAGATTATAGTGAAATATACAACATTTAAATAAAGAAGATATAATTAGTCACCAATAAATGCCTGCCCCTTTTTTCCGTGTTCACATCACTTGCCCCCAAACCCCTTTTTCTTTCCCTGTCATCTGAAGAGATCCAGGGAGATATTTCTAGTAATTAATTACAGAATGGTTATGTCAGTCTGTAATACTGGTAATCTTATTTTCAAATGATTGCTTTTTTTCTTGGAACTTTTTTCTTAGTTTATGGTTTTCTAGATTTAATCAACAATCACTTTACAATTTCCATCATATTTTCGGGATTATTCTGGTTTTCATGGCCTTTCTTCAAAAATTGAATTAATTGCCCATTGTCCCCTCCCTTACTCCCTGAATAAATGGCCTTCATGCTGATTTTTTGAAGTAAAACATACGCTCGTTTTATGTTGCACAAAAGTATGTTTTTTAAGCCTTGATACATTTAAAGCTACGTGTTAGAAAATTGAAATTATTTTGAATATACATATGTCTTAGTAATGTAGTAAAAATATGTGGATCACTAAATTTAGGTTCAAATATCTTTGATGTTACCACCCTTCCAACAATGATAACGATGATTTGATTTTATAATTTAATTTTAGAGCATGCGGTGCTATGCTGAAAGCGAAGTACAAATCCAAATCTGCATCAAATGGATTCGAAAAACCTTTGATTTTAAAGTAAGTGTAATAGTATCATTTTTGTACATAACGAAACGATTTAGGTATTGTCTTAACGACGAATTCCTATAGCTATATTTACATCTCTTTATTTTATGAGCATTATTTTTATTATTTTCTTAATTTAACATGTTTTTTTTAGAGTTCCAACAAATTCTGACCACAGGCTTTCAAACGGAGAACCTCACATACCAAATCCAGCCGTCAGGCTTGTTAGAGAGACAAGACAAGCCATTCAGGTGATGCTTATTTTACTAGCAGCACAGATATTCGATAAAGAAGACGTTCCTGTACAACTCTACATATTTGTACAGTGTACAGCACGCTCATATATCCATACACTAACTTTAGTTGTGCTACCAAAAAAAATGATTTTTTGATATCAAAGCTTTTAGGTAGTTACTTTACTGTCATAAGATGATCCATCTTTTTTTTTGTTAATTAGAATTCACTTTTTTGTTAAAACAAAAGTTTGTCAGCTTATTGATAAATTTGTCATCTATAATACAAAGTAGAACGATGTCTGTCTGTCTGTCTGTCCGTCTGTCCGTCTGTCTGTCCGTCTGAAGCTTAAGATATCAGTAATCACTGAACCGATTGGGCTCTACTCTTCAGGGAATATACCTACAGGTCCTGTGATGGTTTTAAGCTATTTTCCTTGGGGGTGGGACACCCGCAACCCCCCCCCAAAATGAAAAATACCCCCCCCCCCCCAAAAAAAAATAATTTTTTTTACTTTTTCTTTTTAAATCTAAAATACGAACAATTAAGTTGATCAAACCTCTTGGGGCTAAGCCCCTAGAGGCTAGGGGCGAAGCCGCTAGTCCTTATAATAAAGTAACAGGATGTTTGTCTGTTTGTACCGAAGGATCTCGCTAACCGCTGAATCGATCAGGTTCTCCTTAACAGGGTAGCTTCTCATAGGTCCCTGGAAGGTTTATAACTATTTAGGGGAGGGTACCACCACCCTCCCCAGGAAAATCGACAAAAATAAAAAACGTCGCCCTGCGGACATTTTTCTTATTAGCTAAAAACATAATTAACACCATCTAGCGGCAAAAAAATATTTTTGGTACATAGTTGATTTTAAAATATATTACAAAGAAACAATTTTAAGTGTCCCTAGAGGCCTCTAGGGGCGTAGCCGCTAGTTTCTAAATATAGAACAACTATAATATTTGATTTTAGGCGGCTGTCCAAAAAGATTCCAGTAAAACAGTGCGACAGGTGTTTGAAGAATGCTTTCAGAGTGCCATGGCGGCCATAGCACAAAAGGGTAATCTAATCCTATTTGTAATTAAATGTTACTAATCTCTGATACAAAGTAGAATGATGTCTGTCCGTTTGTCTGAAAATTAAGATCTAGCTAACCTCTGAATCGAATACGTTTAAGTTAATTTTTCCCATCCAAAAAATTATTTTCTTTTATTTGTTAGGTAAGTATTAGGTACTTCAATCTATTATTAATTATTATAAATTAAACTTATCTACCTTTATTTCACTTTATGAGAAAATTAAATAGAAATATAAGGCTAGGTAGTTATTTAAAACAAGATATAAAGAAAGGAAAGTCCATAAAAGATTGTAAAAATGTTGAAAGAACAATTACTGCGCTACTAAGGTCAAAGCCACTAGTATATTACAATTGTCCAAAGAATATGAGAAAAGCTTATCTATTAATTATCACAAAGATAGTACCTTTATCACTGACATTTTTTTTGCTTTGTGTTCTTTTCATTCTTGTTGACCATTAAATTCACATATGAAATGTTCTGCTATTTTACATTTTAAAAATATTTAGAGGATGAAAAATTGCTGTCAGATTTTAAGAGGCTGATGCCCACCAAACTTCAAATGGAAAGATCTATGTACAGATGGAAGAAAGGGCCAGGGTAAGTAATTACTTTTCCGCCACTCAAATACATGTAAGAATTCGTTTATTTTTATTTTATAAAAAAAAGCTAGGTACTTTTTCTTTCTAATAACATCAAAGTGTAGTTATACAAAATATAGTTATGATGCATTTACTGAAATATAAATCTTACACCTAAGAATTTCCTTTTGTTTAAAAGTAATTTGGTGGCAGACAAAAAAATGCATACCTATCTTATTTGGTTTAGCCCACTTTATCAGAAAATTTTTATTTTGTCCCTCCCTGCTTTTGAACTCTAGCTACCAAATGCAGAATTATAATTTCATATATAAAGAATTGGGGGAGGAGATATTATTGGGCTGTTTATTACACTAGTCCCCAAAATAATTATAATAACGTTTTCTCTTGTTTTGCTTAACAACGTTGGGGACTTTTATTGAATTTTGATTGGTTTCTTTATTAAGTTAGTTTAGTGTCCAAACCATTCAAACACTAATTGTAATCTACAGAAGGGATAATTTTGTGTATCATATTTGGTGTTATTTTTTAATACTTCGGCCATTGTCTTCTCCCTCTAGATCACTGCTTTACTAAAAATATTATTTAGTGTGCCCTACACAACTACCAAGAAAGAATCAAGAAAAAGAGCCGCAGCAAAGAATATGAAATACGAAGAAGAAGAGGACATGGGTTGGTGTCAATACAAATACGCAAAATATATTTTTTCACTCGTTTCATAGTAAATTGACTGCTAAAGGTCTAAATAGAATAATAGCTTCTCATGTCTTCTAAATTGTAAAAATATAATCTTATACCACTATTATACAGTGTGTTTTTTTTTATGAGAACTTTTTTGAAAGCAATTTTACCCCACTTATAGTTATCAGAATTTAATGATTAATGGCTTATTTTCTTCGTTTTTTAAGGGAAATTTTTAGGGATAAGGGATGGGAAACGTAAGAAAATATTATTCCAGGCCTATTTTCCAACTAGGCCTAAAAAACTAGTTTCGGGATGACGCAGTAGTTAGATTTGAAAACTATGAACAATGATGAAATAGCTATTAAATGAATGCAAAGAAAAAAAGTATAGAATAGAATTCAGGTAGTTGATTTCACCTATCATAAAATATAATAAAAACTTTTCAAAGAACCAATATGTTAGTGGCTTTAAGTAGAATTCCGTTATTACTTCGCCACCCCCCCCCCCCCATTTAAAAAAAAGTTTTTTTTGAGATGGTTAAATCTGATTTATTTTCAAACATTTTAAGGGGGGATCTACTTCACCCCAAAATTTGTATATAGAAATAAACACCGCTTTAGCTCCCCAGCTTTAATAAATAAATTAAGTAGAATTGAATAAGTACATGGGTAACATTCTATCAACTAATTGTTCCATAGCAAACATATAAATTAAGAATTTAAAAAAAAAATTTATTTTACGTTAAATATTAACAGAAAAGTTCAATTAAGTGTGCAAAAATTTTTACCAAAATTAATGAAATTTTTTTTTTAACAAAACACAGTACACTTTTATTTACATATTGAACTAGTTTTGTATTTGTGATCATTTAGATGGTTTATCAATTCCACATGAAATGTAACTTTTAAATTGTCTAAAGACATGAGTTTTTCACATTGTTCTAAAGTATAAAATGTTGAATCCTACTCAGTCTTCAAAAAACGATCTCTCAATTTATGTTTTGCTATATGGACATTTATTAATGTGTAAATTTAATAATAAGTTGATGTGATTGAACGTCATATATATTGTTGTCATTCTAATAGCAGAAAGTTTCCATTGTTGTCTTTCTAATAGCAGAAATTTATGTTTGGTTGAATTAATTTAGCCAATAATGAACTGGGGGACGCGTTTGTTATTAATTAATTGGTTAATGCTAAAAGCAAGTTTCAGGCTATTGGATATTGGCCTACAGCCAATGAGGAACTGGGGGAAATGAGTTGATTTTATAGGCAAAAAAGAAAAGTTGCCCCATCACTTTTAAAAGGAGGCTGAGACCTAATTTTCGGTCAGGTTTCCCATCCCTTATCCCTGGAAATTATGAAACAACCAAAAAAAATTACAGTTTTTGTTGAAAAAGTACAGTAAAGTTGAAAATTAAAAACTTAGGTGACAACATCTAAAAATGGTTTTAGCGCATTATTCTTATGCTCAAAATTGGATTTTCAGTAGTCGACTTTGGGGGGCCAGTACTTTCTCCCTGATTGAGATATGGCCTTCAACCTTTGACCCATTCTAGTACATGTCCCCAATAGTATCTGTATAAATTTATAGCTCTATATCTCAACTTTGAAGCGTTTTGCAGCCATTCTTGCAAAAGGTAGAATATTTGAACATAAGAAAAATGCGCCAAAACCATTTTTAGATGTTGACACCTAAGTTTTTAATTTTCAACTTTACTGTACTTTTTCAACAAAAACTGAAATTTTTTTTGGCTGTTTCATAATTTCCCTTAAAAAACGAAGAAAATAAGCCATTAATCATTAAATTTTGATAACTATAAGTGGGGTAAAATTGCTTTCAAAAAAGTTCTCATAAAAAAAAAACACTGTAATTCTAATAATCTTGTAATGAAGGTTTAGCTTTTACCACTTTTTTTAACATGTCTTTTTAATACTAGCGGCTACGCCCTATGGGATATGGGGGAAGTCGACCCCCCCACCCCATTTTCAAAAATAAATATTAAGAAAAAGTTTGAATGGTGTCACTGTAAAAGAGAATCAGCAGTTGCTAAGATCCTTCGCCACAGTTAAAAATGATTACTACTTGATATAATGTTTAATCTTATACACCAATTTTTTCTCATAAACGAGTTAAACACCCCATTATATTTTTAACGTTTAAGATAACTTATTTAATGTTCTGATTTATTAGCTCCGTGTTAACACCTATGTGAATGTCAGGTTATGATGATTATAGTTCCGACTATACTCCTGGCTATATTGTCAAGTCAGAAGCTAAACATGATGCAGATAACTTTGAAATTAAACAAGAAATTGATGATGGAGGTAATATTCATGGTTTGTTTGTTTGTTTAGCCCTCACATCTCATCCTTTGTCATCGATGGGCAGGCCAAGGAAGCTGGCTGCCTGTTTGGGGTTTTTCCATCTCCCAACCATCCATCCAATGTAATATTCATGGTTGTATCATTCTACGAATTAAAAAATCCGTATAAAAGAAGTAAAACAAAAATCTTTTAGTTGTTAGTTGTATATCGCATTGTATTATCCACAGATTTTCGCGGACATAAAAAAAATTAAACCAGTTTTGCTAAATTAATTAAGATTCTTAATACGATGCTATACATGATTTTTCGAATAGCAGGGAACCGGTTCTAACCTAGCGGATATAAATCGGTTTCAAAGCCATGCTGAAAAATATATTTCAATGTACTCAAAGAAAAAGAACTGCCAAACGTACAGACTGATAAAAAGAGTGTTATAGATAAGATGCTCATTTCATATGGGAATCTTCATAAAACACTTTATTTTATTATCTTAAATAGCAGCAAAGAAAACTACATTTCTTCTATGAAGACGTATTCTGTTAGTTACAGGGAATCTTCAAATAAAATTTCAGACACGTATCTTTTGAAGTCGTTAGGTATGTAATACTTTGAATTCAAAACATTTTTTTTGTTGTCACATGTTGTTTTAAAACTATTTTTTCTTCTATAGTTGACAATGACTGGGACAGGCTACTAGATCCTGAGAATCCTTTTGATGTTCCTCAATCTTCAGGACCCCAGTGTTATCAACTTATCTTACAAAATCAATCCTTAGTCATTTGGGACAGTGGTAAGTGATTTCCTCTTTTTAAGGGAACTCAGTAACATGGGTTTAGGTACTTTTATTGAAAGAGGACTATCCACGAACAAGAGCAAGTGATTCTATGCATCTTCCAGCATTGACCCATAGTATTTTTTTAGTAAATATACTAGGTTTTGTTTAATATATGCTTTATCGACTAAAAAGTTAGGTTTCACCATGGTTTTATATGAAAAAAACTTTGAAATGTTAAACATTGTTTGGTGCAATATCATCGAATGTTTTGATGAGTTCAAACTGTTGTTTAAAAGCTTTGACACAAAATAAATTATTGTGATTAAAAATGTATATTTAGAAAAAGGGTTGGTAACTTGTAAACAGTTTAATTAATGTACTTTTGCAATTTACAACATTTGATGCTTTTCTGCAGTGATATTTTATTTTGTCCTTTGAACTCAACAAAGCATTTGATGATATTGCTTTAAAAATTGCTTTACATTTCAAAGTTTTTTTTATATAAAACCATGGTGAAACCTTACTTTTTAGTCGATATAGCAAATATTATACATAAACCTAGTATATTCACTAAAAAAATACTATGTGTCAATGCTGGAAGATGCTTAGAATCACTTGCTTTGATTCGTGGATAGTCCTCTTTTATTGGATTGTTCCAAACTTTTCAACGAACAACTTTATAATACATAAGGGGTATTTTTGATAATAACCATTGTGGATGTATGTAATGGGGGATGTGGAAAATAACCATTTGGGCAGGGGGAGGGGGTTTACTCGAGAACCCTTAGAGCTAGAGGGAGCTAATTTTGGATATAAGCTTCTATGGGGCCAAAGTTACTTTTAAAATTATCGTCGACCCCCCCCCCCCCAAATTTTTTTTTTGTTGGGGTGGGGGCGGGTGGATTATACTATAGGGTTTTTCTCATAAACGACTTGAGATAAATGGAGCAAACCTTAGGATACAAGTTTTGTAGGCCTATATTTGATTTTAGAATTATCGTTGACCACCCACCCACCCCCAAACCTCTAATTTGGGGGGGGGGGGGGGCGGGTGGATTATACTATAGGGTGTTTCTCATAAACGACTTGAGATAAATGGAGCAAACCTTAGGATACAAGTTTTGTAGGCCTATATTTGATTTTAGAATTATCGGTGACCACCCACCCACCCCCAAACCCCTAATTTTTTTTTTTGGGGGGGGGCGGGTGGATTATACTATAGGGTGTTTCTCATAAACGACTTGAGATAAATGGAGCAAACCTTAGGATACAAGTTTTGTAGGCCTATATTTGATTTTAGAATTATCGGTGACCACACACCTTATACTATAGGGTGAAAAATATAACATGGTCTCAAATGATTCCAAATTGCCTAATTCGGCGAGAAATGCAATAAAAAAAAATTTTTGGTGGAGGCGGAAAACGGCGGCGGACGGCGGGAGCGGCGGTCCCGCCGCCTTTTTTTTAAAGATACCAATAGTTGGGGTAATTAGTGACCCATCCAAAAAAGTTTCATCCAATTATCTCTAAAACTAAGGGAGTAGCACCCAAAATAAAATTGCTGGTATGTCGAGTGACGAGTCACCACATTACCCCCCCCCCCCTTATCTAATACCTAATATTCTAAGTGTTTTATTTTGGGTGCTACTCCCTTAGTTTTATAGATAATTGGATGAAATCTTTTGGGCTGGATCACTAATTACCCCAACTATTGGTATCTTTAAAAAAAAACGGCGGCGGGACCGCCGCTCCCGCCGCCCGCCGCCGTTTTCCGCCGCCACCAAAAAAATTTTTTTTATTGCATTTCTCGCCGAATTAGGCAATTTGGAATGATTTGAGACCATGTTATTTTTTTCAAAATTATTTTTTAAAGATACCAATAGTTGGGATAATTAGTGACCCAGCCCAAAAGATTTCATCCAATTATCTCTAAAACTAAGGGAGTAGCACCCAAAATAAAATTGCTGGTTTGTCATGTGACGAGTCACCACATTCCCCCCCCCCCCCCCCTTATCTAATACCTTATATCTAAGTGCTTTATTTTGGGTGCTACTCCCTTAGTTTTAGAGATAATTGGATAAAATCTTTTGGGCTGGGTCACTAATTATCCCAACTATTGGTATCTTTAAAAAATAATTTTGAAAAAAATAACATGGTCTCAACGATAAGCCATAGAAGCCTATATTCAAAATTAGCTCCCTCTAGCTCTAAGGGTTCTCGAGTAAACTAATCGGTTAGTAGGGCAAAATTATTCTCGAGAAAAATCCTCCAAAATCACATCAAAAATATACAAAAATTAAATAATATCATAGAAGGGTTATTAACATAAGATTTTATTTAATTTTTGTAGATTTTTTATGTGATTTTGGAGGATTTTTTCTTGAAAACAATTTTGCCCCACTAACCGATTAGTGGGGCAAATTTTTTTAAGAATCTATCTCAGCTGTGTTTATTCGTGTTTTCTAGGCCAGAGGCATCGCCTTGCGGTAATTTAAAATATTTTTTTTAAGGGAATTTTTTCTAGAGTGGGGGGGGGGATGGGAGTTCCCTATTCCAATATAGATAAAAACATTCTCAGTACCCCTGCGAAGTTACACTGTAAAGGAGAACTATTTCGGTTCAGTGGTTAGCGAGATCCTTTGGTGTGTGTGTGTAGCCATTTCATCGGTCTGGTTCAGGGTTGCCATCTAGCTGTAGAAATCTTGCTACTTTTCTCGGTTTTTTCCAAAGGTCGATAGGATTCAGATCTGTAGGGTTGGAGTTGCAGTTGAAAAGGTGGGGGACATCATGAGGGGAAACTTGACAAGCTGGGCATTTGTTGTCAATTTCTTCGTTGATACGGTGATTGTAGTCATTCACTTTAGTGCTAAAACCAGATCTGAGTTGGGACAGAGAACAGCGGGCCTTTCTAGTTAGTGTGTTCTCTGATTTACTAATTTATGGGGGTTTGAAGTTGAGGACTCTGTTGTTCTTATATTTGCTTTTAACAGTTGCAACGGTTTTTGTGTGCAGAGATTTAAGGCCTCTTTTTAACTCTGGTTTATTTGTAATAGGAGTAATGCGTCTAATTTCGTTTTTATATTGAAGGGCAGTTTTTTTCATCTGTCTTGGGTCTGGGGGGCGATCCAAGTGTTTCTGTCAAGGGTGGCCAGGTAAGTGTGAAGCGAGCAGGAATTGTTTGGTAATAAGCTGAGCATGGGGTTGTAGGGGTAGAACCTTTGTTTCTTGATGGAGATGATCTATGCTGGACATTTTTAAGCAACCAGTAGCTATCCTAAGAGCTTGATTTTGGATAGTTTGTAAATTTTGCCATTGACTAGGGCTAATTATAGAGCTCCAGATGGGACACCCATATTCTAAGACACTTCTGCCAATAGATTTATAGGTGTTGACTAGGGTTTCTTTATCCTGTCCCCAGTCTGATCCAGCCAGGCATTTCAGGATATTAATCTTTGGTTTAGCATTATTAATGGAAGACTGAGTGTGATGACAAAATTTATGGAGCGAGTCAAATACTACTCCTAATAACTTTGGCTTGTTTTCAAGGGAGATTAAATTATTTCTAAGAAAGACTTGAGGGTGTATTTTGTAATCTTTGGTATCGGGTGAGAAAAGAGTGACTGTAGATCCTTTGGTACAGACAGACAGACATCCTGTTTTATACAAGGAAGATATTCACTTTTATGAACAACTGCAAGGAAAATATTATAGGCGATTCAAATCTAAAGAATGTTGAAGTCCAGCTGGATTCTGAAAATAAATGCAAGTTTTCCAAGTTTGTTATGGACCAGGCAAAAAAGTAAGTTTGATTATTACAAATTTTTATACAAAATATTGAATATGATATCAATCCGCGACCGTGACTTAACACATGTATATGTGTCTGTCCACAAGAAATTTCGTGTATCTTTGTCATTTTTCTTCAGATTTTTTTTTGGTTTTAAGTATCAGAAAATAGCCAATATGTCTGAACATAAAGAACTGTAGAAAGGCTTAAGTCTACATGAAAACTAATACCTATTGTTGTTTTATGATTAACTGCACACTGTTATAATAACACCTGCTATGTTTGTAGATGGGAGAAAAAGAGCTCCCCATCAAATATGTTTGAAGTTCTGCTCAAACTTCTTCTTTCTGCCCTCATTAAACACGCTAAACGATATCCAGGTAAAAGTTATTGCTGTTATGTCTGACGCATGCCATTTATAGTATTAATGGGGAAATGCTTTTTTCCATTGATAGGCGCAACTCTTGTGTGTGTGTGTGTGTGTGTGTGTGTGTGTGGCCATAGTTTCTTAGTGTTTGGACCTAAGGTCCACGCTCAAGTACAAGTACTTGACCCGCTGTCTCAAGGGACCTACTCTTTATTACCTCAACCTCGCCGAGTATGGCAGTGGCAGGTGTCCCAAATTAAGTCACCACAGAGGAGCTTGGGTAAGGGTTGCACTGATATTATGTACGAGACTATTGAGTATCCAAACTACCCAATTATCACCCTTCTTACACAACCAAGGGGAAGTTGCGTGAATGAACTGCGACAGAGAAGTTCGAGTTGCCACATGGGGACTTAAACTCGAACTCTCACCACCGTTACTCAGTACGTTACCACTGAGCTACGACGCCCCTATAACGGCGCAACTCATAATTAGATAATGCATAAAGACAAATAAAAGCAAACAAATAGCTGGTTGTCTGTAGGATGTTGGCGAAATGTTATTACTTTCAAATTTCAATATTAAGTTATTCTTAGCATTGAGATATATTTTATTGCCGTTTTTTTTGTTGATATTTCCTTAAGTAGCGAGTTAGCGCCATATTGCTTAAAATGATGCGATTGGTAGGATCAGGGCCTTAACTGTACGTTTTTCGTGCTAATGGTCAAGTAGGCCTGAAAGCTGCCTTGCAATAACGAGCTGAGATGGGCAGTTTTGCACAGGATTTAACATTACATAACAAACTTTGTCTTTCAAGCTAATATTGTGTCAAGTTTTAGCTTTCAAGGATGTTTCATATAAGATTGAAATTAAATTCCGTTCATTTTATGAAAAAACTATTAATGCCTAGGTAACTATTTAAATAATTTAGGTGTTTCACGAGGAAAAGAGGAGACATTAGTAAATAGTAAACAAGAATTTGTGGATTTTAATGAAACACAAGAATTTATTGACCATTTAGAGTTTCAAAATATCGATAATAGCTTTAAGGTAAATTTTTTAAATCACATGTTATATAAATTAAATAACAAAATGGGAGGGGGGGGGGGGGTAAGAGAGAGAGTTGTACAGTAATTTCGTAATCAGTGGCAAAGTAGCAGTTAAGATCGGAAATTTTCACCAAACTAAAAAAATGATAAATAGTAATGGTTACTGGCTATGTCTACTTCTTTTTTTTGGATGTTTTTGGGCTTATTCTAAAAGATATCCGTTTATTTCTTCAGGTTTTCAACTTCTTCAACTAGAATTGTTGGAAAATAATTTTTCAATAGTTCTATTGCAGTAAGTGGATGTCTCTGCAATGAATTGTGTCTGTAAAAATGAAATTCTTTGGATTTTACAAACTCAATTAGAAGATCGTTTCTCTACGTTCTCTGGGTTTTGTATGCATTCAAAAAGATAGCAATGTTTTTTATCATTTGAAAAAAAAATAAAAAAGTTTTCTTGAAAACTACTCTTGTTAAGAATGTCCAATCTGATGACGAACTACCTGATGCCGACCCTATTGACTGTGGGGATGAAGGACTGGGTGATAATGAACAACCTGTCACTGCTATTGGCATTGACAACCCACAACAACCTGCTGAAGGCAAGAATAAAGTCATAGGTCATTCGTAAATATTTAAGGACGTTAATACTCATTAGCCTAATATTCAAAACCTATTTAATAAATAAAACGAAGATCATGGGGGTAACTTTAAATAAGGTTGATTAAAACTTGTATGTATTTGGCTTATGATTTATTTTTCAACTACAGTAGATGGCGACAGTGAAAATATAGCTGCCAATGGTGCTACTGAAGCTGAATTTACCATGCTTGTTGAGACTAAAACTAAAGTTAAACAGGAAGAGGTAGGTACCTATTAATATTATTTAAAGCAGGGCTCGGCAAGCAGCGTTCAAGCCTCAATAAAATCGTCACTTTATAACTTAAATGTTCAGCTAGTGTTTAAACCTGTTCCTAAGCCAAAAATCCATCTTTTTGCAATTTCTTTTTTTGCACGGTAGCAGGTTAAAATTTGAGGCTTATGCGCAGCTGCCGAGCCATGACATTCAGTGGAGAAGTTAATCTATACAATTGTTACCTGTAGGTCTATCTAGTGGTTATACATTTTTAGGCCATAACATACTTAATTAACTTTAGGTTCTTAAAGGGAAAGTGTATGTGTACTTTGTGAAGTAATATCTTATTTAGGTACTTTGAATTATAAAAATGTCAAAAATATATTGATAAGGTACTGTAAATTTTTGAAAATCTTTTTCTTTAGAAAAGAATTTAAAGGGAAATAATGTTACCTAAAAAAATCATTTAAAACATGATAAATTTTACTATTTTTTCTTTAGTTAAAAGAACAGTTGAAAACGGCAGTAACATTAGAAGAACAACCAATAATTCCCACAAGGCATGTAGTAAAAACTAAATTTTATAATGATTTTTAACAAACGCTGCTTTCTTGAGAAAGGTATAGGTATGTTCCCTTTTTAATTCCGATTTCCTTTAACTTATTATGTTATTTAGATGGACAAACAAGTTATAATTGTATCTGTTATGGCAGGTGTCCCAGATTAAGTATTATAGTTTTACTACAACCCACATTAGTACTGACGACGTCATCTCATTTTATAAGAATTATTTTACTATGGCAGAGTTCCTAGATTAAGGGGGGGGGGGGAGTTTGTACACTTATAGGAAATGAAATTCAGTACCAAAGTTTGGGAGGGTCGTATGGGCTTGTTTTTAAAGTTATCAACCTAATTCTTTTTGTAGGCTCTCTTATATGACTTGATATACACGTATTTCTTTGAAAATTGAATTTCGGTACTTTCCTTCTAGGGGCTTGTGGAGCAAAAGACCCCCCAAAACACTAAAAATATGAGTTCTGACCTTATTTTTAAAGATATCGACCTGATTTTTTCTTTATATTACTTTTTTAACATACCCGAATCAACGAACCATTACAGATTTCATTTTGGAACTTTCCTTCTAGGGGCTTGTGGAGCAAGAGACCCCCAAAATACAAAAATATGAGTACTGGGCTTATTTTTGAAGATATCGACCTGATTTTTTTATAATACTTCTTTAACTTAACCGAATTAACGAACCATTACAGATTTCATTTTGGAACTTTCCTTCTAGGGGCTTTTGGAGCAAGAGACCCCCAAAACACAAATATATGAGTACTGGGCTTATTTTTGAAGATATCAACCTGCTTTTTTTTTTTATATAAAAATAATATTTAAACATAACCGAATCTACGAACCATTACAGATTTCATTTTAAGACTTTCCTTCTAGGGGCTTGTGGAGCAAGAGACCCCCAAAAATCATAAAAATATGAGTTGTGGGCTTCTTTTTTAAGATATCAACCTGATTTTTTATAAAAAAAAATTCTATTTTAACATAACCGAATCTACGAACCATTACAGATTTCATTTTGGGACTTTCCTTCTACGGGCTTGTGGAGCAAAAGACCCCAAAAACACTAAAAATATGAGTTCTGAGCTTATTTTTTAAGATATCAACCTGATTTTTAAAAAATAATACTGTTTTAATATAACCAAATTAAGAAAACATTACAGATTTCATTTTGGGACTTTCCTTCTAGGGGCTAGTGGAGCAAAGATTCCAAAACCACTAAAAATATGAGTTCTGAGCTTATTTTTAAAGATATCAACCTGATCTTTTTAAAATAATACTTTTTTAACATAACCGAACTAAGAAACCATTAAGGATTTCATTTTGGGACTTTCCTTCTAGGGGCTTGTGGAGCAAAAGACCCCCAAAACACTAAAAATATGAGTTCTGAGCTTATTTTTAAAGATAACCTGAGAACTCAATTTATTTTGTTTTGGAGGTGTTTTACCCTACTTTCCCCTAAAAGGAAAGTGCCAAAATAAAATTATTAGTGGCTACCTAGTTCAAACATGTGAAAAAAGTTTTCATGAAAAAAATCAGCTCAATATCTCTAAATATATTTTTTGGGGGTCTTTTGCCCCACTAGCTTCTAGAAGGAAAGTCCCAAAATGAAATCTGTAATGGTTTCTTAGTTCGGTTATGTTAAAAAAAGTGTTCCTAAAAAAATCAGGTTGATATATTTAAAAATAAGGTCAGAACTCATATTTTTAGTGTTTTTTTGGGTCTTTTGCTCCACAAGCCCCTAGAAGGAAAGTCCCAAAATGAAATCTATAATGGTTCGTAGATTCGGTTATGTTAAAATAGTATTTTTATATAAAAAATCAGGTTGATATCTTTAAAAATAAGCTCAGAACTCATATTTTTAGCGTTTTTGGGGTCTTTTGCTCACAAGCCCGTAGAAGAAAAGTCCCAAAATGAAATCTGTAATGGTTCGTAGATTCGGTTGTGTTAAAATAGTATTTTTATATAAAAAAAAAGCAGGTTGATATCTTCAAAAATAAGCCCAGTACTCATATATTTGTGTTTTGGGGGTCTCTTGCTCCAAAAGCCCCTAGAAGGAAAGTTCCAAAATGAAATCTGTAATGGTTCGTTGATTCGGGTATGTTAAAAAAGTATTATAAAGAAAAAATCAGGTCGATATCTTTAAAAATAAGGTCAGAACTCATATTTTTAGTGTTTTGGGGGGCCTTTTGCTCCACAAGCCCCTAGAAGGAAAGTACCGAAATTCAATTTTCTGTAATGGTTCGTAGATTCGGTTATGTTAAAATAGTATTTTTTTATAATATAAAAAATAAGGTTGATATCTTAAAAGAGAAGCCCACAACTCATATTTTTATGATTTTTGGGGGTCTCTTGCTCCACAAGCCCCTAGAAGGAAAGTCCCAAAATGAAATCTGTAATGGTTCGTAGATTCGGTTATGTTTAAATATTATTTTTATTTTAAAAAAAGCAGGTTGATATCTTCAAAAATAAGCCCAGTACTCATATTTTTGTGTTTTGGGGGTCTCTTGCTCCAAAAGCCCCTAGAAGGAAAGTCCCAAAATGAAATCTGTAATGGTTCGTTAATTCGGTTAAGTTAAAAAAGTATTATAAAAAAAAATCAGGTCAATATCTTCAAAAATAAGCCCAGTACTCATATTTTTATGTTTTGGGGGTCTCTTGCTCCACAAGCCCCTAGAAGGAAAGTCCCAAAATGAAATCTGTAATGGTTCGTTGATTCGGGTATGTTAAAAAAGTATTATAAAGAAAAAATCAGGTCTTTAAAAATAAGGTCAGAACTCATATTTTTAGTGTTTTGGGGGGTCTTTTGCTCCACAAGCCCCTAGAAGGAAAGTACCGAAATTCAATTTTCAAAGAAATACGTGTATATCAAGTCATATAAGAGAGCCTACAAAAAGAATTAGGTTGATAACTTTAAAAACAAGCCCATACGACCCTCCCAAACTTTGGTACTGAATTTCATTTCCTATAAGTGTACAAACTTCCCCCCCCCCTTATTATTAAGTTACTACTCCCCACTAGTACTGACGACTGTCATCTTATTTAACAAGTACTATTTTATTATGACAGGTGTCCTAAATTAATAATTCTAATTTTACAACAACCCTACAAGCACTGACGACTGTTATCTTATTTTACAAGTCCTATTTTACTATGACAGGTGTCCTAAATTAATAATTCTATATTTACTACAACCCACTAGCACTGACGACTGTCATCTTATTTAACAATTCCTATTTTATTATGACAGGTTTCCCAAATTAATAATGTTAATTTTACTACAACCCACTAGTACTGACGACTGTTATTTGGAAATGGCGCCAAAATCCAACTTGAAAAAGGAAGACGAGCCTGAAAAAAAGCTTAGGTGCGAGGAGTGTGGGAAAATGTATGCTTTCAGGTAAGCAAAATTGTTACCTAAAAAATTTTTTTGTCTGTAGGTAGATGCCTCCAGGGGCGTTTGAAAAAATGGGGGGGGGGGGTAGGGAAACCCTCCACTTAAGATTTAATCTTTCTTTAAATATGAGATTTTTTTGTTCGGGGAGGGTGTCGAAATTTTTTTTTAAAGGTACCTACCCTTTTAAAGGGGGAAGGGGGGAATTTTACTTTTTCTTTTGAAATTAGAATAAAAAGATTTATGGTTGAATTCAATCCCCTACCACCTCAAGTACCCTTTGAGGCCTCTAAGGGCATAGACGCTATATAGTTAGTAATAAAGAAAATAAAAGACCGTCTTAAATTTCTAACTTGTATTTAGATCAAAATTGAACCGCCACATCAAGAGCACACATCAGAAAGTGAAGGACTACGCCTGTAACTTGTGCAAGAAAGAATTTGCTTGTCTGTCCCACGTCAAGAATCACATGCGAGTGCATCATGATTCAGCGGTTGTTATGGAGGTAGGGTTCTATTAGCAGGGGGCTGTTTATTATACTAGTCCCCGAAGTTTTTTTAATACCGTTTTCTTATTTGTTGGCTTAAAAACTTTGTGGTCTTTTTGTTGAATTTTGATTAGTTGGTATGTTAAGTTGAGTGTCCAAACGTTTCAACCAACTAATTGTGATCTACAGAAGGCGTTATTTTATTTATCATCATTGGGGATGTACATCAGTTTATCGGCCATTGTCTCATCCCTTTAGACCCCTGTTCTATTCGTAGCCAGGGACAAGAAGGGATCTTAAGGGATAAGACAATGAACGATGATTAATTGATACACAACATCCCCAATGATAAAGGGAGAGGTAGGTTTCTGGTAAAATCCGTAAAGGTGTGTGTTTTTATGCTTAAAAATAGTAGTAGAGCGATAATATTCACTAAATATGTGTATTTCTTATTGAAAAGAACTATAGACAAAATTATTTTTAAAAAAGTTAACATAATTTTTTTTCGTTTTACTACTGTTTTTAACTTATAACACATAACCTTTACGGATTTTACCAGAAACCTACCTCTCCCTTTCTTATCCATTATTTCATATGTCATATTCGAAGCATTTCCATAATCAAGTCCTACAAATGTAAGTATGTCGCTGTATTAAGTAATTTTGCAACAAGTTTACTTAAAATTTTGTTAAGACTTATACATTTATATTCTACTTATTTAGCTTTGACACTCTACAAATGTATTATTTTTCGTTTATCTTACCGTTTTAGAACTACGTTTTTATTGTTGTTGTTATCCTTGTTTTTGAAAGAAGGGACGGGGGCGGAGCAGCGCTAATTTTTTGTTTTTATTTAGGGTGATTTCAGCCATCTGAAGAAGGAGAGAGATGAACTATCCAGCCGACATTGTTCCGAGTGTGAGATATGGTTTGAGACGAGCACTGATCTTGTCACCCACGTGGTAGATAATCATCCCACTAGGCCTGACCTGTTTCCCTTCAAGATCAGACGGTCTGGTCCCCTGCCCTGGACTAGACCTGAGGTTAGTACTTGCATTTATGTATTAAGATCTAAGGAAAGCTTTTCAATATTAAAGGCCATAACTGTTTCTTTGTTAGGTTCATTTCAGCCCAGAGATCTTAAGTGATAAGACAATTGATGATAAACAAAATTACCACCTTGGAAAGCTAACATTAGTATTTGAAAATTTGACACTAACAAACTATCAGTGTCCAAACTTTTCCCACAATGATGTTATTTACAGAAGAGCTTAGTTTTTTTTTTATGTTAAAAGATCTTCTACTGTCTTATCTTTTAAGATCCCTGATTACCAGCGTTGCGGAGCCGGAGCCGGGAGCCGTGGAGCCGCCATATTTTGCTGGAGTCGGAGCCGTAATTTTCGTTAAAAAACGGCTCCGGACTAGATAAATAAGGAGATTTTTTATAGATTATAATTTGATAACTCTGTTTTGTCATATGCAAATGCCCTTTTTAAGTTTTTCAAGTCCATTTTTATCAAAAATTTAACTTCTAAAACCTTCAAAAGTCAAAAATAAAAAATATTTTTTTTACGGGGAAAAAAAATATGTCGAGTTTTCTTGATTTTAGGTCGGATAAGGATCCGGAGCCGCACCAAAATCAAACGGCTCCGCCACGCTGTTGATTACAATAAACATGCATTTTTTTTAGGTATGGGAGCGACCAGATTGGACCTGCCCCATGTGTACAGAAGAACCTATTTACAAAGCTGACGGGCTCAGCGGTCTTGTCAGCCATTGTCGTGTTATTCACGGAGACAGGTATACAATATTTAAACAAGGATGAAAAAGCGAAGCCCAAAACCGCCCGCCCAAAATGACAACCCTGGTTCCAGATGGACGGACCTACTCTAATTATAGAAAACATTGCTTTTTATTAATGTTTGCATTTTAGTGAAGCGCATAAACTACAAACATCTGTTTAGATTAATATGCTGGGTGTGTGGGTTGTCCTTCCCTAGCAGTGAGGGTGCCGAGGTGTACAAACACATCTATCTATCTATCTATCTATCTATCTGTTTAGATTAATATGCTGGGTGTGTGGGTTGTCCTTCCCTAGCAGTGAGGGTGCAGAGGTGTACAAACACATCTATCTATCTATCTATCTATCTATCTATCTATCTATCTATCTGTTTAGATTAATATGCTGGGTGTGTGGGTTGTCCTTCCCTAGCAGTGAGGGTGCCGAGGTGTACAAACACATCTATCTATCTATCTATCTATCTGTTTAGATTAATATTCTGGGTGTGTGGGTTGTCCTTCTCTAGCAGCAAGGGTGCCGAGGTGTACAAACACATCTATCTATCTATCTATCTGTTTAGATTAATATGCTGGGTGTGTAGGTTGTCCTTCCCTAGCAGCGAGGGTGCCGAGGTGTACAAACACATCTATCTATCTATCTATCTGTTTAGATTAATATCAGGGTTGTCGAATTGGGCACTTTTTTTGATATTGGGCGGCCCAATTGCCCAAAAGGGTTTTAGGCGGGTTTTGGGCGCCCAAAAGTGGTTTTGGGCACCCTTTTTGGGCAAATGTCGTAAAAAGCATATAAAAAGGATATTAAATAGCCTAAAACCATACCTAGACTTATTATTAGAAATAAAATAGCCTAAAACCATCTCAGGACCTATAAAGGCTCCACTGGAAAGGAGAACCATATCGGTTCAGCAGTTAGCGAAATCCTTCTCTAGATACAAAAAAGCTCACTAATTTATATAGTTAACTAGCGGCTACGGCCCTAGAGGCCTCTAGGGGCACTTGAGGAGGGGAGAGTCAAATTTGATAATCCAATTTTATTATTATATTAGATTTAAAAAGAAAAATTGGGGGGGGGGGAATAATTTTTTTTTAAGGGGGGGGTGGGTTTCCTCCTCCCATTTTTATTTTTAGTTTTAAAAAATTTAAAAAAAAGTTTTTTGGGGAGTGTAATTTTTTTCAAGGGGCGATTTCTCTTAGGAGGGTGGTGGTACCCTCCCCCAAAATAGTTATAAACCTTCCCAGAACATATGAGAAGCTACCCTGTTAAGGAGAACCCGATCGGTTCAGCGGTTAGCGAGATCCTTCGGTACAAACACACAAACAAACAGACACACATCCTGTTACTTTAGTATAAGGATATCACCCAAAAAATAGGCCCGCCCCCCCCCCCTCTTTTTAACCCCCCCCCCTTTTTCTCTCCCCCTAAAAGGGGGATGCCCAAAACTGCCCAAAAGGACCTTATATTGGGCGGCCCAAAACCGCCCGCCCAAAACTGCCCGCCCAAAAGCGCCCGCCCAAAATGACAACCCTGATTAATATGCTGGGTGTGTAGGTTGTCCTTCCCTAGCAGTGAGGGTGCCGAGGTGTACAAACACATCTATCTATCTATCTATCTATCTATCTATCTATCTATCTATCTGTTTAGATTAATATGCTGGGTGTGTGGGTTGTCCTTCCCTAGCAGTGAGGGTGCCGAGGTGTACAAACACATCTATCTATCTATCTATCTGTTAAGATTAATATGCTGGGTGTGTAGGTTGTCCTTCTCTAGCAGCAAGGGTGCCGAGGTGTACAAACACATCTATCTATCTATCTATCTATCTGTTTAGATTAATATGCTGGGTGTGTGGGTTGTCCTTCCCTAGCAGCGAGTGTGCTGAGGTGTACAAACACATCTATATATCTATCTATATCTGTTTAGATTAATATGCTGGGTGTGTGGGTTGTCCTTCCCTAGCAGTGAGGGTGCAGAGGTGTACAAACACATCTATCTATCTATCTATCTATCTGTTTAGATTAATATGCTGGGTGTGTGGGTTGTCCTTTCCTAGCAGCGAGGGTGCCGAGGTGTACAAACATATCTATCTATCTATCTGTTTAGATTGATATACTGGGTGTGTGGGTTGTCCTTCCCTAGCAGCGAGGGTGCCGAGGTGTACAAACACATCTATCTATCTATCTATCTATCTGTTTAGATTGATATACTGGGTGTGTGGGTTGTCCTTCCCTAGCAGCGAGGGTGCCGAGGTGTACAAACACATCTATCTATCTATCTGTTTAGATTAATATGCTGGGTGTGTGGGTTGTCCTTCCCTAGCAGCGAGTGTGCTGAGGTGTACAAACACATCTATCTATCTATCTGTTTAGATTAATATGCTGGGTGTGTGGGTTGTCCTTCCCTAGCAGCGAGGGCGCCGAGGTGTACAAACACATGGTCAGTGAACATCCGCTGAAGGCGGTACAGGCTTGCAAACTGTGCGGAGTGTATAACCAGACCAAGAAGCTGTATGCCAGCCATATGAAGGTGAATTAATTATAGGTGCTTTCCCAGATTCCCACAAAGTGACTTTCGAGCACCACCTACCTAAAAATAAGGGGGTAAGACGAAGGAGAAGGTTGGTGTTAACCATGCAAGAAGTCTAACCCTGAGTAATCGAATCTGCCGTGTGATTTAACCCGCAGGGCTACTAAGTACCTTATATAACCTAACCTAACTTGATCTACAGTATCAAACTACGAAATCTACCCCTACTTTTCATATTTTTAAATAGATTAATCTGTAAGGGGGGGGTTTTTTAATGCAACCATCTCGTAATCAGTGAGCAAATGGCACTTAGAATTCGAATTTCCATCTGAAATTTTGCATGAGTAATACTTGGTAGGTCTATTTTCCCTAAATCGAACAAAAAGTTGTAAAAATAACGGCTAACGGCTGGCGGCTCAGCTGTTTTGTCATTTTTTTAATATCTATATTGCAAATTAGTCACGAAACCTCTCTCAACATAATACTCTTTTCTACTCCAAAACGCTATCAAACGGTTCTACACGGTAGCTGTTGGTGCTCGAAGTTTTAAAAATGGTTATTGCTATCATTTAACATGAATTAAACCAAAAATATGTTTTAAAAAGTTAATTCCTACGTAATTGATGATGCATTTACCCTGAAAATAGGCTAAAAACGGCTGAACGGCTGAGCCGCTAGCCGTTACTTTTCCAACTTTTTGTTCGATTTAGGGAAAATAGACCTACCAAGGATTACTCATGCAAAAGTTCAGAACGAAATTCGAATTCTAAGTGTCATTTGCTCACTGATTACTAGATGGTTGCATTAACCCCCCCCCCCCCTTTATTAGGTAGATTGGAGGGTACTAAATAATTTATTTTGTCATGAAGTCCATCATTATAGAATAATCATATGGTGGGGGGGGGGGGGGAGGATAGATTGCTTGTAATCGGGTGCTTTTTAAGATTGACAGCTGATTTATCTAAGAAGTTTTATTTAGCCAATAGGCATTTATTTTGATTATTGATTTGTCCGTTTGTCCGTCCATAACGCTCTAGTTTAATTATAGCTTTATATTGAACAGCAGTCTATAATATTGAATTTACTCGGCTTCTATTTAATATAGACAGTTAAATGCAGTGTTTCAGAGCCGGAGCCGGGAGCAGCAACATTTTTAATGGAGCCGGAGCCGTATTTTTCGTTAAAAAGGCTTTGGCTCCAGATTAACTAAAATGATTTTTTAAAGTAATATTATAATTTGGCAACGGTCTATTTGTTTCCATATAATAAACTGAAAAAATTGTTACTTAACAAATAGACACACATCCTTCTACTTTTAAATAGCTTTGATCAAATAAAAGCAAACTATTTCATATTATTTATTTTATTTTATCAAATTCAATAATGAACAAAAAATAATATATTAATTTTAAGGTAGAATCCGGAGCCGCATCAAAATTATACGGCTCCGACACCCTGGTTAAATGAGTTAACAACATTAACAACATAATTTTGCATGTACTATTATCGCATTTTGACCACAAACCATCTTTAAGTACAGATATAAGAGACCTGGAGTGTTATGGCCCCGAAGAATAAATATGTTTGTTTTCTTCAAAAATTTTAAAACTTTTGGGGGGCGGGGTTGATAGCATGCTATTTAGGTGCATATAATGGAGAACTCTAGTTTTTGGAAACGTATGTATCATATTTGTGCTATATGTAGTTAAGGAGCTCTAATATTTAGGTGCATAGAATGGAGAACTCTAGTTTTTGGAAACGTGTATGTATCATATTTGTGCTATTTGTAGTTAAGGAGCTCTAATATTTAGGTGCATAGAATGGAGAACCTGGATGGTAGCAGCATGTATCAATGTAGTAAATGTGCTTATTCAACACACAGACCTGATAACTTTGCCAGCCATAGGTAAACTAGATTTTGGCGGGGATCTCAAGGGATAAGACAATAGACGATAAATTAATGTACATCCCTCAATGATGATACACAAAATTACCCCTTCTGTAGATTACAATTGGTGGTTAAAACGTTTGGACTTTCAATTATATCAACCACCCAACCAATAAAAATTCAAAGAGTCCCCAAGGTTGTTAAGCAAACAAATGATAAAACGTTGTTATAAAACTTTGGGGACTAGTGTAATAAACATCCCAATGTCCCCTCCCTCCCTGAGATTTTGGAGACTCATTAAAAAGGGAGACATTCTATTGTTTTTTCAAGTTTTTTAAACACGAGGGCTCGGCTGATGCATACATATAGAGTCTAATTTTATAAGTTGTAAACATTAACCAACTTTTATATGTCCTATCGATTTCAAACTTAGCAGAATGATTCCTGTTGCAGTTGGGTACAATTTAGATAGCGTAATAACTATTTAATTTTTACCAGAAAGTCATTTTTAGCATAGCAATTTTTTTTATCATTTTTGATCACATCTTTGTTAAAACACGTTGTGACCGTACTTTTACGCACCTGGGTATGAAACCCTATCATTCTGTGTAGCAGCAATAATCTAGGACTCGAACCCTTGTCCACACATTTTCTATTATGAAAAACAAAACATAAATTCAAAACCTCGATTAAGAAAACAAAACAACAATATAAAAATCTGCAATAAATAAAATACAATCTAAACATAAAATTATATTTTCTTTAATAGCAATAATCATAAAACATACGAGAAATAGATATTTATTTAATAATAGGTAAACTATAAAACTTGAAGACATGTGGCTTGGCATTGTGGGGTTGGTTCCAGGGTCATCTACAAATAGGACATATTAACATACAATGTTAACATTAATTACGAGCGCTTTTCTTGGGCTTTTCTTTCCGTCCTTTTCTATTCTTCTTTCCGTCCTTCAACTTCCTGTACTTGTCCTTGGCCTGGGTAAGTTCTTCTAAGATCTGTTCATTCTCTTTCTTCTCCTCCTCGTACCAGCGTCTGTATTTTCTCTCTGTCGCCTCGCTTCGGTTGTAGGCAACCTCCCAGTTGTCAACAGCCTCCTCCAGGTCTCTGATGGTTTCATTATATTTTCTCTCCTTCTCTTTAACCTCCTGAAATTGCGCATCTTTTTCAGTCAGCTTGTCCTCTAGGAAGGAACATCTATCCACAGCTTCCTTGAGAAGAGAACATTTACTTTTGTAGGCTTTCAACACCTTATTGATCCTATTAACCTGCTCGGAAGGAAGTAGATCTTGAGCTTCCAGCTCAGCATCAGTGAGGCTCCTTCTGTTGGTGAGAAAGACAAGATCAGAAAGATCTTCTGCGAGGCTGCTGGATGGACCTGCGCTCGAATCACTTGTAGATCTTCTTGGTTTACCGTTGGAGGAACCTCTGGTGGATAATCTCTTGGTGCCTCTACCTCTCCCTCTATTGGGGGCTCGCCCACGGGATAGGGATCTGGGCGTCTTGTCACAAAACATTCCTCTGGCTTCTAAATGGTTTATCATAACAGGCGATGATTTATACTCCAGGGTTAGGCCAATTGGAGTAGGTGTAAGGAGAACTGGACCATTCTTAGGTAGCAGAACCTCACGGTTGTGCAAACCTATGGTGGTGTGCTTAACAATGACCGCCGCTATTTTCTTCAGTGCTTCCATGGTGAGATTAGTGCCCAATGAAACACCGGACAGAAATTCTTGCCAGAATCTTCCTTCAATAACCTTGATGTCGAAACCAGCCTGTTTTTTCATCAAGGGTTTATTCAACATCAATGGCTGTACACAAAACTCAACAGCAAGGTCACGCAGGATCTTATTGCATCTAGCAATCTCTGGCCAGTTTGTTTGTTGATCTGGAATGAACAAAAATTCTCCTGCGGAAAATCTGTGAATGCCGGAGGATTCCGCGCATTCAAACATCTTACGGATACTCGCCATAACTTCCTGTTGATCAAAAGAGTTTAGCAGGACATCATGGTAGGAAAGAACAGTAATGTGTTGCTTGGCCTTTTTATTCATTAGTTGAAGGATGATCTTCTCCAAGCTTTCAACCGAGGGATTCTCAGTGATAATCCAGTTGAAGTTATCTCCCACCTTCAGGTCTTCAAGGATGGCCCTGGGCATGATGATACTCGCCAAAATGGTGTGCGTGATGGGCTCGTTCTCGTGGGTATCCATGGCAGAGGACATCTAAAAAGTATGAGATGTTTTAGATGTTGTTTTTAACTTATGACATAGTTAAGGAGATGAGGGGAAAAAAAAAACTTTTATCCTCGTAATATTTACAATACATATGGCTTTAGCATGACCATTTATTATGTATCTTTATATGCAGTATAAATATGCACATGTATTAAAATTACAAAAAGATGTATATATGTATAGAAAATAAAACATTGTGCTTTATGAAAATGCACTGTAAAGCACTTAAATCAGGAAATAAGAAGTGCGACGCAAAATATTAAATATACGTTTGTACTGTATAATTTTATAATCGCGTAATTAAAAAAATAATATTTTTATAATTTTAAAAAGCTTTCTTGAAAAGGCTTTGTGTTTTACACGATTCTTGAATTATTTACTAACTTATTAGCAACAGTAAATTAAACTTTATATCAATTACGAAAATTGAGAAAAGTTCTATATGATAGTGTGGTAAGGTTTATAAAGTTTTAATAAAACAAACTTACTTCTTTAAAAACACCGGGATGTGGTGACGCTGCACTGATAAGTTCAGATTGCTAAGAATTACTATTGAAAAATATAAAAACATGATAAAAAAAGTAAGCTTTAATGAAATAAGCTTGACCAATAAATTGCCGACACACAAATTTTCACGCCGCGCAAGAATTAGGAGAATGCCGCGTTCTCTTATGAGTTCGGTATTAACCCTGTTAGCATTCGTATTTGTTGTTATTATTTCTGAAATCCCAGCTGGAAAATAAGCGGGAATTCGCACAAGCGATTTTTACGTAAAAATTCGCACAAACGATTTTTTAAAAAAAATATGAAATGGGTGTATTTGACAATAAAAAATGAGAATTATTTATATTTACAATTAGAAATAGAATAAAATCTTACTTTCTTATGAGAGGAAAGCAATTTCTTTTGTTTAGTGGAGACTAATACTTAGGGCTTAGCTAGCTGCATTTAGCTGCTCTCTGCTAAGCATTCCTGATTGGATAACCTGTCTGAGCTTTACTGTATCAGCCCCTTTTTTAGTCAGGCAATCACTTAACTGGTATTCTCCCCTCAACCATACTAATCTTGACAGTTCTCCAGTCCTCAAAGATTCCTTTATCATCCCTACTTCCCGGCGCAGCCGCTTCTCCGCCACATTGGTGCTGGAATGTACTGAGTCGTAGGTGTCTTTGTTATCTATTATGGCTCTTATGGGAAAATTGTAGCCTTGGAACATGTCACACAGTAGCCATCTTGTTGCAATAGCTGCATCAAGTCCGATGTACAGACTTAAGCATTCTGCTCCAAGAGTGGAGGTCACGATTCTTGTGTTCTTGTTGGCTTTCCAGTCTATAGGGAAACATTTTCCAGATTCTGGTTCTACTAGAAGTATGATATAGGCAGCTGTACTGTCTAGAGCTTCATTTAGATTTCCTAGTGATGCATCGGTATATAGGTAGATCTCTGTTTTGCTCAAATCCATTGCAGGTATTCTTACTTGTGCAGTATCTTTAAGTTTCAAAAGAACTTTCTTGGCATATTTCAAGTCTGATACCTTTCCTTTCTTGAACTTTGTGGACAAGTATATCATGTCAAAAATGATATCAGGGCGGGTAGCCCTTACCGTCCAGTTGATTACTCCAACCATCTGTCTTAGTAGAGTGAGCTCATCTTCACTAAGGTCAGTATCTGCTTTAGCAAGCTTAGCAGCTTCTAGATTGGGAATGGTAATGTTGTCTACATAGTGTTTCTGGTCAAGAGTGATACCATCTTTGTCTTGAGCTATTTGGAAGCCGGTGTAAACAAAATTGCCAATCTCCTCTTTACCAACTTTGAAACACTCCAGAATTAAAGGCAGGACCTTCTTGTTAAAGTATTGATTACCTGAATGCAAGAAGTCGTCCACATGTAGACCTATGAATCCTATTAGGACTCCATCTTTGATTAGATAGTAGAAACCAAAGTCATAGTTGCATTGTGTGAATCCCAGCTGTCTCAGTTTCTTATCAACTTTGTTGTACCATTTCCGGGAAGCGTCTTTTAGTCCGTAAAGACATTTGTTGAGTCTCCAGAGTTTACCCTCCATTTGTGCCTCTTTGGGGGGTTTAACAAAGACTTCCCTGTCAAGGTCAGAACCTTGTAGAAAGGCACTGCGTATGTCTGTGGTACCTATTGACCAACCTTTTGCTGCTGCAATACCTAAGGACATCCTTAATGATGATTTATTCATTGTTGGTGATTCTGTGGGTACTTCTGCTGTCTCTTGAAAGCCCCTGGCTGTCAATCTGGCTCTTGTTTCAGTCCCTTTTTCTGTGAGAACCCAGACTGTGGTCACCCTTTCTTGCCCTTTGTCTTCGACTACTGTATAGGTATTGAATTCTTTGAGTTTCTCTAGCTCTTTAAGTTTAGCAGCTTGGGCTTCTGGAGAATTTCGCTTTTCCGTGGGTACCATTACGGCAAGTACTTCATGGTGAACCCAGTTGACTGTTTGTGCTTCTTCATTGATTGGTCTAATTTCATATTTGGTCATGTCGTCATAGAATTTGGTTCCATCGTCCATTTCTACATTATACCAGTTTTCGCTGGCTTTGGCTGTTGCTTTGCCAGCTCTGTTGACAATCAATCCTGATTTCCATTCATCATTGAGTCTTATCTGTACTCTTTCTGGAGGTTTGAATAGCGGTTGTTTGGTTGTTTTAGTACTTGCTTTTGGTGGTCTACCTCTTCTTTTGTTTTCAGTGACATTGTTTTGAGTTGGATTGTCTTCAGTGATTGTGTCTGTTGCAGTTAGGTTGTCTTGATCATCATTAATGTGATTTGAGTCATTATTTTCAGTGACTGTTTGCTCATTTGCACTTGGCCTTTCTTGAAATTGGAAAGCAATGCTGGTCTGGACCTTGTCTGTCTCATTGTCTTTTACTGTTTCAGCATCTTTGTTTTCAGTATTCTCCTTAGGTATGGGATTGCCAAGATGATCTGTAGATAAGTCAGCACCTGGTATTTCTCCTGCTTCGATTCTGACTCTCAGCTCCTCTTTCACTGGCAGTAGTCTGTTGGCACTTGTTCTGGTACAATAACCTCCGTGTCTAACCATTATTACCTTACTATCTTGCCACATAACTTTCCCAGGACCCATCCATCTGCCATCCTTCTCTCTTCTGTAGTAAACCCAGTCGCCAGGTTGGTAGATGTATTCTACTGTTCTCATCTTTGATCTCAATGCAATCTTCAGCTTTTCACTGTTCTGTGACTTCATAAAAGCGCTTCTGGTTTCTGTCATTGCTTTCATATTCTCTTCGAATACTTGACAATGGGTCTTGATTTCATGCGCTGTTGGTGGAGCTTCTACTATGTCTGTCAGGTGTGGTTTTCTACCGAATACTAATTCATGTGGGGTGAAGCCATAGACATTTGACAGGGAATTTTTGGCATTACAGGCCCAAGCTAAGGCCGTTTCAGCATCTAATTCTGGAAACTCAATCATTACAGATTCATGAATGTCGTCAACAATTGAGTGAGCTTTTTCTGTTGTTCCGTTTTGCCAAGGTGATGAGCTACCGGTCGTATGTATCTTGATGTCTAGTTGGCTACAGACTTCCATCATCAGATTATTGGAGAATTCTCCACCATTATCAAAGATCAACTCTTTCATCTTTCCAAAATATCTTATCCAGATTCTCATCATTCCTCTCACCACTTCTTCAGGATCTTTAGATTTTATGTAGGTACCTAGAGTGTACCTAGTGAAGGTATCTACCATGTATAAGATGGGTTTTCCCTTTAAGATCTTGAGATCTAGGCCAACCACTTGGTTAAAGTCATTGGAAGGACAGAGGGCGACAACAGGTCTGTCGGGATTTCTCTTCCTCAAGAGACATCCTTCACAGCCATTTATGATCTTCTCGACCATATCGCGGAAAGAATCTCTCCATTGTCCTGCTGACTTGAGAGTTTCTATGAATACTCTCTGTGGTCTATGTCCTAACTGTCGGTGGACTTTGTCAAGCATTTTGTATACTTGCTTGTCATTGGCTGATATGAGATCAGCTGCCATTACTTCTTGAATAAGCATGGTGCCTTCTTTATCATTATCACCAAGTAGGCTGACTATGAAGTGTCCAGCCGAGGTGGTGCTGACCTTGAGAGGTCTTCCATTGGCAGTGGCTGTATCGTCTGCCATGTTAAGGGTAATCCCTATCTTTTTCATGTGACTCTTTGAAAGAAGAAGGGGTATGTCACTTGGAATGACATCAATAATTATGTCATAAAGCTCTTGTCCTATAATAATAGGCACTTTGTATGCTTTTCCTGAGATAAGGGATTGGTTATTCCCAAAGGTGAATTCGGTTCCCGTTGAAAAGGGTCCCTTTATTCTGTCCTTTAAATGCTCTGGAATGGCATTGAGATATATCTCCATCCACTTTTCTCCTGCGACACTGCTGGTACAGCAAGTGTCCAGGGCGGCTGAGTTCAAGGTCTCAGCTGTAAACCTATTTAGCTCTTTTTTATCAAAGGTAAGGAAAACCTTTTGGACAGATTTGTCCTCATCTGATTCGGGTTCGGTAATAAATCCCTCTTCCCCTTCATTTGGCTCAGTTACATAGGCTTCCTTTTTCTTATGATTAGTTCTCCCTTTTACATGGGGGCATTCTCTGTATAGATGCTTAAAAGAGCCACATTCCCGGCATTTATATACGCGACCGTGATAATCTTTAGGATTATTGTCGTTATTGCTAACAGGGAATGAATTATGTTGTTTCGGTGCGGACGACGACTTTTTAAATTGTCCTTTCTTTTGAAATTGCTTTTTCCGGGTTTGCCATGTTAGAAATGCCTCTTCGTTTTCTGCAAAAAACGCGTCCGACATATCTTTGTTTTGGTTCTGATTTTCTGTACCCCAGCTGTCCGTAAGCATTCCTACTAATTTTTCTTTAACTTTAGTGTACAATTCGTCGTCGGATGCAGCGTCTATAACCCCTTTCAGGATTTCATGTTGTAGAGCTGTCAACCCTGCTCCCAATAAGAGAATGAAAGTTTTGATATTAGAGTTAATATCAATGTTTTTATTTTTGCATTTTGTAGCATGCAAATCAAATTCCCTTATATAATCCGCAATGTTTTGGGTTGGGACTCGACGTATGAAATGAATTTTTGAATATAATTGCATTTGGTAAGATCTGAGAGTTTTACCTAATAAGCCATCTAGGTATTCAATTACCTTATCAATACTAGTAGGGTCTGTGGCGAGGGTAGCGGGGCGTATCTTAAGAAGGATACTTTCTTGCAAGTTTTTGCCAAAAACTTTGTGATTATTAGGGATGCCTGTTACGAGATAGGCTCCTAATTTATTTTTAGGATGGTCGGTGGTTGCTTTCCATAGTTCAACCATATCCTTATAGCATTCGTAATTATCGAAATCTGCCATCTTAGGCACTTCTAGGCCTATTTTTAATTCAGCCATTACGGAATTTGGCTGGTTTACCTGTCTCCCAGCTTCTTGTAGCTGGTTTACCTGTCTCCCAGCTTCTTGTAGAGTGTCACTGTATTCTTCTTCTTCTTCTGAATTTGACATCTAAATATTGACCTCCCCTTTTTTTACTTGATTTACCCCAACATTTTTTATTTTTACTGTGAAGGTTGTTTTCTATTACACCAATTTAAAAGTGCCACCATCGAGGATTTATGAATTCCAACCTAACATGAGAATTAGGTTGCACCTGTTAATGTGTTAATATTAGTTTGGCTAAAGAAATATTTGACACCGCTTATAATTGAGCCCCAAATCTATGAAAGATTGCACCGCAATTTGAGGTATTTTCGGACATAGGACTTAATTTTCTTAGCTAAATATCCTGTTATGAGAGTAGAATATTCACACACCGCTTGAAGGAAAACAAAGTTGCCCTTTACTAATACCTTTAAAGCTAGGCTTCATAAAAAAAAGCTAATTTCTTCTGTCTTTTTATGAGGAAAAGACACACCGCCTGTGTGGAAGGTTTGAATGCTAGACTTCTGCTGTACACAGTTTCCGTAGATCTTATTCTGCCTTTTTTAAAAAAGAAGACAGCTACGCTCTGGTAGCATTGTTAAAACACGTTGTGACCGTACTTTTACGCACCTGGGTATGAAACCCTATCATTCTGTGTAGCAGCAATAATCTAGGACTCGAACCCTTGTCCACACATTTTCTATTATGAAAAACAAAACATAAATTCAAAACCTCGATTAAGAAAACAAAACAACAATATAAAAATCTGCAATAAATAAAATACAATCTAAACATAAAATTATATTTTCTTTAATAGCAATAATCATAAAACATACGAGAAATAGATATTTATTTAATAATAGGTAAACTATAAAACTTGAAGACATGTGGCTTGGCATTGTGGGGTTGGTTCCAGGGTCATCTACAAATAGGACATATTAACATACAATGTTAACAATCTTATTATATTTATGTTATTTTATTATCTAGATTTTTAAATTTTGATACCTTAATGATAAGCCATAATTTAATAAGACAAGCATGTCTTTAATTGTCTTTAAATGTTAGCCTCTGCTTCGGCATCTCGGGGCTAAAAAACTGGTTTTAATCTTATAATTGTACATTTTTACCCGCGGAAATCTGTTTATAATACGATGCGAGAAATAACAATTATGCATGTCTTCATGTCTTGTATAGATCCATGCACAAGAAGATGGAGGAGAATGAGGGGATGACTTTTGTTTGTGACGAATGTGGCAATGTTTTCAAAACAAAGCTCAGCTTAAAGAATCACATACGGTCACAGCACAAGGTTGGTCATATTTTCGGTAGCGCAACTACTCTTCAACAATTATATCCTTATAATAAAGTAACAGGATGTCTGTCCTTCTGTTGTCTGTCTTTTTGTTTGTTTGTACTGAAGGATCTCGCTAACCACTGATTCGATATAGTTCTCCTTTACAAGTTAGCTTTTCTTAGGGCTTGGGAAGGTTCATAACTAAACTCAGGGGAGCCTACCACCACTCTCCCAATAGAAATCGCCCCTAGAGAAATGCATCAACCCCCCAAAATGTTTTTTTTACGTTGTTTTAAAGCTAAAATAAGATATTGGTTGGGGGGGAGGGGTGGAATTAAACCCCCTACCACCTCAGGTGCCCATAGAGAGGCCTCGGCGGTTATCCGCTATTTCAGCATAAGTATATGTAGGTTAAAACCCCCCAAAATACAAAATTTAACCAATTATTTGTCGTTTTCATTTAGATTGACAACCAGACATTTGAATGTAAGGAATGCCACAAAACTTTCTTACAGCGCCACAACCTGCTCCAACACATGCTTATCCACGGAGATGAAAAGGCTTACTCTTGTGAGTTCTGTCCACAATCATTTGCCACCCCGTCAACTTTGATTAAACACAGGTAGGTTTATCCCAGCTTATACCAACAACGAAAATAATTCGATATAAATTACTAAACCTATATTATGTGATTTTCAGCTGTCGTCAGGGGGCAACACTTAGCAGAATTTACGACTTTTTTTTTATCTCCCCCCCCCAATTAATATTTTTGATTTATTTCGCTTGTTGGCTATACCTTATCTGTGGGTTTATCACTGAAATTTATTATCTACAGATAGATCATATTTTTACTAAAGTTTGTCAACCAACTTAGCTTTACAATTACACCAAGTAAATCACCAGGAGCTAAAGTAATTTTGTATCAATTCTTACCTCACCTAATAAACCTTTATTTTTTTTAATGACCATTAAGACTCTGCTTAACCTAATCTAATAAACTGGTTAGATAGCTGATCTATAGCTATGTAAAATAAAAACATTAGAAACCTTTAAAATTTTGTAGGCAAAGAAACCACTGGTCCCAAATGGGCATCCTACCGAAGCATACCTGTGATCAATGTGATAAACGGTTCTGGCAGCCAGGTACACTTCCTATTCCAGTATGGCTTCGAAACCAATTAATATCCGGTTCTCAGCCACTCTGAAAAATCATGTATTGTATCGTATTATGTCCAGTTTTCTACGAATATGAAAATATATGTACAATCATAAGATTAAAACCAGTTTTGTTAGCCTGTGTCTTTGGCATCTTGGGCTAACAAGACTAATTTTGATCTTATAATTGTAAATTTTTATATCCGCAGAAAGCTGTTTATAATACGATGCGATAAATTACTATTTTGGGACACAGGGGTAGGACAATGAACTATAAATCAATCTCCCCAACTCCAAATACTAACGGACATAATGAATTAAATTTATTTTTCTTTTATGTGTTTATTTTTGCACATGTTTGTACTGAAATATTTAACCGCTGAACCAATATGGTTATCCTTTTTCTTTTCTTAAATTGTAAAGGGGGAGGGGCGGTTGTGGAGTGCCCTTAGACACCTCTGGGGGCGTAGCGGCTATTCTTGTTCTATTTTAAAAACCGGTTCCTTGATTTTATTTACATTTTAGGTGAACTACGCGAGCACGTGGACCGAGTTCACCTGGGGCTGAAGAACTTTGTGTGCACCGAGTGTGGCAACCGGTTTGGCAGTCGGAAAGTGCTGAGCAAGCATCTGCGGCGGATACACAAGTTGACCGGCGGCGCCGGCGGGATTAAACTTGATAAATTGAGTGTTGTCACTGCTACTGCTGAATAAAAATAGTATTTTAAGGGGGGGGGGGGGAGGGCAAAGGGGGTTATTTTTCGCGTATTTTCCATAATATATAGTGTAACCTTAATAAGGGCATTTGACTAAAACGGTACACTTAACTTTATGAAAAATACGCGAAGAAAAATTATTCAAAAAACTTATAGTTAGGTAGGAAAGTTCTTTTCCAAAACATTAAGTCATCAAATGAAATTAGGAAATATTCAAACTTTATTATTATTTTTATCTAAAAAAAATAAGTTTCGCTTTTCTTTGCCCATTTCAAATGATTACGTACTACCAAAATATATTATCATATGTATTTAACTGTGTTTTATTTAGGTAAAAAATATTTTTTTAAATAAATGAATTAAAATTTATGAAGTTTTTGTATTGATGTTATATTTTATGTATTTAGTGTGTTTCAGATAGGTATTGTAAAAATGACTTAAAATATTTTTAAAAAAGAATTATTAAAAATGCTTGAAACATCTGTAAATGATATCAAACATGAAGGTAATTTTAGAAATTTACATTTTTAAACGCGAATCTTTTCCATAATTAGGATATGTCTGTCCGCCAGTACGTAACGGTTAGATCTAAATTTAAGCATGTTAGAATTGTCATTTCGATTTTCAACATTACTTAATGACTCCTATAACAGTTAGGTACTAATTAGAAATTATAGTAAAGTCCGTACGTCCATTTAAAACATTCAGATTTTTTTGCTTAAAAAAATGGAAAATCCTATTTGAAAATCTGATTTAAACAATGATTTATTTTGCAACAAAATATATAGGATTTTGTTTAGACTTAAAGATTTATATTAAGCTTATTATTAGTGATGTCAACCCGTCGAATTTTTAAGCCGGATTCGGATTCCGGATCTTAAAAGAATCCGTCAAAAAAGTGGCGGATTCCTTGCGGATTTCGGATTCTTATTTTTGACGGATTCAGGATTCGGATTCCGGATTCTAGCAGTATTTTTAAAGGCTTTTAAAAAAAAATTTAAAAAATTAAGTGCTACATATGTCCTAGAAATTACCTAATGTTCTTGGTGTTCTCTATAATTCGCTTCCGAGAATCGAACCAGATTTTGAAAATTTTTATATGTAATGATGATAATCTTTGCCTTCAAAAAGCGATAGTTGAAAGAAAAAACTCAAGGCGCTAGTTTTAGCATACCAATTAAGAATCCGGAATCCACTAATAAAAAACGGATTCAAGATCCGGATTCAGATTCCAAAATTGGCCCAAAAATTGGGCGGATTCCGGATTGCCAACCCTACTTATTATATTCTATATGTTCGTTTGTTATTAAGTCAGATTTCAGAGCTTCGCTTTTTATAAATGTTGTCATCTTTGTGAAAAGCATAGCCCGATCGTTCCAGCTGCTGGAGAAAGAGAGGGGTAGGTTTCTGGTAAAATCCGTAAAGGTGTGTGTTTTAAGGCTTAACAATAGTAGTAGAACGATAATATTCACTAAATATTTGTATTTCTTATTGAAAAGAACTATAGACAAAATTTTTTAAAAAAAAGTTAACATAAATTTTTATCGTTCTACTACCTAGGTACTGTTTTTTACTTATAACACATAACCTTTACGGATTTTACCAGAAACCTACCCCTCTCTTTTACAGACATCATTCGCAGGGAACTAAAGGAATATGACAATAGCCGATAAATTAATGTACATTCTCAATGATGATGCACAAAATTACCCCATCTGTAGATTAAAATTAGTGGCTGAACAGTTTGAACGCTCAATTTCATGAATGAATCAATTAAAATTATCTTAAGTCCCCAAAGTTGTTAGCCAACGAATAGGAAAGCGTTATGATAAACAGCCAATTGTCCTCTCTCTCTCTCTCTACATCATTCGATTTAGTAGGTATTATAGATGCCGTAAGGGGGGGGGAAGTTTTGCCACTTTCGCGTAAACAGTGTGCTGTGGACTAGGTATTGATTTTAGATTATAGGTTATTTAGGATAAAAGTTTACTTTTGGGTATTAGTTCACGTATATTTAATCATTTTTTGAATAGGTCTCCAGGTTCAGGTGCTGCAGGCTGGAAGGTCGTTTCTGGACAGGTAAAAAAATTAAAATTTTTTTGTTTGAAGAGTTAGAGAGCAACTTATAAAACAAAATATGCTTCTTTTTGAATGTTATTAACATATCTGCAGAAAAAATTAAATTCGGCCTCCAGGTTCAGGTGCTGCAGGCCTCCAGGTACACTCTGGACAGGTAAAAATTAAAAAAATTTATTTGAAGAGTTAGAGAGCAACTTATAAAACAAAATATGCTTCTTTTTGAATGTTATTAACATATCTGCAGAAAAAATTAAATTCGTCCTCCAGGTTCAGGTGCTGCAGGCCTCCAGGTACACTCTGGACAGGTAAAAATTTAAAAAAATTATTTGAAGAGTTAGAGGTACACTTATTAAACCAAATATGCATCTTTTTGAATGTTATTACCATATAAGAAGAAAAAATGACAATCGGCCTCCAGGCTCAGGTGCTGCAGGCCTCCAGGTACACTCTGGACAGGTAAAAATTAAAATTTCTTATTTGAAGAGGTAGAGGTACACTTATAAAACAAAATATGCATCTTTTTGAATGTTATTACCATATTTGAAGAAAAAATGACAATCGGCCTCCAGGTTCAGGTGCTGCAGGCCTCCAGGTACATTCTGGACAGGTAAAAATTTAAAAAAAATTATTCAAAGAGTTAAGAGGTAAACTTATTAAACCAAATATGCGTATTTTTGGATGTTATTATCATATTTGAAGGTAAATTTAAATTCGGCCTCCAGGTACAGGTGCTGCAGGCCTCCAGATCCATTCTAGACAGGTAAAAATTTAAAAAATTTATTTAAAGGGTTACAGGTACACTTATAAAACCAAATATGCATCTTTTTGGATGTTATTATCATATTTACAGAAAAAATTCAAATTGGACTCTAGTTTTAGGTGCTGCATGCCTCCAGGTACACTCTGGACAGGTAAAAATTAAAATTTCTTATTTGAAGAGTTAGAGGTACACTTATTAATCCAAATATGCGTGTTTTTGGATGTTATTATCATATTTGAAGATAAATTGACAATCAGCCTCCAGGTTCAGGTACTGGAGGCCTCCAGGTCAACTCTGGACAGGCAGTTAAAATATTTTTTAATACTTTTTGATTTGGACACCTTACCTGGATCCTGTTGACTGCTGGTTGTTGGTAGCCAGTTAAAAAATCCTAAATGGTTATTTTTGAATTTATAGGAATGGTTTCTAAAAAGAAAATGGCTAAATTATAATAATTTAGTATAATATAGCATTTAAGGCTCCAGACAGGCTGTAGGCGGCCTCCATGAGCCTGCTGGACAGGTAAATCAAACGTGTAATCTTTTATTTAAAAGGAAGGTATACTATGTAGAAATAGAAAAGAAACTTTATATAAAAAATTAGAGCATAAAATTTGCAATGTTATCCTAAATAATATTCACATAACTTTCGTCATTTACTTATTTCCAGTGAACAATAAATTTTTCTTCATTTTAGAACTCTGAAAAAAATATTTTACAGATCAAATTATCTTTTTTAAAATATGTACAACTTACATTATCAAAAAGAAATACATTATTTAATAAAATACTGCTTAACTAGAAGACTAGATTTTTAATTTTTACCTGTCCAGAGTGTACCTGGAGGCATGCAGCACCTGAAACTAGAGTCCAATTTGAATTTTTTCTGTAAATATGATAATAACATCCAAAAAGATGCATATTTGGTTTTATAAGTGTACCTGTAACCCTTTAAATAATTTTTTTTAATTTTTACCTGTCTAGAATGGATCTGGAGGCCTGCAGCACCTGTACCTGGAGGCCGAATATCAATTTACCTTCAAATATGATAATAACATCCAAAAATACGCATATTTGGTTTAATAAGTTTACCTCTAACTCTTTAAATATTTTTTTTTAAATTTTTACCTGTCCAGAATGTACCTGGAGGTCTGCAGCACCTGAACCTGGAGGCCAATTGTCAATTTACCTTCAAATATGGTAATAACATCCAAAAAGATGCATATTTTGTTTTATAAGTGTACCTCTAACTCTTCAAATAAGAAATTTTAATTTTTACCTGTCCAGAGTGTACCTGGAGGCCTGCAGTACCTGAACCTGGAGGCCGATTATCATTTTTTCTTAAAATATGGTAATAACATCCAAAAAGATGCATAATTTGTTTTATAAGTGTACATCTAACTCTTCAAATAAGAAATTTTAATTTTTACCTGTCCAGAGTGTACCTGGAGGCCTGCAGCACCTGAACCTGGAGGCCGATTTTAAATTTTTCTGCAAATATGATGATAACATCCATAAAGATGCATATTTGGTTAAATAAGTGTACCTCTAACTCTTCAAATAAGAAAACTTAATTTTTACCTGTCCAGAGTGTACCTGGAGGCCTGCAGCACCTGAACCTGGAGGCCGATTGTCATTTTTTCTTTTAATATGGTAATAACATTCAAAAAGATGCATATTTGGTTTAATAAGTGTACCTCTAACTCTTCAAATAAATTTTTTTAAATTTTTACCTGTCCAGAGTGTACCTGGAGGCCTGCAGCACCTGAACCTGGAGGCCGAATTTAATTTTTTCTGCAGATATGTTAATAACATTCAAAAAGAAGCATATTTTGTTTTATAAGTTGCTCTCTAACTCTTCAAATAATTTTTTTTAATTTTTACCTGTCCAGAGTGTACCTGGAGGCCTGCAGCACCTGAACCTGGAGGCCGAATTTAAATTTTTCTGCAAATATGATGATAACATCCATAAAGATGCATATTTGGTTAAATAAGTGTACCTCTAACTCTTCAAATAAGAAAACTTAATTTTTACCTGTCCAGAGTGTACCTGGAGGCCTGCAGCACCTGAACCTGGAGGCCGATTGTCATTTTTTCTTCTAATATGGTAATAACATTCAAAAAGATGCATATTTGGTTTAATAAGTGTACCTCTAACTCTTCAAATAAATTTTTTAATTTTTACCTGTCCAGAGTGTACCTGGAGGCCTGCAGCACCTGAACCTGGAGGCCGAATTTAATTTTTTCTGCAGATATGTTAATAACATTCAAAAAGAAGCATATTTTGTTTTATAAGTTGCTCTCTAACTCTTCAAACAAAAAAATTTTAATTTTTTTACCTGTCCAGAAACGACCTTCCAGCCTGCAGCACCTGAACCTGGAGACCTATTCAAAAAATGATTAAATATACGTGAACTAATACCCAAAAGTAAACTTTTATCCTAAATAACCTATAATCTAAAATCAATACCTAGTCCACAGCACACTGTTTACGCGAAAGTGGCAAAACTTCCCCCCCCCTTAATTTAAATATTTAGATGTTAGAGATATTAAGCTCCACGATGGGAGATGTTACAAAATATTTCTGGACAATAAACCTTTCATTTTCTGGAATACAGGTTTCGTTTCTAGTAGCGCAGCTACTCTATAATTAGAGCATGTTTTGTCCGTACATCACTTCATACTGAAACGTATATCCAAAAAACAGATCTATAGACAGTGTATATTACATATAACTACCTCCCCCCCCATTTTTTTTTCAATGACCCTTTTCGTCTGCTATCAAATTGTTTTCTGCAACTTGGCTGTATTAATATTCTCGTTACCATTGGTTGATTTTCAAAGACCCAATTGAGAGTCGGTACAATATCATTGCACTTTTTCATAAATTGCACCCTCGTTTTTAGAGTGCTGAGTATATTTTTCTTTAAAAGGTCTGGAAAAAGTCAAAACAAAGTCGCAAATACTTTCACACAAAGTTTTTGGTGAGCTGCACCGATAATCCCCAGACTCTCGGTAAAATATTGCTGGTAACGAATATTGCCAAAAATCTATGAACTTTAAAGGCTGCTAGCTGCCAAACGGCTGAACGTACAGATCACACCCGCTATGATCTATACGTTCAGCCATATAGCAGCTAGCAGCCTTTAAAATTCATAGATTTTTGGCAATATTCGTTACCAGCAATATTTTACCGTGAACTGCAGTAGATCCCATTTTTCAATTTAAAAAAAAAGAAGGAGGAGGTTCCTTATGCTTAACCACGCGGAGCATAGACCTGCGGGGCTACCCATGTAACCTACCCCAACTTACCAACAAACAAAAGCTACTCCTTTCTACTTCTTTTGAATTTGTCCAAAACAAAGGAGGCGGTGGTATTTCATATCAGTCCTCTTTTTGTGTTAACAAGGATGACAACATCCATAAAAGCGAAGCTCTGAAATAGAAGGACAAACGAACATTAACACTTGTAGATTGTCAGAACTAAATTAGCAGAATATTAATGCATCAGTACAAACAATATTTTATGAAAATTTGTTGCAAAACTGCATAAATAGATGATACTGTTTAAGGACATACTTACATTTTTGGGACTTGTTTATAGAGATGCTTCGCTTATAACATTGTACCTTGTTGTAATAGGAATCAGTTTTCAAAAAATCAGAAGAATCGGATATTTTAACATACAAAAATTTGTTGTCAAAAAAGTTAAAAATCGACATGTTTAAAATGGACGTACGGACATTCTGGTATTTTTTAGAGTTGCTACGCTTTCTAAGTTCTACCTAACTACTATAGGAATCATCATGCAAAGTTTGGAATCGATAGGACAATTCTAACCTGTTTAAATTAACGAAAAGAGCTAACTCTCTGTGATGGACGGACGGACGGACGTACGGACGGACGGACCGACCCTAATTATAGAAAAGCTTCGCTTTTAAAAATCATTGAGACTTTTTTAGTATCTTATTGACAAAAAAATTCTTTAGGTGGACAATCTGCAGATGTTATGGTTCAGTTAGAATCAAACATACCTCTCTCTCTTCCCTCTTTTGTTCTTCAACAGGCAATGAGGTTAGTTTTTATTTTTAGTTGTTTCATAAAAAAACAAGATGGCAACATCCATAAAATATAATTTAAGGATAAACGAACAATAACATTTGTAATTTTGTATAGTGTCAGAACTTATTAGGCAGAATATTAATTTACAAGTCTAAACAAAATTGTATATAAATATGTTACAAAATTGCTTAAATACTGGTACTATTCAAGGACACACTTTTATATAGGGACTTGATTTTAAAGATACTTCGTTTGATATTGTATCTTTTGTCATAGAAATGATTATTCCAATAATGAATAGGATAGGTAATAAAGTAAAAAAAGTCTCAAAAAATGCAATTGACAAACAAGAGATGAAAAATTGGGGTTAAAATAAAGAAAACAGCCTTTTTTTATTTACTATTTCTGTACCCCTAGCATCTAGGGGCTCAGTAAGCGAAGGGTGAGGAAGGTGACAAAAAATTAGCCACAAAACTTCCAAAGACCTGAATTATAAAACAAAGAATTTACTAAGTATTTTATATTATTGATAGCTAGGATTTGATTATATATTTTTTCGAATTTTAAAAAAAATTTGTGAAGTTTTTTTCTTTATTAAACATTTTGGCGTTATCCTCTTAGAATTTTTTTTTTCAATTTTGAAAATTTAAATACCCCCCCCCCCCCTCCGACAACGACGAACAACTATTTTAGGTTAGGTTAGATTTTAGGCTAGTGAGCCGAGCGCTGCGGCTAGGCAGGCAAGGGGGCCGAGCGCTCCGTCTAGGCAGGCTAGGGAGCCGAGCGCTGCGGCCAGAGTTCATAGTTCGCTGTCGGGGGGGGGGGGGGGGGGGGGGTGAGTACTCAAATTTTCAAAATTGAAAAAAAAATTTCTAAGAGGATAATACCAACATTTTTTGTAGATGGGAAAAAGATGTGTCAAATATATTCGAAGAACTGCTAAGTTTTCTCCTCACTTCTCTTACTCAAAAAGCAGAAAAAATTTTAGGTTGGTAATTTCTTTCATTTTGAAAATATTAGAAATAATAATAGTTATTTATCTCATCGTATATACATAGCTTTCCGCGGATATAAAAATGTCCAATTATGAGTAGGGATGGCAATCTGTAAAATTTTTGGACCGGATTCGGATTCTTACAAGAATCCGTCAAAAAATGGGGGATTTTTCGCGGATTCCGGATTCTAACAATATTTTAAGAGGCTTTAAAAAAAATTAAAAGTGCTAAATTTGTCCTAAAAATTAATGTTCTTGGTGTTCTCTATAATTCACTTCCGAGAATCGAACCAGATTTTAAAAGATATTATTATATATAATGATGATAATGACAAGTATTAAAAAACTCAAGACGCTAATTTTAGCCTACCAATTAAGAATCCGAATCCGCTTTTTAAAAACGGATTCCGGATTCGGATTCCAAAATTGGCCTAAAATTGGGCGGATTCTGGATACCGGATTCGGATTGCGAACCCTAATTATAAGAATAATCCAGTTTTTTAGCCTTGAGATGCTGAAGGCACGGGCAAAAAACTGGCTTTATTTTTATGATTGAACATTTATATTTTCTTAGAAAACTGGATATAATACATTGCTATAAATAATTTTCAGTATGGCTTAGAACCGGTTTTATTACACTGGAAATTAATCGGTTTCGAAGCCATACTGGAAATTATCTTCCATTGTCCTAGTTTTTGAAAAATCAACCGACCCCCCAAATATTCTCTGTAAATGAGAACCAAATATCATAATCTATAATACAAAGTAGAATGATGTCTGTTCGTCCGTCCATCTGTCCCTTAAGATCTCGGTAACCACTGAACTGATCGTATTCTACTCTTCAGGGAATATACCTACTGGTCCTGTGGTGGTTTTAGGCTATTTTCTTGGGGGGTGGGACACCCCCCCCCCCCAAAAAAAAAGAAAAATCCCCCCCATTTTTTTTGCTGAAGATTTCCTTGGTCTTTTTTACGAATTTCGCCAAAATTTTTTTTGGATCACCTCTTGGGGCAAAGCCCCTAAAGGCTTGGGGCGAAGCCGCTAGTGTTTACATAAAGGATCTTTAGGTATAAGACATTGGATAATAAACTGATTTGTACATCCCAACGATGATCAAAGGGGGGAGGCGGATGTGCCACTTTTTGAAACCAATACTAAAAGTCAAAGGAACTCAACTAAAAAAAAGAGTTACAGGTCTGACATTTTGCATGGCAGTTGCTTTATAGGGGTACAATATAGAACTGTGAAGAAACGGCGGCGCAACCGCCGAAAACCGCCGAGAATTGCAAAAAAAAATTCGGCGGGAAACGGCGGTTTTAGGCGGTTGCGCCGCCGTTTCTTCACAGTTCCATATTGTACCCCTTTAAAGCAACTGCCATGCAAAATCTCAGACCTGTAACTCTTTTTTTAGTTGAGTTCCTTTGTTGACTTTTAGTTTTGGTTTCAAAAAGTGGCACATCCGCCTCCCCCCTTTAGTCCCTAAAAGTTTTATACAAACGTTTTCTTATTTGTTGGCTTACCAACATTGGTTTTTGATTGGTTTCTTCATTAAGTTGAGTGTCCAAACGGTTCAACCACAAATTATAATCCCCAGAAGGGGTAACTATGCGTATCATCTTTGGGGATGCACATCAATTTATCGGCCATTGTCTTATCCCTTTAGATCCCTGACATATACCTGTTCTAGATGACAATATTGAAACTCCTGCACTCGATGAACAAGATGATATTGATAGCAATGAAGACTGCAAGGACAATCTACATATTAATGACGAAGAAAAAGAAAACATAGAAGAGGATAAAGAAAAAATTAATCTGTTGATTTCAGGTACATTTTTTTGGGATTTATTGTTTTGATTTTTACAGATTTAATTGACTTTAGTGTACTCAAATATAGAGAATTGTTAGGCATCTTCTCTCCAAGTGCATTGTCGAGCAAAATCACCCCCCCTCCCCCTTACTGATAAACACGTATATCTAGGCCTTTGGTTAGGTCCATAAATAAGACAAAAACTCAACTCACCCGGTCATTATAAAAAGCTTGTTCTGAAAGCAGCAACATATTTGAGATCTCCATAATACATCCATTATACATCCAATAGTCAAATAAGAGAAATAAGCGCCATCCTGATATGTAGGTATTGTGTGCTTCTTATTTGCAGATAGGCTTTGTGAGTCTTTGCAAAGGTTTCGTGACTTATTATTTTAATATCCATTTATTGATTGTTTGACTTTCACGAGGCCTTTGATAGTCAGTTGATGGTTCTTCTTGGTTATCTAAAACAAGAGAGCATTACTGATTAGCGTCTCCCTTCTTTTCAGGTGCAGGTACATTATGTTGTACAGAAGTGACTTCTTGAAAACTTGAAGAAAGTCTATCCAAGATAGAATTAAAAGTGTAGACTCTGTTTGTATCTAAATTTTCAGAATGAGCAGATAAATTTAGAGGTGGATGCATAAACGAGTTATCTGTAGAAGGTTGATGAAATATGTCTGAAGGATCTGGATCTGGGTGTTCTTGAGCATCAGAATAATCCCAGTCTAATGATGAGTCATCAGCAGTTTCATCTTCATTACAATCTAATAAATCAAAAACAGTAGAGGAATGTCTTCTCTGTATAGGTTTTGATTCAGGACTTGTCTGTTTGGAGGATTCAGAACTAAATTCAGATTCTGACAGAATACCATCTACTTGGAGAATATCCTTTTTATTCTGTAAACATGCAGTTATTTTACTTTTTGCCGCTGTTTTTTGATATCGTGCGGGTCTCTCTGTTTGCACGATATTTTCAGGTTCCATTGGTTGATGAACAATGACATTTGTTTCTATTTGATATGATGAATTTGCAGATTTAAGTTGGTCAGAAGCCTTTTGTCGTTGTAATTCTAATCTTCTATCCAAATCTTGATAAATGTCTGGTCTGGTATTTGCTGTATTCTGTATCCTAATATGTGATTGGTATTCTTGATTTTTATTTCCATTCACACTTTTACAATTTTCGTTTTCATCTTCAGAATTTTCTTCAACATTTCTGATAGGATTCCAATTATTTATTTTCTTTGTTGTTACAGGTTTTTCTTGTGGAATATGGTGAAAACTGTTTGTGACAAATACACGTTCACTGTTGGTTAGATACTGTTTTGAACGAATATTTGGGTTGTTGGAGTGTGGGTGAATAATTTTTTGAATCCTTACCTTTTCTTCTTCAGATTGTGATACAATATAGACATCTCTTGCTTTGTGCTTGTCAGATTTATTTTTTATTACTACAATATCACCTGGCTGGGGCTTGTGCTGTGGTTCCGGAACTTTTTCATTGTGTTTGGTATTATGTTTATCTCTTATCTGAACTTGATCTTTTCTTATCTTTTCATAATCCAAATTTAAATTTTCTCCCGTGTTCATATCACGGTTGAAATGAATCTCAAATGATGAAATTTGTCCTTGTCTGCGTAATTTATTATTCAGCCTGGATACTGTAATTTGAAGTGTTGTATTGTTTACTGGTCTCCCATCTGGTTCTATCCTTTTCAACTCCTGTTCAAGTTCTTGGCAACCCTTGTCTACTACGGCGTTGGCGTTTTTGTTAAAAACATCGGTTTGTATTACTTCAATTTGTAGTTTTTTTAAATCTGGGTCTCTATTATCAATTAATGGGCAGAATCCTTTAGCATTATCGACCGTTAATCTACATTTTCCTAAAAGTTTGATAGGATTTATAGTTTCTATTATAGCAGATTTTAGTTCTTGGTGAGTTTCATTTTTGATAATTTTGGCTGCTGTTAAGCTAGAAAAATGATCACGAACTATAAAAATACACTGACCTTGTCTCCTTATTACATCTCCATGAAATTCGACTCCAGGGACTCTGACATCAGTTTCAGTTTTGTGGCTGGTCACTGTGGGTATTTTTTTCTGAGTAGAACAGAAGAAACATTCATTATATAACTTTTCTAGGGCCGGGGTTAATCCTACAGAGTAGAAAGATTTATCAAAATGAGCTTTGAGTTGAGACTTTGTAGGATGTTGTAAATGATTATGAATTTGCCATAAAACCGCCGGCAGATGTGATTGAGGTATAACAATCAGATCTTTAGTACTTGTGGAAAATTTGTTGTGTTGAGAAGGTACAATTAACATATTGTCTTTATCTAATTTTGCCACAGAGCACAATCTTCGTATTTCAGAATAAATTTTACCTGACTGTTTAGTTGGGGTTTTACCAGACTTCAGGAGATATTTTGCATCTTTACATGCTTTCTGTTGGTCTTGTATGTTATTCCATGCTGTTCTGTTGTGTAATACAGATACTGGTTCCATATGATTTATAGCAGCAGGTATAATAACAGAGTCAGATTTTTCTGAAATAAACAAGCAAATAGAGCAGTGTTCAGCATTACATGAGCTTGGATGTCTTGACTGAAAATCACTACTTTGATTTTGATTGGACTTGCCACTTGCCAGTTGGACGACAATAGGTAATCTATTTATATTACTAATAAAACTTTGCATTCTTGGATTTGAACTGTAATGACCTTTTTTTATTAGTTTAACGGCATCTGCAACTGGTTTACTGTCGGGTGTTATAATAATGGGTTTAGTACATTCTTTTAATATGTTGTACTCCGAATTTATTGCTGTAGCAAATGCTAAACTTTCTAATTCACATGCCATCCATTTTGAATGATTAGGGCTCAATTTGGCACTATGAAATGCAACAGGTAGCTTTTTACCGTCTTTGATGCAATACAAAGTATGGCCTATACCTGGGGTTGATTTAGCAGCATCAACTTCTAGGAGCAGCTGGTCATCAGGATGAGGAAGGTACAGGGTCTGGAGCTTATCTACGGCTTCTGTTGCTAATCTAAATTGATTTATCAAGTTTCTATCCCATTCTATAACATCTTTAGAGTTTTTATCTGCCACTTCTAAGTCAAAAGGATTTAACATTAATGTGAGGTTTGGTGATGATGGAAGTAATGTTTTATATAATCCTAGCCAACTTCTTAGATCTTTAACAGTTTTTATGTCCTCATGTTTTGTATTTCTTAGGGCATTTACACGATGGGGGGATGGTGCTAAAAATCCACCTTGTTGCCATTTCCAACCTAATACATCTACACTACGAAGAAATACCTTGGTTTTTGACGGAGAAATCTTGATATTTGCAGCTTGAAATTTTTTCAGTATTTCCTTGTAGTTTTCCGCCGTTTCCATGGGGGTTCGTCCACCTACAATAATATCGTCAGCAATGCGTGCACATTTCCCAGCTTTCATCTCTGGACCTAATATTTTGCTCAGCATTTCATCTAGTTCTTCAGACTGACCTATGAGACCTTGACCTGACCTTTTCAAAAATCTAAGCCCACCAAAGGGTGTTGAAACTCCAAGCCACTGATAATCATCTGAACAGACATGATTTTGAAAAAATCCTGAATGAAGGTCAGTAGTTATAATATAATTCCATTTACCCAATGTAGTGAAAATATCTTTAGGTTTGGTGATTGTGGTAGGAATATTTTTTAAGTAATCATTGAGTTGTGTAAAGTTTATGACAACTCTGACGTCATCAATTCCTAGATCTTGTTTAGCCTTATTTTTAGCCTTTTGTTTTCTGACAAGAAAAGCAGGGGAACAATATTGAATGGGTATATCATAGTCTTGAGGAATGCCAAAAACGCCCTTTTCTGTCAAATCATCACATACATTTTGTAAAAGGACTTTTGTTTGATGATCATAGTTAATGTTTTGAACTTTAGCTGCTGTTGGCCTATTCGGACCCGCCCAATTAAGTTTAGAAATATGTTTGCCATATCTATGGTTGTAGCCTGTAGAAATGTCGTTGTTAAATACATCTCTATAAGTATGATGAATATCATTAACATACCTTAAAATGTCCGGGTGAATATCTTCTTTGTTTACTTCAATTTTTCCAGTATTATCGACATCTGTGGGAGTTGTATGTTTATTAGTATTTACAGGTATATCATCATTGTTGTTAAAGTCATCATTCAATGTACGGACTTGAACTTTGGGGCTACTTTTAGTATGTACAATCTCATTATAGTTATTTTTGACACTGATTTGGCCGTTTTTAACTGAACAAAGTTGAGGGTCTGGCCACTGTATTCCTTTGTTCTGGTGCCATGGTTGGACTGCTAGAATTGTGTCATCATCGTGGGGTACTGAGAACTGCACTTCTTGGCCTGGCAATATAACATTAAGATGGTTGTTTTGCAATAATAAATTGTTAGGTTGGGTCGGCAAAATGAGAGATTTACTAGTTTCAGAAATAACATATTTTTTGTGGACAGAAATTGTTTTGGCATTAAAATCTTGAATTATTGAATTTTCTTTTATAAAATTGTTCCCTGCGACAAAAGGACAATGTAAACTTTCAGTTACAATTGCATGGAATCTTACACACCAATTGTTATGGTAAAGTATTTCATCAATTTCCCCAATTGCAGCCATTTTTGTTCTCCCGTCCGCTAGTTTAGAGAGTTGGGAATTGGGTTTAATTTTGAAACCATGGGCTAGAACATCAGACAATTTAGCATAACTAACCGTAGCGCCGGAATCCAGGTCCAAAAAAATATCTTTTTTGTTGATATCTTGTACAGAGAGTGTTTGACTGGCGACGGGTTGAATAAAGTTACAGGTCAGAGGCTTGCTAAAATTAGAGTTATTTTCAGAATTATCAACTTTTGAATTATTGGCCATAGAAGAATTAAACTTTACCTGCTGCTGGTCTTGCAGCTGCTGAGTCTCATCTTGGTCATATCCATATTCTCGGGCAATAGAATCATCATCTTCTTCAATATTAATTGTGCTGAGCTGTTGGCTGATTCTGTTGGTTAAAAGCTGTTTGTCTTTAGCAGACAATGATGGACATGTTGCTTCTCCCAAATAGTGACTGGTAAACAAGGCTTTTGATAATCCTGATAGTTGGCATACTCTGCAAAATGGTGTTGGCTGTTGGCTAAATGTTTGGGGCTGACTATTTGAGGCAGACTGCTGATTGGGTGTGAATCTAGGTCTAGATTGTTGATATCTTCTCTGTTGGAAATTTGATCTGTTGAATGATGGTCTTGAGTAGTTTTTTGTTGATGTGTAGTTGCATTGTGCTTCTTCAATTGATGATACTTGTGGGGAATCAGATTCTATTTCAAGAATGAAATGTTTAGATTTTGTTAAGATTTCATTTTTAAAATCCATGAGATGCTTATCTTTGCCAATTTTGTGGGCATACATTTCTCTAATATATGATGGAAGCTTGGGATGGATCAGTGTAAGAACATTAAGAAGGATTAGATCTTCATGACTGGGTGAAAGACGTTCATCTTCGGTTAAGATTTCATTTTTCCATTCTATTTTTGAATCCTTCTTTGCCAGATTACCAATGATGAGAGATCTGTACTGGTTGTAAAATCCGACAGGTGTGACTGATCCCGCAGGATCCCACTGGAGGTCAAGTAGATTTAGGAAGAATATTCCTTGTGTTTGAATATTGTAATCTTCTCTGATTTTTTTGTATATCCATTTGAGCGATGAAGAATGTCTCATGATTGGGTTGAAATAATCACAGTGTACAAATTTTGCAACTATTGAAACAAATTGACGGAGGTCTCTACGCAGGTTTGGTAGGTCTTCTGCTTTATCCGGTGCTATAGCAGACAAAATTCTTTTTTCATTATTCTCGGCAGGTGTCCATTCAGAATATCTACCACCGGGAAGAAATTTTCTGAATTTTTCTTCTATTTCTAAATAGACCTCAATGGTTTCTTTCCAGATTTCAAACTGGACATCCGTTATGTTTTCTTGAGGTAGAACATTCGGTGGATAAATCTTGATTGATGACATGTTGAGCTCAGATCTCTTATTTGTCTACCGGATGTATTATAGAGACCGAAAAGGGGGAGTTAAAAAGGGGGGGGGGGTTAAAATTACATGTTTAAAATTAAGATTAATAAATAACTAAAAAATCACTATATTTTTTTAAAATCACTTTAAAATTTGTCTAATTCCAAGCAAGAGGAAAAATGTTTATTTTTTTCCAAAGTTTATAGAGGAGAAATCTCCGATGGGGGTAGGAGGCTGTTCTGGTCAGAGGTGTGAGTTTGTCTCGGCTGCCACCACATAAATAAGACAAAAACTCAACTCACCCGGTCATTATAAAAAGCTTGTTCTGAAAGCAGCAACATATTTGAGATCTCCATAATACATCCATTATACATCCAATAGTCAAATAAGAGAAATAAGCGCCATCCTGATATGTAGGTATTGTGTGCTTCTTATTTGCAGATAGGCTTTGTGAGTCTTTGCAAAGGTTTCGTGACTTATTATTTTAATATCCATTTATTGATTGTTTGACTTTCACGAGGCCTTTGATAGTCAGTTGATGGTTCTTCTTGGTTATCTAAAACAAGAGAGCATTACTGATTAGCGGTCAATATGAGTTGTAAGGATTAAGTCTATGACGTAACGAACGTACCTAAATGTGGGCTTATTATTGGAAGTATCAAGCCTATAACACCACGACCGTACCTATGGAAAGGTTATGTCTTTTATCCATTCTATGCATACAGAAATATTCATAAGTATAAATCAAAAACCTTAATATCTAAACATCTGTAATAATCATAATTGAAATACACATTTAAAACAAGTTTTTTATTAAGACATAAACATTTAATAACACATATATATTAAAATAAGTACTAACATTTTATTTTCATATATAAAACGATTGTAGATGGTTCGTAGCGTTCGGTAGAGGATTCGGGTTTGCTTTCCTGAAATATAAACATAAATTGTGACACCTACCCCTAGTTTGAAATATATTTGTTGTTACTAAAGGACAGGTTAGGTTAAATTACATCGGGTACTGGATATCCCCTAAGGTTTAAGGCGCACCACAAGAAGAGGCCCCACAGGATTAGAGCACTCTGTATTGGTAAGGCGTAGAAAAAAATTTAACCTCTCTCACTTTATGTTCAATCTATTTTAAAATTAAGGGGGGGGGGGGTTGATGCTCGATACGCCCTTGAGGGAAAGCACAAAATCAGTGAATTCAAATGCCTTTAATTCTTGAATGTTCTAGGTTTAGACGAAGAGAATGATTATGGAGATGAGGAGTTTGAAAATAATCATGTTGATATATCTAATGATGATATATCTAATGATGCCTTCTCTAAACTAGAGCTTGATCTTAAAGAAGAGGTAGTACTATAAAACAGGGTTTTAATTATACTGAATACAAAGAACAAAGAAGTATATATGTCTATCTATCTATGAAGAATTAAATATTGCTCCCCACTGGACTGATTAGGTTCTGTTTGATATCGAAAATGCTCAGAGAGGGAGAGGACAAAGCTCTGTTCATTGCACTAGTCCCCAACGTTTTATTCTAACGCTTTCCTATTAGTTTGCTTGAATTTTGATTGGTTGGTCCACTATACAAAACATTTTAACCTCTAATTGTAACCTAAAGAAAGGGTGATTTTGTGTATCATCATTGGGAATATCAATTTATCGGCCATTGTCTTATCCCTTTTTATCCTCGGAAAATGCCTATGTTTTATATCATATTTCTTAACAAATTTTAAAAATGTTTTTAATTTTACTAGGTTGACGACCTTGCAGAATTGACTGGCCCAACATCCAAAACAAAATCACCCACAAACAAGAACAAAAATGAGTCTTCTGCCAAACGGCGGGGCAGACCTGTAATGTCCAAAACTATAGAAGGATATGCAAAAACTGGCAAAGTTAAATGTGAAGGTATATAGGAAAAGTATTATATTTTTATTAGTGAAGCTTCTCAATAATTCAATTTGTCTTTCTCCTTCTTTCCTTAACGAAATGGGGAGGGAATAGTGATTTTCTCGGATCCTATCAAAAGAATTGGGTGTAGTCCCTTACGAGACAACGGCTCTTAAGGGGCGTTTCTTTGTATTTTCACAGCAGCTTTTGATAGGTTATTTTTAGGTTAGGTTAAGGTAGGTTAGGTGATTGCCCCGCAGGGTTAGAGCCCCGCGCAGGGGCTATAAATAGGGGAAAAGCTACTTTGAAAATACGACGAAATCCGCTACTTCGTTTTATTTCCATGATCCGAAATTTACTTTTCAACCAATAATATAATGAAGAGGCGTTGCCACCAAAAGGACTATACATAGGTACGTATTGCGTATACCCAAAAATATTTTTTTTTTAGTGAAGATTCCCTATACCAACGAGCATCCATTATTATTGTCTTGGTCCGTCAGTCTGTCAGTCTGTCAGTCAGCTCAACAAATATTCTTTATATCAAAACATATAAAGAAAACCTATAAAATTTTTCTGTAGTTTTTCCTATTTATTATTGATTTATAACCACTAAACACCTGCTCTTTAAATAACTTTGTCCATTTTGCCGTTCATTATTTTTTTGTACTTTGCTTCTTATGGATGTTGTCATCCTTATTTAATCAGAGAAAGAGGGCACAATGGGCTGTTTATTACACTAGTCCACAAAGTTTTATTAATAACGTTTTCTTATTTGTTGGCTCAACAACCTTTGGGGACTAAAGTGAATTTTTAAGGGTTAGTTCATTAAGTTGAGTGTTTAAACCTTTCTACCAATAATTTTAATCTACAGAAGGGGTAATTTTGTGTTCCATCATTGGGGAAGAACATCAATTTATCATCATTATCTTATACATTTAGATCCCTGAGGTGAATTCTTAAAAAAACTTTTGCCCCACTAAAATCAGTTTGCCCCACTAAATTTTTAGCAAGCCTCACTGATTTTAGTGGGGCAAACTGATTTTAGTTAGGCAAATTTTTTTTAAAGAATTCACCTCTGTTGTTTAAAACACAAATATTTAGAATGTGGCTTAATGTTGGCTAAAGTTGCGTGTTTGCGAACTCACATGAACATTATTCATCAAAATATTCGCAACTTTCGTTGTAATATTTGCAGGTACGATAATTTTGTTGTCTAGAAATTTAACTGGGTTTCGTAGTATTTTCAAAGTAGCTTTTGATAGGTTAGGTAAGGTAAATGTTAATGATTTCCCCGCAGGGTTAGTAAATAAAATTGGCCCCACAGGGGCTAGAAATAGGAGAAAAACTATTGTGAAATTACGACTAATCCCGATACTTCATTTTCTTTCCATGATCCGCGTACCATTCTTATTTGCTGCCAAATACGGATCTGCATTTTTGCCCCCTCATTTTTCCATTAATCTGCAGCCACAATTAATAATTTATAGAAGTACTAGCGGCTACGCCCCTAGAGGCCTCTAGGGGCACTTGAGGAGAGAGTCGAATTTAATAATTCAATTTCTTATTTTAGATTTTAAAAGAAAAAGTAAAAAAAAATTACGTTTGATGTTTGTTTTTCGTTGAACTCTCTTTCTAAAATTGAGAAATTTTAAAAAAATTTAATTTCTCTAGGGAGGGTGGTGGTACCCTCCCCAAAAATAGTTATAAACCTTCCCGGGACATATGAGAATCTACCCTGTTAAGGAGAACCCGATAGGTTCAGCGGTTAGCGAGATCCTTCGGTACAAACACACAAACACACAGACACACAAACATCCTGTTACTTTATTATAAGGATTGCATAAAATTTGATTTTTTCAATTTTTCATACCTATGGTTCTTATAACTTATCTCAAACATTTTGTTTTAGGAAAGAGTTTTCATCACTATATTCAATGAAGAAACATATGAAAACTTATCATGAAACTGAAGAGGTAAAAGAAGGTGTATCAACTTTTTCACTTTTTATTTAATAAGATAGCTAGCCGGCTCTTTTAGTAAGTAGTAGATGTAAAATTTTTCATAGAATTCAGATATGCAATCGGTTTTTTTGTAGACCTCTTATTTTTAAATTAATCTAAGTTTTAAAAAAAAATAATTAAGTCGGTTTTAAGGTACTAAAACGCAACAAAATAAAAGAAGAAAATGGCCAGTATGAACAAAAATAGTAAGATCTTTAATTTGACACCTTACTTTTAAAATTCTGTTGAGTAATTATTGAAAAAATCAATTTTTTTAATCTCGGTTTAATAAAAACTTTAAACCTAAATATTTTATTAAACAGACATAAAAAATATGGGTTCATATATACCTTTAGAATCAGAAAAATATTACGAATCCATTCTAAGCGAAATTGAAAAAGTTTTTAAAAATTGTAATAAAAAATAAAAAAAATAAAAAGTTTATTTTAAGAATTGTAACTACTAAACTAGCCAATCACAAATCGCGAAAATTGACGAATCGCGAAGCTTAACCTATAAAGTTAACCAATAGAATTGCCAAAAAAAAAGGAGAACATTCATACAATATATACAATAGATACTACAATAAATATAGTGATATTACAGAACATGTAAAGAATGAAAAATTATGAACAAATATGCATCAGTCTGTTTATAAACTTCAAAACAATGCAGTTAAAAATACATTATTGTTTCTTGTGTTTAAAAAATATCTGCTACATTGCATTGTCTTTTGTTTAGGTTTTGTTCAGGTTTTATTCAAGCTAACCCTTTAAAGCCGAAAATTATGATTCTTAAAATAAACTTATATTTTTTATTTTAGTTTTATAAAAGTTTTTCAATTTTGCTTAGACTGGATTCGTATTATTTTTCTCATTCTAAAAGTATATGTGAACACATACTTTTTATGCCTGTGAGAGGATATTTTTAATTTCAAAGTTTTGATTAATCCGAGGTTAACAAAATAGATTTTTTCAATAATTACTTAACAGAATTTTAAAAGTAAGGTGTCAAATCAAAGATCTTACTATTTTTGTTTATACTGGCCATTTTCTTCTTTTATTTTGTTGCGTTTTAGTACCTTAAAACCGACTTAATTATTTTTTTTTAAAACTTAAATTACTTAAAAAATAAGAGGTCTACAAAAAAACCGATTGCATATCTGAATTCTATGAAAAATTTTACATCTACTACTTACTAAAAGAGCCGGCTAGCTATCTTAAATAAAAAGTGAAAAAGTTGATACAACTTCTTTAAGAAAATTATCTGAAATTTAAAAATTGATCTCTTAAAACAATTTTTTTCAAATATTCTTCCGTCTAGGATGATTTCAGCTATCTAAAAAAAGAGCGGGAAGATAAATCAAACCGGTTTTGCAGCTTGTGTGAGGAGTGGTATGAGACTACTGATCAGCTGGTTGATCACGTGGTCAACAAGCATCCAATCAGGGATTGAGTCCAATACTTAAACATTTTCTTCTGTATGATAACTCACTTTTAACTATTTTTATCAATTGTAACAGGGATCTAAGTGATAAAACAATGGCTGATAAGTTGATGTACATCCCAAATGATGATATACAAAATTACCCTTTCTGTAGATTAAAATTAGTGGTTGAAACATTTGAACACTCAACTCAATAGATCAACCAATAAAAATTAATTTAAAGTTCCCAAAGTTGTTAAGCCAACAAATAAGAACCGGAAATGTTATAATAAAACTTTGGGGACTAGTACAATATCTCCCCCGTGTGAATGCCTATTTTTTAACATTGTTCAACGAAAAATCTTTGATTATTGGACTTGAAGACCAGACCTGTTGCCAATTGGCATACGAAAAAATGGTCCTTTGCCTTGGTCCAGGTTGGTTTTTCTTTAAAGTTGTTGAAGTTATGGTGTTCAGTTGAAAGTGTTATGTAATAACATAACTAATATTTTCTACTCCGTAGTTTTGTATAATGAAAACACTGGAAAATTAAACTAATGTGATGCATGTCTAAAGGGATGATACACAAAATTACCCCTTCTGTAGATTACAATTAGTAGTTGAAACGTTTGGACACCCAACTTATTGAATCAACTAAACAAAGTTCAATAAAAGTCCCCAAATTTGATAGGCTTACGAATAAGAAAACGTCAATTTAAAACTTTGAGTACCAGTGTAATTAACAGTCTTATGTTCTCTTCCTCCCTGGATGCATGTAGCTTTATTTTACTAAATTAGAACTTTATATTAGCTTATATTAGCACTGTGTATTTAGTCTGGCCCAAAATCAGGCTACTTTTTTATTTATGCCTAATTCAATGTGCGGTTTTTCGAACTTTGTAACCACTGCCTATACAGGCATTCTAAGCTAAAAATTTTGTTTCTACGATGAAAACTGATTTCGTCAGACTGATTTCCATTTTCACTATCATAATAAACATAAGGTTTCGTGATTTTAATTTTAAAAATACTAATTTAATCACATAAAATAAGTTTAGAGTTAAAAATCCACCAGTAAGCCTTATTTTACTTTTCTCATGTCTGTATTATGCATAGGACAAATACAATGCCTCTCTGAAATGCATGAATACTGAATAGTTCTTGTTTTTAGATATTAAATACCTTAGCTTATTGGAGCATTAAATCAATGAGGGTTGGGTGTCAAATAAAGCTGAAATCTACCTAAAGATTTATATAAGGATTCAATGAAAAGCACAACTGAATTTATATTGATTCAGGGATCATTTAAATCAGACAAACAAATACTGCTTTATATTTACAATGGCAAAGCAACTAGTGAAAAAAAACTAAAACTTAAGAAACAAAAGTTTTTAGTTTTTAAATGAGCATAAAAATCTATTGAAAAATTAAATTAAGTAATGTTAAAGACATAAACAAATAATAAATCACTGGTAACAAACAAAAATAGGTAAATTTTCAATTTTTATGTGTGAATTCCGACTAAGGATAAAATATGTTATGTTCTGTATATAAACTGTTGGTTAAAGCCATTGAAATCAATAATAATACCTAATTTTAATGAGATTATTCTATGCCAATGAAAGTTCTTAAAAATATTGTCCACGCTTTTTGCATTGCTTGAATAAAAAACATAAAAAATTCTATCCTTAGTCATTAAATTCGACATAAGTTTTCTATGTTTTTTGGCAGATATTATATAACACTGCCGATTTTCTTCATTTTTTGTACAATCAATGAAATCATAAAAAAAGGGAATATAAGATATTTAGTAACCGAAAAAAAATATTTCCTTGAGCTTTAATTGATCTTAAATTTAAAAAAAAAATGGTGACTCATTCGGTACAAAAACATAAATAAAAGGTCCAATTGTTCCTAATTCATATTTGTTATAATGTTACTTATATTCCTGCCTGAATTAGTTTAATATTTCTTTCTGCATAGTCATTTACAGTTTTTAAATTGATAACAAAATTTTGAAACTCCAAATAAGTTGGAAATTTTTTCCAGTCACTTTAAAAGTCCATTTTTTTACATGCTTATATTTATAAATTTTACAACAAATTAACTTTTAATTTTGTCTAGACTTAAACATTTATATTCTGGTTATTCAGTCCAGACACAACAAATTTTAATGTTCATTTGTTCTACCGTTTTAGAGCTTCGCTTTTAATGATATTGTCCTACTTGTTTTCAAACATAAATAGCCCAGCTATTTTCCATATTGTTAGAATTTCTGTCACCAAACACATTTCACTTTTGTTACAACTGTCACCTGATCCACATGTCAGCGAAGTTGATTTAGTTTTAGATGTACAACCAACTAGATCAGCTGGTTTTAAATATCTTTTACATTTTGTGCTATTTTTTTGCATTCAATTATAAAGAGATATCTATTCAAAACATTCTTTACAAGGGGTATTTGGTTTTTTGGCAAAGATTCACTAGGACAAAGGCCGAGCCCTTGTTTTGCCCACTGGTTTCTTGTCTTGTTCATTATTATCTTTAAAAATAACATTAACATATAAATTATTATATACAAATTTTAAAATGCAGGCGGAGAAATAGCAAGCAAGGAAATTTTGGATATAAAAAGACAGTGTTAGAAAGTGTTTTCCAGTATGGCTCAGAAACCGATTAATTTCCGCTGGATTAGAAATGTTTCTAAGCCATACTGAAAAATCACGTTTAAAAGCTCAGTGTCGATAAATAATTTTTCAAATATGGAGTCAAAACCGATTAATGTCCGCTGGATAAGTACCAGTTTTCATCCCTTCTGAAAAATCATTTATAGCAGCGTATTACAGACAATTTTCCAAGAATAATAAAGTAAAAAAACATACAATTAATACCAGTTTTGTTAGACTATCAGGACTAACAAAACCAGCTCATACCAATAACGAAATTAATTCGGAAAAAAATCACGAAACCTATACGTGTTTTTCAGCTGTCGTTGGGGGGCAACACATCGTAAAATTGACGACCTCTCCATTTGCCCCCCAAATATTATTTTAAATTTAATTCCCTTGTTGGTTATACCTTATTCCTGTAACAAAACTAGTTGTAATCTTATAATTTTTTCAATTTAATATTGGCGAAAAACTGTTTATAAAATGATGCAATAAATTACTATCACAGAAAGTATAAGTTGGAATTTAACTTCATTTGAAAATGAGTTTGTTTTAAATGTGTGTAAGTACGGACTTTGTAGTAACGATTATAGAGTTGCTACTGTTTCTAATTTGAACTGTTATATTATAGGAAATTTAAAATTAAACAGAAAATTATAAAAGGTATAAATTAATGATAAAGATATACGTTATGCACGGACGGACATACAGACCGTAATTATAGAAAAGTTTTACTTTTTAAAAGAATGTTATCTTATAGGTTATTTAATACATAAGGCTGTTTCACTATTATCACATATTTCTAAGTTTTATATTAAAAATGTTAGGATTAAAGAAAGAAATTTTAATGAAAACAAAATATTGTTGTATTTATTTACTTTAATTTGTCTGTTTGTTTACAATTGTACGACTCGTACGCATGCGAAAAAGCATTAAATTATAAAAAAGTCGTCGTTGTTCATGGAAATTAGAAAAACGAAATCTTAATAGTAAAATGCATTTTCTGTAATAGAACCATATTTTTTTAAAAATTTCTTTTAATGAAAGTTATTTTATAAATGATGTATTATGATTAAATCACGCCCGCACATCGTAATATGAATTAGGCCTTATTCTGGGCCAATCTACTGTGTATAGTACAGGCCAGGGACTTTCAAGGGGGAGGATTGATACCCTCCCCCCCTCCCTACAAAACAAATTTGCAAACAAAAATATTAGACTTTTTACCCCCCTTCCAATTAAAATAATGTTGCTAAACTCCCATTTGAAACTCCTCATTATTTTTTTCTTTCTTAAGGAATGACGTATGGGAAAGGGCAGAATGGACATGCCCTGTTTGTACTCAAGAACCTATTTATAAGTAAGTTCTAGTAGAGGATCTCAGCGGGTCTAAAGGGATAAGACAATTGCCAATAAATTGATGCACCTCTCTAATAATGATACATAAATTTACCCCTTCTGTAGATTATAATTAATGGTTGAAACGTTGGGACACTCAACTTTATCCAACCAATCAGAATTAACTGAAGTCCCCAAAGTTATTAAGCACACAAGTTATAAAACTTTGGGGACTAGTATAGTGTAATAAACAGCTCATTGTCCCTTCTCTCTCTCGGAGAGAATGTTCTTTATAATAAGTGTTTCAGTGTTCGCTAGTTTTCCTTGAGACTACGGGTTGTTGTCATAAACCAAGTTAAAGTTCAGAATCATGCGGGCATAGTAATTAAAGACAAAGGTCGTGCAATAAAAATGAATTGGAAATATTTGGGTATAGTCCTTTCGTAACATCGCACCTTATGGGGCGATTCTTCGTATTTTCTTTGGGGGCTCTAACCCTGCGGGGCCAATTACCTAACCCTGTGGGGCAATCACCTAACCCAATATAACCTAACCTAACCTATTAAAAGCCATTTTAAAGATACGACGAATCGCCCCCTATGGGGCAATGTTACGAAAGGGACTATTCCCAAATATTTTTTACCGTATGACTAATTATTCCCTGCGAGGGGCCTAAACCCTGCGGATCCTATACCTTCGTTGCTTTAAAATCGCTGTGCCACCAGTTACCTGATATAACCTAATCTAATCTAATGAAATAATCAAACAAACTAAAAAAGAAGGATTCCTGTGCTCGACTAGGCAATTAAAAGGAATCTGCCACCTTTTCCTTTCCTTTTTCACTATTTGTCGATTTTAAAGCTTCACAATTTTTTCAGTATGGCTTCGAAACCGAATAATATCCGCTGGATAGGAACCGGATTAGAATACTTAGAAAAAAATATATCTTATCGTATTATATCCAGTTTTCTACGAACATAAAAATGTACAATCAGTTTTGTTAGGCCGTGCCTTCGGCATCTCGGGCTAACAAAACTGGCTTTAATCTTACAATTGTACATTTTTATATCCGTGGAAAGCTGTCTACAATATGATGCTATAAATAACTATTCCAGGGCTGATGCAGGCGCTGACGGCATGGTTGGACACTTTCGCATCTGCCATCCAGACAACCTGCTGTGCTGGGTGTGCGGCCAAACATTCACTACTCAGGAAGGAAAGGTTAGACGAATAAAGTATTTTTAAAAGGGCGAAGCTTTTCTATAATTAGGGTCCGTCCGTAACGGTTAGCTCTTTTCGTTAATTTCAACATGTTAGAATTGTCCTATCTATTTAAAACTTTGCAAGTTGATTCCTATAACCGTTAGATATGATTTAGAAATTGTAGCAACTCTATAATCGTTACCAGAATGTCCGTACGACTATCTGATTTTTGGAATACTTATTACTAGGACAACAATTGGTTTTGACTTTTACATTTATTTTCTGCTTTTTTAGTTCTGACACTCTACTGTTTTGTTCAAGTGTTAATGTTCGTTTGTCCTACAGTGTCAGAGCTTCGCTTTTTGTATGTTGTTATCCTTGTTTTAGAAGATCTATGCCCACAAATAATAATTCCTTCTGGTGATGCTATAAATAAAATATCAAAAGTCAAATTTAGGTGGATGTTATATGAATATATAAAGCTTCTTTACAGCCAAAAAAATTGGGGAAAAAAATATCAGTTATGGAGCAACAACAAAAGTGGGTTTATCACAAAACCTCGATTTTTTAGTCAACTATTCTATAAACAACCAAGTCATTACCTGTACATTATAAAGCAATGCCAGGCGATTAAAATGAGGTATTAAGCACTTTCTAACTCCAAAAAATGATTCTTCTGGAGCAAAAATTAGTTTAGCATTTATGGTGACTCAAATTTGAAATTTGATTTGTAGCAAGAGAAAAATATTAAAAAAAACATACTTTTTTATCTAAGAGGCAAATTAATGGTATCAATATATCCGCAAATGTCTTATATACAGTTTAATACACTTTTAAGTCCATTATTTGTGGGCTTTGAGTGAACGTCTAATAAGATTGATTTTATCTCCTATGCCCACATGAAAGAAGCACACCCAATGAAGTCACTATTATATATATTCTATTTGTTTTTATTTTAGAAGATCTATTCCCACATGAAAGAGATGCACCCAATGAAGTCACTATTCTATATATTCTATTTGTTGTTATTTTAGAAGATCTATGCCCACATGAAAGAGATGCACCCAATAAAGTCACTATTCTATATATTCTATTTGTTGTTATTTTAGAAGATCTATGCCCACATGATAGAGGCACACCCAATGAAGTCACTATTCTATATATTCTATTTGTTGTTATTTTAGAAGATCTATGCCCACATGAAAGAGATGCACCCAATGAAGTCACTATTCTATATATTCTATATTTTTTTTTTAGAAGATGTATGCCCACATGAAAGAGATGCACCCAATGAAGTCACTATTCTATATATTCTATTTGTTGTTATTTTAGAAGATTTATGCCCACATGATAGAGGCACCCAATGAAGTCACTATTCTATATATTCTATTTGTTTTTATTTAGAAGATCTATGCCCACATGAAAGAGATGCACCCAATGAAGTCACTATTCTATATATTCTATTTGTTGTTATTTTAGAAGATCTATGCCCACATGAGAGAGATGCATCCAATGAAGTCACTATTCTATATATTCTATTTGTTGTTATTTTAGAAGATCTATGCCCACATGAAAGAGATACACCCAATAATGAAGTCACTATTCTATATATTCTATTTGTTGTTATTTTAGAAGATCTATGCCCACATGAAAGAGATACACCCAATGAAGTCACTTTTCTATATATTCTATTTGTTGTTATTTTAGAAGATCTATGCCCACATGAAAGAGATACACCCAATGAAGTCACTATTCTATATTCTTTGTATTTGTTGTTATTTTAGTAAATCTATGCTCACATGAAAGAAGCACACCCAATGAAGTCACTATTCTATATACATATTCTATTTGTTGTTATTTTAGAAGATCTATGCCCACATGAAAGAGGCACACCCAATGAAGTCACTATTCTATATAATCTATTTGTTGTTATTTTATAAGATCTATGCTCACATGAAAGAGATACACCCAATGAAGTCACTATTCTATATATTCTATTTGTTGTTATTTTAGAAGATGTATGCTCACATGAAAGAGATGCACCCAATGAAGTCACTATTCTATATATTCTATTTGTTGTTATTTTAGAAGATCTATGCCCACATGAAAGAGATGCACCCAATGAAGTCACTATTCTATATATTCTATATTTTTTTTTTAGAAGATGTATGCCCACATGAAAGAGATGCACCCAATGAAGTCACTATTCTATATATTCTATTTGTTGTTATTTTAGAAGATTTATGCCCACATGATAGAGGCACCCAATGAAGTCACTATTCTATATATTCTATTTGTTTTTATTTAGAAGATCTATGCCCACATGAAAGAGATGCACCCAATGAAGTCACTATTCTATATATTCTATTTGTTGTTATTTTAGAAGATCTATGCCCACATGAGAGAGATGCATCCAATGAAGTCACTATTCTATATATTCTATTTGTTGTTATTTTAGAAGATCTATGCCCACATGAAAGAGATACACCCAATAATGAAGTCACTATTCTATATATTCTATTTGTTGTTATTTTAGAAGATCTATGCCCACATGAGAGAGATGCATCCAATGAAGTCACTTTTCTATATATTCTATTTGTTGTTATTTTAGAAGATCTATGCCCACATGAGAGAGATGCATCCAATGAAGTCACTATTCTATATATTCTATTTGTTGTTATTTTAGAAGATCTATGCCCACATGAAAGAGATACACCCAATAATGAAGTCACTATTCTATATATTCTATTTGTTGTTATTTTAGAAGATCTATGCCCACATGAAAGAGATGCACCCAATGAAGTCACTATTCTATATATTCTATTTGTTGTTATTTTAGAAGATCTATGCCCACATGAAAGAGATACACCCAATAATGAAGTCACTATTCTATATATTCTATTTGTTGTTATTTTAGAAGATCTATGCCCACATGAGAGAGATGCATCCAATGAAGTCACTATTCTATATATTCTATTTGTTGTTATTTTAGAAGATCTATGCCCACATGAAAGAGATACACCCAATGAAGTCACTTTTCTATATATTCTATTTGTTGTTATTTTAGAAGATCTATGCCCACATGAAAGAGATACACCCAATGAAGTCACTATTCTATATTCTTTGTATTTGTTGTTATTTTAGTAAATCTATGCTCACATGAAAGAAGCACACCCAATGAAGTCACTATTCTATATACATATTCTATTTGTTGTTATTTTAGAAGATCTATGCCCACATGAAAGAGGCACACCCAATGAAGTCACTATTCTATATAATCTATTTGTTGTTATTTTATAAGATCTATGCTCACATGAAAGAGATACACCCAATGAAGTCACTATTCTATATATTCTATTTGTTGTTATTTTAGAAGATGTATGCTCACATGAAAGAGATGCACCCAATGAAGTCACTATTCTATATATTCTATTTGTTGTTATTTTAGAAGATCTATGCCCACATGAAAGAGATGCACCCAATGAAGTCACTATTCTATATATTCTATATTTTTTTTTTAGAAGATCTATGCCCACATGAAAGAGATGCACCCAATGAAGTCACTATTCTATATATTCTATTTGTTGTTATTTTAGAAGATCTATGCCCACATGATAGATGCACCCAATGAAGTCACTATTCTATATATTCTATTTGTTTTTATTTAGAAGATCTATGCCCACATGAAAGAGATGCACCCAATGAAGTCACTATTCTATATATTCTATTTGTTGTTATTTTAGAAGATCTATGCCCACATGAAAGAGATGCACCCAATGAAGTCACTATTCTATATATTCTATTTGTTGTTATTTTAGAAGATCTATGCCCACATGAAAGAGATACACCCAATGAAGTCACTATTCTATATATTCTATTTGTTATTATTTTAGAAGATCTATGCCCACATGATAGAGGCACACCCAATGAAGTCACTATTCTATATATTCTATTTGTTGTTATTTTAGAAGATCTATGCCCACATGAAAGAGATGCACCCAATGAAGTCACTATTCTATATATTCTATATTTTTTTTTTAGAAGATCTATGCCCACATGAAAGAGATGCACCCAATGAAGTCACTATTCTATATATTCTATTTGTTGTTATTTTAGAAGATCTATGCCCACATGATAGATGCACCCAATGAAGTCACTATTCTATATATTCTATTTGTTTTTATTTAGAAGATCTATGCCCACATGAAAGAGATGCACCCAATGAAGTCACTATTCTATATATTCTATTTGTTGTTATTTTAGAAGATCTATGCTCACATGAAAGAGATGCACCCAATGAAGTCACTATTTTATATATTCTATTTGTTGTTATTTTAGAAGATCTATGCCCACATGAAAGAGATGCACCCAATGAAGTCACTATTCTATATATTCTATTTGTTATTATTTTAGGAAATCTATGTCCACATGATAGAGGCACACCCAATGAAGTCACTATTCTATATTCTTTGTATTTGTTATTATTTTAGAAGATCTATGTCCACATGAAAGAGATGCACCCAATGAAGTCACTATTCTATATTCTTTGTATTTGTTATTATTTTAGAAGATCTATGCCCACATGAAAGAGATGCACCCAATGAAGTCACTATTCTATATTCTTTGTATTTGTTATTATTTTAGAAGATCTATGTCCACATGAAAGAGATGCACCCAATGAAGTCACTATTCTATATTCTATTTGTTGTTATTTTAGAAGACCTATGCCCACATGAAAGACATGCACCCAATGAAGTCACTATTCTATATATTCTATTTGTTGTTATTTTAGAAGATCTATGTCCACATGAAAGACATGCACCCAATGAAGTCCCTATTCTATATATTCTATTTGTTGTTATTTTAGAAGATCTATGTCCACATGAAAGAGATGCACCCAATGAAGTCACTATTCGCCTGTACCGAGTGTGGCCTATATAACAGAACTAAGATACTACTCAGAGCTCACAACAAACTGCATACAAAAAAGGTAAAGAGATTCATTTTTTTCCGTGTATTTTCCGTAAAGTTGTGTGTTAGCATTTAGTTAAATGCGCTTATTAAGTCAAACTCTTAGGTATTCATTTTGACCATTTCATATATATACATTTGGTCAAAATTAGGAATGGTTTTATTTAATAAGCGCATTTGACTGAATGCTAACACACAACTTTACTGAAAATACGTCATAACTTTGTTGGTGTTTTGAAACAGATCTTATAAGACACAAGGCCCCACAAACATACGTACAACTTATTACTTTAGAATATAGAATTAGCCCTCTCCGGTGCCCTGCCTCAAAGTGCCTATAAAACACTTAACCTACCCTTGCTTATTTTTACAACTATGATAAATTGAAAAGTAGGGGGTTGGGGGTTTTCTCTTGCCTTTCCCCTATCCAATATAACCTAACCTAACAAAAACAAATGAAAGCCTGTTATCCCCTTATTTTCTCCAAATAATGGCAGAATCAGGTGCTTGAATGGACAATTTGAATGAAATAACCATATGATTTTCTCTAATATTGCTAGGGAACAAATCTGTTACAATGTGAAGAATGTTCTTATTCAACTCTTAGAAGTGATCTGCTAAAGCTGCATAAGAGAATTCATGAAAGGTCAGCTTTTATTTTGCAAGAGAGAGAGAGAGAGAGAGGGGAGGGACAATGGGCTGTTTATTACACTAGTCCACTAAGTCATATAATAACCTTATCTCATTCCTTGGCCTAAGAACAATGGGGAATTTTAATTGGTTGGTTGAGTTTTCAAACGTTGCAACAACTAATTTCAATCCGCAGAAAGAATATTTTTGTGTATCATTATTGGGGATGTACATAAATTTATCGGCCCCTGTCTTATCCCTTTAGATCCTGCATTTTGCCATCTTATATTGAAAAATCAGCAGTTATAGAGAGGATATTAGACTGTAAGCAAATCATACCCAAAGTTTTAATTATACATTTTGATGCGGCTCCGGCTCCTACCTTAAAATTAATATATCATTTGTTGTTCATTATTGAATTTGATAAAATAAAATAAATAATACAAAATATTTTGCTTTTATTTGATTAAAGCTATATAAAAGTAGAAGGATGTGGTGTCTATTTGTTAAGTAACAATAGTTTTTCAGTTTATTATATGGAAATAGACCGTTGCCAAATTATAATATTACTTTAAAAAATCATTTTTAGCTAATCTGGAGCCGGAGCCGTTTTTAACGAAAAATACGGCTCCGGCTCCACCAAAAATGTTGCTGCTCCCGGCTCCGGCTCCGAAACACTGGTTTTTAAACACTATCACTGAAAAAAATTTAGGACTTTTATTAAATCTTGATTGGCTGGTTGAAAGTATCAGTCAATAATTTTAATCAACAGAAGGGGGAAATTTTAGTTTTCAAAAATATAAATTTATCTACTATTATCTTAAGATGCCAGCCTCATAGCAATGCATATTTAAGACTTCAAGACAAAGGCTGTTCAATTAAAAAAGGTTGCCTGTTTATGAGAGCTGGCTCAGGATGTTACATCTCAAAGGATAAGACAATGGTCGATAAATTTATATACGCTCTTAAATAAATAAAATGAGAATAGTTATTTATCGCATCGTATTATAAACAGCTTTCCGCGATTATAAAAATGGTTTTCCTATTATGATTGTAGATTTTTATATTCGCAAATAACTGGATATAATACGATACATGATTTGTCAGTGTGGCTAAGAACCGGTGCTTATCCACCGGATATTAATCGGTTCCGAAGCCATACTGAGATGGATTTTTAAAAAAGAATGCCGCGTTTTTTCGACATTTTTTAGACATTGATTGATTGAACGAAGACGATATCGTTATACAGAGTATACAACTTAAGAATTCAAAATTTTAAAATTATTATTTTAGCCATTTGTATAATTCGCTTTTGTTGGTACGGCCTTCATAGAAGAGAAACAAATTGTCTTCAATCCATTTTTGCTGCATATTTTTAATGCATCTTTTTGGAGCTGTATTAAACATGGTTCAAATGGCTAAAATAATAATTTGAAAATTTTGAATTCTTAAGTTGTATACTCTGTATAACGATATCTTCTTCGTTCAATTAATCAATGTCTACAAAATGTCGAAAAAACGCGGCATTCTTTTTTAAGAACCCATCTCTGGAAAAGAAAATCTTTTAGGACCGAAGAAAATCAGCAGAAGCTGGTATGTGACAACTGTGGCGGGTTGTTTAAATCCAAACCTTCCCTCAGGAAACATGTCAAGACTTTTCATAGTAAGGTATACAGTATTTTCAGTATGATTTTGAAACCGATTAATATCCGCTGGATAAGAGCCGGTTCTTAGTCACACTAAAAAATTATGTATCGTATTATATAAAGTTTTGTACGAATATAAAAATGTACACTCATAATATAAAACCAGAGGTGAATTAAAAAAAAAATTGTCTCTAAAATTTTAGTGAGGCAAAATTTTTTATTAAGAATTTACCTCAGTTTTGTTACCCCGTGCTTCGACATTTTGAGGATAACAAAACTAACATAATTGTACATTTTCTAAAGCTGTTAATAATACGATGCGATAAATAACTCTGCTTAAATTGGACCTAATATTGTATTATTGATTAAGACTGAGGGAATGCATGCCTGTAAAGACTGCAACAAGAAGTTTTTCCAACGCCAATCTTTGATAGAACATATGAACACACACAAGGATACCAAAGCATTCTCGTGTGAGTTCTGCGCTCAAACTTTTGTCATGTCGTCCAGTCTGATCAAGCACAGGAAAGCAAACAACATTTTAAATAGGGTTGGGCCGGATATCCGGTTTGGCCGGTTATCCGGCTATATCCGACCGGATACCGAATATTCAAACTATCCGGTCACAGGATATCCGGCTGATTTTTGACGCCGGATATCCGGTTATCCGGTAATTTGCCGGATATCGAACGTTGGCTAGAAATCCGGCCGGAACCGGATATCCGGCATTATAAATCAGCCGGATATCCGGTATCCGGCCAAAAAAAGTATCCGGCCCAACCCTAATTTTAAACTTTTGTCATTTCTTTTCATTTTAATTTAATAAAACTAGCATCTAGCAGATTTATATTCTATGAGGCAGGGAGCAGTATTAAATAGCCTGAAACCATCCCAAGACTTGAATCTAAAAATAAAAATAGCTTAAAATCACCTCTGAAGCTTCCCTGAAATGAAGAACTCAATCGGCTCAGTAGTTGTCACAAACTTGAACTACAGAACAAAAATCTGAAGAACATACATGAGGGAGGGGTAAATATCCCTTTAAAAAAAGATAATTTTGAGTTGCCTTAGGTTAGGTTCTACTTCTCCTAGGGTAGCCCTGCAGGGTTAGGACTACCCGCAGGGGCTCTGCATGAAAACAGCCACACCCCCTCGTGTTTTCAATATATTTTTAAAATAGGGGGGGGGGGGGGGTTCTGTACTCTACGCACATTGAGATAAAGCACCAATTTTTATCCCTTTTGTAGATTAAATTAGAATGAATCTTAATGAATCAACCAATAAAAATTCACTAAAATCCTTAAAGTTGTAAGCCAACGAATAGGAAAGCGTTATTTAAAAAATTTGGGGACTAGATTAATTAACAGCCCATTGTCCCCTCTCTCTCTCTCTCCTTATTCTAGTTCTAAATTATCTGCGCTTGTAATGAAATCTGATTGTTTGCTCATCCGCAGGAAGCGAAAGCACGGCGAGTTGATAGGGAAATATCCTGAGCACGCCTGTACGCAGTGCACCAAGAAATTCTGGCAACCAAAGGAGCTAAGGACTCATATGGACAGAGAACATAATAATAGATAGATACATCAGGAACTTTTGTCCGTTTCAAAATATCTCGTTCCTAGCCTTAGAAATCACTAAAAAACCACATTTTTAAAAGGTTTATTGAGAATTGTCCAATTTGTAGAGGTTTTTAAGATTTTCTCAGGCTAGGAACAAGATTTTTTGAAACGGTCAAAAGTTCCTGATTCTACTCCTCAATGCCTTTCCTGGGAGCACCATGAAGCCATAATTTTGATTCAATAAATTTTTGACTCCCATTTACAAATAGCTATACAATTGAATGTCTGGTCGTCAGCGGTTTTAAGACTTAGGATAAATTTAAAATCATCCAGAGGTGTATTATACTCATACAAATCATTTGCAGATCCCCGCTTTGGTCTCAGAAAAAAATGTCCAAAATCGACCCACCCTAAGATACATGGAGACATTTAAAAATGAATAATTATGCTCTTTGGTAGAAAAAATGCTTTTAGTATTTACTTTTTCCACCAATTAAAAAATTTTCTATTTATTTTTGTGGGCCTGGGGACTTCCAAAACAAGGGTCTTCCAAAAAGTTTTCCAAAGCAGTTCGACGTGTTTTTATTTGTCTTAAAATTTCCTTGAAATGGCCATTTTTCATCGGATTTTATATTTCAAAAAATGATGTGATTTGTAAGGAAAATAATATTTTTTTAATTTTAAAAAGGCATTAGTTTTCATGAAAGCTAATCTTGTTTTGTTAAGCTGCCAAATTGTGATAATTATGTATTATAAATTATTGGAAAGTCTAATAAAAATAATAAAACTGTTAAACTTTTTTATGTATTTGATTTGTGTAAGTCTATCTATATAAGGATAACAAGATCCATAAGAGCGAAATTAAACCAATCTGACATAAAAGCGAACATTGTCAAAAAACTCATTAATTCAAAATTCAACAATATTAAATAAAAATTCAAAATTATTTGAATATAGGCTGTTGAATAAGGACAAATTTTAATTTTAAGACTTGATTACAGAGATGCTTCGCTTAGGATAATATGCCTAATTATTCTAGTAATCATCATTGCAAAAGTCCAGATGAAAAGGAAAGTAACATGATTAATTATATTTGTATTGGAAATACTGTTATTGTATATTGAAAACGCTTTTAAAATTTTACCTAACCTTTATATTAATTGTAAGTTTAAAATCAATAGGACAATGCTAACATGCTTGAATAAATCTCAGGACGGGCCGACACTTATTATGGAAAAGCTTCGCTTTTTACAAGAAGGGGGGGGACTATTAAACTTCAGACTTTTATAATAGCTTTGATAAAAACAAGAATGACAACATCCATAAAAGCGAAGCTCTGAAACGTTAGGACAATCGAACATTAACACTTGTATATAGTGTCAGAACTGAATATTAGTATAAAAGTCGAACGAAACAAATTGTAAGTAAATCTGCTAAATACAGGATATTGTTCAAGGACATACTTACATATTAGGACTTGATTATAGAGATGCTTCGCTTATAACAATGTACTTTGTTGTCATAGGTATTAGTATTCCAAAAATCAGACCAATCGGATAATTTTAAAGGTATCATAATGCAAAGTTTGAAATTGATAGGACAATTCTAACATGCGGACGGACGGACCCTAATTATAGAAAAGCTTCGCTTTTAAAAACTGAGTATAATATGTAAATTCTATTTCTCTATGAGATAGGGTACAATATACAATGACATAAAATATGTAAATAAATAATATAAGAAATAATAATGTAATCTACAATGTAAAGTAGTAAGGTTTTTTTTGCTTCAATATCTGAATTTGTCTGGTTTGTTAAGTTGTGCTTTTCGATGTAGCTTGATATTGGCCCTAATTACTAAAATAGTTATTTCGCATCGTATTATAGACAGCTTTCTGCGGTTATTAATATGAACTTATTAGATTTTAACCAGTTTTGTTATCCCCCCGGTCAGAAAAAACAGCCTAAAATCATCCCAAGACAATCATAAAAAAAACTTCTCTGAAGAGCACAATTAGTTAGGGCCCCCATTTTCCATGAGATTTTTATCTTAAGACATGAAAAACCTTACTACTTTATCCTAAAGGAAAAATCCATAAAAATAATAATAACTAAATCGTATAAACAATTAATAGAAAAATGGTTTTACTGACAAGAACAATAAAGTCATCATTTAGCGCAGCAACAATAAGCCATATCACAGTGTGTATGAAGGTGCTTTGACTTTTGCGTCAGAACCCAAATTGGGACATAGTGCATTTCATTAATCTTGGTTATGTAACTTCCTTTCACTTTTCAATAAAATCTAAAATGCAGCCGTTTTGAAGAAAATTAGATTTGAAAATTTCAAGTTCAATTTTCATTCATTAGGAGTTACCGCATAATCATGACAAGAAAAGCAAAGGTTATTTATTTAAAATTTTGAACAACTTTGCTTTTATAAAGTCTGTCATAAAACCTCTCTATATATGATTTATTTAAGGCTGAATTTCCGTGACCTTAGCAAAGCAACTGATAAAAAAGACATGAATTAACTCACTTCAGGAGTGGTTTTATGAAGAACTTTATAAAAGCAAACTTGTTCAAACTTGTCCCAATTTAGGTTCTGACACAAAAGTCAAAGCACCTTCATACGCACTGTGATAAATATGTTAAAGAGGTATCTTAAGGGATAAGACAATGGACAAAAATAACTATCAAAAACACTTTTAAGCTAACGAATAAGATAACGTGGTTGTCAAACTTTGGCTACCAGTATACAATACAGTCAAATAACCCATCCATTTTGATTCTACATTTACAAAGATCGTTAAACTACAGACTTTTGTGAATCAGAGAGAAAGGGGACAATAGGCTCTTTATTACTAGTCCCCAAAGTTTTATTTTAACGTTTTCTTATTCGTTGGCTTAACAACTTTGGGGACTTTTGAATTTTGATTCGTTAGTTATTAAGTTGAGTGTTAAAACGTTATAAACATTAACTTAAATCTACAGAAGGGGTATTTGTTGTATAATGATTGGGGATGTACATCAATCTATCGTCCATTGTCTTATCCCTTTAGATCCCTGTTTGTGAATACTAAGAGAGTTTAAACCATTTAAGTGACAAACATACCATATTTATAGGGTAGCTGCGCTAATTAAAAAGTCTACTCTGGCAAAATAATGATAATGGGCAAAATCTAAAAAGTTTCTTAGGCTAGCCTAAGAGTTAGGGTTTCCTAATTCTTGCATATTCCTTGAAGGAAGCCTGCAAGAAATACACCAATCTAACTTCAGCTTCAATAACATAAAAGTTATAGGGATTTCAAATTTGGATACATAAGCTCTTAATTTTGCTCTTAGTCAACGTAATTCAATATTTAAATTTCTATCATGTGCAATGAAAAACTTTTAAAATTTTGATATTCCTAAAATGACATTTTGAAATGGCTTTCACTTTAATGTTATTGAACCTGAATTGAACCTTCAAATTTGGGATATTGGGTCTACTTGTAGCAGCCTTTCAGCATATAGATTGGTATATTTATTTCAGGCTTCCTTTAATATCTATGCACAGATTGGTATATTTCTTTCAGGCTTCCTTTAATATCTATGCACAGATTGGTATATTTATTTCAGGCTTCCTTTAATATCTATGTGCACGGCTAAGGAAACCATAACTCCTAGGCTAGCCAAGGAAATTTTATAGGATTTTGCCCAATATTGGTATCACAATAGGAGAGCAAGCACAGGGGAGATAGTGTTCATTCACTTCCGCAAGCACTGGGGAGATAGTGTTCATTCACTTCCGCACATGTTTAACATCATCAGAAAGTTATATTATTAAAACAGCACAAACGGCCCCTTTTTTTTGTTTCCATCTTATAATAAACTGGGAGGGAGGGGACATTGGAATGTGAATTAATCTTGTACCCCAAAGTATTATGAACACATTTTCGCATTTGATTGAATGGAACTAGCAGTGTCACAACCTTTTAACCAATAATTTCTATCAAAGAAAGGCTATTATCATCATTGGAGATTTGCATCAATTTAACGTCTAATGTATTATCCCCTAAGATCCATAAACTATAAAACATTGTATATTTGTTATTGAAACTCATTATCTATTGAACTGTATGTGATGATATGTGGAAGTCAAAGAACACCCTGGACAATTTTAACAAGCATTCTACAGTAATTTTATAACATAAAACTTAGGTATAAATATCAACCAAGATAGGTTAACGTATACATATTAGGTATACCAATATATTAGGTAATCCAACCTATTAAGCCTAACAAAGTGAAAAAGATTTACTAGAAAAGAGGGAGATTATTCACACGATTTTTAAAAATTATTTTATAACTTTTTTTCGACTAATGGGTTAGTAAACAATTGTCCACAGACACAAAAATATTATATTATCCGTGTCTTAATAGAAAATAATATTTACTAATATTTTTTGTGAATATTCCCTCTTTAAATTAATGGCTGTGATGAACTTTATACAAAATGCATTTTTGTAAAAAAAACTTGCGCCATTTAATTTTTCTAAAAATTAAAAATGATCACCCATGAAATAAAATTTGAATGTAAAGTTATTCAGTTACTGTTTTCAATTTTGATCATGTTAAGTGATTATTTAAAATAATACAGTTGTATTCAAAATTATTTTTTGGTAGGGTGGGAGGGGAAAATGGAGCTTGAATTAATCTGCACTTCTTTCTTCCAAACAATAATAATAAGCGATGAAAAGCAAAATAAATTTTACGCGTAAGATTGGGTGTTAGATTAGTTTGGATCTAGTAAAAGTTTAATTGGTGGGTTAACAACAAGAGGTAGATTCTTAAAAAACTTTAGCTCACAAAAATTAGTGAGGCTCGCAAAAAAAATTTGTAAAAAATCCTCCCAAATCGCCTAAAAAATCTACAAAAATTAAATAAAATCTTATAAGGGTTATTAACATAAGATTTTATTTCATTTTTGTAAATTTTTCATGCGATTTTGGAGGATTTTTCACAAAAATTTAGGTTTTTAAGAATCCACCTCAGAAATAGTGGATATAGAAAACGTGAATATTGTGACAAGAGATTTTTTTGTCAACTTATGTTGCTAATTAAGTCCTCAGATATTGGTCAATACGTTCTTCCAAGGTCAGGAGATTGGTAGGGTTATTAGTCATAAGGGGGATGGGGGGTTTATTATATTAGCCAGCTGTAAGAAACATTTTATCAAGGTATACACAACATCCACTTATTCTATATCCATTCCAGAAATACACAAAATTCAAATTGATTATCACAAAGTATTATAAACAGCTTTCCGCGGAATTAAAAATGTACAATTATAAGATTGAAACCAGTTTTGTTAGCCCTGATGTGTTTTTATAGTTTTAATAGAATAATTTACATTTTTAATTCGTACAAAACTGGATATAATACGACACGATACATGATTTTCAGTATGGTTTAGAACCAGTTCTAATCCAGTGGATATTAATTGGTTTCAAAGCCAGAGTGGAAAGTCTCTTCTAATCCTGAGGGTATGTATTGGGATCATCAAAATGTATAACTTGTATAAAATGAAGATGATGTATTTGTGATTATGTGATATTTCTGTTCTTATTTATCCATGATCGGTCTCATATTCCTTCTTATGCCTGAAATAGTTATTTATAGCATACTAGGTATTATAGACAGCGTTCCGCAGATAGTGAATAGAAAATTGCAGTTTAGTTGTCACCGAGGACCAGGGCCAACGAATCTGGCATTCTACATCTGTTAAAAGCCATACTGGAATAGTTATTTCTTTCATCGTATTATAAACCGCTTTCCGCGGATATAGAATGTACAATTATAAGATTAAAACCAGTTTTTTAGCCCCGAGGTGCCGAAGGCACGGCCAAAAAAAACTGGTTTTAATCTTATGATTGTACATTTTTATATTCGTAGAAAGCTGGATATAATACGATGCTAGACATAGTTTTTTCGTATGGATGAGAACCGGTTCCTATCCACCGGATTCGAATGAATACGAGAAAATATGATTAATAGTCTAGCTAGAGACAAAATAATAAGCGACAAAAAAAACCAAATTTGTTTTGGTGGTTTCCCTTATATTGCATAAGATATAGACCACAAATATTTTTTGCTGAGAAGAAAATTATTTTTATATTTATGTTTAGGTTAGGTTAGATTAGGTCAGATTTAGAAGAGCCTAGCTAGCATGAATTGGGCCCCGTAGCTGGTGCTAAGAAAATTCAAATAAGGTAGACGGTGGTCAAGAAATTGATTTGAGTGAAAAAATAGTTAATTTGTAACCATTATTTGATAAAAACAAAGAGGAAGTGGACATTGGACTGTAAATTATACTGGTACCCAAAGTTTAAAAAAAACGATATCATAATAGTTTGCTGTAAAAACGTTTGGAATTTTTTATTGAATCTTGAAAAATCAAATCTTTAAGCTCTCTCTCTCTATTAATTAATATGCAGCAAAAATGGATTAAAGATAGTTTGCTTTTCTTCTAGGAAGGCCGTACCAACAAAAGCGAAATAATTAAATAAATAGTTGTATACTCTGTTAAGGTTTCGCGAATGCCGCGCTTGTTTCGACATGTCTAGAAAATTGTCGAAAAAACGCGGCATTTTTATAAAAACCCATCTCTGTGTTCACCTGACAAGATAAGCTGCTAGATATTCGATAGGATCCTTTGGTCTTTCTCGAGCTAAACTTGACAAGCCCTAGATATAAATACATCATGTCAATTTTTAGTTGATAAAATTACAGCAAAAGGAAACCTAGAGAAGTTGTATTGATTCCCATGACGATTGGGTTTACAATGTTTTGATATTTCAATGTTAACAGACACTAAGATACCTATGAGGACTATGTTTTTATTGTATTTTTCAATATTTTCAAAAACATTTGGGAGAGAAAAGTATCACAACTGAAAAATATTAAGAAAAAATCCTCCAATGAAAAGTGGAACAGCTGTCAAATCCAAATACTGTATTTTTTATTATTTATATATATATTTGTATATATTTATTATTCTAAAACTGTTATATTCAGATTCTGTCAAGTTTTTACAGTAGTTACTTAATTTTACCTGTAGCAAAATTGGAACAACTGTTTGATCAAGATACTGTCGAGTGGGTAGGTTTGATAATTCATTTCTAAAAAACAAGAAAAGATTTCAAAAAGTAATAAAAAATAAATACAATCGAATACAAAGGGCAAAGGCGTCCAAGCTTTTTCATTGAAAAATTCAAAATTAAAATTTTCTTTAAATTCATTTGGGGGAGGAGGGGAGGGGGGGGGTAATCTTTATGTAATATAGGCAAGGACGTCCAAGCTTAAAAGATTTTTTTTTTTTGGGGGGGGGATTAAAAATTCAAACTTCAAAATTTTGGGGTTAAACACCCTTTTACTTACCTACCCCCCCCCACCCATTGGACGTCCTAGAAATGGGGGATGGGTTGAAAATAATTTCCTCCAGCTGCAAAAAAAAGTAGATAATAGTTATTTCTTGCATCGTATTATAAACCGCTTTCCGCGGATATAGAATGTACAATTATTAGATTAAAACCGGTTTTTTTAGCCCCGAGGTGCCGAAGGCACGTGATGTAATAATTAAGTAGCTTCCACGAGAATTGCGGGTCAGCTTGTAATGTAACAGAATAAGAATACAATCAGCTGTGCACGAAGCAATGTAAGATTGGCCAAAGGATTCTCAATTCCAGTCTCCATGTGCACCTGAGTCCTAACTTCAGAGAATCAGGGCTACAACAACAACAACAACGTGGTTATGAAACTTTGGGTACCTGCTCTTTTTACTGACAGATCCTGATGAGCCTGTGTCTTCATGGTCCAGAGATCTTTTATTACTTGAACTCTAAAATAAGAACAACACTATTGGTAAAAATATTCAGACTCCTATCTTACAACACAGGGATCTAAAGGGTTTAGACAATGGCCTATAAATTGATGTATATGCCCAAGGATGATTCACAAAATTACCCCTTCTTTAAAGTACAATTAGTGGTTCATTTGTTTGGACACTCAACTTAATGAACCCAATTGGTAAGACAACGAATAGAAATAGGTTATTATAAAACTTTGGGGACCAGTGCAATAAACAGCCCAATGTCCACTTGCTCCCTGTGTCTTACATACATACTTAGATGAGTTATAACAAGGATTGCAACATCCATAAAAGCGAAGCACTGAAACGGTAGGACAAACGGACATTAACACTTAATGTCAGAACTGAATAATCAGAATATAATGTATAAGAGTCGAAGCAAAATTGTGAGTAAATTTGTTTTAAAACTGCTTGATACAGGATAATGTTTATGAACATACTTACATTTTTAGGACTTGATTATAGAGTTGCTTCACTTATAACATTATACTTTGTTGTCCCAGGAATCAACATATCAAAAATCAGATCAATCGGATGATTAGATCACATAAAAATTTGTTGCTAAAAATTTAAAAAATCAACATGTTTAAAATAGACGTACGGACATTCTGGTAATGATTATAGAGTTGCTACGCTTTCTAAATTGTACCTAACTACTACAGGAATCATCATGCAAAGTTTGGAATCGATAGGACAATTCTAACCTGGTTGAATTAACAAAAAAGCTATCCGTTTGTGACGGACGTACGGACCGACCCTAATTATAGAAAAGCTTCGCTTTTAAAAACCCACGTTATTTTCAAAACCGGCTTATGCAATATGCATATTCTGTTCGACTAATACACAGCTGCAATTGGATAAAATATTCTCATTGATTATAGGATTCCTCAAAAAAAAATATTAATTAACAGACCCCTATCTTACGTAGCAGCTAAGTAAATTCTATTTTATTAACCTGACATACATTAATGGGATTATTTTAATTTATTTCCTGAGTGTAAAATGTTTAATTTAGAAGCTTGTAGATGTTAGCAATATTAGTCATTATCGCATCGTATTATTAACAGCTTTCCGCGGATATAAAAATTCACAATTATAAGATTAGAAACAGTTTTTTAGCCCAGAGATGCCGAAAACTAGTTTTGATACGATGCTTTATATAATTTTTTCCGTATGGCTGAGTGCCGGATATGAATCGGTTTCGAAGCCATACTGGAAAGTAAATTAATACCTGGTGGTGGTCTAATCCAGAGCTGGATCCTGTTATAAAAATTCATCTTCATACTTTTTAATTTTAAATTAATTTAAATTTGTTCATGTTATTTATTCCAGGGATAAGACAATGGCCGATAAATTGATGTACATCCCCAATGATGATACACAAAATTATCCCTTTTGTAGATTAATTATAGTAGTTGGAACGTTTGGGCTATCAACTAAATGAACCAACATATCAAAATATAATATCAAATCAAGTTTACAAGGTTGTTAAGCCAATGAATAAGAAAACCATATTAAAAGACTTTGGGGACTATTACAATAAGCAGTCTGTTTATTGAAATAGTCCCCAAAGCTTTAGATAAAAACTTTGGAGATTTTATTGAATTTGATTAATTGGTTCATTAATTTAAGTGTCCAAACGTTTTAACCAAATATTGTAATCTACAGAAGGTTTAATTTTGTATATCATCCTTAGGGATGTACATTAATTTATCGGTCATTATATTATCCCTTTAGATCCCTGTGATGAAATATATGTAGGTTAATCTTTCCCCATGAAAATAAACAAGGACAATCTATAATACAAAGTAGAACGATGTTTGTCTGTCTGTTTGTTTGTCTGTCTGTCTGTTTGTAACAAAAGATCTCGCTAACCGCTGAACCGATCGGGTTCTCCTTTATAGGGTAGCTTCTCATAGGTCCCGGGAAGGTTTATAACTAGAGGAAATAAGTTAAATACAAGGGCAAACAATCAAACAAAAAAAAGCAAGCAATGAAAGAAAGAGAGTTTTTAAACTTAAAGGACAAACAGACATGATCATTTATAGAGTAGTTTCGCTACTTTTAAAAAGGCTGAAATATTGATTTGGTTTAATTTAATGACATGTCATGTGACGTTACACGCACACACCACACACACGCACAGCAGTATGAAAATTAAGCATTGACGTCACGTGACGTTACACGCACACCACATACACACACACACACACGCACAGCAGTATGAAAATGAAGCATTGACGTCACGTGACGTAACATTCACACCCCACACACACACACGCACAGCAGTATGAAATTGGAACATTGACGTCACGTGACGTTACACGCACACACCACACACACGCACAGCAGTATGAAAATGAAGCATTGACGTCACGTGACGTTACACGCACACCACATACACACACACACAAACACACGCACAGCAGTATGAAATTGGAACATTGAGGTCACATGACGTTACACGTACGTCACACACACACGCACAGCAGTTTGAAATTGGAACATTGACGTCACGTGACGTAACATTCACTCCCCACACACGCACAGCAGTATGAAGAAGGAGCATTCCTGGGTGTGCAGAGGTGGAGCCCAGCTTGGCTGACCCGTGGTCACCAAGTTCTACACTCATTATGTTTAAATCTAAAACAAGGACAATTATGTATATAACAAGGATGACAACATCCATAAAAGCGAATTACTAAAACAGTAGGACTAAAGGAAATTAACACTTGTATAGTGTCAGAACTTAAAAATCAGAATATAAATGTAAAGAGTCGAAGCAAAATTGTAAAAAAAAATTTAAAAAAGAAAAAAAATCAATATGTTTAAAATGAACGTACGGACATTCTGGTAATGACTATAGAGTTGCTACGCTTTCTAAATTGTACCTAACTACTAACTAATCACGAAAATATTTTCAACCAATTATAATATATTTTTAAAAGCGAAGCTTTTTTTTTATTAGGTTCGGTCCATACGTCCGTCCGTTACAGTTAGCTATTTTTGTTAATCTAAACAGGTTAGAATTGTCCTATAGAGTTCAAACTTTGCATGCTGATTTCTATAACAGTTAGGTACGACTTAGAAAGCGCAGTAGCTCTATAATCGTTACTAGAAAGTCCGTACGTCCATTTTAAACAAGCTACGATTTTACGTTTTTGACAACAAATTTTTATATGTTAAAGTTATCCTATTCATCTGTATTTTTTAATACTGATTCCTATTATAAGGTATAGTGTTATAATATAAGCGAATCATCTCTATAAGCAAGTCCTAAAAACGTCAGCATGTCTTTAAACAGAAACAAGTATTTAATCAGTTTTGCAACAAATTTACTTACAATTTTGTATAGACAAACGCATTACTATTCAGTTTATTCAGTTCTGACACTCAACAAGTGTTAATGTTCGTTTGTCCCTCCATTTCAGAGCTTCGCTTTTATGGATGTTGTCATCCTTGTTTTACTTGCCTCATTTATCATAATTTATCTCATATTTTTGTCGTATTTTTATATTAAATTGATAGTTTTTAATGCACGAGCAGCTGCGCCTCTAGCATCTAGGGACTCTATATTCAAAGGAGAGAAAATTACAGAAAATAGCTTAAAACCATCTTATATCTAAAAATTAACTATGCTAAAACCATCCTAGGACCTATATAAAGCTTCCCTCAAATGGATTTCGGTTCAGTAGTTATCGAAATCTTAAGCTACAGACAAAAACATTACTACTTTATATAATTAAATATGCAGTTGTATAAATGTCTTTTCAATTTAAACAATAAAATGAAAAATTACAGTCATAACACATTTTAAACTAAATTTTATAACCATGTCACTTTCATTTAACTTTATAAATAACTTTATATGACACTTAAAAATACATAAATTATCATAAAAATACATAAATAACAAACTATAGTAGGAAGGAGACTAAAAACTAAAAAGTGTATGTTTTTACTTTTTTCGAGTGAGTCTTACAATTGGGAGGGAAGAAAAAGGGAGAGAGAGAGAGAAATAGAGAGTGGTGAAAAACAGCTGATCAATGCAGTTACACACACACACACACACACTCACACACACACACACACACACAAATACACAGACACTTTTACACGTACAAAACATATCTACTCTGAAACATACATTCAAGGAAGGGTGTGAATGTACTACCACACAAGTAGACCGTAGCGCATCCGCTCGTCGTCGGGGGAGGTGATAGGTTCGAATCTCGGCTTAATACCACGTCATAACTTAAGACGTTAAAAATGAAATTCTATGCTGCTACTATGTCAGGTGTGCAACGTTGATAGTTACATTAGGGTGAATGACTTGGGCCAAAACAGGCGCAACTCATTACCATGCACTGAGACAAAAGTCGTGCAATCAAAGAGTTGGTTGTGTGATGGGTGTTACTTAATATCCCAGAAAAATAGACATTTACCTCCCTTAATCATCCTTGGTTGTTGGACCTGGCGTTTATATTTCCATTTTTTCTTTGCTTTACTCTTCTCGTTAAACACCCTTTTTTACTTTTTTTAATGCTTTTTTTTGCTAATATTGAACATAAAATATGCAGAATTGCATGCACATCCTATTTTATGCATATCCTATTAAATTATACAGTAACTAGTGGCTGCGCCCCTAGTATTTAGGGGCTCTATATTCGGAGGAAATAGCTTAAAACTATACCCAGACTTACTTATAGAAATGAAATAGCCTAAAACCATCTCAGGACCTGTAAGAAGATTTACTGTAAAGGAGAACCATATCGGTACAGCGGTTAGTGAGATTCTTCGCTACAGACAAAAAAAGCTAACTACTTTACATAATAGGATAAGCTTTTTTTCCCTGTAATGAAGGATCTCACTAACCGCTGAATCGATTTAGTTCTCCTTTTCAAGGGATCTTCAAATATGCCCTAGGATAGTTTTAGGCTATTTTATTTCCGAATTTTTTTTTTTGCCATTTCCTAGCTCTTGAAATACAGATCCTCTTGATGCTAATGGCGTAGCCGCTAGTAAGTACTAAAGTGCTTTGTACTAGAATATCAAATTAAGGTTTAATGACCTTGTTTCAGACATAATTATTATATTTAATTGTTTATTTAGTAACATACAAATTAAATTTTTGATAAAATTTATCAAATAAGAAAATTAAGACGTCTCTCTCGATCAGTCCTTCCCAAGCATTTTGAAAAATTTCTAATTTTTTGTGGTCTTTTATTAAACACAAACATAAACATATTTATTTGGGCATAAAAAATTAGTCATAAAATCAAAAAAATAAAATAAAATGAAATTAAAATTACTATAACAATAAACAACCTAAATCATAATCAGTTCTGCCTTGTAACCATGAATATTGAATTTAGTTAATTGAGTTGAGTGTCCAAACTTTAATCAACTAATTGTAATCAACCAAAGGGGTAATTATGTGTTTCAGCATTGGGGATGTACATCAATTTATCGTCCATTATCTTATCCCTTTTGATCCCTGACTGACTCATGACACTTTCTCCTAAGGTGCACTTAGAATCTCTAATACAAAGTAGAAAATTGTCTCTCAGTCTGAAGCTTAAGATCTCGGTAACCGCTACCGATTTGGTTCTACTCTTTAGGAAATATACCCACTGGTCCTGTGTTAGTTTAAGACTATTTTTTTGGGAGGGAGGGGGGGAGACTCCCTGACGAACAAAAAAAATATTATCCCCCCCCCCTTCAAAAAAATCTTTTTCTTTTTGTAAGCAAAAATAAATAAGGGGGGTGGACTCGTGGAGAACCCCCAAAGAATACTTGGGCGAAAAATATTCCCCACTCATTTTTTTCTCTCGTTTTTTTAGATTATGAATGTATCCTTATAATAAAGTAACAGGATGTTTGTTTGTTTCGAAGGATTTCGCTATTCACTGAACTGATCGGGTTCTCCTTAACAGGGTAGCTTCTCCTAGGTCCCGGGAAAGTTAATAACTATTTCGAGGGAGGGTACCACCACCTTCCCCAGAGAAATCGACAAAATAAAAAAAAACTGCGAACATTTACAAACATTTATAAACATAACTAACACCATCTAGCGTCGAAAAAAATATTTATGGAAAATAGCTTATTTTAAATCGATTGAAAAGAAACAATTTTACGTGTCCCTAGAGGCCTCTATGGGCGTATCCGCTAGTATTCTTTATAGGAGGGGGACTCCCCAATAACTCTCGGGCCTTTGCTAGGGGCGAAACAGCTAGTAAAAATAAAATTCATGTTTTTTTTTGTTTTTATGTTTGTACAAAGCTATAGCTAAATGTTTTATCTCTACACATACAGAGCTGATAGTATATTTGAATAAACAAAACTTATTTGAACTAGCAAGGTTTATGAAAACAGTAAAAGTGTCTGACTATGACGTCAGAAAAAATTAACAATTAACCAATGAGAGGCCGCTATATATTTTACCAAGTGAATACTGGCTTCTCATTGGTTAATTGTTAATTTTTTCTGAGGTCATAGTCAGACACTTTTACTGTTTTCAGGTTTATAACATTTAAACAAGTATGAAAAAATGCATAAAAGCATTGATTACTATTAGCCAGTCAAAGTAACTATCACTTATAAAAAATAATTCAATTGTATATGAGTATATTATTGTAATTAAACATTAATATTAATAAATACTAGTGGCTACGCGGCTTTAGAGGCCTCTAGGGGCAAGTAATATGTTGTCTTTTCCATCTATATGAAGATCAGCTGTTAACCAAAAGATATTTTTTGCCTCTAGATGGAGTTAGTTATGTCTTTTTTTGCGATTGCTCTTGGAAGGGTGGTGGTAACCTCCCCCAAAATAGTTATTAACTTTCCTAGGACCTATAAGAAGATTCACTGTAAAGGAGAAACATTCCGGTCTGGCGGTTCACGAGATCCTTCGCTACAGACAGAAAAAAGCTTACTACTTTATATAATCCTAAAGTAACAGAATGTTTGTCTGTTTGTGTATCTGTACCGAAGGATCTCGCTAACCGCTGAACCGATCGGGTTCCCCTTAACAGGGTAGCTTCTCATAGGTCCCTGGAAGGTTTATAACTATTTGCTTGGGGGTGGGACACCCCCAACCCCCCCCCCCCAAAAAAAAAGAAAAATGCCCCCCCCCAAAAAAAAAAAAAAATTTCCACCCCACAAAATATTCTTTTAAAATTTTTCTTATAAAATCTAAAATAAGAAATTGGGTTATCAAATTCGACTCCCCCCTCCTCAAGTGCCCTTAGAGGCCTCTAGGGGGCGTAGCCGCTAGTAGGATATATTTTATCTAGACAAAAATATATGTAGCAATATAACTTAAGAAAATTCATAATGTTTATGGGGTGGAAAATTTAATTTGTAATCTGAGCTGGATCTTTAAATCATTTAGTGTTGCCCACTGCCCACTGTCAGTGCTGTCAATATAACATGGATCTTTAAATCAAAATGGCAGCATGGTGAGCCGGATAACACTTTGAAAATACCCAGCGGCGGCTCAGTGGCAGTAATCATTTTGCGTTGCCAGTGAGCCGGTGGGTGTTTTCAAAGTGTTTACCGACTCACAACTGCCATTTTGATTTAAAGATCGCTATTAGGTGAGCCACTTTCAAAATCGGCTCACTAGAGGCATCGGCAGTGGCACCATTGTGATTTAAAGATCCAGCTCAGTGAATAGAATATTTACTATAATTTTCTCGTATTCATTCGAAACTGGTGGATAGGAACCAGTTCTCATCCATACCAAAAAACTATGTCTAGCATCGTATTATATCCAGCTTTCTATGAATATAAAATGTACAATCATAAGATTAAAACCATTTTTTTAGCGCCAAGGTGCCCGAGGCACGGGCTAAGAAACTGGTTTTAATCTTATAATTGTACATTCTATATCTGCGGATAGCTGTTTATAATACGATGAAGAAATAACTATTCTCATATAATAAAATAAAATTAAATGAAAACTGCTAAAAAAATGAAATGTTCAAAAATAGAGTTGATCTGCTCTCTTAATTGTACCTGACTGTTACAGGAATCAAAATCCAAAGACAGGTTTTTTCCCCAATATTTAACCGGTTAAAACCGGACTTTTCTGCCAACCATGATATGAGATGGACGGACTGGCCCTGAAAAAAGAAAAGCTTGACGTTTTAAAAATACAAAATGTTTCTTATCTTACATAATGATAACAAATTTAACTATGACAATTTTTATGTAGTTAATCTTTTTTATTAAAAAACTAAACACCAATAATGGCATGTGATACACTGAAAAATATTTTTAAAGCTTTCTTAAACATCGGCTTACCGATCTTAGATGTTCTTACAGATTTGAACTTCACAGTGGGACTTTACAGAAGTGGAGACATCAAGTTCTGCTTAGTATCAGGAATCTTTATTTCTCTTCAAAAGTTAGATTTTTTAAAATGTTACATTTTTATAATTTTCTTATCCAATTGACCTAAAAATCTAAAGCATTTATTATTACCATAAAGCTTTCAACCATAATTTCACTCGCCTGTGCATCTTATTTCTGAAAAATAAACAATAGTAAAAAGGTGAATTTTGTAGTACAGTAGTGATTTAGGTTAGGTTAAGTTGGTAAATGGTACCCTCTCAGTGTTACTGTTAATGCCCCATGCATGATGCATGATGAAAATAAATAAAGAGGGAGTAAAAAGCACTTCACCTTTTACGTCGTTTTAACTTTTTCATGGGTGGATCACTTCATTTATTTTTCCTGAAAATATGTCAGGGGGGAGGATTTGACTGGTTGATTATAGGAAAAGCACCCTACAATTTGATAAAATGTAGAGAAATAATGATATTGTTATCACAGTTTGTATACTGATTCTACCCATCATTTTCAACCTTCTCCAAATATGGAGAGATTCAGCCCGCAGATGTGTTCGTAAAGAATATATAATGGCAGGACTGAATCAGATGTACATTCCCCTTCTTGGATATCAGACCATTAGGAACCCTGATGAGAAACTGGTTGAGAAATATTGGACCCTAAAAGTAAGTTCTAAACTCTGAATTGTCATATTTATTGGTACTAACCAGGGAGGAAGGGAGGGGACAATTGGCAATTATTTCAATTTAAGAGTTTTCGCTAAAAGACCATGAAAACAAGATTTATCCAGAAAATTTGAAGAAAATCCTTAAGAACTTCTTCATCCCTTCTCCTATATTATTAACTTCCACAAAAATTCAAGATATCGCAGAGGGTCCTTAGAGTGTTTATTACACAAATATCACAGTATAGTTTCCAGACATGAAATGTCATTTTCTTGGAAAAAAATATTTGTTAGGACCAGCCGAAATAATTTAACACTTTTTGTCTGCTAGAAATTGTGGTTATTGTTTTTTTATGTTTATCTGCTAGATTTATAACAAATTCCACGGAAATTGTGCGCCAGTACCCAAAGTCACCTAATTCAGCCTTAATCCTTCACGAACACTTTAAGCTGGTTTTAGACCCTGAAATATTGAATATTCGATCTATTGTCCTCTCCCTTCCTCCCTGGGTACTAACCCCATCATTAATTGGGTGGGGGTGTTTGCATTGAACACTCCCTTTTAAATTGCATTGTTTATTTTCTGTATATAAAATCAATACTATTACTAATTGATGGATAAATTAGACACATGTGTGATTTGGATTCTTTTAATATCCATATCCTGGCAGGCAATCAATGGCAGCAAACATGTCAGGGTTAATCAGATAAAAATCAAAAATATTCTTTGACTTCATAAAAGCATTCAGAATGACCAAAATTCAAAAATATCCCACAATTGTTCAAATTCATACAAACCAAGTCAATTACACTTTCCAGGTATGATTCTGCTGGTTCTGGTCATAAAAATATTAATAAATAGTGTATTAATCTAGATTTAAGTATCAAAGAATGTATTGTGTTTAGAAGTCATTCAATGTTAATTCATTGATACCGGGAGATAAGGACTTGCAGGTTCATACCTGGAATTGACTTGGACACTTATGTTTTATATTGTTTTCCAATAATACAGAAAAATTCTAGTATTTTGGTCATGCTTTGTTTGAGTTGAAAAAATATTAGCAATTTTACCTGAGCTGGAACTTTGAATGTGTAGCCGTTGCTGTAGCCGTAGTTGTAGTTGTAGCCGCATTAATGTATAATGCTGATTTAAAGATCGCTATTAGGTTTGTGGCTATACCTCTGGCTACGGCTACGGCAAAGGCTACACATTTAAAGATCCAGCACTGGATGACCTATGCCAGCCAAATCTCAAATGTGTCTAATTTCTTCATTAATAAAAGTCAAATAGTAGACTTCTTACACACTGAAAATAACAAGGAAAAAAGTTAAAATGGAGGTGAGTGGGAGAGGTAATTAATCAATGCCCCTATTTCCAAAAATTACCAAAAAATGCGGAGTGGCCTATACCTTGTGGGGCCTATGTATGCAGAGCCCTAACCCAATATAACCTAACCTAACCTGACCTAAAGTAAAATACAAAGAAAACAACTGTTCCCCCTTATTTTCATTTTTTAAAATAAGTATGTGAAATACAGTATGTGAAATTGCCAGCTATTTTTATAGAGGGTCTTTCAAGAGTAATGTTTTTTTTAAAAACTTTATTATGCATAGAAAAAACAAATAATTATAAAATCCTTTTTATATTTGGAAAACCAGTTCTGATACATTTATGTTTCAAATATTACAAAATGTATTTCAACAAATTATGCCTTAAAACTGTTTTTTTTTTCAAAGGCCTTATTTTTGAAGATTTATGAATTTAAAGGTTGTGCAAAAATTGCGCACATTTTTAAAATTCAAATTGTGCAGCTTGTGTTACAAAATGTTATGAATACTGTTAGAAACGTCATAATCCTAGTTTTTGGAAATATAAGTACCGTTTTTGCCCTATTTGTAGTTTAGGAGATTCTTAGAAAAATGTGAGAAGAAGGTTGAAAAGTTTAAAGTAAGTTTGAACATTTATCATGTTTCACAGAAATGGTTCTTATATATAAAAAAAACTAGAGTTCACGACGATTCTAACGGTGTATACATAACATTTTTCTACTATTAACACAAGCCGCGAAATTTGAATTTTAAAATGTGCGCATTTTTTGCACAACCTTAAAATCCATAAATCTTCAAAAATATGGAATGGAAAAACCAGTTATTGAAGCATAATTTGTTGAAATAATCATTCTTAGATCTTTGAAACATAAATGTATCAGAACTGGTTTTCCAAATAAAGCATATAATAGTTATTTCTTTCATCGTAATATAAACCGCTTTCCGCGGATATAGAATGTACAAATATAAGATTAAAACTAGTTTTTTTAGCCCCGAGTTGCCGAAGGCACGGGCTAAAAAAACTGGTTTTAATCTTATGATTGTACATTTCTATATTCGTAGAAAGCTGGATATAATACGATGATAGACATAGTTTTTTCGTATGGATGAGATCCGGTTCCTATCCACCGGATTCAAATGAATACGAGAATAGTTATTTCTCGTATCGTATTATAAACGGCTTTCCGCGGATATAGAATGTACAATTATAAGATTAAAACTAGTTTTTTTAGCCCCGAGGTGCCGGAGGCACCGGCTAAAAAACTGGTTTTAATCTTATGATTGTACATTTCTATATTCGTAGAAAACTGGATATAATACGATGCTAGACATAGTTTTTTCGTATGGATAAGAACCGGTTCCTATCCACCGGATTCGAATGAATACGAGAAAGAATTTTATATATATTTTTTTATGCATAATTTAGTTTTTAAAAGAACATTTCTTTTGAAAGACCCTATAGAATTGTATTCTGGGAGGTTTTGTCTTTGTTGCCTGCTATTTAAATTGCATAAAGGCAGAGTGTTGTAATAGTTATTTCTTGCATCGTATTATAAACGGCTTTCCGCGGATATAGAATGTACAATTAAAAGATTAAAACTAGTTTTTTAGCCCTGGTTTTAATCTTTTGATTGTACATTTTTATATTCGTAGAAAGCTGGATATAATACGATGCTAGACATAGTTTTTTCGCATGGATGAGAACCGGTTCCTATCCACCGGATTCGAATGAATACGAGAAAGTAACTTATTATTGTTATATTTCAGATCAACGAAACCTGTGGCGAATCTTTCTACCAGTGTGCTTTCCAAGTTTTTGTACTCGTATACTTAGGTTTGCCTGTGGATAACTGGTCTATTCCCATTGTTAACTATGAAACGCCTATTCCAAACTCCTTCATGAGCTGTTTCAGTATCCTAGTGTCCTTTGCCTCAATATGGTATGCATTTTCGGGCTACAATCTTTTTCTCCTTTATGGCAAAGAGGCTCCATTGCCAGACGTTCTCAAATTTGCAGTATTTAGCCTCCCTTTTCAGATGGTATCTTTTGTGTTGCCTTTACTAATTGTTTGTAACATAATGGAGCAAATGCAAAGATTTAAGTATGTACAAACATATTTTGAAGTGAACAGTACTTTAAGTGATGCCAACTTCACAATTTTCAATGACACTAAAAAGATACTTGAAATGGGATTTGATGATCATGATACTATGATAATAGCATTAACTTATATTTTATTTGCTATTTTAACTCCAGGGTTGATTTTATTCAGTTACAAGTTAATCAGTTTATTTGGAAAGAAATATGAAAGTATTTTGAAACAGAAAAGTAATTACAGATTTGATGCAATTATGTTTGTCAATGTTCTAATTGTTGTATTTATGAAATTCAAACAAAGATACACCTTCAAAGAGTTACAAGTTGTCGTTTTTCTCTGTTCTTGGTTAACACTTTTTACAAGTGGCTTGTTACCTTTGCCTGCATATTTGACATTGAGAACAATACTATTCTTATATCAGAAAAACAAATTTCAAAACAATTTGGAATGTGGTATTGATGAAAATTTTTTTACTCGTGGCTCCTGTCTGAAATTTGGCTTTGATGAATGTAAAGAAATATTTACACCTGCCTCTTGTGAACAAATTTATGCTCAATTGATTAGGTTTCAAACCCTAGATTGGTTTTTACTTGTCAATTTTGCGTTAAGTTTGATTATATCTATCATAATTCTAATTCCCAGCACCAGTGACAAAATTATACACATTTTGTTTAATGCTGACCCTGAAAACCTGAACAACATAGAAATGAACAACCTAGAGGATAATGATGAAACTGAAATCCTTCTTGATGCTGACATAAATACCCAGGCTATTCCAATGATTTATGAAAATGTAAACCAAGAAAACCTAAACAATGAAGAAGGAAACAACCCAGAGGATAACAATGAAACTGATATCCTTATTGATGCTGACACAGATACCCAGCCTATTCCAATGATTTCTCCTAGTAAAAATGTAATCCAAGAAAACCTAAACAGTGAAGAAATGAACAACCCAGAGGATAACAATGAAACTGATATCCTTATTTATGCTGACATAAATACCCAGGCTATTCCAATGATTTCTGAAAATGTAAACCCAGAAAACCCAAACAATGAAGAAGGAAACAACCTAGAGCCTCACAATGAAACTGATATCCTTATTGATGCTGACACAGATACCCAGGCTATTCCTATGATTTATGAAAATGTATTCCAGGAAAATCTAAGCAATGAAGAAATGAACAACCCAGAGGATAACAATGAAACTGATATCCTTATTGATGCTGACACAGATACCCAGGCTATTCCAATGATTTCTCCTAATGAAAATGTAAACCCAGAAAACCCAAACATTGAAGAAATGAACAACCTAGAGGATAATGATGAAACTGAAATCCTTCTTGATCCTGACATAAATACCCAAGCTATTCCAATGATTTCTGAAAATGTAAACCAAGAAAACCTTAACAATGAAGAAGGAAACAACCTAGAGCCTCACAATGAAACTGATATCCTTATTGATGCTGACACATATACCCAGCCTATTCCAATGATTTCTCCTAATGAAAATGTAAACCCAGAAAACCCAAACAATGAAGAAGGAAACAACCTTGAGGATAACAATGAAACTGATATCCTTAATGATGCTGACACATATACCCAGGCTATTCCAATGATTTCTCCTAATGAAAATGTAATCCCAGAAAATCTAAGCAATGAAGAAATGAACAACCCAGAGGATAACAATGAAACTGTTATCCTTCTTGATCCAGACACAAATAGCCAAACTATTCCAATGATTTCTCCTAATGAAAATGTAAACCCAGAAAACCCGAACAATGAAGGAGGAAACAACCGTGAGGCTAACAATGAAACTGAAATCCTTATTGATGCTGACACATATACCCAGCCTATTCCAATGATTACTCCTAGTGAAAATGTAAACCAAGAAAACCTAAACAATGAAAAAGAAAACAACCTAGAGGATAACAATAAAACTGATATCCTTATTGATGCTGACACAGATACCCAGGCTATTCCAATGATTTCTCCTAATGAAAATGTAAACCCAGAAAACCCAAACATTGAAGAAATGAACAACCTAGAGGATAATGATGAAACTGAAATCCTTCTTGATCCTGACATAAATACCCAAGCTATTCCAATGATTTCTGAAAATGTAAACCAAGAAAACCTTAACAATGAAGAAGGAAACAACCTTGAGGCTAACAATGAAACTGATATCCTTATTGATGCTGACACAGATACCCAGGCTATTCCAATGATTTCTCCTAATGAAAATGTAAACCAAGAAAACCTAAACAATGAAGAAGAAAACAACCTAGAGGATAACAATGAAACTGAAATCCTTATTGATGCTGACACAGATACCCAGCCTATTCCGATGATTTCAGCTAGAGAATATTTAGACAACATCACAATAGATGAAGAAACTCTTAAATCTCTTGCTTTTTTAAAAGAAACTCGAGTTTAGTCTACAACCATGAAATCTAACTATATGGTATAAACAAAAAAGACTACAAGCAAAGTTAAAAGTTATTTAAAAACATTAATTAGTGAATAACATTTTGTTTATTGTAAAAAATAGTATTATGGTTATTTTCTTATGTTTTGTGTAATAATATTGTATCAATCATTTTACAAATGTAATCTATATTATACTTCATAATTATATTAATTTATATTTTTATATGCAGAGCTTTTTTACACTTAGGTCTGTCTGTACGTCTTCTATAATGCATTACATGTAACAAATGTTTAATTTTAATAATAACTTTGTTGTTTATTGACGGAATAGTTTATTTGTACCTTTACATTAGAGGTTCAAAATCTTGCAAAATGTAAAGAGCATCTTATGAATTATCATTAATTTAAAACATAGGGGAAAGACAAGATTATAGTTAAACAATCCGCCCTATTCTTTATATAGAACATTTATATAACGTGTCATGACGTTAGAAATGGTATCTACTGCTGCTATGTCAGGTGCGTGGAATGAATAGCTAGTTTGCTTTGGTAATGTTTTGGACCAAAACAGGCACAATTCATTATATGTACATTTAGGACTTCTCAGACAAAGGTCGTGCAATCAAAGGGTTGTTTTTTTAGGCGTAATAAATGCTCATTGGCAGCCAGTCAGGGATCTACAGGTATGAGACAAAGGCCGACAAATTAATGATTCAACACAAAATTATCCCTTCTGTAGATTACAATTAGTGGTTGAAACGTTAGGACACTCAAATGAAGAAAACAACCAATCAAAATTCAATAAAAATCCCTAAAGTTTATAAGCCAACGAATAAAAAAAAATTATTAAGACTTTGGGGACTAGTGTAATAAACAGCCCATTGTCCCCTCCATGCAGCGAGTTGAAAGATTGAACGGAGTCATCCACAAATATGGCAGCTTCATATTGCTGGATTATTTTAGTGTTAAATCCAGTGGCATGCACAGGGTTTTGTCTGGGGGGGGGGGGTGCGTGCACAGGGTTTTGTCTGGGGGGGGGTGCGTGACGCAGGGTTTTGTCTGGGGGGGGGGGTGCGTGCACAGGGTTTTGTCCGGGGGGGGGATGCGTGCACAGGGTTTTGTCTGGGTGGGGGGGTGCGTACACAGGGTTTTGTCTGGGGGGGGGGGTGCGTGCACAGGGTTTTGTCTGGGGGGGGGGATGCGTGCACAGGGTTTTGTTTGGGGGGGGTGCGTGCACAGGGTTTTGTCTGGGGGGGGGGGGGTGCGTGCACAGGGTTTTGTCTGGGGGGGGGGTGCGTGCACAGGGTTTTGTCTGGGGGGGGGGCGTGCACAGGGTTTTGTCTGGGGGGGGGGGGTGTGCGTGCACAGGGTTTTGTCTGGGGGGGGGGTGCGTGCACAGGGTTTTGTCTGGGGGGGGGGATGCGTGCACAGGGTTTTGTTTGGGGGGTTTTATTTGGGGTGAAAATATTGACACCAGTCTTAAACCCAAATCATTGGGTGTGCCAACTTTAATGGGGTATATTACAGACAATAAGTGTTTCAGGGGGGGGGGTGATACACCTCCCTAAAAGTCCACCCTCCATGTAATAAAAATACTCAAAAGTCAAACAATGACGCGGAAATTTTTTTCTCACCTCACTTAAATTCAAGGGGGTGTGAATTTTTTTAGCTTGTCACCCACCTTAGCTGTTTAAGAGGGGTGTTTTAGGGGGTATAGACCCTTGTCATAGAGGTTGTAGAATTCCTAGTGGGGTTATCCAATATCCACAACTCTAAATTTTGCCAGGGGGTGGTTACACCCCCCTTAACCCTCCTTACGATCGCCTCTGGTTACATCAATGACTTAACTTTTAAAGTTTAAGTATAAAACTTGTTAAATCAATTATTTATTTTTCTGACTATTTACAAAGAATATAAAGGATTTCTCCAATACGCATAATAAATCTAAAATAATATTTTGGGGGCAGACAAAAAAAAACTCGTAAATTTTACTATATGTTGCCTCCCAACTACAGCTGAAAGTCATGTTAAGGTTTCTTGATTTTTTTTCTCGAATTAAATGCATTGTTGATATAAGCTGTCATGAATTAGCGAAGCTATTCTATAATTCACTTTGTCTGATCGTCTTTTAAAAGGTTGAAATTTATTTACTTGTATTTGTTAAGGACATTGTTGACTAATATGCATATGCTCTATAAAAATATTTGAACATTGTACTTCATTGTATAAAAATAATAGCTTAATTATAGAAGAAAACAAGGATGACAACATCCATAAAAGAATAATAATAGATTTGGGACAAACTAACAATAAAACTTGTAGAGTGTCAGAATTTGACAGAATATTTATGATACCGTAAAGCAAACTTTCTAAGTTTTAAACCATTTTTTAAAGTTTTAATTTATAGTGAGATCTTAATAATTAAAAACCTTGCTTTGAATAAATACAAAAATTGATTATTAATTTTGCACTTTTTGTGTCCATTGTGAATATGCATAGCAGTGTGATCAATGATAGGCAGTGGTAACTTTCCAAATAAATGTTTTTTTCTTTAAAGTTTTAGATCTTCTGCAGTATCATTTAGAGAGAGAGGAGACAATGTACTGTTTATTACACTAGTCCCCAAAGTTTTATAATTATGTTTTCTTATTTGTTGGCCTAACAACATTGGGGACTTTAGTGAATTGTGGTTGGTTGATTTATTAGGTTTTGTGTTTAAACGTTTGAATCACTTATTTTGCGCTATCACAACCTAAAAAACTTAAAGTTACTGTCGAATTTGATATCAATTTATAGAAAAAGTATATTTTTATTAATAACGATAAATTTTATAGTCATATCAAAATATTATACATTTCTGTTTTGTTTTAAAGAAAACCGCCTCAGTCTGCTTGATCGTTAATAAATATTGGGCAAACTTCAGGCAAGGAAAGGACTAGGAAAGATAAATTAATCTTCACCATAATTATAAAGTGATTATTAAAGTATAAGATGTCGAGGAAAAAAAGATTTGTAGACATGCAATCATGCAATCTAACTAACATAGGTGGATTTTAGGTTAAGTAACATCCAACAGATAACCAGCCCTTTGATTGCAAAAGTCTGAAAAGTCCTAACTGTGCATGGTAATGCGTTGCGCCTATTTATGGATCAAGGCTTTCTCCCTACTCTAACTATTTATATCGTGCATCTGACATAGCTGCAGTAGAAACTAATTTTAACGTCGTTAGTTATTCGAACCACCCCGACGAGCCACGGTCGCGGGTTAAATATTATTAAATTATAAACTATTGTCCTATCCCTGTGTCCCTGGCCAACTAACACTATGACATCACCTCAAAATAAAGGTTATCCTTCACTTTCGCACAAGTATTACATTATTAAATAATCAGAAACGTTAATTAATACAACAGCACAAAGTTAAAGTTTACTTCACTAATATACATAATATAACTAGATGGTCTTAAAAATAGGTCTAGCAGATTTTTTTTCGGTGATTAAAATTTCTGGATTAATTTATCATAATGAATTTCTACACTATATAATTTAACTAAGAAAAGCTTCATCTCAAGAAATGTGACTATTTATAGCTGACTTATAATGCGAACGAGATTAAATAACCATGTCCTTTCGTACCAATTTCTGTACACAATTTTCAACTAATATCATGGCCCAGTTATCCTTCAACTGTTAACCTATTGGCTGATTTAGTGAGTATTTCTCTAGATTAACTCTTTTGTGTCATTTAGACTGAAGAGGGTGCAATGTCCACCGAAATATATTTCAATAATAAATAACTAATAAGTATCAAAGACTTTTTCACTCAGTGAATTTATCTATTGTTTCACTCTAATGACAAAACATCCGCTATGATTTTTTTTCTAATGTGATTTTTTGCAAATATGATATGATATTAATAGAAAGTGATCGTGTCTTACACAATAACGACATATTTTAATGATATTCTGATGATATTATGACTACCCTTTTAGGTTTATATAATGACCATAGTCGAGGAAAGAAAACCCTCCCCTAGTTGGGGATTTTGTTAGGTCAGTTTATGTCTCAGTGAAAAACTACCCACCTTCCTTGTTTTCAATGTATTCTGAGCTAGCTAGAAACATGTAAAAACTACCCAATCCTACTCGGGAATAGTCCTTTTCGTGGCAACGCCCCTCAAGGGGCGATTCGTTGTATATTTAAAATGGCTTTTAATAGGTTATTTTAGGTTAGGTTAGGTGATTGCCCCACAGGGTTAGGCAATTGGCCCCGCAGGGTTAGAACCCCCCGCAGGGTCTAGAAATAGGAAAAGTGTTACTGTGAAAAAAAAAACGAAGAAAAGCCATTTAAGGAGCGTTGCCACAAAAGGGACTATATTCCCTATTTTTTAATTTTTTTTGTAAAAAAAACCGTAGCGCCAGTGTTGACGTAATAATGTGCAGTTCTAATGAATAAATAATATGCTACATTTACGGAAGTAAACGCACACCAAAGAAAAAATATTCTCCAAAGTTTCGACATAACAAACAACCTTGGGTTTTAATATCCCTTTGTGTAATCAATGTTTTGTATATCCTGCAGGTACAGCAGGTACTACAGCCAGCTACAGCGGACCCAGGATAAATGGGATGTAAGCTGCAGAAGCAAGGTTTAGTCAATAAGTTATTCTCATGTTTTGTTAGCAGGAGAGAAGAAAAGTGACTTCAGATTAGTTCTGTACTTCTCACTAGTTACCCTGTCCTAAGTTTTTGCAGTTAACATATTTAAGAATCCTTATATAAAAGTAATAGTAGGTCTATCCGTCTGTTTATGTATGTATGTGTGTATCGAAGGATCTCGCTAACCACTAAACCGATATGTTTCTCCTTTACAATGTAGCTTCTCATATGTACTCAGAAGGTTTATAACTATTTTGAGGGAGGGCAACACCACCCTCTCAAGAGAAATCGAATCTATAAAAAAAAATTAACCCACCCCCCCCCCTAAAAAAGTATATTTTTTTTTCAAAGCGCCTTTTTGATGTCTTTAGGGGTGTAGCCACAAGCTTATATATTCTATGTTAGGTTTCAGACATCCCCTACCCCATACAAAAAAAGATACTTTAAAAATGATGTCTTTTATCTTTTTTTGAAACAATGATGTAAATGTAAATTTTTATTAAGTATTTATCTTAGATTTAAAAATGTCAAAATTAATCATTTTTTACCTAAGTAATTTTATTTAATTCGTTGTCACACTATAATTAGTAATGTTCGTTTGTCTGACCATTTTAGTTTCGCTATACAATGGATAACCAAAATGTTTATGTTTTATTATTATTTCAGATTAAATGTAAAATATACCACATGTGGTCGAGAAAACATGTTTTAAAGAAAACATTTTCAAGTGAAAAAACTGCTGAAGTTAAACACTGTAGTTTACATCTTCAAAATATGAATAGAGACAAAATAGCATTATGTTTAAGTTAAAAACAAATTAACTGTTAGAAAATTAATAATTAATATATTTTTATTTGTCAAGTGCACACTAACAACAAACTTCAAGCTAACATGTCATAAACTTCTAATAAAAGGTAAAAATCATCTTATATACTATAATATACATAATTGTTCATACTAGCAACTGCAACCCCTATCATCTAAGGACCTTTATTCGAAGGGGGCATGAGTCGGACAAAAAAAACCGGCCTAAAACCATCCTAAGGCTTAAATTTCAAAACGAAATAGCATGGGACCACCCTTGGACCTAAGAGTAGCTTTCCTATAATGGAGAATGGCAAGATCTTATTAGTGGAGCAAACAAATAAACTTACTATATTGTATAAAACTACCATTCCACCCCTGGAGGCCTCCAGGGGCACTACTAGGAAGCAGGTGGAGAGTTTGACTTTCAACCAAACTCTTTTTTCGGATGATTACTTTTTTTTTCCTGGGGGCGAGTAAGTGTGACGATACCCTCCCATAAAATTGTTATAAACCGTCCCTATGACAAGCTTCAATATAAAGGAGAACCATATCGGTCAAGGAGATAGCGAGATTTTAATGTACAGACACACAGACATAAAGACAGCATTACATCCTGTTACTTAAATATTATGTAAGGTTTTTCTTATTATTTAAAATCACGAAACCTCTACAGTTGAGGTAGTCGCAAAGTAGCATTCTATATATACTATCGGCTTCGCCCCTAGCCTTTGCCCCAAGAGGTGATAAAAAAAATAAGGCGAAATTCGTAAAAGGACCAGGGAAATGTTCTGCAAAAAAAAGGACCAAGGAAATGTTCTGCAAAAAAAAGGACCAAGGAAATGTTATGCAAAAAAAAGGACCAAGGAAATGTTCTGCCAAAAAAAATGGAGGGAGAATTTTTTTGTTATTGGAGGTTGAGGGTGTTCCACCCCCCAAGAAAAATAGCCTAAAACCACCACAGGACCAGTAGGTATATTCCCTGAAGAGGAGAATCCGATCGGTTCAGTGGTTACCGAGATCTTAAGCTTCATACGGACGGACGGACAGACATCAAGCTACTTTGTATTATACATATATATAGAATGTAGTTTTTACATAGAATTAGATAATTTGACTGTCTGTAAAGATCTCGCTAATTTCACTGAACTGAATGAGTTCTTCATTTCAGGGAAGATATATACAGGTTTTTTAGGAGGTTATTAGGAATGAATATCCTACTTTTGGGTAAAAATATTAGTTGACAAAATCTGAAATAATTCAAAATAAAAATTAACCTATATACTCAGGTATAAGGTATAACCAACAAGCGAAATAAATCTAAAATAATATTGGGAGGCAAATGTAGAGGTCTTAAATTTTACGATATGTTACCCCCTAACGACAGCCGAAAAACACGTAGAGGTTTCGTGATTTTTTCCGAATAATTTTTTTTATTGATATAAGCTGCTATTTACTACCCATAAAGTCCAATAAACTCTTTAAACACTAAATATTTAATAAAAGTTGATTTTTTTAGCACTTATTGATTCAAGGCCTTAGCTACTAAGTATTATCGTCCTTGTTCTAATTTAATAATTTGATGTGTGAGGGGGGGGGGGGGTTGGATTCGGACTTTGAAATATTAAGCACTTAATGTAATTTAATTTACAAATGCATTTAATTTTCATATATAAATGTACTTGCAAATCAGGCAGTAAGGGGAAATTGGGCTGTTTATTATACTAGTCCCAAAAGTTTTATAATTACGTTTTAGCATAACAATTTTGGGAATTTTTATTAAGCTTTTATTGGTTGGTTCCTTAAGTTAAGTGTCCAAGTGTTTCATGCACTAATTGTAATCTGCAGAAGGGGTAATTTTTGTTAATTGAAATAATGGTTTCAAGGGTTTCAAGGTATTCAAGAATTCGAGAGAATTTTTGCAAGGGGAGTAGCATCCCCCCTCCTAATTTTTATAAGGGTCAAGTTAATATCCTTTCAACCCTCTCCTGCAAAAGTTTAAACTTGGCTTGGAGTTTTATACTTGTTTTATAATTATTTTTTTACTGATTGTTTTTAATTTAGAAAACTTTCAATGGGCTCTGTTAAAATCCAAATATTTTCCACAGATAGGGTCGGTCCGTCCTTTCGTCTATCGGTAACGTACAATTCTAAAATTTAATCAAGTTAAGTTATTATAGTCATAGGATTGATTTGACGATAAAGTGTATGTTAAAGCGATACATCTGTATAGTAATTTCTTAAAATATAAATTTTTCTACATTTTAAACAAACTGTAATTAAGTATTATACATTAGTTAATGTTCATATGTGCCTGTCTTGTTTACCAATAATTTAGATTCTTGTTATTTATAAATTGTAAATGTCTATTTTATTTGTATTAGATTTTTTGTGATTTTCCAAAATATTTTTAAAACAAGGATGGAACAAAACCAGCTCATACCAATAACGAAATTAATTCGGAAAAAAATCACGAAACCTATACGTGTTTTTCAGCTGTCGTTGGGGGGCAACACATCGTAAAATTGAAGACCACTCCATTTGCCCCCCAAATATTATTTTAGATTTAATTCCCTTGTTGGTAATACCTTATTCCTGGAACAAAACCCTTAAAGGCTATTGACAAATCTTCTAATAGAAAAAATATCTTTTACATCACTTTGCTTTACAAAAACTTTTTTTTCTCCCCTTCCTTTTCCTTTTGCTAAGATACTAAATGAATATTCTTCAGTTAATACGTTCTTACAATTTATTGAGTGGCTATTATATTTTTGTATAGTTTTTTACAGAGAGGGAGGGGATATTGGGCTGTTTATTACACTAGTCCCCAATGTTTTATAATAGCGTTTTCTTATTTGTTGGCTTTACAACTTTTGGGTCATTTATCGAATTTTGATTGGATGGTTCATTAAGTTGATTGTCCAAACCTTTCAACCACTAAGAGTAATCTTCAAAAGGGATAATTTTGTGTATCAACATTGGGGATGTAATCAATTTATCGGCCATTGTCTTATCCCTTTAGATCCACGAGTTTTTCATGACATCATTTTAAAAAATCTGTTTTTTTTTCGTCCAAATCCCCCCCTTTCAAACTAAAATGAATTTATCATCACCATATAAACACTGCAGTCATAATACCATAGGAAAAACGTTAAAATGTCAAGTACGGCATTGTTAATATGCTATAATAAAAGTTTTCTCGTTAACTTCCTGCCCTGTGATGTGTTCAGGCTATTTTTAACTCTAAGACTTTGGATGGTTTTAGCCTTTTTTAAAGTCCCTTCTATCCTCTTCGTAAACAGAGCCTCTTAATAAATAGATTAAAGTAATGATTATTCATAAACCTATGAGTCGTCATAACCATTGAAATTTTAAAGCTGGTACAATATGGTTCCAGTTTTGATAGACCTCTCGCCCGCTTGTTTTCGTCATACCAAAAAAAATATTTGTTTTTCCATTGGATTTCTGATAAAATATTGGTTTACGTCAAAGTAGCAACAAATACTTTTGGAAGCGTAGCTACATAAAACTAGGTTTGTATACGTCCGTTATAGAGACCATAGGTAAGCAGAATGGGGTAGTATCTACCACCCTGTCAACCCCGAACACGCCTCTGATAGAGATCCAATAGACTGAGAAGGTGTGCAAATTTCAAAAGTTCATGGGCAGATAATCAATATATACTGCTTATTAAAGTTTAATTTATCTTTGATTCAAAATATCATTTTTATCGTAAATTTTAGAAAATATACCTTTTAACAAATAACAATAAAGTTGCTGCGCTATTTCTGATCAAGGATAGAAAAACAAATAAAAATTAGTCTTTAGTTTTAATCATAATATTCTTCTGCTACCAAGAAATTATAATCATTAATAGATTTTCCGTAGATTTCGTAGGTTTAGTTCATCATTCTTAATAAGCTTCACTTAGGTCCATGGATGGTTTTAGGCTATTTTGATTATAAATTTGTTTGTTATGATATTTTCTCTCTCCAAGATTTTATTTGAATGCATGCACTAAGCTTAAATTACTATTTCTTTGACCTCAAAGCATTTGATAATTGAAAAATGTTCAATGCTTGAAAATAATTGTTAAGCTTATTAGCTGCTTTAGTTGTGGCTGTGGCTGAGGCTAAGAAGCAGCCTTCAGCAATGTTTAGTATTTGTAGCAGTTGCACTTTGTCGGCTGCAGATAGTCAAAATTAGGAGTGGGGCTGCCAAGCCCTGGTTATTTAGGTTTTTTTAAAGTAATGTTTTTTCGGAATATTTGTAAGTAAGTATATTGTGTATTATATTATACTTTTAAAAGTTTTGAAGTCATTACTTTGTTTTGGTTCAAACTTTGATGCACACACACAGAGAGGGAGAGAGAGAGAGAGAGAGAGAGAGAGAGAGAGAGAGAGAGAGAGAGAGAGAGAGAGAGAGAGAGAGAGAGAGAGAGAGAGAGAGAAAGAGAGAGAGAGTGTGTTAGGACATTTTAGGTTGGCACTGTTTTAAAGTTTTTTTAAAAAACTAATATGCTGGAAAATCATGGATCTTAAGGGATAAGAAAATTGAAATGAATTGATATACACTATGCTGATAAACAAAATAATACCTAATCTATGATAAAATTAATGGTTGCAAAGTCTGGACACAACCAATATTATCAAACCAATCAATATTTAAGAATTAAGTATCCAAAGTTTTTCAGCCAGTGTGAATGAGAAAGAGGTGTTATAAAACTTTGGGTACCAGAATACTGTCCCTTCTCTCCCTGAGGAGAATATAAACAAGGATGACAACATCCATAAAAGCGAAGCACTTAAACGGTAGGACAACCAGACATTAACACTTGTTTAGTGTCTGAACTGAATAATCAGAATATAAAAGTATAAGAGTTGAAGCAAAATTGTAAGTAAATTTGTTGAAAAACTGCTTGATATGGGTTAATGTTTATGGACATACTTACATTTTAAGGACTTGATTATAGAGTTGCTTCGCTTATAATATTGTCTTTTGTTGTCCCAGAAATCAATATACCAAAAATCAGATCAAACGGATAATTAGATCACCTAAAAATTTTTTGTTAAAAAAGTAGAAAAATCAACATGTTTAAAATGGACATACGGACATTCTGGTAATGATTATAGAGTTGCTACGCTTTCTAAATCGTACCTAACTACTACAGGAATCATCATGCAAAGTTTGAAATCGATAGGACAATTCTAACATGCCTAAATTAACGAATAAAAGCTATCTATTCGGACGGACGGACGGACGTACAGACGGACCGACCCTAATTATAGAAAAGCTTCACTTTAAAAAAAGCCATGGTGTGGTGATTTTTTTGGATTGGCACAAAGGTTGGGACAAAATATGTTTTCTTTAGATTAAATATCTCTTTTATTATATTCCTTGTTAAAGATAAACTTCATATTGGATAGCTTTATCTAGGGCCCATAAAAAATTTTTTTTGTCAGTATGAATTATTTAAACTTAAAAATAAAGTCTTCTATTTACATTTTCTAAACAATATGTTTTTTTTTATTTTGAACCACAAATTTATGAATGAACTAAAAGCAAATATCTGCAACTATTTTTTGTGAATCTTTGTAATTCATATAAATGGTACCATCCTAATGATAAGCTTTTTTGTCTGTACAGAAGGATCTCGCTAACCGCTAAACTGATCGGGTTCTCCTTCTCATAGGTCTCGGGATGGTTTTAGGCTATTCTATTTTATAAAAAGTTTGGATAAGTATGGTTTAAGGCTATTTTTCTGCCCTTCCATATTTCCTTGAATATATAGCCCCTAGATGCTAGGGCGCAACCGCTAGTTTAAATAAATGGTACCAGCCTAATGCTGGTGAGCTATAGGTATGATATTGATCAAACTATAAAGGAACATCACACCCCCCTCCTTTTATACCCCTCTTTTTCTTCCAGCAATTTTCAGGGATGGGACAAGTGTAACTTACAGTTATTGGTGGTAAAGTTTGGACATTGCAACAACAGATCTATAGTATAGATTTATATACAGACAACCACCTCCCTTGCTTTTTCAAAGACCTCTTTCGTCTGCTTATCAATTATTTTCTGCTACTTGGCTGTGTTGATATAAGCGACACCATTGGTTGATTTTCAATGACCCAATAGAAAGGTTGTAGAAGGCAGTTGCGAAGGGGAGATACAGTTATTTAACCCTTTCACCCTCTAGTGTTTTACTCTAATATTGTAACTCTGAACAACACAGTGAAAATATTTAATTTTATCCTGAATCTAGTAAACGTGGCTGACTCAGATAATGACGTCAAAAAAAAATAACCAATGAGAGACCACTATAAATTTTACCATTGGTCAATTACAGTGTATACTGGCCTCTCATTGGTTAATTTTTTTTGACGTCATAATCTGAGTCAGCCACTTTTACTAGCTTCTTTTACCCTACAAAGTTTTTTAGGCTAACGAATGGCAAAACGAGTTCATAAATTTTTGTGGGGCAGTATTATTTATATTCAGTTGTCTCCTCCTTCCCTGAATACTTCCTTCTATTTCTTTCCCCCTGCAAGCAAGCCTTAAGTCACTTTGCTCCGGCATGCTTACATTTCTTTCATTTACATTTGATCAAGCTCAAAAATCAGCCATGTGACGTCATAACAATGAGGGATTATCCATCTCTTTTTTAGGGGTTTTCTTTCCCACGTCTCCTCTCATTTCCCTCATTTTTATGACGTCACATGGCTGATTTTTGAGACTTTTTGTAAAGTTACTCAAGCTTGATGTAGATCCATAAAAAAATAACGTATAGTATTCGGGTCCTAAAAACTAAATAAAATAAATTGTTATGCTTAAGTTTAGGTTTATTGTTCCATTTTTGGCTTTTAATTATTGCGTGGTCGGGGGGTTTGTTGGAAACAATTATTAAGTTTAAGCTACAGGCATTGTTTTTAAACTAGTTTACGAAGAACCATGTTTCATATGGAGATTTTTGATCAATGAGTATCTACTCTATATCTCACTTTGTCCGTCAGTCTGTCTGTAATGCTCTTATATATGTATTAAATAGTTTTTTTTGGAGAAATGTGTTTTTCTCTGCTATTTAAGATAGAAGACTACATTTTTTGTGTGAAACCAATCCACGTCTGCTTCATAAATCACATAGTACTGCTCCTTAAACAATATTTTCTATGCTGTTATCAAAAATAGATTTCTAAAATTGTAGCTGTCTATAGTGCTTTACAAAAATGGGGATAGATGTCATTGCTTTTTGCCTACCTATTCCATTAACGTCAGAAAATACTCTATTACCCCAACTCTTATCTAGGGCCGGTTATTTCCCCCCTTCCCTTTCTCTTTCCCTCTACTATGACTTCAATAGAATAGGTAGGCCAAAAGCTGTGATTTCTATCCCCGTTTTCTTAGGGCATAACACACAGCTACGTTGAAATTTTGAGTGAAGATTTGTGCAAAAGCAAGATTTGTGCAAAAGCTGATCATTTTAACTTACCGTCTGTCTGTTTGTCTGTTATGCGTCTTCTTTCTTCCCAGTGCTAAAGTGCTTCTCTACTATGGATGTTGTAGTTCTTGTTTTATATTTGATTAAATGTAGTCACACCAGCTTCGTTCCCAATAGACAATTTATGTTACATGAAACTATCATGGATACAGGAGTGGGTCAATATTAGATTAAATATACCCAGGGCTCGGCAACCGCGCGTCATCCACGGCTAAACCTTAAATTAAAACTCGCTTGGATTTTAAACAACTTTTTTTTGAGGGATTGCCATATTTTTTCAGGGATCTAAAGAGATAAGACAATTGATGTTAACCCCCAATGATAATTTACAAAATTACCCCTTCTGTTGATTACAATCTATTGTTGAAACATTTGGACACTCAACATAATAATCCAACAAATCAAATCAATAAAAATCCCCATCGTTGTTAAGCCAACGAATAAGAAAACGTTATTGTAAAACTTTGGGGACTAGTGTAATAAACAGTCCAATGTCCCCTCCTTTCCTGGCAATGAGGGAAAAAACTACCGAGTATGGCAGTGGGAAAATTATTTAATTTGTATCAACATTATTTTTATGTTTACAACTGCAGTAAACTTTATCAGGGAGGGAGGGGACATTGGGATAATATTACACTAGTCTCCGAAGTTGAATAGCAACGTTTTATTAACAACTTTGGGGAATTTTATTAAATTTTGATTGCTTGCTTTATTTAGTTATGTGTCCAAACGTTTCAACCACTAATAGTAATCTACAGAAGGTGTGATTTGGGATATACATTATGCATCAATTCATCGGCCACTGTCTTATCCCTTTAGATTCCTGAAACATTATACAAATTGTATGTTTTTAAAAGCGAGGCTTTTCTATAATTAGGGTCGGTCCGTCCGTCCGTCCGTAACGGATAGCCTTTTTCGTTAATTTATGCATGTTAGAATTGTCCTATCGATTTCAAATTTTGCATGGTGATTCCTTAAATAGTTAGGTACGATTTAGAAAGCGTAGCAACTCTATAATCATCACCAGAATGTCCGTACGTCCATTTACTGTTTATTTTTTTTATTTTTAAACAACAAATTTTTATGTGATCTAATCATCCGAATGGTCTGATTTTTGGTATATTGATTCCTGGGACAACAAAGTATAATGTAATAAGCGAAGCAACTCTATAATCAAGTCCTAAAAATGTAAGTATGTCCATAAACATTATCCTGAATCAAGCAGTTTTTCAACAAATTTACTTACAATTTTGCTTTGACTCTTATACATTTATATTATGATTATTCAGTTCTGACACTATACAAGTGTTAATGTCTGTTTGTCCTACCGTTTCAGTGCTTCGCTTTTATGGATGTTGTCATCCTTATTAATGCAAAAACAAGGAGGATAACATTCATGCAAAGTAAAGCATTATAAATAAACGACAAACGGATGGACGATGAAGTTAGTTATGAACTCTTCAAATCAATGAAAATATAATTTCCAACAAGAAATTTTGACGGGGGGGGGGGGGCTAGTTTTGAAATACATTGAAAAATAAAATAAGAGCTTGTGTGACCTTTACTTTAGGTAAGATTAAAAGAAACTATGTTTTAAAGAATAAATGAAAACCTTAAAGTTCTTTATATAAAAGTAACAGTATATCTGTCTGTCTGTGTGTGCTTAGCATTAGGGTTGGGCCGGATACTTTTTTTTTGCCCGGATACCGGATATCCGGCTGATTTCTAATGCCGGATATCCGGTTCTGGCCGGATGTCTGGCCAACGTTCGATATCCGGCAAATTACCGGCTATCCGGCGTCAAAAATCAGACGGATATCATGTAACCGGATAGTTTTAATATACGGTATCCGGCCGGATAACCGGCCAGACCGGATATCCGGCCCAACCCTACTTAGCATTGGATCTTGTTAATTGCAGAACCAATATTGTTATCTTGATTCTTGACAGTGCAGTAACTTACAGGTCCGGGGAGGTTTTAGTTTGTGGAAGGGTAGGGGCATAACCGCTAGAAGTGTATCAAATTAAATAGATGCGAGTATAAAATAAAATAATGATAATAATTGCTTGTTTCAGATAAAACAAAAAGAAGAATCAAAGAAAGAAGATTAATCAAATAAAATCAATAGAAAATAAGAATTGTGTTAAATCAAAAGTGAATAATATGATGTACAAGTGAATAACTCTGAGACTAAGAGTCATTTACAAAACCTAGAACTTAATTGTTTGAAGATGGATAAAAGTTAAAAAGATTTACTTAGAAAAGAAGTGAAAAAAAAAATCTTATAGAGATGCTCTGCATATACAAGTTAAATATAAATTAGATAGTTGTTTCGACTCTAGACTCTATAAGAGGGCATAGGAGGTCAGCTTAAAATAGCTTAAAACCAAACCAAGATATTTCAGACTGAAAAAACTTTGCTTTATGTGATAGGATATAATTAAAACAATTTGTTTGTTAATTCGTTTATGTTATTATAAATTAATGTTATCTACATATCAATTGTTTTTCAAATGAATTTCTAATTTAAAAGTATTTCTTTCTAAGATTTTACTTTTAACTGAAACAAAATTTTTTTTGTCATGTTCATAAAAAAAAGGTTTTATACCTACTCATTTAATAATGTGTAGAAATGTATTTTGTTAAAAATTACGGTAAAACTTTAGGTAGTAAAAATATCTATATTTAGTTTTTTTTTATAAATTGTATGTAATATGAAACTAATTTAAGTAAATTTAAAAAAAATAGAACGTTGTTATACTATGGAGTTATTTTTTTAATGAAGCTTTTCTATACAATAAATGTTTGTCTGTACGTCCTTACGTCCGTAACTTCTATTTCAAACTTTGATGATGATTTCTATAATATTTAGGTACAATTTAAAAAGTGTTGCAAATCTATAATCATTATAATAAAGTCCGTTGTTCAATTTTTGTTAAAATATAATTAACCAATTCATATTATATTTTGAAAGATGATTTCTATAAATATGTTGTAAGCAAAGCATTTCTATAATCAAGTCTTACCTATAAGTATGTCCGTATAAGGAATCCTAGATTTAAATAAGTTTGGAACAGATTTACACGAAATTTTTGTTTATATTTATAAACACAACTTAAATAATTCGAAATGTCCGGTCGTCTGTCTGTCTGTCCGTCCGTCTGAGGCAAAGTGGGGGAAACGTGATTTTCTCGGCTCCTATAAAAGATAGACAGCTGAAATTTTTAGTGAAGATTCTCATAACATATGCCCATCTAATCTATACATTCCACCTGTCTGTTATTTGGGGTGCTAGATCGATTCCTAGATTTTCATGTTTTCTTGATTTTCTCAACTCCTTTCTAAGCTTTTACCTTAAGCTTTATTGCGATTTATTTGTTTATTGGGGTGCTAGATCGATTCCTAGATTTTTAGGTTTTCTATGGTTTTTTCGATTCCTATTCAGGATTGGCGGCTGAAATTATCAGGGATTGAATCAATGAATATGCTCATATTCTACACATTTTTATCAAGTTTCATTAAGATTTGTCTATAAATTGCGGTGCCAGATCGATTCCTAGATTTTTTTTTTGATTTTTAAGGTTGCGTGATTTTTACGGTTACCTGATTTCCCTATTTTATCAAGATTAATGTTTATTGTATGACACTGCTTTATAGTAATTTTTCCCAATATCCATTCATAATTTTTGAGCTTCGCTACTTATGGATGTTGTCATCCTTGTTTTCTCTTTTATTTATGGAATACAATTATTTCACTAATAAATATATCATCAGTTCCAATTAAGATGTTAAAAAAATATTTGTCTTTGCATTTTAATTTTTAAAAGATTGAACTTATTCATATTGTTGAATATATAATGCGTTGTTAACTTATATCTGCATTTGATGAGCTTTGCGTTAATGGATGTTGTCATCCTTGATGATTTTGAAATTTAATGGAAAGAAACAATTAATTAAAATATTTGAATTGACCTATTTACAAACATTGCAATATCTTATTCTTATATAACAGTAATAGAACGTATGTCTGTAGTTAAATATCTGTTTAACCCCTGAACCGATATGGTTCTTGTTTACAGTGAAGCTTCTTACAGGTTTATAACTATTTTGAGGAAGGTAACACTAACATCCCGAGAAAATTTTGAATATTCAATTTCAACAGAATATCAATATTTTCTGTATTATACTAGATCTAATGGACGGACAGACGGCCATTGAGTAGTAGATGTGCTACCAAATATACTTGCATTGACGGTCCCGCCAATGCATTTAGCTATATTCTAATTGGTTGAAGCATGCCGCCAATATTTTTATCTGGCTTCTGATTGGTTGAAAATAATACACGCGGAGAATAGTATATAGTGTCATGAGGTCTGACAGAGGCCGTCCTAGGCTGTATGATATAATTCGGCCTAGTTTTTACAGGGTAGGGAAATATGTTGAAAAAAACAATTCTATAATCTATAATACAAAGTAGCTTGATGTCTAACTGTTTGTCTGTCCGTCTGTCTGTCCGTCCGTCCGTCTGAAGCTTAAGATCTCGGTAACCACTGAACCGATCGGCTTCTTCTTTTCAGGGAATATACCTACTGGTCCTGTGGTGGTTTTAGGCTATTTTCTTGGGGGGTGGGACACCCCCAACCCCCCTACCCCAAAAAAAAAAAAAAAAATCCCTCATCCTTGGTCCTTTTCATTTTTTATCACCTCTTTGGGCAAAGCCCCTAAAGGCTAGGGGTGAAGCCGCTAGTATAAAATACAGTAGTAGAGTTTTAAAATGGAGCTTTAGATTTCAATAACTACTGAACCGATTGAGACCTCCATTCTCAATAACTACTGAACCGATTATGTTCTTTATTTTAGGTAAGATTAACATAGGTCCTGTGATGGTTTGAGGCTATCTTGTTTTTCGTTTTAAATCATGGGATGGTTTTAACTAATTTTTTATCCCCTTTGAATAGAGAGCCCCTACATTCTAGGGGCGTAGCTGCTAGTTAGATATAATTAATTTTGATATGCAACAATCTAATTTAGTTGTAAAAGTTAGATATATTATTTTCGAATATTTGTCAATTTCTTAAGTTAAATACTGCCCCAGACCCTTTTCAAAGTTGATATCTTAACAATATGACATTTACACAATCCCAAGACTTATACAAATCCTTCCCAGCAAGCACAATGCTACTGTAAATTACACTGGTACCCAAAGTTTACGGACTTTTTTAACTTAATCGTTGGCTGAAAAAGTTTGGGTTCATTTATTGAATTTTGACTAGTTGATTTCAAACTAGCAGGTTTAGTTTCGAAACATGTTTTTTAAAATTTATTTTAAAGAGGGGTTATCTTTGCTTATCATAATTGGGGATGTATAATGTCTCCCGTTTTCATTTCATTCTTAACTTATTTGAAATTTACAGGGATCTAAAGGGTTAAGACAATCAGAAATTCCAATAAATTGGTGTATATTCCCAATGATGATACACAAAATTACCACTTCTGTAAATTACAATTAGTGGTTTAATCGTCGTTAGGACACTCAACTTAATGAACCTACCAATTATAGTTCAATAAAATTCCCCAAAGTTATAAAGCCAACGAAAAAGAAAACGTTATCGTAAAACATTGGGGACTAGTGTAATAAACAGTCCAATGTCTCTTCCCTCCCTGGCAATTTTTCTGTGAGAAGATACAAAGAGAATTATAGAAAATCATGCAAAGAGCCATTCAATAAAAATATTTGATTGAAATTAAAAAAAACATATATAAATGTCCATATTATTATAAATCAATAAAAACGAGAAAAAAAACTATCTTAATTACCTAGTTTTTAAAATTAATGATTTTTTATATTTTGATTAATTTTGGCAACTTAGAATTGAAAAATAGAGAAAAGTTTCGGTAACCCTGTTTTTAATTATTTTAGTCTGCTGTGTGATGCGTACGTGAGTGGTGAATGTTGCCGTACATTTTGTATTTTCTTTGTTTACAGTACAATTTGTAGTAAATAAAAGTAAAAATAAAAAGTTCGAGAGTGAAATATTACATTATGAATTTATTAAGGTAAAAATTTTGTTATTTTTATAAGCGGAGCTTTTCTATAATTAGGTTCCGTCCGTCCGTCAAGGACAGTTAGCAATTTTCGTTAGTCTAAACAAGTTTGAAATGTTCTTTCGATTTCAAACTCTGCATGGTGATTCCAGAAGTAATTAGATACGATTTAAGAAAGCGCAGCAACTCTATAATCGTTACTAGAATGTCCGTATATCTATTTTAAACATGTTGATTCTAAACTTTTAAAACAAATTTCTATATGATCTAATTATCTGATTTATCTGAATTTTCGAATACCGATTTTTAGGACAACAAAGTACACTGTCATAAGCAAAGGATCTCTATAACCAAGTCCTTAAAATGTAAGTATGTTCTTGAACATTATCCTACGTATTTAAGCAGTTTTCAACAAATTTACTTAAATTTTGTTTCGACCTTTATGCATTTATATTCTGATTATTCAGTTCTGACACTCTACAAGTGTTAATGTTCGTTTGTCCTACCGTTTCAGAGCCATCCTGGTTTAAGCTTTTTTTCCTACACTTTGAAGTTTCCGTTCTTATCGAGGAGCATTACAATCTATGAATTTTAAAAGCTGCTAGCTGCCAAACGGCTGAACGTACAGATCCTGCCCGCACACTGTTTTAAGCGGCATAAGAAGGCCTACAAATAATCTGGAGTAGCCATAAATCTACTATGCATAATTATCTCGCAGTGCAGAGAAATGCGCGATAAAAGCCTATTTTACGCGTTTTTTCTTCGGTGAAGCTTTCCCTGTGCATCATTGGATCTTGGCTATTCCAGATTATTTGTAGGCCTTCTTATGCCACCTAAAATGGTGTGTGGGTATGATCTGTACGTTCAGCCGTTTGGCAGTTAGCAGCCTTTAAAATTCATAGCTAAATAGCCTAAACCATTACATTTAAAAAAAATAGCATTTAACCACCTCGGGATATATATTTAGTTTCTTTTATATGGAGAATTTAAAGGGTTCAGTGGAATAATAGTTATATCTTTCATCGTATTATAAACGGCTTTCTGCGGATATGGAATGTACAATTATAAGATTAAAACCAGTTTTTTAGCCCCGTTGTGCCAAAGGCACGGGCTAAAAAGACTGGTTTTAATCTTATGATTGTACATTTTGATATTCGTAGAAAGCTGGATATAACACGATGCTAGACATAGTTTTTTCGTATGGATGAGAACCGGTTCCTATCCACCGGATTCGAATGAATACGAGAAAAGATCTTAACGGACGAATAAAGAAATCTTTACTAGAGGCCTTAAAGGCCTTTGAGTGCGATTTTTAAAAAAGAAAAAAAATTATGTTGGTCTTTTTTTCTAGGGGTAAGTTCTCTTGAGAGGGTGAGTTGTACCCTCCCCCAAAATGGTTATAAATCATTCCAGGACCTATAAGAAGCTACCGTGTAAAGGAGAACCATATTGGTTCAGTGGTTAGCGAGATCCTTTGGTACAAACAGACAGACAGACAGACACAGATATCCTGTTACTGTATTATATGGATAACTAGCAGCGATGCCCCATAGCACGCTATTCGAAAGGTACAGAAAAACAGCCTAAAACTTTCCTCTAAAAATCCTGAAATCATCACAGGACCCTAAAATTGAAAACTCTATTATTTCAGTAGTTATATATATTAGGATAATTATTTAATAGCAAAGCATTTTTATAGTTAAGGTCTGTAGGTATATACGTATGTACTGCTTGGACAATGAAGTAGTTTGCAAGTTATAAAAATATGGATCATGGAAAGAAAGCAAAGTAGCGGGTTTCGTCGTATTTTCACTGTAATTTTTGGTATTTCAAGTATATAATTTTTTGTTTTGCAATGAATATGTTATTTGTAACTTGTAATTTTATAATTTTACCTTAGTTTTATCTAAAATTAATCTTTATTATTATTTTAATCTTATTATATTTTCAGATTTTGTTTTAAAGGGGGGAGGGGGCGAAAGTAACACTTTTTGTAACCAAAACTAAAAGTCAACAAAGGAACTCAACTAAAAAAAAGAGTTACAGGTCTGAGATTTTGCATGGCAGTTGCTTTATAGGGGTACAATATGGAACTGTAAAGAAACGGCGGCGCAACCGCCGAATACGCCGTTTCCCGCCGAATTTTCGAATTTTCGGCGGTTGCGCCGCCGTTTTTTCACAGTTCCATATTGTACCCCTATAAAACAACTGCCATGCAAAATGTCAGACCTGTAACTCTTTTTTTAGTTGAGTTCTTTTGACTTTTAGTTTTGGTTTCAAAAAGTGTCACTTTCACCCCCCCCCCCTTTTATTTACAAGTTTTTTTCTAGCCCCGCCCTGCCTGGAAGGATAATCTCCTAACACTGCGAGGCAATCATTAAATTTTACCTAACCTTTCAAAATCTACTGTGAAAATACGACGAAACCCGCTACTTCGTTTTCTTTCCATGATCCAAAGCATTGTGTGGCAATAATGGCGAAACTTAATTTACAAACTGTTTATGTTGCAATTTCTAAAAAAAACTTATAAAATCTTATAATTGTACATTCTATATCTGCGGAAAGCTGTTTATAATATACAATGCGAGAAATAACTATTCTCGTATTCATTCGAATCCGGTAGATAGGAACCGGTTCTCATCCATACGAAAAAACTATGTCTAGCATCGTATTATATCTAGCTTTCTACGAATATAAAAAAGTACAATCATAAGATTAAAACCAATTTTTTAGCCCGTGCCTTCGGCACCTCGGGAAAAGCTGTTTATAATACAATGCAAGAAATAATTATCATTATTTCCCTTTGGAAAATTTTAAGAAATTTTTATATCCATTGCTGATTTAGGTTGTCAAGTTATTTAGGTGAAGCAACTCCATAACAGTTGCTTAAAATACGTCCATCCATTTAGATATAAATCTGTGCGCTTTGCGTTTATTAATGTTATCCTTATTTTAATAAAGATTACACTTCTATAAATATAATTTAAGGGGTGGTGGGGTTTAATGCAGCCATCTCGTATAAATCAGTGAGCAAATGGCACTTAGAATTCGAATTTTGATCTGAAATTTTGCATGAATAATCCTTGGTTGGTCTATTTTCCCTAAATTGATCAAAATTCGAATTCTAAGTGCCATTTGCTTACTGATTACGAGATGGCTGCATTAACCCCCCCCCCCCTTAAATTATATTTATAGCCATTTAGCCATTTGCTCACTGATTACGAGATAGTTGCATTAAAAACCTCTCCTTGGTTAAAACTCGCAATGCATTATGTAAGAAAAACAATCCTTTGTTTTTACGACCTTTGTCGAGTAGTCTTAGCAGTGAATAATAACCATTTTCGCCTGTCTTTACGCCAAGATCTGCATCTTTGTTAATGTTTAAGTAACCTGATATATTAGTAATTACTGGTTACCATATAGGGGCTCTATATTCGAAGGGATATGGAAGGGCAGATAAATATCCTAAAACCATACTCAGACTCATTTTTAAAAATGATTTGGCCTAAAACCATTTCAGGACCTATAAGAACTATACGACTGTAAAGGAGAACCATATCTGTCATGCGGATACAGATATCCTTCGCCACAGACAAAAAAGCTTATTAGTTTATATAATACGCCCCTAGAGGCCTCTAGTGGCACTTTAAATGTTAGGTTTTTTGTTTCAAGTCTCTACAATATCTATCTATGTTGCTTTCAAGTCTCTACGATACTTAGCTATGTTGCGTTGGAATCTCTCAGCGTAAAAATGTTATTTATTGCTCTTAGGAGGGTGATGGTACCCTCCCCTATAATAGTTATAAACCTTCCCGGGACCTATGAGAAACTACCCTATTAAGGAGAACCCGATCGGTTAAGCGGTTAGCGAGATCCTTCGGTACAAACATCACAGACAAATAGACAGACAGACATCCTGTTAATTTAGTATAAGGATTAAAGAGTCTTAACGTCTTAAGTATGTTGCTGAACTTACTATCAATAAAAGTATTGAATCTCACGCATTTTTGTGCATCTGAATTGAATTTTTAAATCTCATTTATTTTTTAGGTTGAGCTCGTTGTCTGTGGTAATATGGTTGGTCCTGGTCGGTTTGTCGGTAGCTCCCCCACCCAGAAGAAACCCTGACCTGTCGGAAGTATTTAGCGAGGATGGGAACGTTATTGGTGACCCGTACAAAGGAATAGACAAATTTATTAATTACTAGCAGCTTCGCTCCTAAAGGCCTCTAGGGCCACTTGAGGGGGGGGAGGAGGAGTTGCATCCCAAAACCCATTTTTTTTAAAATTTAGATTAAATTTTTTTTTTACTTTTTTTGGGAAGGGAGGGTTAACCCCCCCCCCCCCTACCCCAAGCACATTTTTATTTTAGTTATTAAAAATTTAATTTTTTTTTTGGGGGGGGGAGGTAATTTTTTTTTCTTTCTTTTCAGCGGTAAGAGAGATCATTTGGTACAAACAAACAAACAGACATATAGACATCGTTCTACTTTGTATTATAGATACTTTTTACTTCCCCCCACTCTGTATCTTCTGTCTGTACCATCCCAAGACCGTGGTTCAACACGTAGCGCATCCGCTCGTCGTCGGGGAGGTGATAGGTTCAAATCTCGGCCCGACACCGCGTCATAACTAAAGACGTTCCTACTACTGCTATAGTTAAGAGTAAGGGGAATGCTTTGTCCCTAAAAAAGGCGCAACTCATTACTATGCACAGTTAGTACTTCTCAGACAAAGGTCGTGTTATCAAAGGGTTGGTTGTCTGATGGGTGTTACTTAACATAATACCCCGGGTGTTAATTCTGTCTGTTTATGTTGGTCTACATGATCTTTTTTTATTGAATTTTTAAAGGCACAGCAAAGCGCACCAAAACTTACTTCGAGTGTAGAAGAAGGGTAAAATTAAAATAAGGGGTACATTTAAAGGGATAGTTGCATGAAGTGCATTCAAAAAGTTTAATTGCAAGCAAAAGTTACAAGAATACAATCTAAAACATATAATTTTGTATTACAATAAATAGCAATAAATTAGGCACAACCAAAAACTTTATCCAAACTTTATCCAAAAACTATGATTTTCAAGTCTTAATATTTTTAAAACTACCTAGTAGAAAATTGAAATTCTTTTAAATATATGTCTTATAGATGGCCTTTTTCGTCTATTAGCAAATTATTTTCTGCTTTTTTGTAGTGACTTGGCTGTTTTAATATTCCCGACACTATTGGTTAATTTTTAAAGATCCAATTAAAAGTCGGCACAGTTTCCTCGGGTTGGGTACAAACAGTTATTTAACACCTTCCCCTCTATTGTTTTACTCTTATGTTCAAGGGCTTATCAATAGAAACATCTTATAAAATTTGTCTATAATAAAGGTGATGTTGTTGATGAAATAATAGTTGAAATAGCCAGTGACGTAATAGCTGATGAAATCAATGTTCTAGCTGGTAAAGAGAGTCAAGCTGTAGAGGATGATTCTTGGTGGACTGTTATCAAGAGGTAGGATATAAAAAATACATTATTTCCCACTAGCGGCTTTACCCCTAGAGGCCTCTAGGGGCCCTTGAGGTGGGGGGGAAGGGAAAGTTGATCTTCACACTTTAAATTATAGTTGTAAAAAGCTTCCAAAGTCCAGTAAGTCATATAGTGGCGCCGCCTAGCGGCAATTTTTTGGGTATTTTTTTTCTATTGACTATTTCTTTCTGGATGGTGGTGGTTCCCTCCTCCAAAATAGTTATAAACCAGGACCTATCTGAAGGATAAGGATTTTACTTTACAGGGGTTATGATTTGGGTTAAACCACTTCGGTAACTTGAACAATCACAAATTACAAATATTTGTGTGTTACTAAAAAACTACCTCGTAAAAGTTGTTTTTCTTTCGATTATCATCATATTTATCATATTATAAAAAAATATTCAAAAATCACCACTGTGTGTAATTAAATTCAATAAAAACATTGCATGGAACTAACCCTTTATTTTTGTACTAGCGTCTAAGCCTCTAGAAGCCTCTAGGGGGTATTTGAGGGAGGGGGAGAAACCAAGCACTCAACTTTCAAAATTAATTGTAAAAAAAGTGAAGAAGAAACATTTTTTTCTGGGGGGGTTATTTTTTTCTAGAGGCGTTTTCTCTTGGGATTTATGGTGGTACCCTCCCCCAAAATAGTTATGCACCTTTCAAGGATCTATTAGAAGCTACACTGTAAAGGAGAACCATATAAATTCAGTGGTTAGCGAATTACTCCAAGACAGAAACAGATCTTTTTACTTTTGTATACTTATATATTCTAAAACATGTAATATTTAGGATCATGAATGTTTTTGGATTGAGAACTGAACCAGAACCCTCAACAACAACCACAACTCTCCCACCTCTCCCAACTCTCCCAACTACACCTCCACTAACAACAACTCCACCAACCATACAAGAAACACACACACATGAAAAGGGTTTTGTCAACTACAGAACTGCCCAAAGATCTGGGTTGGAGAAATTAACAACTTCCACAACAGCTAAGCCAGCAGCAGTAGAAACAAATGATAACATCAATGTTACAAACTACAGGACTGCTGAAAGAACAACAACTCTAACAACAACACAACCGCCCATAAAATATGAAGAAAAAACTGTTGATGAAGATAAAGTAGTCAACTATAGAACTGCTCAAAGAGATAATACTGAAACAGAAACTGCTAATATTAATAGTAATATGCCTGAAGAAGTAGCTAAAAAAGAAAATACTGAAAGTATTATCAATTACAGCACTGCTCAGAGAACCATTTCTGAAACCGACCCTGTCAAGGCCAATGAAATTGATAACAATTCTGTAAGACCATACACTTTAAACTATAGAACGGCTCAAAGAGATGACATTGATTCAACTACTTCAATTGATCTTGTAGAATCCAAAGAAAATGATAGCCAAGCAAATACTATTGCTAGCAATATAATAGATGATAAACCTGATCAACGAACCGTTTCTGAAACTGACCCTGTCAAGGCTAATGAAATTGATAACAATGCTGTAAGACCAAATTCTTTAAACTATAGAACAGCCCAAAGAGATGACATTGATTCAACTACTACTACAATTGATCTTGTAGAATCCAAAGAAAATGATAATACTATTGCCAGCAATATAATAGATGATAAACCTGATCATAGGACAGTTTCTGAAACTGACCCTGTCAAGGCCAATGAAATTGATAACAATGCTGCAAGAACAAATACTTTAAACTATAGAACGGCTCAAAGAGATGATTTTGATTTAACTACTGTCACAATTGATCTTGTAGAATCTAAAGAAAATGATAATACTATTACCAGCAATATAATAGATGATAAACCTGATCAAAGAACAATTTCTGAAACTGACCCTGTCAAGGCTAATGAAATTGATAACAATGCTGTAAGATCAAATTCTTTCAACTATAGAACGGCCCAAAGAGATGACATTGATTCAACTTCAACTACAAAAGCTTCTGACAAAGATGAGAAAAAAAATGATAAAAATGCTGACAACATAGATGCATCTGACAATAATCTAATCAAATCAGCCAAAGCACAGGATAACATTTCTGACAAATCACCAGTTGAAGACAATGAACAGGAAAACATTGTTGATAAAGAAGATACTGACACAACTGTTGTAAATCCTACAAATTATATTGCAGATAAAAATGTCAATTCACTCAAAGATAATTTAGTCGATTTTTTAAAGTCAAATTTTGAAACTATTGAAAAACCTGTTGAAATAGGCGACAATGAAAACAAGATAGAAGTTGAAAATGAAAATAATAGTAATGAAGCCATAATTATGCACTACAGAACTGCACAGAGAAATGAAGCTGAACAAACCTCTGATGCTGCTGCTATAGATGTCAACAAAGAAGAAACTGAAAGCAAAACTGAAACAGATGGAAAAGACAACGGAAAAAGTTTTGTCAATTATAGAACAGCTAGAAGAAAATAGTGCATTTTTTTCTTTTTTAAACAATGACTTAAAAATATTTCTGTATTGATAATTTTTAAAATCATTAATTTTGTAATAATGACTCACTGTGATGTAAAATATATTTATATAAAAAGAATCTAACTTGTTTTTAGAAATAGCATATCTACTTTAAAATTTCAAATGTCTGTTTACAGTCTTCAAGTTTATTCGTGTTCCATATGTGTTTTTAGAAAACACATTATTTAACAAAAGGTGTATTAACAACTTTTGATTATTGAGTTTACCTGAATATTACAGGAATCCCCATGCAAGATTTTAAGGTTCTAGCAAACTAACCATAATTTTAGATATGCATAACTTTCAAAATTTTACAAAACATTTACATTACTATATAATGGAAATCAACATTTATTATTGACCATTATAATGCATTAGCAGGAAGGCTGGGGAAATTGGACTGTAATTTATACTAGTCCCCAAAGTTTTTAAAATATTCTCCATCTTTTTCGCCGAAACTTTTATTAAAATTAAATTAAACTAGTGTTGTTCAAACTTTTCCACCAATAATTTTGATCTACATAACACGTAATTTATCGTCCATTGTCTTATATTCCTTTATATCCCTGACCATAATATTGATTGATGAACTGAATTTTAGTTTCCGAAAGTATGAGTAGCTTCCGCGTCCTATCTCAATATTTGCTACTAGCTAAAAAAGCTTCAAACTTTAAAAAAAAATAAAAATTTGAAAAATTTAAATTTTTGAATGTATAATGTAAAAATCGTTTATACATTAAATCGCTTTTCCATTTGACCGGAGTCGCTGAAAATAGGGTCTGCAATAATTGGGTTATCTGCTGTACACTTTAGGAAATCCATTTTCAGCTGATCTATTGATTATTACCAAGCAAGCATATACTTAACTTTTGTAGTATTATATATGTCAGGGATCAGAGGGATAAGACAATGACTAATAAATTGATATATATCTCTAATGATGATAAATAAAATACCCCTTCTATAGATTATAATTAGTGGTTGAAACGTTTGGATTCTCAACTAAATGAACCAACCAAACAAAATTAATAAAAGTCCCCAAGGTTGTTAAGCCACCGAATACGAAAACGTTATTATAAGACTTTGGGAACTAGTGTAGTAAACAGCCCTTCCTTCCTGAATATATATATTGAAGTACTGTTGAAAAGGCAATTATCATAAAAGTTGATTGAGTATAGATTAATTCTATATTGTGTTGGATATGTTGAAACCGGTTTGTGGCCATTTCCCTCTCCCCCTTTATGGCCTGAAATAGGGGAACACTTTCGCTTTCATGAAAAATCTTAAAAATGGTTTCAATAAGTGGGCTCGTATTAACCCCTTAGCTGACGATAACGTGAACAGTCTTAAATAATTTATTTTAAAAATGTTTTTTTTTATTTTCATTTGGGGTTTATGGTTTTTAGTGTCGTTTTTTACGATTGTAATAAGTTTTTTTTGTATTCATGTGATATTAATGAAATTTCATACAGAGACTACCAACTACTTTAACTAGCTATGTTTATAATTTCATCGATCTACATCGAAAGGCCAACGAGTTAACGACACTCAAAGACAATCAACATTTTTTATTTAATAGTATAAAAAAAGACTTTTTTAAATGTAGTACCTACGGACAAAGATTGCATAATTAAAGGGATTTAAACGTAAAAATCGATCATGAAGCATGAAAAAACTGCGATTGTCATTTGTCCAAAGAATCTACACAAAAAATTTCAGACTCCTATCTTTATTTTAAGTGTTTTTTTTTTGCACGAAAAGTTAACGTTAATTTTGTGAAAGGAAAAAAATAATTGATCCGAAATTTAAACGAAAAACCTACGGACAAAGATTACATAACTATAGGGGTTTAAACGTAAAAATTGGGCACAAAGCATAATAGAACTGCGATTCTTATTTGCCTAAGGAATCTACACAAAAAAATTCAGACTCCTTTCTTTATTTTTAGTGGGTTTTTTTGCACAAAAAGTTAATATAAATTTTGTTACAGGAAAAAAGTAATTGATCCAAAATTTAAACCTAGTAAATGAAAGCTAGCATAAATCCTGCCATGTGGGTCTGCCCCCAACCCCTTACCCCTTACCAATAAATGAGGTCCATATTAGCAACCTAACTATACAACATGTTCTACCTTGTAAATATTTCCATGAATGAGGGATCTTTAATTTTTTCAGTACAGCTTTGCAACCGATAAATATTCGCTAGATTAAAATCAGTTCTCAGCCATACTGAAAAGCATCATAATACAGGCAATTTTCTCTCTATTAATAAAGCTATAATAAATAAGGCAAACAATATTAAATCAGGACTAATTGGTACCCAAACTTTTATAACCATTAGTAAAAATTGGTTTGTAAATTACATTTGGTACCCAAACTTTTATAACCATTTGTAAACATTGGACTGTAAATTACACTCAGTACCCAAAGTTTCATAACCTTTAGTAAACATTGGACTGTAAATTACATTTGGTACCCAAAGTTTTATAAACCTATATGGCTATATCCGCTAGATTATAATTGGTTCTCTGCCATACTGAAATGCATCATATTACAGACAATTTGGCACAAATATTGTAAGTAATTTAATGGCTTTAGAATCGTTTTCACAATATTTTTATGTTAAAAATCGTCCAATTTAACAATACTTTTCAACAAATATTATTAGTAATTTAATGGCTATATAATAACGTCTTTTAATCCTTTTTTACATGTTCTTTACGTTAAAACCGTCCAATTTAACGATACTTTTTATAAAAATATTTTTAGTAATTTAATAACTATAGTATAACAGTTTTTTAAAATAGTTTTTTACATCATGTTTACGTTAAAACCGTCCAATTTAACAATACTTTTTAACAAATATTGTTAGCAATATAATGGCTATAGAATAACCGTTATTTTAATCAATTTTTTACATGTTTTTACGTTACAAACCATCCAATTTAACGATACTTTTTAACAAATATTGTTAGTAATTTAATGACTATAGAATAACGTTTTTCGCTTCGTTTTTAAGTTTTTAACTTTTGTATTTCTATTTTAATATCTGCGGACAGCTGTCTATAATACGATGTGATAAATAACTATTCCAGTAAGGCTTCCAAACCAATTTATATCCGCTGGATAAGAAACTGTTCTAAGCCATATTGAAAAAGTCATGTATAGCATTGTTTTACAGACATTTTCCCACAATTACTAAAATAAAAATCCTAAAGAATAATGTCAGTTTTTTTAGCACAGGCCTTCGGCCATTTGGAGCCCACAAAACTGGTTTTAATTGTATAATTTTCCATTTTAATATCCGTGGACAGCTGTCTATAATACAATGCAATAAATAACTATTCCAGTATGACTTCCAAACCAATTTATTTCCGCTGGATAAGAACCGGTTCTAAGCCATACTGAAAAATCATGTTTAGCTTCGTATTAAAGTCAAATTTCCACATTTTCCCACGATTACTAAAATAAAAATCCTAAAGAATAATGTCAGTTTTTTTAGCACAGGCCTTCGGCCATATGGAGCCCACAAAACTGGTTTTAATCTTATAATTTTCCATTTTAATATCCGCAGACAGCTGTCTATAATACAATGCAATAAATAACTATTCCAGTATGGCTTCAAACTGATTTATATCCGATGGATTAGAACTAGCTCTAAGCAATACTGAAAAATCATGTTTAGCTTCGTATTACAGTCAAATTTCCACGATTATTAAAATAAAAATAATAAAATTAATGTTAATTTTTTTACCACGGGCCTTAGGCACATCAGGGCCTACAAAACTGGTTTTATTTGTATATTTTTTCATTATAAATAACTGTGGAAAGCTGTCTATAATACAATGCGATAAATATATATTCCAGTATAGCTTCAAACCGATTTATATCAGATGGATTAGAACTGGCTCTAAGCAATACTGAAAAATCATGTTTAGCTTCGTTTTACAGTCAAATTTCCACGATTATTAAAATAGAAATCATAAAATAATGTTTAATTTTTTAGCATGGGTCTTAGGCATATCAGGGCAAACAAAACTGGTTTTATTTGTATGTTTTTTTATTCTAAATAACTGCGGAAAGCTGTCTATAATACCTATAAATACCTATTCCAGTATGGCTTCCAAATCGATTTATATCCGCTGGATTAGAACCGGCTCTAAGCAATACTGAAAAATAATGTTTAGCTTCGCGTTACAGTCAAATTTCCATGATTATTAAAATAAAAATCATAAAATAATGTTTAATTTTTTAGCATGGGTCTTAGGCACCTCAGAGCAAACAAAACTGGTTTTATTTATATATTTTTTCATTATAAATAACTGTGGAAAGCTGTCTATAATACAATGCGATAAATATATATTCCAGTATAGCTTCAAACCGATTTATATCAGATGGATTAGAACTGGCTCTAAGCAATACTGAAAAATCATGTTTAGCTTCGTTTTACAGTCAAATTTCCACGATTATTAAAATAGAAATCATAAAATAATGTTTAATTTTTTAGCATGGCTCTTAGGCATATCAGGGCAAACAAAACTGGTTTTATTTGTATGTTTTTTTATTCTAAATAACTGCGGAAAGCTGTCTATAATACCTATAAATACCTATTCCAGTATGGCTTCCAAATCGATTTATATCCGCTGGATTATAACCGGCTCTATGCAATACTGAAAAATAATGTTTAGCTTGGTATTACAGTCAAATTTCCACAATTATTAAAATAAAAATAATAAAATTAATGTTAAATTTTTTAGCATGGGCCTTAGGCACCTCAGGGCCCACAAAACTGGTTTTATTTGTATATTTTTTCATTTCAAATAACCGTGGAAAGCTGTCTATAATACAATGCGATAAATACCTATTCCAGTATGGCTTCCAAACCGATTTATATCCGCTGGATTAGAACCGGCTCTATGCAATACTGAAAAATAATGTTTAGCTTGGTATAACAATCAAATTTCCACAATTATTAAAATAAAAATCATAAAATTAATGCAAATTTTTTTACCATGGGCCTTAGGCACCTCAGGGCCCACAAAACTGGTTTTATTTGTATATGTTTTCATTCTAAATAACCATGGAAAGCTGTCTATAATATGATGCGATAAATTGATTAATTTAAGCATGTTAGAATTGTCCTATAATTTTCAAACTATGGCTTTCCAGCCAAAAAATTGTTGATCAACAGTGCAGTTACTCTTTAATTTATTTGCCTTGTGGCTTTTCTTGGATGTAACTAAATATATATGTTTACAATTCAAATATTATGCTTATTTTATTCTAAAATCTTTTTATCATTTTTAGTCTTTTAAAATAGCTAGAATTTGTAGTTGCACTTAAAAAAAGAGCGAATAATGAGATTTTCCTTTTATTATTATTATTATCATAAACCGGTTAGAAGATATATTTTTCATGTCAGATATACTTTATCTACAACCTAAAAGTTATATGGGAATATATTTTAGATCGTAGCTACTCTTCAAGTCATACACCTTTCTGTGTGTATGTATGTCTGTGCGTCTGGTATACACAAATTAACACTTAGATCATCTTTCATATGGCTAAACCGTAATATCAAATTTTTGAACACCAGAACCAATTTAGATTTCTAGCCCCTACGGGGATGGGGCTCAATCCCCGCAGGGCTCCTCTAACCTTTACTTAACCTAACCTAAAATAAGCATCATAAATACGTTATTAGTTCAAATGTCATATACGGAAAACGCCAATTGTTCTAGCATTGTTGTTCCGTTACTTTTGGAAAGCATTACTATTGATAACAAGCGAAGCTTTTTACTTTTAGGATCGGTCCGTCCGTTACGTTTATGATCGTTCTTTTATATTTATTAGAATCTGCCTATCAATTACAAACTTAATGATTACTGTAAGAGCTATATTGACCTCAACACGTAGCGCATCCGCTTGTCGTCGGGGAGGTGATAGGTTCGAGCACCCCGTCACAGCTAAAGTCGTTAAACACTGTCCAAACTGCTGCTATGTCAGATGCGCGACATATAAAATTTGCCTTGGCCCAAAACAGTCGCAACTCATTAGCATGCACAGTTGGGACTTCTCAGACAAAAGGTCGTACAATCAAAGACTGACAGGTTGTCTGATTGGTGTTACTTAACCTAAGACTCCAGTTGTTTGGACTGTAAAAGAGAGATTTGGCTCCCCTTAGGTATCCAGGGTTGTTGGACCTGACGTTTGAGGGTCATGGACAGCATCCTCGCCCGTATGTTTTTAAGCAAAGCATAGCATCTCTATATTCAAGTTTTCAAATGTAGGCACGTCCAAATTAAGCATACTGTTTTGCTATAGACTACATAAAAATATTCAGGCTCTTAAAAAATGATAGTTTGAATGTTCGTTTGTCCATTTGTCTGTTGTGTCGCTTTTATGGATATTTTCATCCTTGTTAATATTATGTACAATATATGAGATTAAGACATAATAACAATTTATGAAATGATAATGATATAGACAGAAAATGTACAAGTTAAAGGAACGTATTAGAAATAGGAACTTTCAAATTTTTTGGAAATATATTACCTCACCCCCTCAACTATCCAAAAAAGGTTCAGGGGTGATAATTACCCCCTTCAATGTAAATTTTACCCCAGGAGTAAATATTTTAAGAATAACAAAAATTTTCGGCGAGGTTCATGCGACAAATAATAACCTTTGACATACATACCATCAAGTTTCAAAAAAGCTATCCGTTAGAACCGTACAGACCTTAATTGTAGCAAAGCTTCGCTATTTGTAGGTGTGCATGTATGTCTATTACAAATCAGCTTGTGCGTACCATCAAACTAATTATCAAGAATCGGTGACATACAGGCACAAACTGTAGAAAAGCTTCGCATGACTGTTAGTCATCACCGTGCAAGAATCATTAAAGCTATCAGTTAGAAATGTAAGACCCTAATGGTACCAAAGGTTCGCTATTTGTTTGATTACTTAAATGCAAGTCCCTCGGTAAAGTATAGATAGTCTGATTGTAGAAAAGCTTCGCAATTTGTTTCCATATTTGACTGTTATACATCACTTATATTACATTCCAGTATGGCTTCGAAACCTATGTTAATATCCGCTGGATCAGAACTGGTTCTAAGCGATACTGAAAAATCATGTATCGTATCATTGTATAATGTATATCCAGCTTTCTACGAATAAAAAAATGCACAATCATAAAATTAAAACCAGTTTTGTTAGACCGTGGCTTCGGCATCTCAATTGTACATTTTTATATCCGCGGAAAGCTGTTTATAAAACGAGGCGATATATATTCTATTACCATCAAGAATCATTAATGACCTACAGAACAGGAATACGTACAGACCCTAATTGTAGCAAATCATAAAAATGCACAATCATAAAATTTAAACCAGTTTTGTTAGACCATAGCTTCGGCATCTCAATTGTACATTTTTATATCCGCGGAAAACTAGTTGTGTCCATATCTGACTGTTATCAAGGAGGAAGGGGACATTGAGCTGTTTAGTTTCCAAAGTTTTATGATAACGTTTTTTTATTCTTTGGCTTAACAACTTTGGGGACTAATATCAAATTTTGATTGGTTGGTTCATTAATTTGAGTGTCCAAACGGTTTAAATAGTAATTGTATTCTACAGCTGGGGTAATTTTGTCTATCGGCCTCTGCATTATCTCTTTAGATCCCTGGACTGTTATATTACATTACCATCAAGAATCATTGGTGACGTACATACCAGGAATACGTACAGATCCTAATTGTAGAGAAGCTTGGCTTGAATATTACTCATCAGCTTGCATCATCAGAATATTACAATTATAATTATCAAGGAGAATAGTAACACAAGTTGTGAAAATAATTATTTTTCTCGTATTCATTCGAATCCGGTGGATAGGAACCGGTTCTCATCCATACGAAAAAACTATGTCTAGCATCGTATTATATCCAGCTTTCTACGAATATAGAAATGTACAATCATAAGATTAAAACTAGTTTTTTTAGCCGGTGCCTTCGGCACCACGGGGCTAAAAAAACTAGTTTTAATCTTATAATTGTACATTCTATATCCGCGGAAAGCCGTTTATAATACGATACGAGAAATAACTAATTTTTATACGCTACTTATAAAATAATTATGCTTTATTTCCATCGATTCTGAATTTATTTTTTGGTTAGATTTTAAGTATTTTTTTTACTGCCAACTGCAAGATGATTTTAATATAATTTTAATTAAATTAACAAGCAATCTTATCTACTAAGTAATTGGATGTTTATGTGTCTGTTTGTTACGTTAAAGTGACTTTTTTAGGTAGCTTCTTCATAGTCCATACAACTTAACATGGATTTCATTTAATGAATTTGATTTTATGCAGTTTTGGCCGAGAGAGAGGGGATAATGAGCTGTTTACTACACTAGATAATTTTATGATAATGTTTTCTTATTCTTTGGCTTAACAACCTTGGGGACTTTAGTCAATTTTGATTGGTTGGTTCATTTATCTGAGTGTTCAAACGCTTCAACCACTATTTTTTCATCTATAGAAGGGTTTTTCCTTATCTAGCCAGCAAGATCGTACCCGTAACTTTAGAAATAAACATAAAATTGGGTAAAGACTGCTTTTAGAATAATGTCTATTGTCTACCCTTTAAAGCTAACAACCCCTTGGCAAATCTCTATACACGCACCTACCAACGCCAACTAACAGGGATCTAAAGGGATAAGACAATGGATGAAAAATTGATGCATATTCTCAATGATGATACACAAAATTATCCCTTCTGTAATTTACAAATAGTAGTTGAAACATTTGGACACTCAACCTAATGAACTAACCAATAAAAATTCGATAAAAGTTCCCAAAGTAAACGAATAAGAAAATGCTTTATAAAACTTTGAGAACTTGTGTAATAAACAGACCAATGTCTGCTCCCTCCTTGGTCAAATAAACCCTGTTAAATTTGCAACTTTATTTAAATATATCTTGATAATTGCTCAGCAATTATAATTGATTCCAGTTGTAATAAAAACCACAACAGTACCCCCCCCCCCTTCCCCCACCTATCCTTTGACTCCGAAAATCAGGAACAAATTGGTAAGCAAAAATATTCATTTCAAAATGGTTTAGAAATTATACTTTATTGCTAAGGTATAACTGTCTTTATGTCTATTAGTCAGAGTAGGTTACAATAAATGAATGTAACTTCATTGTTTATTTACAGTTTTAAAAAAAAATGTAATTGCAAGCAAGTAGGCCTTCAGTACAATGTTTATACAAGATTAGTTTAAGTGAAAACTGATGCATTTTTGAACGACCTCTTAGAAAAAAGGCAAATGTATATGAAATTTCATTTAGACAGACACATATATTCTTTTTGGTACATATAGAATTAATGGCTTAGGTGATTGCCCCACAGGGTTAGGCAATTGGCCCCGCAAAAAAATGAAAATTGGATGAAAAATGCCTTAATAAGGAAAATTTATAAGACCTTTTAGAGACTATTGTTTTGGAGGTCCCTAGTGGCATACAAATAACAAAAAAATACTATTTTTTAAAATCTTATTGGTGGAAGAATAAAAACTATATATATTATTATCAAAAAGGCATAGAAAGGTAGTTACTGTTCCCTTTATCCATGGAAGTGATCCATCTCTATTTTTCTCCGTCTGCTGCCCTCCTTTCTCTCTTGAGCTAAACCAAAACCTATTGCTTCCCCTCCTCCCCCTCCCCCTTGCCCTTCACCCCTACCCCTTTGTCTGCCCTCCTTTCTCTCTTGAGCAAAACCATAACTCTTTGCTACCCCTCCTCCCCCTCCCCCTTGCCCTTCACTCCTACCCCTTTGTCTGCCCTCCTTTCTCTCTTGAGCAAAACCATAACTCTTTGCTACCCCTCCTCCCCCTCCCCCTTCACCCCTACCACTTTGTCTGCCCTCCTTTCTCTCTTGAGCTAAACCATAACTCTTTGCTACCCCTCCCCCCCCTCCCCCTTGCACTTCACCCCTACCCCTTTGTCTGCCCTCCTTTCTCTCTTGAGCTAAACCAAAACTAACTCTTTGCTACCCCTCCTCCCCCTTGCCCTTCACCCCTATCCCTTTGACTGCCCTAACTTTGTGTTACCCCTCCCTCCTTCTTTTAACCCTTTATATACTTCGATTTCGGAAACCATTTATGTAAAGTAACTACCCCTCCCCTCCCCCCTTAATTTGTAAGAAATAAGGATACTCTGTAATCCCAAATGTCTGTCTGTCTTTCATTCTGTCCGTCAGATACATTTTGGAAGAAAAGATTTTTCTTGTGAAGATTTCTATGACAAATAGGCATAAACCACTTTGACTGTCTATCTATCACACTCTACTACAAAGTAAAATTTTAATAGGGTAATCAAATCTTCTAGGCTACCATCAATGACGTCTGCAAACTTGTTTATCATCCTTGTTAAAAGCGAAGCTTTTCTATAATTAGGGTCGGTCAGACCGTCCGTAACGGAAAACTTTATTCGTTAATTTAGGTATGTTAGAATTGTCCTATCGATTTCAAACTTTGCATGGTGATTCCTGTTGTAGTTACGTCCATCTTAAACATGATGATTTTTTAACTTTTTTAACAACAATTTTTCATGTGATGAAATCATCCGTTTGATCTGATTTTTGGATTACTGATTCCTATTACAATAAGGTCCTAAAAACGTAAGTATGTCCTTAAACATTAACCTGTATTTCAACAGTTTTTCAACAAATTTAATTAAAATTTTGATTCGATATTTATACATTTATGTTCTGATTTTTCAGTTCTGACACACTACAAGTATTAATGTTCGTTTGTCCTGCCGTTTCAGAGCTTTGCTTTTATGGATGTTGTCATCCTTGTTTGACAACGTAAATGCAGTGTGGCCTCTTTTAGATTGCATTATTTACACGGAGGGAGATAAGTGACTTAAATAATAATTTTTAAAAGCGAAGCTTTTCTATAATTATTAAAAGCGAAGCTTTTCTATAATTAGGGTATGTCCGTCCGTACGTCCGTCCGTCCGTACGTCCGTCCGTACGTCCGTCCGTCCGTCACGGATAGCTTTTTTCCGTTAATTTATACATGTTAGAATTGTCCTATCGATTTCAAATTTTGCATGGTGATTCCTTTAGTAGTTAGGTACGATTTAGAAAGCGTAGCTATTCTATAATCATAACCAAAATGTCCGTACGTCCATTTTAAACATGTTGATTTTTTACTTTTTTAAATAGCCTTTTTCGTTAATTTAGGCCTGTTAGAATTGTCCTTTCGATTTCAAATTTTGCTTGGTAATTCCTGTAATAGTTAGGAACGAGTTAGAAAGCGTAGCAACTCTATAATCATTACCAGAATGTCCGTACGTCCATTTTAAACATGTTGATTTTTTTACATTTTTAACAAGAAATTTGTATGTGACCTAATTATCCGATTGGTCTGATTTTTAGTATACTGATTCCTGGGACAACAAAGTACAATATTATAAGCGAAGCAACATTATAATCAACTCCTAAAAATGTAAGTATGTTTATAATCATTATTCTGTATCAAGCAGTTTTTCAACAAATTTACTTACAATTTTGCTTTGACTCTTATACATTCGCATTCTGATTATTCAGTTCTGACATTATACAAGTGTTAATGTCCGTTTGTCCTACCGTTTCAGAGCTTCGCTTTTATGGATGTTGTCATCCTTGTTTAGAATTGATTTTTTGAAATTTGTTCAATTCACAGCTGAGAATCTGTTTATTTTCCACAGCTATTAAACCGGTTTTAACCCGCGTTAGGAAACCAGTTCTTAAATAGTTTAATAGGTTTTGTTGGCCTTACTTTATCCTATTTTTTTACCACCGAATTCCTCCCCCCCCTCCACCTTTATATTGACTTTTTTTAAGAAAAAAAAATTATGATTTATTTTATCCCGTGCAGGTCAGGATGCAATATGAGAAGTCAACCCCCCCCCCTTTTCCGATCCCCGGTATGATTATAATATTTTTTCTATAATGCATATCTCTATTCATAATAATAATGTGAGAGAAACCACTGAATGAGTCCAAGTTTGATATCCAAACCTCATAATAATTCCATAATATGATTGATACTTATTAATTCCTAAACCTTATTATAATAAAGTAGTAGGAGGTCTTTTCGTGTGTCATTTTAATGAAGCTCTTTTATAGTGCCTATGAAAAAATTGTCGAATTAAAAACTTTTGGCCAGAGTATCCTGAATGACGTCATTTTAGAATAATGGACTATTCTAAAATTATGTCAATCGGGACAGTTTGGACAAAAGTTTTTAAATATAACTCTTTTTTATAGGCACCAAAAAGAGCTTCAATTATTAATTTCTTTCACTAACGGCGGCTGGTGCTATAGAGAAAAGAGACCTCTAGAGACTTTTTTTAAAAGAAGCAAATCATCTTTAAGTTTGATTTTTAAGAACACAGTAATAGTGTCTGACTGATTATGACGTAACAAAAAAAAATTAGCCAATGAGAGGCCGTTATTGACCAATGGTAAAATTTATAGTGGCCTCTCATTGGCTATTTTTTTTTGTTACGTCATAATCATTCAGACACTATTACTGTGTTCATTTTTAAAATTCTTTGGAGGCGGAAGGGTGGGGGGGGGGGGGAGTTAAAAACCTTTCCTGGACCTACACAAAGCTTTACTGTTAAGGCGAACCAAATCGGTTCAGTGGTTAGCGATGTAGACATACAGACCAACAAACTACCTATTTCATATAAGGACTAGTGGCTTTACCCCTAGTTTCTAGGGGCTTTGCCCCAAGAGGAAATAAAAAAAATAATGTGAGTCTGGGAATTATTACATCTTCCATTACCTACCCAGCCAAAAAATTGCGAATTAGTCGCCAATTTTCACGAATTAAATTGCAAATTCGCAAAATATATGCAATTTTTTTTTAATTAAAAAAATGGGGGATTTTTTTTGGGTGGGGGGGGGGGGCCCGGGGGGGTTGGGGGTGTCCCACCCCCAGAGAAAATAGCCTAAAACCAACACAGGATCAGTAATTATATTTCCTGAAGAGTAAAATCCAATCGGTTCATTCGTTACCGAGATCTTAAGGGACGGACAGACGGACGGACGGACAGACATCAAGCTACTTTGTATTATAGATAAACGTAAGCATAAAGTTGGCTTTCCTCATTTCTAAATATTCCAATGACTCAATTTTTTTTGCAAAACCTTAGTTTGTCAAATGCCAAGAAATTATCCTGCCATGAAAGTAATGTCTGACTGTACAAAAATATCACGGTAACTGCTGAATCGATATGAGTCTCATTTACAATGTAGCTTCTTATAGGTCCAAGGAAGATTAATAAGTATTTTGGGGGAGGGTAACACCATCTTCCAAAGAGAAATCACCCTAAGAAAAAAACTCCCCTCCATAAAAAAACTAAAACTGAAAATTACCATCTTTCCAATTTTGTTGATTCTCTTGTTTAGATGCAAATTCAACAAGGATGACAACATCCATGAAAGCGAATCTCTTAAATCAGAAGGTAATACAAACAAACATTGTAGTGTGTAGAACTTAATAAGCAGAATATGAATTTATACGTCCAAACAGAATTGTATATAAAAAAAAAGATTCTGTTTAAGGACATATTTACAAATTTAGGACTTGATTATACAAGTGTTTTGTTTTTGAAATTTTACCTTGTTGTCCTAAGAATCAATATTCAAAGAATACAGTGAATAGGATAATCATATCATACAAAAATTGTTCAAATCAGCTTTTTTATAAATGGATGTAGGGACTTCCTAGTAACGATTATGAAGTTGATAAATCATACCTAACTATCAAAGGAATCATAATGCAAAGTTTAAAATCAATAGAACAACTGTAACAAGTCTAAATAAACGAATATTACGAATGGACGGATCGGTCCTAATTATAGAAAAGCTTCGCTTGTAACTTTAAAACTGTTACAATAAATAATCTTTTAAGTTAAACCAATTTTTTTTAACTCCTTAATATCATACTACCAATCATCCTTTATCCCAGCATAATAACTCAGGCATATTAAGGAATAAGACAATGGCCGATAAATTATATACATCCCCAATGATTGGCTTGGGGTATGGTCGGACCTCCACGTGGTCCAAGCCGGGAACATCCATCCGGATGGCTAACCGACCAGGAGGCCAGAGGAGACAAAACTGTAATGTACAGGGCAACCTGGAACCTGCAGCCGTCTTTTTGTGGCAACGGAGGGGGAGATCAGTAGCCGAGTTCTCTCTCTCCTTAAAAACATGTAGGCCAGACACTGTTAGGCAAACGCACGAGCAGTAGGCAGTGTACTATCGGTACAGAACGCCCTAAAAGAAAGAAGAAATCCCCAATGATTATACACAAAATTACCCTTTTTGTAGATTACAATTAGTGGTTAAAACGTTTAGATTTTCAACTTAATTAACCAACCAATCAAAATTCATTTAAAGTCCCCAAAGTTGTTCAGCTACCGAACAAGAAAAGTTTATTACAAAAGTTTGGGACAAATAAATTAAAAAAGCATCTCTCAAATAAAAATTATTTATTATTATATGACAAAAAATGGTTTATGAGATAATTATTACAAAGTTAATATTAAGGTACATTTAATCATAAGTTTAGTTTTCTTGTATAATTACTTAAATCTATACTTTAAGTTGAAAATTGAGATTCTAATCGAAATTTTATATTTTACAAGATACTTGAAATGTTTTACATACTGTGTTACAATTAAAACTAAAACTAAAACAAAGAAATTAAAAAAAATTGTATAAAAAAAGTCGAAAATTATTCGATTTTCAGGTCAATGATTTTTTGGACGGAAAATGTCATTTTTTTATCACAAATATGTAACATTAAACAAGGAAATTAAGGTTCATAAATAGCGCATTAAAAATTATTTAATATAATTAAAGAACATTAAACTCGAGTACAGAAATAAATTACATTACATTATAGCTTGTTTAGAATAAAAGTTAAGATGAATAAGACAATGGACGATAAATTGATATACATCCCCAATGATAAGAAACAAGATCACACCTTTTGTATATAATAATTATTTCTCGCATCGTATTATAAACGGCTTTCCGCGGATATAGAATGTACACCCCGGGGCTAAAAAAACTAGTTTTAATCTTATGATTGTACATTTTCATATTCGTAGAAAGCTGGATATAATACGATGCTAGACATAGTTTTTTTCGTGTGGATGAGAACCGGTTCCTATCCACCGGATTCGAATGAATATGAGAAAAAATAATTGTCTAAAAAGGTTGGAAGTTTTAAACTAAAATAAAAGTAACCATAGTTTAAAAACCAACAAAGATTATAAAACCTTGAGTACCAGTGTAATTAACAGCCCAATGTCCTCTCCCTCCTAACGAAAGTTAGTTGCAAGTTAATCAGATAGACGTAAGGACGTACATAAAATCCCTAATTATAGAGTAACTACGCTACTATATTTAAAAAAGTATTATTATGAAGTATAAAGCCAATTTTTATCATGCAGCGTTAAATTAAAATACAAAGGGAAAAAATGCAGGGATCATCAGGGATAAGATAATGGATGACAATTTAATCCCAATTATGGTCGACAAAATTATCCCTTTTCGTGAATCTCTGGCTTAATTCTAATTAATTTACTAAATATTTTTATTTAAAATTAAAAAAAAAACACATAAATATAAGATAATTTTTAGTTGAAAACAAAGAAAAATTATAATATAGAGAAAAAAGAAACTTAAAACTTATATCCAGTTGTAAAAAGGGGAGTAAAAAAAACGTTGACTAGATCAAAATAAAATAAAAACTGAAGGAATAACAAAATAAAAAGAATGAAAATATTTAGAAAAAATTCGGTAAAATTAAAAACTTAGTCGTTTAGAGTGCCTATAAAAAATGATGCCATACAATACAAATGACCATTGATAGGCCAATACAAAGACTAAATTACCGATGGCAGGCCAGAATACATTTTAATTCACCAATGGTAGGCCAGTATGACGTCATTTTTTATTGTCACTATAAACAACTTCAAAACTTAATCAAAATCTAGTTTAAACAATCTATATGTACAATACCATTAATACAATATTTTAATTTTTACAAAATTTTTGTTTTTAACTTTATGAATTAATTAAGTTTTATTTATAAAATTTTAAGGTACTTTTATACAATCATTAAAAACTTAAGAAATGATGAGATTCTTTGAAAAAAAAGAAAAAAATTACATTATTTTTCAAGATTTTTTATCTGAATTATTTTATCACTATATAAACTTGTTTGAATTAACAAAGTCTAAAATTAATCACACATTTGAAGTCTAAGAGTTAAATCGCAGCGGGTTTTGGGACAGCCGCGGCCGTGTGCAGTCAATGTAGCAGCCGCTAGCGATGCGCAGTAACTATTAGAAGATCCACTTTTGGGAGGTAAGCAGCTGTCACAAAAATAGCGGCTGGTTGCTGCAAATTTAACCAAATTTAAGCCGCCTAGTTAATACTCTATCCGCTGCAAAAGGCATTCAGGTCTGTAATCCAACTATCCGTCGCTGGACAGGTAAAAAAATGGCGGCTGCCAAGCACTGCTAAGTTACAGCATAGAGTATTAGATTAGAGTATTTGTTCTTTACTTAGCGCTGAGCTCCCGTTGCACGACCCCCTGGAAGTCGATACCCAGGGCCCTCTCCAGGTTGTCGGCATCAGAATAGTCCAGGCTGTAGTCTGCATAGTGGTACACACCCTCTCCAATCTGAAATAATCAGAAAATTATATGTCTCGTATTCATTCGAATCCGGTGGACAGGAACCGGTTCTCATCAATACGAAAAAACTATGTCTAGCATCGTATTATATCCAGTTTTCTACGATTATAGAAATGTACAATCATAAGATTAACACCAGTTTTGCGGCATCTCGGGGCTAAAAAAACTGGTTTTAATCTTATAATTGTACATTCTATATCCGCGGAAAGCCGTTTATAAAACGATGAAAGAAATAACTATTCTACTATTTTATACTATCTTTTAATCAAATAAATTTAATTTAAAAGCCTTTACCGACAACTATCTACATCTCTTAGTATTAGATAATGTTAGAGTTGATAATTATTATTTTGTTTTGCTTATGCTACAATTAAATAAATGTTATGTTATGTATGTTAAATCTTAAATGCAAATCCATCTTAATAATCCTTATTTAAAAGTAACAGGATGTGTGTTAGTTTGTGTGTCTGTTTGTTAATGATATTGAACCCCGATATTGTTCTCCTTTACAGTGCAGATTCTCATAGGTCCAGGAAAGGTTTATAACTTTTTACCAACACCTTCCAAAGATAAATCGGCCCCACCTACGGGCCAAACCAAAATTTCTAATCTACAACATGAGAGGTAATTTTGTATATTATTATTGGATGTGTACACTAATTTATCGTTCATTGTCTTATCCCCTACGATCCCTGCATATTGGTGCTATTTGAATAAAGGTGTCTCGATTATTTGTCAACTATGACCACTTTTATTTTAAAAAAGGGATAAGACAATGCAATGGCCGATGACAACACACAAAAATACACCGTCTTTAGATTACAATCAGCGGTTGAAATAATTTGACACTAAATGAATCGACGAATCAAAAGTCTATAAAAGTTCCCAAAGAACTTTGCTAAGCCAACGAATAACATAACGTTATTATAAAAACTTTGGGGACTGGTGTAATAAACAGTCCAATATCCCCTCCTTTCCTGAGCAATTCAAATAAAGTCATTTGATTAAATCTACATTTGTTTTATTTTTCCCATCAATAAGTGTTTCAAGAGTCATTCAGCGTTTTAATTTTTTTCCCAATATGTCATTGAGGGTATGAGAAATATTTAGATGCGTGCACAGGTTTGGTTGGTTGGGGGGGGGGGGAGGGAGAGTATGTGTATACCCCACCTCATGATTACTTAGATTTCGTGGATGGGTGTGCAACAATACCCCTAGAAATTCTAAACATAGGGTTATGTGAAACAACTTATAGTGCCTATAAAAAATGACAATATAAAACAAATGACCAATGATAGGCCAGTTTACATTTTAATTGACCAATGGTAAACTGTACACTAGACTATAAAAGTTTTAAAGATTTTTAATCAATATAATAGATTTGAAATCTGCATAAAATTTTAAGGATTTTTTTATAAAATTCGTTTTTTATTTAATTCTTTATTTAAAGGCGCAAATACGATTTAGGTTAATAAATTTTGACCAATAGGATAGCTGGATTGGAAACTACCTACGCTCTAATTGGTTGAATGATGTACGTCACTTAAGCTTCTTCAATCAGAGCGCAGATAGTTTTCAATCCACCAATCACAGATCTCAAAATTATTTAACTTAATTTGTATTTGCGCCTTTAAATAAAGAATTATATAAAAAATGAATTTTATAAAAAATCCTTAAAATTTTATGCAGATTTCAAATCTATTATATTGATTAAAAATCTTTCCAACTTTTATAGTCTACTGTACACTGGCCTATCAAATGACGTCTTTTTTTTATAGACACTATAAGCTTCTTCGGTAATGTGCACTGGAGTTGTTCACGCATAATACGGGGGGGGGGGGTTATCCCATCCTGCACGCCCCTTAAGTTATTTATATATGAAAACAATAATTCCATTTGACATTATCAATGTTATACATCTATCTCAAGTGTTATTACCATGTGAAGTTTTTTTTGGTGTACACTGTAAAAAATGTGTAACTTTTTTTAATGAAAAAAAAATGTTTAATAAAAGTTTTTTTTCGTACATCAGTAGAGCAGCAACAGCACTTTGTAATTAGATGTACCTCACGTTCAACTTATAGAATAGCTTTACTACAAAAAAAACTCTAAAAAAAAATGTGAAAATGCATGTGTTTACATACTGTATTTATGTTTAAGTATTATGGACATTCAATGCTCCTATTTGTTCTCATTGACATGTTGATAAATAAAATAGCAGAACCCAGGTATTTACAAGGATAAGACAATGGCCGATAAATTTGTGTACATTCCCCAACAATTATAGATTAAACTTAGTGGTTGAAACATTGAAACACTCAGCTTAATGAACCAACCAATCAAAGTTATTTTAAAATTTTGGGGACTAGTATTTCATCTTTAGCATAGCTTACTGTTTACTTACAGACGGACGGACGAACAGACATTTCTAATTATATAGTAGCTTAGCTACTATACACAGGAAATCACTGACGTTTCATGAGGCGAAAATGCTTTTTTTTCTAAATACACATTTTGATTTGTGGCCAACCCCACTAATAAAAAATGATGCTGTTAGAGGAAGAATCGTGATTTGAGTTTCCTTTTTGGGTACCAATTTTATTAAAGGTGTCAGGAAGCTTAAAAATGTATCAACAAATGTAAAGCTTTTAGAACTGTAGCTACTCTATTACTATTTTATGCCAGTTCGTTAAATTATGTAAAAATTGCCCCCCCCCTCACATTTTCAATTTTAGTTTTTTAGGGAAATTTTTAAGGGCGATTTTTCTTGGGACGGTTGTGTTACCCTCCATCAAAATAGTTATAATTCTTCCCCGGATCTACGAGGAGCTACTTTGTAAATGAGAACCATATCAAATTATTAATACATCAGTTAGTAAGATCCTTCGGTACAGACAGACACACAGAAAACTCACAGACAAAAGTAAAATGAAAATTATAAGGGGATCAAGTATTTCTAGGAGCGATTTCCTTTGGGAAGGTGGTGGTACCCCTCCCAAAAAATGTTATTAACCTTCCCAGGACCTATAAGGAGCTAAATTGTAAATGAGAACCATATCGGTTCAGTGGTTAGAAAGATCCTTTGGTACAGACAGACACATAGAAAAACTCACAGGATGACAGATTAAAATATGCTTTTAAAACCATTTTAATATATTATCATTATTTTACTATATAATACTTAACTGTTCTGTTACATGATTAACTTCTTTATCAATAACATATTTTTTATTACTTTTCAAACACAATATTTTGCCTTTTTTTTCATAAAGGGGAAAATAAAGGTATTTTTGTTTTAGAAAAAAAGGAAAATATTTGATGTTTTTTTTATGACTTTTCCTTTATTAGTAGCGCAGCTACTTTATGAGTTGCATTTGCCCACAGACAGGCCGTCTAAACGTCATGTTTATGTAATTATCTACCTTTTTATTGCTGCTCTACTCAAATACATAATTGTTCTTTTATAGTTTATTAACTGGCATGGCTAATAAACCTTAAGCAGATAATCAATTCAGGGATATAAAGGGATAAGACAATGGCCAAGAAATTGATGTACATCCCCAGTGATGATACATATAATAACCCTTCTGTAGATTAAAAATTAGTGGTCAAAACGTTAGAACACTCAACCTAATGAACCAACAAATCAAATTTTACTAAAGTCCCCAAAGTTGATAAGACAGCAAATAAGAAAACGTTATTACAAAACTTTGGGGACTACTGTAATCAACAGTTCATTTTCCCCTTTCTTCCTGGGATCATTTAATAGTCAGGCAAATAAATAAATAAATTGTTAAATAACAAGAAAACCCATTTCCATAAAAGCAATTCTTTGCAGACAAACGGACATTGACAAACATAGAGAGACTTTTAATATTAACTAAATAACAGAATATTATTTTGAAAACTGGATAAAAATATTATGTAAATAAGAGGTATTTAATAACGCTTTGAGATTTCATAATAAAGTTGATTGACATACCTAATCGTCTAAGGAGTTGCTATATCAAAAAATTATGTCAAAATAACTGTTTAAAATTAAGATAATTACACAAAAGCTTCTCTTTCTACAATTTCTACAAAAATAATCTAATAAATTTTAAAATACAATGAAAATTGTCAAAGATATGCCATATTAAAAAAAAATTACACACTCATGAGCTTCTTGGAAATCTTTGTTTTAGAGGCTCTTGGAGCCTTACAAATGAAAGAGAAAGCATTAAAAAAATTCTAATGTGTTGAAAAGTTTTAAAATGTAATGTAAATGCTTTAAAGTACTGAGCAGTAGAATATGTTTTTGCTATTACACTTGTCGGAAATGTATAAATATAACTTTGGTTAAAATTTTGTGGAGGGGGGGGGGGGTAGTTCTGACAGAATGATGCAAACCATAAATATATCAAGTCTTATGGGGGTTGCGGTGAAGGGGGGGGGGTGGGTGATTAAGGCAGGTGGATTGGTTTAAGAAGGTCCCCTCCAAAGCACTGTGTATATAAATAGAGTTAAAATTCTTCAATCTGTATTAATTTAACATTAGAAATCGAGTTAATTAATTTAAAGTTAATAAAACAAATTTGATTGATAAAAAAAACATTTTTTCTATGAATAGCGCAAAAAAAAACTTCAAATTTTCGAACATATGTAAATTAACTGCCCTTTCGTATGAAAACTGTACACTAACCATCAATATGGCCGTATTGTTCCTCCAGTTTTTTTACTATTGGCTGATTTAGAGAGTATTATATTATATCTATTGGGGAGTGTTATGTACAAGAATCTGAATTATGTCATCATATCATACAGGGTTCCAGGGATGCCACAATGGACGAATAATTAACCCCCATCCCCCACAATTCTTAGTTTGAAAAGTTCTTTAGTAGGTAGTAAAATATCTGGAGTAAGAAAGGGTTGTTGATTTATTTTATTGTCATTATCTTTCCCCTCCCTGTATTTTTCAAAACATGCAACTTTTAATTCAAGTGGCTGGGGGGGGGGGAATTAAATTCCCTATGGTCCAATATATCTCACCCTACCCTCAATAACCCCCCCCCCCCCCCTCCCCGACTGTCTTCCCATACCTTATGGTGGTTGGTAGGCACACTTTTATTACCCCCCCCCCCCAACAAACAATGCAACCCCTATTGAATAAAGTGTGTGGGAGTGCTTTCACTTCCGCATATTTATCAACTTCTCTGTGCATCAGACCCGCATATTGTTCTGGGATCTAACGGGATAAAACACTGGACGATAGTACATTGTACATCCCCAATGATGATAAACAAAATTACCCCTTCTGTGGATTAAAATTAGTGATTGAAACACTTAACTTAATGAATCAACCAATCAAAATTCAATTAAAGACCCCAAAGTTGATAAGCCAAAGGTGTGATAACATGCGTAAATGATTGAACACCAATGTAAAGTGATCATAAAATTCCCCCTGCATGGCACCCTTACAACTATTTTTATTAAGGAATGATGTTTATTACTGTCTTTATACTTCTAGCAATATCGTAACAAATTTAACAGCCCCCCTCCCCTCCTAAAAAGGAATCATTCAATAAATCGGTCAATTAACAAGGAAGAACTTTTTAATTATGTTAACTTTCATCAAATTAGTAGCAAACAAAAATATATGGAAAATCTTTGCGGGGGGGGGATTAAACATTCAACTAACTGGGAAATTATTTGCTATTCTCTCACCCTCCTTTGTGTGTATTATTATTATTCCCTCTCCGCTCCCCCTAAGTTCACAAATTCACACGTTCTTGTTCTTGCCATTTTGAAAACTGGCGGATTTTAAAAAGTGGGGCTTTTCTTCTATCGTTCATTTAGGCATGTTAAAATGTTCCTATCGAATTTAAACTTTGCATGATGATTCCTGTAGCAGTTAGGAACAATTTAGAAAGTGTAGCAATCCAGAAAGTTTTTATGTTCAGTTTAAACTCGTCTTATTTATATGGCCTGTATGAAAACAATGTGTGAATACACATTACTGCATACTCCTAGTTTTTAGGAAACTGCCATTTGGGAAGAAAATATTTTTATAAATTAACCATATCAATAAAATTTGACTGTATTTATAAATGTATATAATATTCATTTAATTCATTTATTATTGTAGTTTTTTTTTCTATGTATGTACACCCAAGAATAATAAATCTAATCTAATCTAAACATAATAATACTTAGCTTTTTGGTTTACATTTTATAAAGAATACATGCTACAAAAAATACATAAGCGTGGGGGAGAAAGTTTATTAATTTTCCATTGTCCTTTCCCTTTATTATCAGTATTTACTTTATTATTACTGCACCCCAGAAGCATGACCAATGACCAATGACCACCCACCCCTCCCCCCTTCCCTCGTAACTCCGCCCTCTTCCGGTAGCGGGTATATAATTAGATAGCCGTGTGGGGCTTTTAAAGGGATAGAGTTATCATGCCTCTAAATGTTCAACCCTCGTCTACTCAGGGGAGGGTGGGGATAATGGACTGTAAATTATAATGGTACCCAATGTTTTATAAATACTCTTTCTTAATTGATTGCATCAATAGTTTTGGTACTTTATTAAATACTAGCGGCTACGCCCCCTAGAAGCCTCTAGGGGCACTGGTAGAAGGGGGGAAAAGTTGACCTTATCCAATTTTAATTTTTGAGTTTCAAAAGAGTTAAAAAAAATATTTTTTGGGGTTGGGGGGTGTAGAACCCTCTCAAAATAGTTATAAACCTTCCAAGGGCCTATAAAAAGCTTCACTGTAAAGGAGAACAATATCGGTTCAGCGGTTAGCGAGATCCTTTGGGACAGACAAAAAACGTTTACTACTTTATATAATAGGATTTATTATTGGTTGGTTCAAAATAGCGGTGCCCAAACTTTTCAACCAATAATTTAAATATACAAAATATGAGCTTAACTAGCTATGAACATCAAATTATCGTCCATTGTCTTATCCCTTTATATCCCTGTATTCTACTACTACTCGTGTAAGGCATTTAAAAAGACTGTACTAAAACATTTTTTATGTAAAAAAGGATTGTTTTACTGAAACTGAAAGCTTTTAACAGTGGTTATAAAAAATGACGTCCTACTGGCCTATATTTTGTCAATTTAAATGTATACTGTCCTGCTATTGGTAATTTAGCCTGTGTATTGGCCTACCATTGGTCATTTGTATTGCATGACGTCATTTTTTATAGGCACTATATATGTTGTTTTAGATTAAAAGAAAAAAATTCAACAGACAATCCTTTGAGGCAAAGCTGCAATCAATTGCTACCCTTGTTTTTCCATTTAAATTCTCAATATCTATCTATTTCTCTTTCTCTTTCTCTCTCTCTCTCTTTCTCTCTCTCTCTTTCTTTCTTTGTCTCTCTCTCTCTCTCTCTCTCTCTCTCTCTCTCTCTCTCTCTCTCTCTCTCTCTCTCATTCATTTGTTTTATAAAAGATAAAATTAAAACAGACAATCCTTTGAGGCAAAGCTGCAATCAATTGCTACCCTTGTTTTTCCTTTTATATTCTCAATATCTATCTTTTTCTCTCTCTCACTCACTCTCTCTCTCTCTCTCTCTCTCCCTCTCTCTCTCTCTCTCTCTCTCTCTCTCTCTCTCTCATTCACTTTTTTATAAAAGCTAAAATTAAAACAGACAATCCTTTGAGGCAAAGCTGCAATCAATTGCTACCCTTGTTTTTCCATTTAAATTCTCAATATCTATCTATTTCTCTTTCTCTCTCTCTCTCTTTCTCTCTCTCTCCCTCTCTCTCTCTCTCTCTCTCTCTCTCATTCATTTGTTTTATAAAAGATGAAATTAAAACAGACAATCCTTTGAGGCAAAGCTGCAATCAATTGCTACCCTTGTTTTTCCATTTATATTCTCAATATCTATCTATTTCTCTCTCTCTCTCTCTCTCTCTCTCTCTCTCTCTCTCTCTCTCTCTCTCTCTCTCTCTCTCTCTCTCTTTCTCTCTCTCTCTCTCTCATTCATTTGTTTTATCAATATTTAATCAAAAGTCAAAACATAATAATTTTCATATGACAAGGAGCAAAATAGTAAAAACTACCCCTTCTCAAATTTAGATAACAAAACAAGAATCAATTTATTCTTAAGTGTGAATGTCAACTAATAAATTGGTTTTAAGCTATTTTCCTATGGGTGGATAGATTTAGAAACACACTCCCTTAAATGCTAAATGGCAACACAATCCGACTACATTATTGAGTATTAATTGAATCATTGAACCTTAATTTCTTAATTTTGTTACCCTTTAATATGGGGTTGCATCCTAAGTGACTAGTATAAAAAATTTGTCTGCTAGAAATTTATTTAAGTTGACGGATTTATGTGTTTGACCATCTATATAAATAAATCTAATACATTATATATAAGGACGAAGGATACGAAAGTAAGTTAACAAAAAAATACCAACGTCTATAATAAAGAAGCTTCGCTACAAAAAAATCTGTGTTTTAATGAGTTTTAGAGGAAATGTATTTTTTTTGAGAGCAGATATATATTTGAAAACATATCATCATGAAATAATTTTGTTGGTGTATGTTCACTACCGCACAGATTGCAGGGTAGGAGGGGATATTGAACTGTATATAAATTATATTGGTACCATAAGTTATTTTATTCGTAAGCTTAAAAAATTTGGGTACTTTTATTGAATTTTGACAAACTTTTTGACCAATAATTTTATTCTACAAAAAGGGGTAATTTTGTTTACTATCATTGGGAATTTATATTAATTTATAGTCTATTGTCTTCTTCTTTAACACCCCTGAGATGGGTTTTTGAAAAAGAATGCCGCGTTTTTTTGACATTTTTTAGACATGTCGAATAAACAGAGTATACAACTATTTATTTAATTATTTCGCTTTTGTTGGTACGGCTTTAATAGAAGAAAAACAAATTATCTTAAATCTATTTTTGCTGCATAGTAATTAATGCATCTTTTTAGAGCTGTATTAGACATTATACAAATGACTAAAATATTAATTTGAAAATTATGAATTCTTTAGTTGTATACTCTGTTGGCATTTACATAATAATGATTGATTGAACGAAGACGATATCGTCTTCGTTCAATCAATCAATGTCTAAAAAATGTCGGAAAAACGCGGCATTCTTTCTCAAAAATCCATCTCTGCAAATTATTACAACAGCACAAACTGATCTTTGTCTTTTCTTTCAGGGATCTAAAGGGATAAGACAAGGCTGTTAAATTGAAGTACATCCCCAATTACGATACACAAAACTACCCCTTCTGTAGATTACATTTAGTGGCTAAAACGTTTGAACTTAATTAACCAACCAATCAAAATTCACTCGAGTCCCCAATGGTATTAAGTCAACGAATAAGAAAACGTTATTATAAACTTTTGGGACTAGTGTAATAAACATCTCATTATACCCTCTCTCTTTCTCTCTGCTTTTCTTTCATCATCAAACAACCCCTCTTATATTTTTCCGAAAATGCAACATTATGCGGATGTGATGAATATTTTTATGTTTTGACCACGAGCCAAAAAAATCCACAGGATGTCTGATTTTACCATGAAATCTGTATCATGCTTTTTTAATACTACCATACATAAAAAAGGCTGATTTCTCGATGTCCTAAGTAATAAATTGGTGCATTTTACACCCCCAATAAGGACAAACAAAAAACATTTCTGTTTTAATAATCTGTGGTAACCAACCAAGATTTAATCAATGTAAATAAACAATTATCAAGGTGTTACGAAAAGTGCCATGTATGACGTCATAAAAATCCGCCTGAATCCATATCTTTTTTAGAGGTTTTGCCTCCCTCTTCTCCTCTAATTCTTCCTTTTTAGACGTATTTTTATGACGTCACACATGACACTTTTCGTATCTCCATAATTTATTATCATATACCTGTTCTAGCTGTGCATAAACCGGATTACCATGTTGATCCACTTGATGATGATGATACTGCAGACCATCCACACCAGCATGATGCTGCTGCTGCTGTGGCTGTGGCTGGTGGTGATGCAGCTCATCCACAGACACCTGCAAACTGTGCCCGGCCACCTGCTGAACCGGTCCTGGCGAATTCGAATGGGTAATTGATTGCATTAGGTTTAGATTTGTGGGGGTGGAGGTTAATTGCAGGGGAGCTGATGAAATGAGTGACAAAGGCGATGGGGACGCAGCTAGTGGGGCTGAGATAGTCACCCCGCCACACAGGGTCGTTGGTGTTACTGGGGCGGAGTTGAGTTGGCTGGCGGTCACTTGAGTCAGGCTGCAGGTAGAGCCCACGTGCAGGGGCATGCTAGAGGTCAGGTTTAGGGGTAGGGAGGACAGGTGGAGGACTCGGGTGGCGTCCTCATAGTTGACTAGCTGGGCCTGTTGGGGGCTGGTGTGCATCTTCTTTGCACTGGGCTCATACTCTGATGTTATACCTGGAATAATTAAACAATTAGATTTAAAGCAGTTTTTATTAAAATTATGTTAATATAATATTAGATAATAAAAAACCCGGAAAATGTAGGTAATCTCATCTTATAATTAGTAAATGTGATGTCAAATAACAATTTTATGCTAAAGAAAGGGAATCAAGAAAATAATGACAAAACATAATTTCACCTTTCAAATGAATGGCAGAAGAAGCCCTTTTTATTCCTGACGCCATGATATTTTCTAAATGTGGCGGTCTCTTTGTTCCTGACGACAGAACCGGTTCCACAGCTGTTGGTCTCTTTAAACCCGCCAAAATTTCCTCAGCTGACTTCTGAAGACTGTCACTGTCCAACTGTTGTTGTTGTGTTCTATTGGCGCCATTTCCAGATTTATTCTTTGCTTGTTGTTTAGCAGCTGACTGCCGATTTAAATCCGCCTCTGTGCGGTTGAGAATGTTTCTAACAGCCTCTGAGGCCTCGTCTTCGTTGGTGATCAGTTTTAGCGGCTCCCCCGGCTGCAGACAGTCAATGCCGTCGTCAGCAAGGACCCAAACATGGCCGGCGCCCTGTTTAGACTTGTTACCCTTGCGGAAATGCGGGTTCATGCTGAGGTTGTGGCGCACGCTGTTCTTCCAGCGGTCATCTTCTGCCTTGAAATACGGAAACTTCTCACTGAAATAAAAAGTATACGTTACAAATGATACAAACTACTGCTATGTCAGGCGCGAATGAATGTGTAGAGGGAATGCTGTATAAACTGAGCAAAAAAATGTGCATTTCTAGGGTTGCATCGGTACATGAGTAATACCATTAGGCCGGGATATTTAGGGATAAGACAATGGATGATAAATTATAAAACACCCCCAGTGACGATTAAAAAAATACCCCTTTTGTAGATTATATTTTTTTGAGACAATACTATTTTGTAAGCAACAAATCAAATTCAATACTTAAGGTCTTTAAACCAACGGATAATAATAACATCGTTTTAAAACTTTGAGTACCAATGTAATTTGCAGTCGAATGTCCTTTTCTTCCCAGAATGCCAGAGTCCCTCAACAGTTTATGACGTCATACGATAGAATAGCCAATGAGAGGCCAGTATACACTGTAACTGACCAATGGTAAAATTTATGCTGGCCTATCATTGGTTATTTTATCGTATGACGTCATCTTCTGAGTTTATTCTATTGACAGTTTCACGAAACTTTTACAGACAGACTATAACGGACGGACTAAAGCGCAGGAATCTAAAGGGATAAGACAATGTCCGATAAATTGATGTACAATACATCCCAATTTATGATACACAAAATAATTTTTTTGTAGATTACAATTAATTGTTGGAGCGTTTGGAAACTCAACTATATAAACCAACCAATAAAAATCTCTCAAAGTCCCCAAAGTTGTTGAGCCAACGAATAAGAAAATGTTCTAACAAAATCTTGGGAACTATTTTAATAAACAGCCCAATGTTCCCTCCCTCCATGACTAAAGACTAAAAAGTCACATGAAAAGCAAGGAACTACGTGACAAACTCACAAACAAAAAAAAGTTTATTAAAAGACCGAAAAAATGACAAATCCTTGATTATTTTTCCCATGCGTCAGTAAATTGGTTTCTGCGGTTGATATAAACATTATTTTATGCTCGTAGCTCATACTAGCTCATTCAGTCAGGAATTAAAGGATTAATACTTGATGTCAAATAAGAACAATTATGATCATAAGTTGTGCAACAATAACTATTATGCGTTGAATAAATCAGGGGCGTCCAAGCTTTTTATTTGGGGGGGGGGGGATTACCCCCCTGAAATCTGTTGGCAGGGGTAATTTTTTACCCCCCCCTCCAAAAATTTACTCCCGGGGTAAATTTTTTTTTTGGGGGGGTTAATTTAAAATGAGGGGAGGGGGGGGGGGTAATCACTACTGTATACCCCCCCCCCTGGGACGTTCTTGGAATGGATGTACAGACAGTCTGTATTGCTATAATAAAGAAAATAAATAATAAATCCTATAATATAAAGTAGTAATTTTTTGTTTTGTTTGTTGTTCTACCAACTGAACTAAATTAATTCTACAATTCAGAATATGTTAACAGAGGTCACGGGGTGGTTTAAGGCTATTTTATTTATAGATAAAAGGTTTAATGGATGGTTTTAGGCTAATTGTCTGCCCCCTAAATGCGTGACTTGTTTACATGTATTTTATTAACATGCATGGATGTAATATGTCATTAGCATGGATAAGGGATAACTATCAACATTTATAAGTAAAATATCGACATTATCTATAATACAAAGTAGCATGATGTCTGTCTGTCTGTCTGTCTGTCTGTCTGTCTGTCTGTCTGTCTGTCTGTCTGTCCGTCCGTCCGTCCGTCCGTCCGTCTGAAGCTTAAGATCTTGGTAACCACTGAACCGATTGGATTCTACTCTTCAGGGTATATACTTATCGGTCCTGTGGTGGTTTTAAGCTATTTTCTTAGGGGGGTGGGACACCCCCAACCCCCCAAAAAATGAAAATAAATTTCCACCCCCCATTTTTTTTTGCAGATTATTTCCTTGGTCCTTTTTTTTAGTTTTTTTTTGCAGAAGATTTCCTTGGTCCTTTTTTTTCTTCTGAAGATTTCCCTGGTCCTTTTACGAATTTCACCTTAATTTTTTTTAACATCTCTTGGGGCAAAGCCCCTAGAGGCTAGGGGCGAAGCATTTGGAAAAACTGGCATATTATCTAAATGAAGTTATGTGTCTTGATATTTACTTGGGGATTAAATTCAATTTCTATTATTATCTTTAAACACTTTTTTAAAAAAAGCCTAAAACAATACCCACACTTGTTTTTAAAAATAAAATAGCCTAAAACCATCTTAGGACCTTCAAAAAGCTTCACTGTAAAGGAAAACCATATCGGTTCAGTAGTTAGCGAGATCCTTCGCTAGAGACTTAAAAAAGCTTACTACTTTATATAATAGGATATGCCAATCGAAAATATAATCAAAATTTACTGTAATTTAAAAAATGTATTTTCCGATCTGCTATTTTATAAGAGCATGCTGTAATTAGTGACAAACAAAGAAAATATATTCAAAAGGCAGCAAATAGTTTCTTCACATGTACTATCCCTTTTCCTTGGTTATATGTATTATGTATGTAATAAGTCATTATATACTAAATTATGAGCATTAATCTGAACAGTAATAATATTTTCATACAAATTTTTAAAAGCGAAGCTTTTTCATGATTAAGGTTGGTTCGTCCGTAAGTCCGTCCTAAACAGCTAGGTATGTCCTTTAAACAGTATCCTGTATTTAACCTTTTTGCAATAAATTTACGTACAATTTTGTCAAAACTTATACATTTATATTTTGCTTATTCAGTTTTGACAATTTTCAAAAGTTAATGCTCGTTTGTCATACCGTTTCACTTTGTTGGATATTATCATCCTTGTTTATATAACTTGGACTAATATGTTCATAGAAAGCGGAGCAAAAACATGCTACTAATTTTAGCAAAGTCAAACCATAACAATATCAGCGCTATCACACAAAGTATTCTCTTGAGAACTGGTAACCTCAATCGGTCCAGCGGTTTATTTAATAAACAAGGATGTCAACATCCATAAAAGCGAAGCACTGAAAAGGTAGGACAAACGGACACTAACACTTGTATAGTGTCAGAACTGAATGATCAGAATATAAATGTAAAAATGTCGAAGCAAAATTGTAAGTAAAATTGTTGAGAAACTGCTTGATACAGAATAATGTTTTTGGACATACTTACATTTTTAGGACTTGATTATAGAGTTGCTTCGCTTATAATATTGTACTTTGTTGTCCCAGGAAACATTATGCCAAAAATCAGATCAATCAGATTATTAGATCATATAAAAATATAGATCATATGTTTAAAATGGATGTACGGACATTCTGGTAATGATTATAGAGTTGCTACGCTTTCTAAATCGTACCTAACTACTACAGGAATCACCATGCAAAGTTTGAAATCAATAGGACAATTCTAACATGCCTAAATTAGCGAAAAAAGCTATCCGTTACGGACGGACCGACCCTAATTATAAAAAAGCTTCGCTTTTAAAAACGGTTTTGAATTTATGTATTTTTGACCTACACTAATCATTTGATTTTATTGAAAATCTAAATTTATTTCTTATCCTATTTATTTGTTCTACCGTTAAGATCTCGGTAATATCTAAAACCAATAGAATACTCTATTTAAGGTTAGCTTCACATAGGTCCTAGAATGGTTTTAGGCCATTGGGTGATATGCTTTAGACGCTAAGGGCGCCATTGACAATAACATTAAAATTATAACTTATGTGCTTTTAAAGGGTTATTTAATATATGTGTGCGTGTGTGTATGTGTGTGTGTGTGTGTGTGTGTGTGTGTTTGTCTGTGTGTGTGTGTGTGTGCAGGGATAAGACAATGGACGATAAATTAGTGTACATCCCCAATGATAATAAACAAAATTACCCCTTCTGTACATCACAACCATTGGTTAAAAAGTTTTGAAACTAAATTTGGAACTAATAAATAACAATTCAATATAAAAGTACCCAAAGTTTTTTAGTCAACGAATACGATAAAAATGTTATAATACTTTGGGTACCAGTGTAATTTACAGTCCAATATCCCCACCCTTCCTGGTGTGTGTGTATATATGAGTCAGTATAGTTGATTATGATAAATTACATGAAAATTGTTGAAAATGTTTGATGTCACAACTTACCAAGTATGGAAGGGTGTAATTTTAGCCAAACCAAAAGATCAATTAAAGGCAAACTCTTCGAGTTCAGCTTTTACTTTATCAATATGCCCCTAGAGACCCCTAATGAAAATTAAATTAGGGTGGGGGTAGTGGTGAATGACGAATATCTTTTAGAAAGAAAAAAAGTAAAATTTTAATTATTTTTTTTAGGGGGGGGGGGTGGATTTTTCTCCAGGGAGGGTGGTAGTATAAATTTGTATAAACCTTCCCTGGACCTATAAGAAGCTTTACTGCAGAAGAAATCCTTATTGGTCCAACGAAACAGAACAGACGTACGTCCTATTACTTACTAGGACTTTTTAAATTTTGATAGGTTTATACAAACTATTTAAGGAATATACTGTTTTTTTTTGTGTAATTTGATGTGTACAAAAATCAAAAATCGCCGACTAAATCTGTAATAGTTATTTATCGCATCGTATTAATAACAGCAAATGTACAATTAAAAGATTAAAATCAGTTTTTTAGCCCCGAGATGCCGAAGGCATGGGCTAACAAAACAGGTTTTAATCTTATGATTGTACTTTTTTATATTAATAGAAAACTGGATATAGTACGATACGATACATGATTTTTCAGTATGGCATAAAATCGGCTCTTTTTCAGCTGATATTAATCGGTTTCGAAGCCATTTTGTAGGGGAAAAAATATAAATAATCGAGCATCCTTTTACTCAACGTAAAAATTTACGTAAAAATGATTAGCTCCTTTCACACGATGTTGCAATCATATAATGTATTTATTAGATGCAACAAAGCTACTCTATAATTTATTCGTCAATACGTCCATCAATCTAAAATATATTTCTGTCAAATTTACGTATGAAAAATTACTGGGCATTTCTAAATGAAAATTATGGTATATAAAAGCTCTTATTTGTCTAAAGCTTAAGATTGCGTTCTCCTTTTTTAGGGAAGCTTCACATTGCTCCCGGGATGGTTTTAGGCTATTTATTTTAAAACAAACAAAAAAGACCATAGAAGATTGACAAGGATTAGATATATTGCTACTTTTGAGCTGTGTGTTTTTTTTTGTGGATATTCTCTTTTCAACACTAGTGCCGTGTATTGTTTTAGTGTTAGATTCAAAACTTTAGATGGTTTTAAGCTATTTATCTGCTTCCTTTTTACCCCTTTTAAACAGATCGCCTAGAAGCTGGTAACTATAAATGTTATCAAATTGGTTTTGCTGCGCTACGTATGATTATAATTGTCCATAATAGTTATGCTATCATAATTGCTATTAAATTGATATGTTACACAAAACGAAATCATTTTTCCGATGTCAAATTATCAGGGATCTAAAGGGATAAGACAAATGCCGTTAGATTGATGTATATCACCAATGATGATACACAAAACTAACTCTTCTGTACATTAAAATTAGACGTTTGAACACTCAACTTAATGAATAAACCAATCAAACATTAACTAAAGTCCCCAACGAATAAGAAAACGTTATTAAAAAACTTTGGGGACTGGTGTAATAAACAATCCATTGTCCTCTCTTTCTAACTGCAAATAGTCACAACTTACTAGGATTACAACATCCATAAGTGGCAAAGCTCATGAATATAGAATTATTAGAAAGAATAGTTTAGCAAAGTGAGTTAAAGCAGGGAGGAAGGGGATATTGGGCTGTTTATTGGGAGGGGGGGGGGGGGGGTGAGTCGAACTGTTCAGCTGTTAGCGAGATCCTTCGCCACACTCACACAGACACATAGACATCCTGTTGATAATAAAAACTTACGAAATCCATTGATAAATTCCAGAAACTGTCAGGGCTTCTTTATCCTAAATAATTATTAAATTAGAATTATTCAAATTTTTATCCAAAGATATAAAGGAATAAGGGCCGATAAATTGATGTACATCCCCAATGATGATTCACAAAATAACTTCTTCATTAGATTACAATTAGTGGTTGAAACGTATTGACATTCAACTTCATGAGCCAACTAATCAAAATTCAATAAAAGTCCCCAAAGTTTTTAAGCCAATGAATAAGAAAACATTATTATAAAACTTTGGGGACTAGTGTAATAAAAAAAACAGCAATTCTATAATACGTTTATCACAACTATATAAAGTCCGAGTAAGTGAAAGATTTTTTAATAAATCTTTTAAATTTGAAAACCTATTTACTTTTTAAAAAGTTTTTTTAATAGTTATTTATCATAAATAGCTTGCCGAGGATATTAAAATGAAAGATTATAAGATTAAAACTTCCATTTTAATGGTCGGTGCTAACCAATTGGTATTAAGTATATGATTTTCATTTTAATATTCGTAAAAAATTGTCTTTCATACGATGCTATAACTGATTTTTCACTCAGGCCGAGTTGCCGAGTTCCGGTTTTAATCCAGCGGATATTAGTCTGTTTCGATGCCATGCTGGATAAACCATTCTCTTAATCTTGACTTAACATTTTAAGGACTTGATCATTGACTTTAGTTTTTGATTGGTTGATACAAACTAGCGTGTCCAAACTTTTTAACCAATAATTTTATTCTATATAATTGACAATGAGACAAACATAAATCTCACCTTTAAAGCCAGAGTAATAAGATCTGTGTATGTATAATTGGGCTTTGCCTCACTCCTCTCCCCCATTTCTTCTCGTTGCATCGGCGACGAAATAACCGTCGGCGCAACGGCGGCATTGCTGACCGCCGCCTGGTTGCCTAACATAGTTGTGACACCGCCTCCGCCGCCGCCGACAACCGTTAACAATGTATTAGCGGCAGCGGCTGGCATATTATCTGGTTTCGCCTGTGGGATCATACACTGGCTTGGCGGCGGGTTATTTGAGCTATCCGTGTCTATTGATAACGTCAAAGCGGCGGTTTGGTGCTGCATGGCCAGATTTTCTGGGCGCTGTTGGTGGATGGCGGTTGGCGGCGGCTGTTGCAGGACTGTTGTTGTAGTGGTGGTTGTTGTTGCCAACTGTTGTTGTTGGGAAGGTTGCACTAATTGGACGGGTCGCATGGGTAGTTCTAAAAAAAGCAAAAAAATCTGAAAGATGTTTAATTGTTTTAAAAGAAAAGGATAATTTTCGTTGTGAGATGTTGGTTTTTTATGAAGGGTTGACATGCCTAAAATAGCCCAAAACCTACCTATGGTCTGCCCTTTCAGATCGAAGATACTTCTAGAATATATCAACCAAATAACAATATTCTAATAATGACACAATTTTTACAAGAGTATTATAAGCATTAGAGTTAGACATTTTGTTGTTGAATCAAAAAAAAAGTTCAATATTCAAAGAAAATCATAGTTATTAAAATCAACAATTAACATTATTCTATTAATTAATCAGAAATGTAAAAAAAACTACTTATTTTTCCTGTATAAAAATCTATTTTAATTAACATACTTTTATAATATTTAGTAGAGAGGCTTCTCTATAATTAGGAAAATTAGTCAAGGAAATTGCGTATTTATTCTTAATTTGTTATTGAAGGATTTTTAAAGATAATTTTCTTCAAACTTGAAGAGTCATATAATATACTGTTGAATATTTGATGATTTATTTTAAGACAAATATCATACAATCAAAAGGTTCACACATATAAACTAAAGGCATATTGCTGCGCCATTTATGAATATAATTATTTATGCATAATAACATTTGTAATTTCCTTTTTTCAATTAGGCAAATTAGTTTTTACTGTGGAGTGTAATACATTTTTGCAGGTGTGCTTTCCCTTCCGGGCAGGGTGGAAGTGGACATCGGGCTGTTTATTACACTGGCCCCCAAAGTTTCATAGCAACGTTAGCTTATCAACTTTGGGGACTTTTTTCGATTTTTGATTGGTTGGTTTATTAAGTTGAGTGTCCAAACGTTTTAAACAACAAATTGTAATTTACTGAAAGGGTAATTTTGTGAATTATCATTGGGAATGTACATTAATATATCGTCCATTGTCTTATCCCTTTAGATTCCTGGATATTTCTCCCTTTTCCTATGAAACAGCCTAAAACCATCCCGGCCATATAAGAAAATTAGTTAATAAAAGGAACTCTATTAGGAAGATCATAACGGCTAAATAAAAGTCCTAATTAAATGGGAGAAAACAGCACTATGCGAATATGTGGAAGTGACGTCACACCACTACACTGTACGATATTAATGTCTTTTGTATTCACACATGTAGTAGCTAGAGATGTAAATATGATTAATTATAGGTTAAGTAATAAAATTAATTAAACTAGTGGTTTCATTCAAAAGGGGGGGAGGGGTGGGGGTAAGGTCGTAAGCTCCCCCCTCCAGACACCCGGTTATTTAATTATGTTTTAAGATTTAAAACATTTTTAGTTTTGTTGGATACTTAAACTCCCCTCCTTCCCATAAATAAATAGCCTAAAACCCAGCCTCGAACATAGCAAGCTTCACAGAAAATTGTAGACAGTTTGTTCCAGTCGTTTACGAGAACTTACTAGACACAAATACACACATCATACTACTATTCAGTATACTGTCCAAGCTTTCCAATAAATAATGATAATCTACAGAAGGGTTGATTTTGTTTCTCATCATTGGGGATATACTGCAATTTATTATTTAATTGTCGTATTAGGGGAGAAATTTTAATTTTATGTCAAACAAACGGACGTAAGGACGGGCAAACCATATTTATAGCTTATCTGCGCTACTCATAATCTGGTGTTAAATACGGAGAAGGAGAGGATATTGGGCTGTTTATTGCTATAGTCCTCAAAGTTTTATTATAACGTTTTCGTATTCTTCAACTTTGGGGACTTTTATTGAATTTTGATTGGTTGGTTCATTAATTTAATTGCCAAAACGTTTTTAACAACTAGATGATGTAATCTACAGAAGGGAATTATTTTGTAGGTGATCATTGGGGATGTACATCAATTTATCGTTCATTGTCTTATCCCTGCGCTATTAAAAATTAATTTGTTATAATCTGGTGTTGAATATATCATTTATCATTTAGCAAGCAGGATGTTCTACCTATTAGGCCGCAACGATACTTAAAAGCTGTTTATTGTGCCTTTATGAAAATGAAGTCATTCAATACAAATGACAAATGATAGACCACTACACAGAATAAATTACCAACTGTAGGCCAGTAAACATTTTAAATGACCAATGGTAGGCCAATAGGACATCATTCTTTATAAAAAGGTTCATATGCTTACAAATTTTCCAGTAAATGAAAACCAGTCAACAACGGAGAATATAAATTCATGTCTTGCATAGGATGATGAAAATTGTTCACAGAAACGAAAATAAAACGTCAAAAGTTTAATTTGAATTTAAACTTTTTACATTTTTACACATCAATATAGCCCAAAAAAACGTTTCTGTGTTACTTCAACCATTATGGGGAGAAAAACGCTCAAAAAATCGCATGTGACGTCATAAAAATAAGGGATTATCCATCTCTTTTTTAAGCGTAATCTTTCCCACTTTTTCTCTCATCTCCCTCATTTTTATGACGTCACATACTTTTTTGAGCAACTTTCCCCCCGTACCTTAAACCGTGCTTTTTTCCCCCTAGTGGATAAGGAGCGGTTTGAACCAACTAAAAAATTAGCCTTGAAGAAAAGCTCTAAAAGAGTAAAAAAATCGACGTAATCTAACCATGCAAGCCATAGCTAAAGCTACAGATGGGGTCAATCTTGTTTAGACAATCAAATATAAAATCATTATTAATTCATTAGGGAAATACATTTATTATTAATATACTGAAAATATTTTTAAAAGCAAAGCTACTATATAATTAGAATTATCTGTAAGTCAAAACGTTAAGAGAGAAAACTTAATATAAATTGAAAAAAAATATTTTTTTTATGAAGATTCTACAACTTACTCTGTCCGTCAGACTATAAGCTTCTGAAATGTTTCGTGAAGATTCTCCGTAACGATAGTAATCTGCTCTGCAGTTCTCTCTATATACATTCGTTAGTTTTGATATGAACGTTAAATTAAAGATGAAAATTCTTTATGTGCTTCGCTATAAATGGATGTTGTCATCCTTGTAATATAACAATATTCATTTGTTGTTTAAAAAAGATTAATAGTTAATAAGTAACAAATAATAATGTGTTTAATTATCTATCTATTTCAATTAAGCCATTTGTCTTTTTAAAAACAACTGCAAGCGACTGCACCCCTATCATATAGGGTAATGTTTGTAGTTTTAGGTTTATGAAATAACTGCAAAAGGGACAAGGGAATGATATTCTGACAAGCAACTTTAAAGGAAAATTTCCACACACCCCCCTTCCCCTTTTCCTCCCCTTCTTTCCCACCCCCCTCTTCACTTACATGACAAAAACAAACTATATCACCAGATAAGGTTTCGTGATTTTTTTAGAGAATTGTTGGTTAGACTGGCTACCCCTGAAAAATATTGACAAGATTTGCTCAGGGATCTAAAGGGATAAGACAATAGACATTGAATGAACATAATTAACCTAATTCAGTAGATTAAAAAACTATTGATTTCAAAGTTAAGGTTAAATAAAAGTTTAAAGATTTACGCCAATGTCCCTCCCCTTCCCTTACTATGCTTAGTCTAATCACCACAATATAGCTTTTAAAGTAAAAAAATCTAACATTAAGTGAGTTTTAAATCGATAGGACAACAATTCCACCGACATAACATGTTATATTATATTCCTAAATTTATTTATTATCAGAGGATAATTGCTTAATGTTTATGATAGACGCATAGTTATACCATAAACTAGAATAATATCATCCATAATTAGCGCAGCAAGAACAAATTTTTTAAAAATAAAGAAAAATAACAGTAAAATGGTGTTATGTAAATACATCAATAGTAATAGTAGTCTAAATAGATCATAGAAAGAAAGCGAAGTAGTGGGTTTCGTCGTATTTTCACAGTAGCTTTTGATAGGTTATTTTAGGTTAGGTTAAATAAAAGTTGATGATTTTCCCGCAGGGTTAGGGTCTTCCCGCTGGGCGCAAAAAATAGGAGAAGGGGTACTATGGAAATACGACGAAGCCCGCTTCTTCGTTTTCTTTCCATGATCCGAATAAATTTCTTTTTTAAATAGGACGTACAGACGTATATAATATCCTATTTATAGAGTAGCTGTGCTTCACACTCATTAAACAACGAGATATAATTATTGTAATAAAATTTGCTTGCTATTTTATTGATGTAATTTAGAACTATGCTTGCTTGCAGGAATATAAAGGTATAAGACAATGACCGATAAATTGATGTACATCCCTTATAATGAAACACAAAATTACCCCTTCTGTAGATCATAGTTGGTGGTTGAAACGTTTGGCTACGCAACTAATGAACCAACCAATGAAAATTCAATGAAAGTCACCAAAGTTGTTAAACCAATAACCTTATAGACTTTGGGGACTAGTGTAATAAACATCCCAATGTCCACTCCCAATTTAGAGGATGTTGGAAATTAAATGAAAATTACCGTTTAAGATATGAGTAAAAAGATTAATTTCCAATAAATGCAATGCATTATATTTATAAACATTTTTTTTCATCACAATTTGGAAATTTGGTATAAGACAATGGCCGTAAAATTGATGTAGAACCTAATGTTAATACACAAAATAAAACACCCCTTCTGTAGATTACAAATAGTAGTTTAAACGTTTGGATGCTCAACTTAATAAGCAACTAATCAATATTAAAAGTCCCCAAATTTGTTAAGCCAACGAATCAGAAAATGTTATTATAAAACTTTGGGGACTAGAGTAATAAACAGTCAATAGTCAATAGCTTAGAATGAACAAAACAATTTTTTCACAAAAATAACTTTAAATGCAAATTCTCTTTGATTCTTGTATATTTGCGCGTTACAGTAAAACTTTAAGTTTAGCATTCTCTCCAGGGTATAAGACAATGGCCGATATATTGATGTACATCCCCAATAATGATACACAAAATTACCCCCTCTCTGTAGATTAAATTAGTGGTTGAAACATTTGAACTATCAACTTAGTTAACCAACCAATCAAAATTTACAAAAAAATCCGCAAATATATCATATTGTAAAATCATCACAACCGCATATTCTTACAACAGTTTCAACGTCATTATTATGACACAACGTTAGACAACCCCAACAATTTCTCGATTTTTACTGTAATGTTTTTTTTTCATGATTAAATTTACCTTTTTCGTTTGTCTTCTCAATATCATTGAAGAAATCCAGTTTAAAATCCACCAACCACATCAGATTGCCCCCTTCATCCTCCCCCACGCCATCAGGACCCCCCACCACCACCCCTTGCAGCCCCCCATTGCCCTGGGTCACAATGTGTTGACCGCTCCCTGGCACGGTCTGACCTCGCTGCAGCACGTGTCTGGAGGTTGTGTTGGGCGTCGCCGGGTCGGGCGAGTGAATGGAGGAAGAGGGAGAGCCGCCTGTGGAGCTGTTGGTTCGATACCCTTCGTCGTGATCTTCAGGTATAAACTCACCATCCTAGAGAAAAACAAGGATGACAACATCCATAAAAGCGAAGCACTGAAACGGTAGGACAAACGGACATTAACACTTGTATAGTGTCTGAACTGAATAATCAGAATATAAAAGAATCGAAACAGTCGAAGCAAAATTGTAAGTAAATTTGTTCAAAAACTGCTTGATACGGGATAATGTTTCTGGACATACTTACATTTCTAGGACTTGATTATAGAGTTGCTTCGCTTATACTATTGTTCTTTGTTGTCCCATGAATCAATATACAAAAAATCAGATCAAACGGATAACTAGATCACATAAAAATTTGTTGTTAAAAAAGTAGAAAAATCAACATGTTTAAAATGGACGTACGGACATTCTGGTAATGATTATAGAGTTGCTACGCTTTCTAAATCATACCTAACTACTACAGGAATCATCATGCAAAATTTGAAATCGATAGGACAATTCTAACCTGCTTAAATTAACGAATAAAAGCTATCTATCTCGGACGGACGGACGTACGGACCGACCCTAATTATAGAAAAGCTTCGCTTTTAAAAATAAACATTTTAAAGTAATAAACTAAATCCAATTAATATGAAAACTTCTCTACAGTATGATTGATCATATGATACCGAAATAAAGTAAATGCGCAAAAATTTGTCAAAATATTGTTCAAAATCTTCAAAGGGGTAGTTTCACAAAATGCATTTAAACTCAATTTAGTGAACCGCATATTTTATCCTGGTTAAATGGTTAAACTACATTTATATGGCATATATTTGAAAAATTTAAATTTTCTACCGCGTAGTTTTTAAAATATCAAAACTTGAAAATCGTCTTTTTAAATTGCATATATCACAAAAAGACAACTTTCAAGTCTTGATATCTTAAAAACTACGTGGTAGATAATTGAATTTATTTCAAATATATGCTAAATAAATGTAGTTTAACCCATTAGCTAGGAAAAAATATGCGGTTCACTAAATTTTTGTTCTAACTATTACTACATTAGCCATTTGTTCTTAAACAAGTTTGTTTGAAATGTAAATTTCTCAGCTGTTATTATAGATAGACAGCGTTTTTTCTAATGTCAACAAAAATGTTTTCTATAATTAGGGTCGGTCCGTCCGTCCGAGATAGTTACGTATGTCAAACCTTATATTTTCATATTTTGTATATTCAGTTCTGACACTTAACAAAAGTTAATGTTCGTTTGACATATCGTTTCAGAGCTTCGCTTTTATGAATGTTGTCATCCTTGTTTTAAATGAGTTTTACATATAAATCTTTTCTGAACGAGAAAATCAAAATTGGATTTTTAACGAAGATCTTTATAGTGCCTAGAAAAAAATGATGTATACAATACAAATGACCATTGATAGGCCAATACACGGACTAAATTACCAATATACATTTTAATTAACCAATGGTAGGCCAGTATAACGTCATTTTTATAGAGCCTATTAAAAACCATTAAAAATAATAAACTAAATCCTAGTTAAAGCTACTCTATAACTTCAAATATCCATAAGCAAGTTTGTATAAAATGTCATAAGGGAAGCGTGAATTTCTCAGGTGTTATTTAAGTTAGATAGATAATTTTTTAGTGGTGATTCTGCTGACCTATTGAAATCTATACATGGTCTGAGTGTCTGGATGTAATGCTGTTTAGAAGTTTGGGGTCATCAAACAAGGACAAGAACAGCAATTTACAACTATTATAGACTTCAAAATAAAGTTTTGGAATGAATTAAATTTACTAGGTATCCGTATAAATGTAAAATTTGTAATTCTTTTTTAAATGTTATTAAAAATGACCCTGAAATCAGACCAAAGAAAGAAACTGAACAAAAACATGGACTTTGATAAAAAAGAAATAATAGAATTAGTCAATGAAAAACTCTCAAACATGTCTGGGATTAGATAACTATGAAACAATTGAAAAGATATCGTTTTTTATTAAAAAGTAAGGATATTGGATGGTGCCGGCTCAATGTTTTTGGTAAAATACACTTGATCCCATGAAGATGAAACTAACCTCATATTCCTCATCAACGTCCTCCTCCTCATCCTCAAGTAGGAGAGGTGGGTATCCATGGATGAGCTGGTGCGTGGCAGACGCCAAAATATCCTCCTTGGCCATGACTGTGGCCGGTACTCCCCCTGCAGCAGGCTGACAGTTGCCAGCCATAGTCACATTAGCTGCCTGAATGCCCTTAAGGCTTAAATTTTCGGGGTGAATGTTTAGTTGGGATTGGTGTACTTGTAAAGGGGTTCCTGATAGGGTTAACAATCTTGGGGATTGGTTCATGCCGTTTCCAACACTGTCCTCGTGTAGGGGCGAAGCCGAGGTCACTGAAATTATTTGACAATTCTCCAGAGTGGTCATATGACCGTTGGGACTGGTACAGGCGACAAGACCAGTGCTGGTGCCCAGTGGACTTGTCAGTGTTATCACCTGGTTGCTGTGAATGCTCTGCATGAACTGAGCATGGCTTATGTTGGTGGCTGAAAAATGCGCGCCATCAACTCCCCCGCCCTGTTGCTGTTGCGCAGGGCTGAGCACTAGGGGAAGGGGGGACACTGAATTCTGACCAATCATAAGCTGGGTGGGCAGTGTGGTGAGCCCTGATTGGTTGATCATTATTGGTGAACAGCTGCTTGGATTCACCATTGTAGCCGGGCTGATGTCATCTGATAAAGATATAGTTGGTGGTCTAGTCGGGTGACTGCCTATAAATTCTTGGGATGTGTACGGTAGTGTACTTATTGTACTGTAGGTCTGTTGTACGTTGGATTTTAGTACGCTGTCGTACACTGGTAATAGCTTACCAGGGTTTGAATCATCTTGACGATCATTTTCAACCTAAATAAAAACAAGTAACTATGAATATCTTAGTCAAATTTGTAAAAAAAAACATTAAACTATTAATCTTATGTCAAATTAATAAATTAATTGATAAAATATAGGATGTTTTTTAGGAGAGCTTTCCGAGGTGGTTTTAGGCTATTTATTAATTTTCATATCAAGCTTGTTGACCAAAAAAAAATTAATATTGAGATTTGATTTGATTCCTTTGATTTTACAATAATTTCATTCAAATTTTATGGAGCTAATTTTGCTAATTCTTTAATAGAAATAAGAACAATAATAATCTTTTAGGGAGAAGAAATTTTCAAAAATTCTTTTCAGTGAAATTTATCATTGACTCTCCTTCTCTCCTTTAGACACTTCTATAATGGGATAAGGGGGGTAATTATGAAGACACCCAAAAAAATACCATTTTTTTATATTTTAAAGAACCTAATTAGCCAAAGATATATATATTTGAATAAAAATCATTAAGGACTGCTATGCTTATTTGTACTTCCCAAAGCTACCAAAGAAGATTTCTACATTTTCACTTTTTTTTGGAGAAGATTTATTTTGTCTTCTATTTACCTATTACTGAGCTGGATCTTTAAATCATTTCAATGGTGCGCTAAATCGGGGTGCGCAACATTGAAATGATTTAAAGATCCAGCTCTGGAACATACCCAGGAAGGGAGAGGACAATGGACTGTTTATTACACTAGTCCCCAAAATTTTATAATTACGTTTTCTTCAGCTAATCATCTTTGGGGACTTTTATTAAATTTTGATTGGTTACTTTACTATATTAAGTGTGTAAACATTTCAACCACAAATTGTGATCTATAAAAAAGGGGCATTTTTGTGTATCATCATTGAGATATAGATCAATTTATCAACATACCTGTACAATTACAAGTCCTTTGTTGGACACTGATGGGTTGGGTTTAGGTAAGCTGTTCACAGGCTTCATAGCCGCTAAACTGCCAACCGCTTCCGAGCTGCTGTTAGCCGCTGACGACTGCTTCATTTTTTTACACTCTTTTTGCTAATTTTAACAAACATCAACACATTTTTAAAAAAAAATTATAATTCACGTTTTTTTTCTTCCAATGTTTATGTTTTTTACACCTGTAGTAGGTTTTATTTCAACAAAATATTATCGAACAATCAAACCACTTGGACTGGGATGGAACTTAAAACTGACCCCCCACACAAGCAGCCAAGGCATACCCCCTCTAGATGTAGTCTTAGAAAAGGGAAAGCTTTAAATAGGAAAGAAGAAGGTTTTCTATTAAAAGGGAAGTTATAATTGGTGGGGGGAAGTAGGAGCAATTATCCACTAAATGGGAAGGTTTTCAGTTTGGCGCGAAGGGGAGGAGATTGGTACATGGCGGCAATTTTGGCGGCAAAATAATGCGTTTCTCCAAATTTTAGAATGTCCGTTATTCGTCCGTAACAGAGAGAGAGAGAGAGAGAGAGAGAGAGAGAGAGAGAGAGAGAGAGAGAGAGAGAGAGAGAGAGAGAGAGAGAGAGAGAGGGAGAGAGGAAGGGGACAATGTGCTGTTTATTATACTAGTCCCCAAAGTTTTAAAATACCGTTGTTTGATTTTTCAGCTTAACAGCTTTGGGGACCTCTGATTTGTTGAATTTCGTCATCCTTGTTTATATTGCAATATGGAGTAATTTATAAAAGATATTTTCTAAAGAATTATTGCATAAATAAATCAACAATAATTATGCAAATTATAATATTAGAGTAAAACACATAGATATATTAGAGTGAAACACTAGAGGGGGAAGGGGTTAGCTAACTGTATATACCCGTTCCAAGGACCCTGTCCAGACTTTCAATTGGGTCTTTGATTAACAACGAATGTATGTCTGTACGTCTGTACGTGATGAATAGCTTTTTTCGTTAATTTTGGCATGTTAGAATTGTCCTATCCATTTCAAACTTTGCATGATGATTCCTGTAGTAATTAGGTACGATTTAGGAAGCGTAGCAACTCTATGATCGTTACCAGAATGTCCTTACGTCCATTTTAAACATGTTTAAATTTTACTTTTTTAACAACCATTTTTTGTACAATATAATCATCCGATTGATCTGATTTTTGGAGTACTAATTCCTATTTCAATAATGTACAATATTATAAGCGAAGCATCTCTATAATCAATACCTAAAAATGTCAGTATGTCCTAAAACAATATTCTGTATTTAAGAAGTTTTGTAACAAATATACGTATACATTTGTCAAAACTTATATACTTATACTTTGTAAATTCAGTCCTGGCACTCTATAATAGTTAACGTTCGTCTGATAAAACTTAAACTAGAAGTAGTAATTTACAAGTAGTAATTTTGTGTATCACCCTTGGGGGTCTACATAAATTTATCTACCATTGTCTTATCCTTTTAGATCCCTGCATCCTACTACTTTTGTATTATAATATCAAACAGTTTTATAAGTATATAATTGCTTATTAAAATATGACTACAAAATATCCTGTTATACTACACTAGCGGCCCTTAACTTTAAGGTTTTTTTCTCCAGTTAATATAAACTGAAAAAAATCCATGTCTTGCACTATATCATTTAAGAACATTAATTTTGTATCAACTCTCCATTGCACTCTATTCATCTAATAGTTAGCTGACAATAAACCTTTGATTGTATAACCTTGTCTGGAAAGTCTAACTATTGACAATAGATAAGTTGCATCCTGTTTAGGTTGAAAGGTACTCACCTTCTCTTATAATTCTTGCCATATTTCAGGCATAATAGCAAATAGTTGGTTTAATTAATTTTGGTCTTAAAGGGAGTGTGAACGTAAAAATTTCTCATCTGATTATCAACATTTTCTAAGCACATTTCACTACACTGAACAACCAAAAACGTCCTATTAACAAAAATATCCAGGAATAATGCCTTGATTTTATGGTATTTTGGGAGGGAAAAAGGAAAAAACAAGGAAAATCTGAACGTTTTTGTTTCTTATAATGTTTGTAGGAATATTTAACTTGTCATATATAGTTGAAACAAGTTACTTACTGTTAAGAATTTATTTTATGATATAAAATTGCCAATTAGTTTTTTTATAACGTAGTAATTAGGTAATAAAGACCTATTTTAAATTCGTATTCATGACAAAAAAATACCTCACTGTCTACAAAGGGTTGAATCTCATAGGTTATTTAAAATAATAATATCCTTTTTTATTGTGTTGAACAATAAATACACTTTTATCAGACTGTTTATAAAGAAATATTGCGTCTTTATTATTTACAAATTTGTAATTAAAGGTGGGCGAGAGATGGGCCATCTAAAGTTAATTGGATACTAATAAAAAAACCTGTTTATAGCTTTGTTATTGTATTTGGTTTTCAATAAAAAATATTGCTTATTTTATCAATTTCTAAGTAACTATACATTGGTTTAAAGCAAGGATTATGTTAAAAGTCAGCTTAACTGGTAGGGAAAATCAAGAACTATGTGAAAAAGTTTAATTTTAGCTATAATGGGAGAAAAAAGCAATTTAATGCACATTTTATATAATACGGAAAATTTCTTCCTTTCCCTTTACCTTATAAAAATCGTCGGAAAAAGCCGTTTTTTAAGCAAACAAAAGCGCGTTTTGCTCTATCTGTGAGATATTATGAATGAGATAATGTTAAGATTTGATATTAAGATAAGAAAAAATTACGTTCACAGTCCCTTTAATTACATTGTAAAACTTTTCTTAGATCCAACCAACACTTCAACAATTTGTTACATTTGAACTGAATAATTATTTGTTGTCAAATTGTATCTATGAAAAGGAGGACTGGGATACCAATGGTAACAAATCCTGCTACTGGAATCCGGCTGGAAATAAACCTTGGACTCTATCCTGTAACAGCAATGGCTGAATTTCAAATAATTAGGACCCTGTTTGAGTTATTTCCCTACAGAATGCTTTCTCTTAATCATGAGTTGTTGGCCTTACCTCTTGCATTTTCAGTACCACTCATAGCTGGATCTCTAAAAATTTTTGTATATATGTAACCCAAGGAACTATCTGTACCCCAGCCCCAACAGCTAATAGTCTTTATATGTTAGATATTTGCTTGGGAAAAAAATAACTGTGCATGGTAATGAGTAGCGCACTCCTCATTTAGTGTTTGTCTAAGAAAGACATACAAATCTTTATCATTCAACTCTTAAAATATACATTGCAAATATGCAAATTTATATTTCAGATGGGAGAATAACAGAGGCGGCACATCAGATACTGAAAATAGCCAACCAACAGAAAAACATCATCTAACATCAGTCGGGCCTTTGGCCTTCATATTTACAATATTGCTAATAATTATGAGTATTTTTTTCAGCCAACACCATAGCACAACGTGTAAAATTTTGTATGGTACTGGAGTTTAGTTGGATTTTTCTTTATTACTTTTACCCATCTATTGGGTTATTTCTTGTGATGAGATTCTAAGCTTTGTAGCTTCAAAATTTAATCAATCAAAATTAATCCTTGGCTTCTTCTAGAAGTTATATCTCTATTGTTTCTAAATTCAGAATAATTGTAATTGTCTTCTATAGTATAACCTAAATTGACAGTTGATAAGAGATTTTTTCTTTATTTAGTACATGTATAGGTATAAAATCATTCTATTAATTTCAAAACTGATATGGAGATGCCTTTAAGTTAACAATTAACAATGTGTGGTACACATTAGTGACATAAGCGGATTTTCGTTCAAATTTTTACCATTTTAATTTTCTTGTGCTTTGCTATTTCTGGATGTTGTCATGCTTGTTTTTATGTAAAATTTAAATGTGAAAGAATGGAGAGCAAATTTGATCTTCTATAATACAAAGTAGAACGATGTCTGTCTGTCCGTCTGTCTGTCCGTCCGTCCCTTAAGATCTCGGTAACCACTGAACCGATTGGATTCTACTCTTCAGGGTATATACCTATTGGTCCTGTGGTGGTTTTAAGCTATTTTCTTTTTTTTGATGATATATAGTTTGAAGAAGATGAGGATCCAAATTTTTTTTTTTTATGTATAATTGATATACAGTTTGAAGAAGATGAGGATCCAAATTTTTTTTTTTTGATGTATAATTATAAGATGAAGATCCACCACATGTACTACCTTATTTTTTTAATTACCTCTTGGGGCAAAGCCACTAGAGGCTAGGGGCGAAGCCGCTAGTGTTATATAAAGTAGGAAGCGTTTTTTGTCTGTCCAGAAGGATCTCGCTAACCGCTGAACCGATATTGTTCTCCTTTACAACGAAGCTTCGTATAGGTCCTGGGAAGGTTTTAAACTATTTTTGGGGAGTGTGTCTTCACCCCCCTTACCGCCCCCACCCAAAAAAAAAATACATTTTTTACTCTATTAAAACCCAAATTTAAAATGAGATGAGGTCGAGCGTTGAGTGCCCCTAGAGGCTTCTAGGGGCGTAGCCGCTAGTACCTTATAAAACTATATATATGTATAACTTTTCGTTAGAACTAATTTGATGAAATTTTAAAGCATTTAAAATTTTTAGAGTCGAAGCTTTTGGACAAGGCTATTGATAGTTAATTTAGCTATGTTATTATGTTCATATAGATTTCCATGAGGATTCCTGCTACAGTCAGGTACAATTTATTAAGTGTAGCAACTCTTTTTATCATTACAGAGAGTCTATTTCTAAGTTATTGAAATAGTTATTCTTCAAACAGGCACACTGTAAAAGTCAAAGTATGTAATATCTATAATACAAAGTAGCTTGATGTCTGTCCGTCTGTCTGTCTCTTAAGATCTCGGTAACCACTGAACCAATCGGATTATACTCTTCAGGGAATATACCTACTGGTCCTGTGGTGGTTTTAGGCTATTTTTCTTGGGGGGTGAGACACCCCCTACCCCCCCCCCCAAAAAAAAACAAAAAAAATCCCCCGCATTTTTTTTGCTGAAGATTTCCTTGGTCCTTTTACGAATTTCGCCTTATTTTTTTTTATCACCTCTTGGGGCAAAGCCCCTAGAGGCTAGGGGCAAAACCGCTAGTGTATAATAAAGTCTAATAAGTAAAAAGTCCATACCAATAATATTAATCGGTATTTAACAAAAATATAAAACCTTATTTTCAACGTTTGTTTGTCTGTCTGCCTTGTTAAGCTTCACTTTATATCATAGACGTCCAAGGGGGGGGGGGGGGGTGATTAAAAAATGAGCTTGGGGGTGCCGTAGGCATTCCCAAAATTTTTATTTTCAAAATTTTACCCCCTCCCCCTAAATAAAAAAACTTGTACGCCCCTGCTTTATATAATGTCATTCTTGATGATATATCCATTTGATAATTTTAATGTAATCTATTGTGTCATTTGTTACTTGTGTGTCAAGACTTTATAATTGCATCGTAATATAAACAGCTTTCCACAGCTAGTTTAATAAAAAGTTTGGATTAATATATCCATTTTATAGTTTTTCAATGTTATGTATTGTTATTTGTAACTTAGTGTCAGAGTTGTTTATTATTGCATCGTATTATGAGCAGTTAATTAAAATTATAAAATTATTTCTTTTTTTACTGCCCCTGAGGGGCTAAAAACCCGGCTCAATTTTTTTAATACAATACGATACATTGATTTTAGGTTTATTTGATAATAAATATTAACAATTTTTTATATAAAAAATAATTTATTTTAATGGAAACAGCAATTTAAAATTAGTTTTAAAAAAATAGAATGTTATAGGACGTAACAAGGTGATGACAACCTCCATAAGTATAGCGAAGCCCATTAAACTATGTACAGGAATACGGAAAAGGAGATTTAAAGAGCGTTTGGTAAAACAAAAAAAGATTTATTGAAAAAAATCACGAAACCTTTATATATTTTTTTATAGTTATATAGTTATAGGTATATATTATGTTAAACTTTAAAAATCAGACCAAAAACACCAGATATAGAAAACTAAGTGAAAAATATGAAAGTAACCAAAAACCTGCTAAAAATCGGTCCGACCACCATGGTTTTATAGTTGATTAATTATGCTCCTTATTGATGGGAATGTTGACAAAAACTTTCAGCCATGTATCTGGGAGATAAAAAAAAATCACGTTTCCCCCTATGTGTCACTGACGGACAAACAGACTGACTTTTGGAATACTATATCAGCTTCGCTACTAAAAACTACATGGTAGAAAATGCTTTTATGTAACATTCACGTTTAATGTACACCTAACAATAAGCTCTTTATAATCAGCTCATACCAATAACGCAATTAATTCGGAAAAAAATCACGAAACCTATACGTGTTTTTCAGCTGTCGTTGGGGGGCAACACATCGTAAAATTGACGACCTCTCCATTTGCCCCCCAAATATTATTTTAGATTTAATTCCCTTGTTAGTTATAACTTATTCCTGCTTTATAATGCCTATAAAAAATGATGTCATACAATACAAATGACCAATGATAGGCCAATACACAGACAAGATTACCATTTGCAGGCCAGTATACACTTTAATTGACGAATGGTAGGCCGAGTATTATGTCATTTTTTATAGACACTGTAAAAAGCTTCACTTAACATAAATCTACATTCCACAGCATCTAAAGTTGCAGCTTGGTGCTTCATTTAGATAATAGACATAATAATTATCACAGAGTGTTACTGTTACATTTGTTCTATAACCATACAGTTCATCCATCATAGCCTCCATTGCAACCTCCTGAAAATGTTTTCATGGAAAAAAAACTTTGGGTATTGTCCCTTTTGTGGCAACGCCTCTTAAGGGGCGTTTCGGCGTATTTTCACAGTAGCTTTTCTCCTATCCTCTGCGGCGGTCTCTAACCCTGCAGGGCCAATTACCTAACCATGCGGGGCAATCATCTAACCTTACCTAAAAAAAACCTATCAAAAGCTACTTGATTCAGACAGTGTATTTAAGCTAAGAGAGATAAATAGTTATGTTTTTTTAGTTTAGTGAAAAAAATGGAAAATAAATAGAGCTCTGACATGTTAAGACAGCTACGGGGGAGAGGAAAAATGATGGATTTTAAAGGTTTCAGACGTATTCAAATGCAATTCCATAAATTTTAGGGGTGTCTAATTTGTTTGTGGGGGTTTGAGGGGGGGGGGGGGGGGGGTCATCTTTGGACATCCTGGTAAGAAAATTTTACATAAGTTAAAAATTATTATTATTATACTTTTCTTCTGTGAAAGGTTGCGTGATTTTCATATAAGCTAACATTGCAAAGGTTTCGTGTTTATTTTTAAATCATTTTAGAAGTAACAGGATGGCCATGTGTGGTATATAACTATTTTAAAGAAAGGTACCACCACCCTTCCGAGAGAAAGCGCCTCTAGATAAAGAATGCCCCCCCCCCCCCCCAACAAAAATTAAATTTTTATATTAATTTGAAACTAATTTTAAAAGTCGAGGTTCGACTAAACCCCCTCCCCTTTGCATAAGTTCCCCTAGAGGCCTCCAGGGTAGTAGATGCAATTAAATAAAAAAATCTTTGTTTCTTATATATTTATTTAATAATATATAATATTTTATATTATATAATTAAGAGCATATATACTTTATAGATAAACTCTTCATATATTTACTAAATATATAATAATTATAATTTATAATAGTTGATTGATTGATTGATATGATGATTAACATGTAATAAGTATTTCTAAACAAATATTATTTATTAGTTATTTCTAGCATAGTATGATAGACAGTTTTCCACAGAGAGTAAAATGTAAAATTATAGAATTGTTTACATTTTTGTTGGCTCCGAGAAGCCGAAGGCCCCGACCAACAAAACCTGAATCAATTCTATAACTTTAATATTATTTTTACTGAACAACTTTTTATAAATACAACGCTGTACATGGTTTTAATTATGGCACAGAACCTTTTTTTCTAACGGATATTAATCGGTTTCAAAGCCATACTGGAAATGAGATCAAGTGATGACTCATTGTCGAATTTACATATTTTATGTCGACATGTAATAGACATAATTATCATAAAAAATACTTTTAAAAACATATTTGGTTAGAAAAACTCTTAATAATGATATGATTTATATATAAATATGACTTTATAGTTATAATACAGATCAACTGAAAATTGATTTCCCATTTGTTCCCTAATTTCCGAAGTTGTACGACAGATAACACAACTATAAAAACTATTTTCAGCTGCATCATCATTAATTTAAAATAAATAATAAGACGACTTATTATACAATATACATTCAAAATTTTAATTATTCAAAATTTGAAATTTTTTGGAAGCTTTTTCAGCTGGTTTTAAATATTGATATAGGATGAAGGTGATACGTACAAAATCGGAAACTAAAATTATTAAACTAAATTATTTATATTAAACATAAACCATAATACATAATGATATAATTCACTCCAGGCTTCTAAACAAGCAAAGTTAATTCATAGTTATATTGTTTAAAAAGAAAATCATAAACCCATTGTATTTTAAATAGGGTTGGGCTGGATATCCGGTCGTTTTCAATATCCAGCCGGATACTGGATATTAAAACTATCCGGTTACATGATATCCGGCTGATTTCTGACGCTGGATATCCGGTTATCCGGTAAATTGCCGGAAATCGAACGCTGGCCAGATTTCCGGCCCAACCCTAATTTTAAATAACCAGAGAGGGATGGGACATTGAACCGTTTAATTGGTACCCAAAGTTTTATCAACAAACACTATATGCTTTTTTGTTGCATCTTGATTGGTTGGTTTAAACTAGGGTTGGGCCGGATATCTGGCCAAGGTTCAATCCGGCCGGATAACCTGCTATCCGGCGTCAAAAATCAGCCAAATATAATGTAACCGGATAGTTTTAATTTCCGGCCGGATAACCAGCCAGACCGGATATCCGGCCCAACCCTAGTTTAAACTTGTCTTAACTACAAAACTTATAAGTTTAATTATCAAACTTTATCTGCGCAGAAGCATAGTGTGTGTAATTATTTCATTTTTTCAGTATGGCTTCGAAACCGATTAATATCCGCTGGATTAGAACCAGTTCTCAGCCGTACTGAAAAACCATGTATAACATCGTATTACAGAATTTTTTTGTAAATATTAAAATAAATTCATAAAATTAATATTAGTTTTGAGGTTTTAATCTTAGTTTTTTTCATTTTAATTAAAGCGAAAGCTGTCTATAATACGATACGATAAATATATGTTATCGAATCATATTATACAATTACAGAGCTTTCCGCGGATTTTAAAATGAAAAAGATTCGTTCCAGTTTTTTTAGACCCAAGGGTCCACAAAACTAATATCAATTCCATGATTATTTATATTTTACTTTTCGTGGAAAATTGTCTATAATACGATACTAAACCTGATTTTTAAGTAAGACTCTTAACTGCAGTTCTAATCCAACTGAAATCAACCGGATCAGAAGCTATACTGAAATATTAACTTCTAGCAGTTGCGCCCCTTAGCATCCAGAAGCTCAATATTCTAGGGGACATGGAAGGGCAGAAAAATAGCATAAAACCATACTCAGACTTTTTTTCATAAAAATAAAATAGCATAAAACCATCCCAGGACCAATAAGAAGCTTTACTGTAAAGGAGGATTCAGCGATTAGCGAGATCCTTCGCTACAGACAAAAAAAGCTTACTATGGATAATATTATAAAAAAACTGACTATGCAAAGCTCCTCTATAAGCCACAACTGGTTCACAGAATCATAACAAAATTTAACAAGAAAGCAATAAAAATTTACAAATAGCAAAAAATATGATAAAACACTGCATAAATTTTTAACAAAAAGCCTTTAATAAAGTACAATTTCAAAATACATATAAATCATAAAAGATTTAAAAAGCAAATTAAAGTCCATTGAACTAGCCCTGTATATTTAAATCTGCAATCAACTAGTAAGTGCCAGCGATCAGAGAGAGAGAGAGAGATAGATGTACATTGTACACCAATTTGTATGCCATTGTTCTATCTCTTTAGATCCCAGTTTGTACCCGCGATACAAAAGTAAACTTGTTTCTTTTACTTGTAAAAAAAAGTTTTCAGATTTAATTTCTATTTGAAAGTTGAACCCAATATTATCTTAAACTTCTTTTGCTAGCAGTTTCCAGTAAAAAATATAATGAACCACCTTTGACCCCCTCATAAAATGTTTGTGGGGGGGGGGGGGACATAACCCTTAACCTCCTAATTTAAAACATGTAAATAAGAGGTGGTATTCCTATCAAATATCAAACATTGATGTTTTTTTAGTATTAAATTAGGTAAGGTTGGTTGAGGGGTAGTTCCGCAGGTATTAATGGTCTCAGTAGTGGCTTAGCTTTATGAAAACAGGGTATTATGGATTTCGATGACTGGGAGGTTGTTATTTTGAGTCTCCCTAATTTTGAGTGTCTTTGACTATAAGCAAATAATTTAGAAAAAGCTTTTTTGAGGGGGTGTAAAACGGTCCTATAACAATTAGTGGGATTATACCATTTTTATTTAAAATCTTAATTTTTTCAAAATATCTGATATATTTATAGGAAGCTAGTAGTGGCTGACTCAGATTATGACGTCGAAAAATAATTAACCAATAAGAGGCTAGTATACACTGTAATTCACCAATGGTAAAATTTATAGTGGCCTCTCATTGGTTAATTCATAATTTGAGACAGCCACTTTTACTAGCTTGATATTTAGAATAGATTCAACAATTTCTAATTACTATTTTCCATGGGGGGAAGGTACAATGGACTGTTAGTTAATACTGGTAACCAAACATGCTATCTCATTGGTAGGCCTAAAAACTTTCGATTATTTAAAAATTGTAAAAATATTTAAATGTACTATTTTGTTCCTCTATATTTTCTTGAAACTTTTCTTTCTTCAGAAAACAATCAAATTTAAAATGTTTTATTGGTTTAAAAGAAACTACATAATTTAAGTTTTTAAAAATTAAAGATTTAAGGGTAAATAAAAACATAATATAATACATAAATAGCTAGATTTCAAATAAGCTTCATTTAAGGACATTAAAAATACAATTTAAAGTACGAGAGTTTGCTTTTAAAATATACAAAATAAATATTAAATACATTTTTTTCAGAATACAATATTTCGATCAGAAATGATAGAAAAATAAATATTTTTTTAGAAATAACATTCGATTCTTAGATTTTCAATATTTTAAAATAAACATCATATAAATTGCTAGATTTTTTTATACTAGCGGCTTCGCCCCTAGCCTCTAGGCACTAGGGGCTTTGCCCCAAGAGGTTTTATCAAACTAAATTTTCGTGTTTTAGATTTCAAAGAAAATTTAAAAAAAAATTATTTCTTGGGGGGATGGGGTAATTTTCCTTTTTTTTGGGGGGGGGGGGTAGGGGTGTCCCACCCCCCAAGAAAATAGATATAAACCTTCCCAGGACCTATGAGAAGCTACCCTGTAAAGGAGAACCCGATCGGTTCAGCGGTTAGCGAGATCCTTCGCTACAAACAAACAGACAGACAGACATCGTTCTACTTTGTATTATAGATAGAAAAAACCTGTTTTAAACAAAGCTTAAATACTGACCCTTGTATAATAGTCTACTATTGACAGGAATACCAAGGGATAAGACAATGGATGATAAATTGTTGCACGTCCCTAATAATGATAAACAAAATTATCTTTTTTGTAAACAACAAAATTTGAGTACCAGTATACTTTTTAGTCCAATATCCCCTCCCTCCCTGTAGACTATTTATTTATTTTTCTTTTAAATTTTCCCTTGAAAAAATTTTGTTAAATCATATTGTGTAATTGATTCGAAAGAAATATGGGACAATAGGTTGTTTATTACAGTAGTCCCCAAAGTTTTATGATAACATTTTCTTATTCGATGGCTTAATAAATTTGGAACTTTTAGTAAATTTTGATTGGTTGATTCATTAAGTTGAGTGTTCAAATGTTTCAACGACTGATTTTAATCAACAGAAGGGGTAATTTTGCGTATGATCATTGGGGATGTACATTAATATATCGGCCATTGTCTTATCCCTTTAGGTCCCTGAATTGATTTACACTTCAAGATTTTCACTTTCTTAAAACTTCAGTTGAACTATGACTTTGCGGCGACACCACAGCTGATCTAGATCCGCCGGCATTCATTTGCCCGCCGCTGCCGCCGTTGGCCGCCAACGTTGCGGTAGAGCCGTCGCCGATAGGAGCGCTGCGTTTCTTTGTTCTGTTTCGACTGGTGGCCGTACCAGCGCCAGTGGCAGCTGGTTTCTTGCGGTTCTGGCCGGCAGCTACATAGGAGAAGACACACAAAACTGCATAACAAATCTGATCCGCCTAAAATATGAAATAAAGGTTTAAAAAGTAATTTTCGTTGTTTGAAATCTATATAAAAAAAGGTTGTTTTATAAAAACGAATAAGATACTGAAGAAAAAAAGATAAGTTACTAGGATAAAAAATCAATGATTTTAATCAATTCAAATAATTGGTTTTAGAAAGGACATCCAACTAGAGAGGGGAGGGGATAAAAGGGGTGTTTACCTATGATAAAACTCTACACCCCACCTTAAAAAAAATATTTAGGGGAGTATTTAATCCCCAATTTAAATTTTACCCCATAAGTATTTTTTTGTAAAAGGTGCAATGGTAAATTTTGTATACCCCCTAAAGTCTAATAATCTCCTTTTATATCAATTTGTAACCCCCCCCCTTTCTGCCTACCAAATTAGAAAGCTTGGACGTCCTCATTTATGAAATCCGATCCTCTAAACATTAAAATCAAGCCAAAAAACCCTGATTTAAATTGAAAAAAATCGTATAAAATTATGAAGAATTAAAATATTCAAATAAAGGGAAAGCCATGATAAAAAAAATATTATTAGGAAAAAGACTAAATGTCAAATAACATAAAGAAGAATTAGATTTTAAAAGAAATTTACATAAATTCTCAATAAAACTTATTTCTTTATATAATTTTTATACACTATCCTTCCGTCCAAGTTATAGAGTTTGTCTAATATACTAATAGCGGCTACGCCCCTAGAGGCCTCTAGGGTCCCTTTAGGCTGGGTGGGGGGGGCCCACCCACTTTTAATTGCAGAATAAAAAGATATGTTTTTTTTAAATGTTATTTGGGGAGAGTTATTTTTTCTGTGGGCGATTTCTCTTGGGATGGTGGTTGTACACTCCCCCATATTAGTTCTAAAATTCCAAGGACCCATGAGAAGCTACCATGTAAAGGAGAACCAAATCGGTTCAGTGGTTAGCAAGATCCTTTTTAAAAAAGATATTTAAACGGATTTTTAGATTACAAACATAATTTTAAAAATTTTAAAACAAATGTGGTCTAGGGTAAAATTTATTATTTAATTTTGCTTCAGAAGGATTTCTAGTTTAATGACTGTAAAGCTACTTTTTAATTCTTTTTGTCTGTCTGTCCGTCAGTCAAAGTCCGTAACCCTATGTCAATATGAATTTCTCGGCTTTTGTTTAAGATAGACGGCTATTTTTTTGTGATTCTTTACCAAAGAGTATCTAGTTCAAAAATCATTCGATCTGCCGGTCTGTCATGTCATGCTACTTCGCTAATTAAAGATATTGTCATCCTTGTTTTAAATAACAGTTTGAACTATCTTAATTAAACTATCATACAGAATGATTATTTAAAAAAGAGCGTCATTTTTCTCGCAATAATCCGTAAAATTAAGTGCTAGCTTCCAGTCAAATGCGCTTATTAGGTCAGACGGCACTCATAGTTTAATTAATCGCATAATTAAGAACAGCTTGACCAAATAAGCGCATTTGACTGGAAGCTTGTATCCAATTTTACGGAATATTGTGAAAAAAATGACGGTCTTAATATATTTCTTATTAAAATGAACATTTAATATTTCATGCAAAATTTATATCATGCTTAATTTTTCTACAAAGGATTAAATTGAACTAAAATTTAATACATTAGTAAATTTATAAAAAAAAATCTACTATTAAATATTAAAAATTTCAATTAAATTATAAAAGCAAAACTATTTACAGCATTCCCTAACTAAAGCAAGAAAAGACTATCGCAAAAATTGAAATCTATATTTTGTATGATATTATAAGCTATTTCATGAAAATTAAAAAAAATAACGATTTAAAGTGTCTGATGGGAACAGATAACCCCCTTTATTTGAAATATTTGGCGGGGGGGGGGGGGGTAGTTTTTCCCAAGACTACCAACCAATAATTCATGTAATAAAGTAACAGGATGTCTTTCTGTCTGTTTGTCTGTGTGTACCGAAGGATCTCGCTAACCGCGAACCGATCGGGTTCTCCTTAATAGGGTATCTTATCATAGGTAGGTCCGGTAAGGTTTATGACTTTTTTGGGGGAGGATACCACCACCCTCCCAAGAGAAATCGCCCCTAGAAATTTTTTTTTTTTACTTTTTCTTTTAAAATCTGAAATAATAGATTGGGTTATCAAATTCAAAGGGGCGTATCCGCTAGTTTATAATATAGTACTAAAAAACTAACGAAAACCTCCCCCCCCCCCTCGCATTATTGTTGACTGAAACAGCTTATAAATCCACAAAATGTTTGAAAAGTAGAGCAGCTACAATATAATTACTTTATGATACTAGTATCTGAGCGCCAATAGTACAGAAATGACACGATGCAGGCTAATAGCAATTTGGATGGCCTAAAAAAGCAGAGACATTTTAGTTTTTCCATTTTATAGTGGCAGGGTTCGTCATCTTACATTGCTTGGTGAACTTTTGATAAAAAAAAAAGGAATTTACGTACATAACTGGCGCAGCAAAAAACAAGCTAACAATACTTCAAATATACTTCAACTTATACATTTATATAAAAAAAAATGGTAATGTCGGTTTCGTGGCATCGCCTCTAAAGGGGCGTTAAGTGATATTTTCACAGTAGCTTTTCTCCTTTTTCTAGCCACTGAGGGGGGCTTTAACCCTGCGGGGCAATCATTAACATATACCTAACCTAAACTAACCTAACAAAAGCTACTGTGAAAATACGACTAAACGCCCCTAATGAGTCGATGTTACGAATTGTCAATATTAACGAAATATGACACCTAGCTGTATTAGAACTATATTTCAGAAATTATTATTTTATTACCAAAATTTATAAAAAAAACTTGAAGAAATGTAGACATTTTCTTGACGGTTGACAACTGTCAGACGCTTGGTTGAACATACAGTTTATCAAAATTAGAGTAGCTACGCTTTTAATATTTGGTGTTTTTACTTGAAGTGTCTGTTTTGCACATGTGTTTTTTCTTATGCCTTAACCGGCGAACGGTCCTTACCCTGTTGGGCCTATTCATTCAATGTCCCAACCATGCGGGGCTACCCATTACCCAGTATAACCTAACCTAACCGAATCTAAAGTGGTATCGGTACTCAACAAGGTACTTTCAGTGAAAACTCGTAATATTTATATAGCTGCTGAAAATGGATTTGACGATCCCTGTAGTATTTATTAGACTCATATCATATCATATGTTTTTATGTATTTTTGTCTAATTTGTATTTTTTTAGGCTGTTCTTTTAATTTTTTCTACCCAATACGAGTTTTAAATAGCTGTTCTAAAAAATAAATTAAATCTTTTAAGGCATACTTAAGAAGTACCAAGGCTAAAGGAGATACTTTTTTGGGATCGAAAGGGATAAGACAATGGCCGATATAAAAATGATGTAAAACCCCAATGATGATACTCAAAATTCCCCTTCTGTAGTTAAAACGTTTGGACACTTAACTTGTTAAACCAACCTATCAAAAAGCAATAAAAGTACTTAAGATTAAACATTTTTAAAGTTTGTTGTTCAGTGTCAGCCAAATGTCCCCTCCCCCCCCCCCTGGGATATTTGACTGCAAAATACACTGTTCCCCAAAACTTTATTGCTGGAATAAACCTATGGGTACTTTTATTGTATTATTCAAACAAGCTGTGTACAATAAGATATATAAGTTTTTAAGTTTTTATAAAGAATTTTAATGTTTGAGGTAGATTTGAAATCTGAATCAAATACAATTTAAGTTAATCAATTTTGACATCGGTGATAGGTGGATTGAAAACTACCAGCGCTCTAATTGGTTGAATGATGTACGACACTTAAGCTTCTCCAATCAAAGCGCAGATAGTTTTAAATCTACCAATCACAGATGTCAAAATTAATTAACTCAAATTGTATTTCCGCTTTTAGATAAAGAATTATACAAAAAAACAAATTTTATAAAAAATCCTTAAAATTTGAGGCAGATTTCAAATAATTTCAATAAATATTGGGAATAAACTTTAATTCATCGTCCATTGTCTTATCCCTCAAGATTCCAGATAATTATTGAGAATTTTAATGACCTATTTTATTAGATTTTAGGACAGCTTTTTGATTTAATATCATAATTTAGGGTTTGGCCGGATATCGGATATTGAAAATATTCGGATACCAGATGTCTGGCTGATTTTTAAGGGCGTATATCAGGTTATCCGGCCGGATATCCGGTAATTAGCCGGAAATTGAAAATTAGCCAGATATCCGGGTGGAACTGAATATCCGGCCAAAAAAGATTCCGGCCAAACCCTATTATAATTGTGTGTGCGATGTGATAATTAGGGCAAAACATTACGTCAGGTGCTCTCTAAATATTACAGGTTAACTGTACTACGTGTGGCTTTGCCCCGAGCCTATAGGGGATTCGCTACTTGAGGTTTAAGGGTTTATTCAATCCAACCTTCAAATTCAGGGGATATTTCTCTTAGGAGAATTGACCTATCCTACCCCCACAATAGATGAAAACTTTACCAGGATCAATACATAGCTTTCCCGAAGAGTAGAATCAAAGTAGCCAGGCGGTTAGCAAGATCATTTGTAACAAAGTAACAAATAAACATTCAAACTTTTTTTATATTTAAGATACAAATATTTCTTTAAACTGTTTTTTTAGTTGTATATGATTTTCTTTTTCATGTGCGAGGTGATGCTGTACGTATTGGTGCAAAAAATGGGGACAAATTTCAAATTGTTTTGGCGTGTGACGTCATACCCCCATCTCTTTTTTAGGGGGGTTCTTTCTTCCTTCCCTTATCTTTCCCCTCACTTGTGACGTAAATAAACAGCCCCGTCAAATCAATTTAAAAATTGTCCCCATTTTTTGCACCAATACGTACAACATCGTGCGGGGTCAATTGCTTAATCCTGCGGGGCAATCACTTAACCTACCTATGAATAGCTACTGTGAAAATACGACGGAAGGCCCATTAAGAGGCGTTGCCATGGACTATACCCGAGCTTTTTTATTGTTTGATTCCTAATTAGAAGTGTCCAAACCTCGCCACCAATAATTTAGAGTAAAAGTATATCATAGAGTACCTTTGCTACTTTTAAGTTTGAATTTGAAGGGGACAGATCAATCATCAATGTTTATTTAAAACAAATTTTAACTTAGAAAGATTGATGTATCTTTCATTTTCTTATCCCTTTAAATCACAGGGCTTACAACAGTTTACATTAAAGTGCAGTCAGTTGAATTTGAATTTCCGAATGTGTACACAGTTTCCTCGGTGTTTCCTCATCCTAGCTTAATATTTACTACTAGCTAAAAAAGCTTTAAACTACCAAGTTGGGATTTTTTTTAGCTAGTAGTAAATATTGATTTAGGATGAGGAAACACCGAGAAAACCGAGTACATATTCGGCAATTCAAATTCAACTGACCAAAAGTGCTGTGTATGTGAGGAAACAATTCTACATTGGTGCTATGATGACCAGTAATAATATGCTGTTTCTCCCGGTAGTACGCGGTCATGCGTCATGTTGGAAGGGTGACGCAAATTACATTTCTCAGATTTCGCGATTTGAGAATTAAACTTATCTTTATAGCAAATTAAATAATCTTGCAAGCATCGCGTTTATCTTATAGAAAAAAATAGTAAATCAAATAGCGAAAACTGATATCTGAAATTTGCGTCACCCTTCCAATATGACGCATGACCGAGTCCGACCGCGAAAAACGGCATTTTATTACTAGTCATCGGTACTATAGTCAGATAGAGAGAGAGGGGTAGAGGACAATGGACTAGAAAAGATTCTTACCCCCAGAATATATAAAAAAAAAGGTTAGAAAGGTAAAATAAGTTTCTCCCAATAGTTTTAATATTTTAAAGAATGGGGCATTCATTCCTAAACAAAAAACTGGATAGGCATATCATTCTCATTTAAACAAAAACTCATTTTTATGCTAAAATGTGGTTTAATTTTTAGTTTAAATTTTCATTTTTCTCCCTAAGGTAATTATGCTTTCTTTTAGTAATTAATAAAAATTCTAAAATCTTCCAAAAAAATTGAAAATCTTCAAAAAAAATTCAAAAATCTTCTAAAAATATTTTCTCAGATTTTCATATAAATATGACTGTATAGACATGGGAACTTCAGTCGTGCGAGGCTTGTGGTGCAGAACTGAGCTTCTGTTCACCGGATGCCATCGAGGCTTGTGGTGCAAAACTGAGATTCTGTTCACCTGTTGCCATGCTCGGGGAAAAAAATGACTACCTCAGGGGAAAAAAAGACTACCTCAGGGAAAAAAATGACTACCTCAGGGAAATAAATGACTAACTCAGGGAAAAAAATGACTACCTCAGGGAAATAAATGACTACCTCAGGGAAAAAAATGACTACCTCAGGGAAATAAATGACTACCTCAGGAAAATAAATAACTACCTCAGGGAGAAAAGAAGAATATTTACATCCACTATTTAAGGGGTTGTTTATGTGAGAATGAATTTTTCTTTTGGGATGCAGGGGGAACCATATTCTCTTGTCCATTGTCCCATCTCTTAATCTCTGAGATGGGTTCTTAAAAAAGAATGCCGCGTTTTTTCGACATTTTTCAGACATTGATTGATTGAACGAAGACGATATCGTTATACAGAGTATACAACTTAGGAATTCAAAATTTTAAAATTATTATTTTAGCCATTTGTAAAGGTCTAATACAGCTCTAAAAAGATGCATTAATTCATATGCAGCAAAAATAGATTGAAGATAATTTGTTTTTCTTCTATGAAGGCCGTACCAACAAAAGCGAGTTATACAATGGCTAAATAATAATTTTAAAATTTTGAATTCTTAAGTTGTATACTCTGTCTAACGATATCGTCTTCGTTCAATCTATCAATGTCGAAAAAATGTCGAAAAAACGCGGCATTCTTTTTTAAGAAACCATCTCTGGGTATTACATATGACATAAAACAGTCAGATACACAATTGAATTACTGTGTAATGGTAAGCTAATGTTTTAGAGTTATTAATTCTTCAAAATAAATATTAATGAATTAAGAATCTTGATTCAAAATTTAATAGATATATTTTGGTGTAATACCACTAAAAATAGCACTGTACAATAGTTCATTTATGTATCTAACTATAAGTACATATATTGTACAATAGTTCATATAAATATTATCGCTTAATTTAAATCTCTGAAAAATATTCCCCAAAACTCGTCCATTTTAATAAACATAGTACATCACAATAAAACACAATTAATAAGGTTTTTAACAGTTAGGGAGTTGAATCCATTTTTATAAAAGCAGAAACATAATCTATGATTATGGTTTTGACCCTGTAAAACTGTAATCTACCCTTCCACTTTCCCCTCTCTTGGTGAAGATATCTTCAACGCCGATACGATTTTTGAAATGTAAGATTCTACTTTTAATAGAGGCGAAACTGAAATCATACATTCATGTTTACATATCAGCGTATTCATAAACATTGATTTCCTTATTTATATCGACATAATAGTAATGTATCATTCTACTTTCAATAGAGACAAAACTGGAATGATACATTCAAGATAACATATTATATATTTAAATCGACATAGTAGAAATGGTACATATTAAATAGTTTTTTTTATATTTTTATTAGTTTAAAGTTTTTAAGAAAAAAAGGACCTAAAAATAAAGGTTGCTAACACTTAACAATCAGGCCCATTTCCGAACCTTAATCGTTCAATGCTCCCCCCCCCTCCACATATCATCTCAGCTCCTATTAGAGTTAGATGGCAAAAAATTGTGCATGTTCCCTGTTAAATAATAAATTTCCGACTTTAAGTGAGACAAAGTCATTTTTCCTTTACTTCACCCTTTCATTTAACAACTTTATTTTTTAAGGTTAATTAAAATGTTAAATGAATGTAATTTCCTTATTTTTGAAGCTAGAACAATTTTTTCAGAAAATGTTTATCTTAAAGTAAATTTTGTATTAGAAATCTCAAAACATAAATTTTCTTATTCGTTGGCTTAACAACTTTGGGGACTTTTACTGAATTTTGATTGGTTGGTTTAACCACTACTATCTATAATACAAAGTAAAACGATGTCTTTCTGTCTGTCTGTCCGACCATTCGTCTGTCCCTTAAGATCTCGGTAACAACTGAACCGATCCGATTCTACTCTTCAGGGTTGTGGTTTTAAGCTATTTTCTTGGGGGGGTGGGACAACCCCAACCCCCCTAAAAATGAAAATCCCCCCCCCAAAAAAAAATTATGGTGATGCCCAGAAATTATGGGCGCAGCACCAGAATTTTTATTTTTAAAAAAATTTTTTAAATTTTTTTTTAAAAATTACCACATGGGGCAAAGCTCCTCGAGGCTAGGGGCAAAGCCGCTAGTACTTAATAACATAACCATTCAAAATCCAATAAAAGTCCCCAAAGTTGTTAAGCCAGCCAATAAGAAAACGTTATCGTAAAACTTTGGGGACTAGTGTAATAAACAGTCCATTGTCCACCTCTCTCTCTGCTAGTTCCCAAAGTTTTACAATAACGTTTTCATTTTTGTTTGCTTAACATCTTTCGGGACTTTTACTAAATTCTAATTGGTTAGTTTATTCAGTATAGTGTCAAAACTTTTCAACCACTGATAGCAAATTACAGTAGGGGTATTTTTGGGAATGTACATCCATTTATCAGCTATTGTCTTAAACCCATTAGATCCCTGGTGGCGATAAACTTGAATTAAAGTACCTAGAGGTTTTGAACCAGCTAAAAAGGTAATTTCAGTCCAATGTTCCCTACCTCCCTGGGTACAATAAAAGTTGTCTACAGAGAGGGAAAAATAGACGAAAAATTAAATAAATTCTGTCTATAATAACATGAGAAAACAGAATGAGAAGGACAGTAGCACCCTGTAATCGTTATCAGAAAGTCCTGAATGTTCATTTAAAACATTTGACAAAGCTTTTTATATTAAGAGTTATAACAATATAAATTTATAAGATACATACAAAATGTTATTGCTTTTAAGCGACGTTTTCTACAAAAAGGGTTGGTAGAAGTCTAATGTATGTCTAAAAAAATAACTCTTATGGTTTGCAGGTTTCTATAACTATGTCTTTTTAATATGTTAACTTCACTCTCAGCAAAATAAGGGAGGGTTCAAATTTCAGTAGTACCCAAAGGTTTATAAACATTTGTTGGATTTATAAATTTGTTTACTTTTATTTAATCTTAATTGGTTGATGAAAACTGGCATTGTCAAAACTAAACAGCCAAGATTAGTTGTTTATTGCATCTGTTTTTCCAGTTTTGTTAGTCCCTAAGGGGCGAAGGTCCAGTCTAACAAAACTGGTGTTCATATTACAACTTTTTACTTTACAATTTGTAGAAAAATGTCTATAATACATTACAATACATGGTTTCAAGTATGGATTAGACGGGTCTGATCCAGCGGATATTAATTGGTTTCGTAGCCATACTGTAAAATCAAAAAAAATCATGGACAGAATGACGGACAGGTAGAAAAGTGAATTTTAGAGTACAATCGCATTTTATTCTTTCTTAGTTAGTATATTTGTATCCAGAGAGGAAGGAGACAATTGACTGCTTATTACAATAGTACTCAAAGTTTTACAATAACGTTTTCTTATTCATTGGCTTTGATTGGTTGATTAAATTGTATTTATAAACGTTGGAACCACTAATTTTTATCTACAGAAGGGGTCATTTAGTGCGTCATCATTATGGATGTGCATTAATCTATCGGCCATTGTCTTATCTCTTTAGAACCCTGATATGTTTCATAATTTTATTTGTTAGCTTTGCTTAAGTGAAAGCTTTTCATTACATTAAGTTTTCACTGTGGGCTAGAATTAAATCAAGACAAAAGTAAGTGCCGAGCCCTGTGACCTATGCATGTTGAAAATAGACATAAAACCATGATGATTTCAGGTAAAACCAAAATATTTCAGCGGGGGCTTTTTGAGAAAATTAGATTTGAAAATTTCAAGTTCAATTTTCACCCCCTAGGAGTTGCCGCATAATCATGACAAGAAAAGCAAATATTATTTATTCTAAATTTTGAACAACTTTGCTTTTATAAAGTTCTTCATAAAACCACTCCTAAAGGGAGTTAATAAATGGCCATTTTTATCACTTGCTTTGCAAAGGTCACGAAAATTCAGCCTAAAATAAATCATATATAGAGAGGTTTTAAGAAGAACTTCATAAAAGCAAAGTTGTTCAAAATTTAAAATAAATAATATTTGCTTTTCTTGACATGATTATGCGGCAACTCCTAGGGGGTGAAAATTGAACTTGAAGTTTTAAAATCTAATTTTCTCAAAAATTTTTCTCATCTTAATATCAAATCTTAACATTATCTCATTCATAATATCTCACAGATAGAGCAAAACGCGCTTTTGTTTGCTTAAAAAACGGCTTTTTCCGACAATTTTTATAAGGTACGGGAAAGGAAGAAATTTTCCGTATTATATAAAATGTGCATTAAATTGCTTTTTTCTCCCATTATAGCTAAAATTAAACTTTTTCACATAGTTCTAGATTTTTCCTAACAGTTAAGATGACTTTTAACATAATCCTTGCTTTAATCCAATGTATAGTTACTTAGAAATTGATAAAATAAGCAATATTTTTTTATTGAAAACCAAATACAATAACAAAGCCAGAAACAGGTTTTTTATTAGTATCCAATTAACTTTAAATGGCCCATCTCTCGCCCACCTTTAATTACAAATTTGTAAATAATAAAGATGCAATATTTCTTTATAAACAGTCTGACAAAAGTGTAAACTAATTCTCCAAAGTGGGTTATTTATTGTTCAACACAATAAAAAAGGATATTATTATTTTATATAACCTATGAGATTCAACCCTTTGTAGACAGTGAGGTATTTTTTTTGTCAATAATACCAATTTAAAATATGTCTTTATTACCTAATTACTACGTTATAAAAAAACGAATTGGCAATTTTATAGCATAAAATAAATCCTTAACAGTAAGTAAATTGTTTCAACTATATATGACAAGTTAAATATCCCTACAAACATTATAAGAAACAAAAACGTTCAGATTTTCCCTGTTTTTTCCTTTTTCCTTCTCAAAATACCATAAAATCAAGGCATTATTTCTGGTTATTTTTGTGAATAGGACAATTTTGGTTGATCAGTGTAGTGAAATGTGCTTAGTAAATGTTAAGATTTGATAATCAGAAGAGAAATTTTTACGTTCACACTCCCTTTAACCTATCCTCCCTTGCCCCATCCAGATATACAGTGGCAAGGGTAATAGTAGGGGGGGATTGAGTGTAAAGGGGGAGGCAGAAAAGATAATAAAAAAAAATCTCCATGTTCCTTTCAATGACAGAAAAAAACATAGAAGCAAATTTGTTTGTTATTAAATTAATGAAAATTTTGTGAGTTTAATTTTGTAGGAAGCCTGCAAGACTGTCACAAGTAGACCCAGTACAAAAAATTTGAAGCCTCAAGCTTCAAAAAGAAAAAAGTTATAGACATTTCAAAATATTATTTTAAGTTCAATGAAAATTTTGAAAGTTTTTTATTGCTTATAATAAAATTTTCATTATTAAAATACGTCGCCTAAAAAATTATAAGCTTATTTTTGGCAGAAAATTAGGATGCCAGTAACTGATAACATTTTTACAATAAAAACACTTTTTTTTATAGTCAAAATCATTAAAAAACATTCAGTTTAATTTGCATTTTATTGAGAGTAATGTAGTGTGAGAATGCCAGCCTTTAGGATTTCTAGCCAATCAGAAGTCTGAGTCCATGCTAAGTCCGCTGAACAACCAATCACAGCTGAGTATCTGTATTACTTGCATTAGTTTTATTTTTTCCCGCTATGATTTTATGCTTTCAAACGCAATTTAAACATAATTTTTTAAAAGACATTTTGACTATAAAAAAGGGTATTTTTATTGTAAAAATATTATCAGTTACTGGCAGTCTAAGTTTTTGACAAAGATAAGCTATTAATTTTGCTTCCAGATGACGTATTTTAATAATTAAAATTTTATTATTAGCAATGAAAAACTTTCAAAATTTTCATTGTACTAAAATAATCATTTTGAAATTTCTTTAACTTTTTTGTTTTTGAAGCTAGAGGCTTCAAATTTTTTGTATTGGGTCTACTTATGGCAGGCTTTCAGCAGTTAAAGAGAGGTATTTCTTGCAGGGTTCCTTTAATAGTTGGTCTTCCATTTATTAATGAATTTAATTCAAAAATTCTCATTGAAACAGATTAATTACAATTTGTTACTTAGCAGTTTATTAGAAATATATAGAAAATTATAGAAATATCTATCCTACAGTCAAGAATCAGATAACCTGTAGAGTCATATATTAGCACAATTGAAAAAGGATATCGATTTGGTCAAACTGGTCCTATAATCCATCAACTGAAAAGAGAAATTCTAGCAGATAAACACCTTTGTTTATTTTTTGTTATTTATGAATCATTCCAGTAATACAGCAAAGGAATTTTTCAACCATATGCTTTCTAAAAGCTATCTTTGTCTTAAGAAATGCAAATTTTATCTTTTTCCTGTCAAAATTTTTACACATTTCTACCAATAACTTAGCCTTATTATTCTTCTGCAGTTATTCTATTGGCTGATTTAGAGATGGTGTCTCTAAATTTTCTCAATTCTTAATAAGTAAAGAATTCTATACATTAAAGGGCAAATATAGGTTGAATATGATATGGGCTTACAATTTAGGTGCAATTCTATACTTTTAGAATATCTATGCCAAATTTTAATATTAAAAAAAAAATTAAGTAGATATTGCAATTTTTGTGTTCACTTCAACATATAAAAATGAACAACAAAATTGGCTTTTTTATCTTTTCTAAGACTTTTTTTTGACTATTTTGCTTAAGTTTGATTGACTATTACATTGGCATGCATCTTAAATGACAATTTAAATGTTTATTTTTTTAGATTACATACTATTTTATTCAATTTTTAAAAAGCGTAAAAATATTTTGCATATTTGTGCGTCAGGAGTATTGACTAGGGTAAATAATACGTTTTAAAGTTTCTTTTCTGTACAAAGATCATTGATTAATTCTGGATGATATAAATACCCTAAAGTACGCATTTTTCAACACACACACAAACGAAGACACATAAATCGGTTGCACAATTTCTCCAGAAAAAATATAAGAAAAAAGAAACAATGTTCACCTATCATTTTTGTCCCCTTTAAATTAATTATAACAATTACAATATAATTTTCATACTGACATGAAATAAAATTTTTCTCTTAAAGGTTTTTTTATAAAAAAAATCATATACTTTATACTTTGGTGGGGAATATTGTTAAGGAAGTAAAATCCAAGTTACAAAAAAATACATTGATAACTCGTTTCCACATTTCATTTAACAAAAGCTTTTTAATTCAACCTTCCTAAGAATCCTTTTGTGATGCTAGGATGTTTGGAGTTCTTAGGGAACCATACTAATTAGATAAAATTACATGTCCAGGTTTTAAGCTATAACAGACTTATACAATTAAATATGTAAATATCTTTAAGTTATTTATAATCTATGGAATGGCACGGTTTTTTTGAGCCCATATCATATTCAACCTAAATTTGCCCTTTAAACTGTTTTTAACCTATTTTTAAAACATATATAAAAATATACTATGACAACAGTAGAATCGGACTGCAGAGCCTAAATTTGAATTAAGTCCCCAATAAACTTTTTTGGGGGGATTTAAAAATTTTTGACCAGAGCAAAAGGTCTTTTTTTTATTGGGGTAAAATTCGTAGCTTTTAGAGTGTTTTGCTTCATAAATCTTGTATTCTGGTATAGAGTAAAATTAGGCCTTTTGATTTCATCTAAATTAATTAATTAAAAAATTAATTCTTTATAATATATCAATGAATTAACATTAACATGTATATTAAAAACATAAAAAATGGCTGTAAAGGGTTAAATGACAACAAACGTTTATGCAATACAACAAATTTATTTTTGTCACATATACAAATGTGATATAAAATAAGATTATTCAAACTTATTTTTTAAAATAATTTTAAAAAGTATGTAACTTTTATGTGTATGGTTTTCATTCTTTTCATTTTAATTGAATAAAAATTATTAACTACATTGGAAATGAGTCACTTTGTGAAAACACTCTTTTTTTGAATTGTAAAGAATTGAAATAAAACAAGACTTCTTATTGGTTAGACTTCAGAATTATTTGTTTTATTGTAAATGTTAGATTTTTCAATGAAATTAATTGTTTTGGAAAAAAAATTATTTCTAATGAACAGAGTAATGTTTTTTTATTGTATTAACATAAAGTGAATTATATAAAAATGTTCTGTAAGCCACAATATTACCCGAAGTAAAAAAAGAACTTTTGCTCCGGTCAAAATGACTAGAGCAACACTAAAAATTAATTTTTAAATCCCCCAAAAAAAGTTTATTGGGGACTTAATTCAAATTTGGGCTCTGCAGTCTGATTCTATAGGTGTCCTAGTAAATTTTTGACCTCCCATTCAAAACTAGGTTAAAAACAGTTTAATGTTTAAGATCAAAAGGAAAACAAATAAAACACAAAAAAAGTTAACCAAATTCAAGTCAAATCACAACTGCTGCATTGATTTCACATTAACCCATTAGTGACAAACCGGGTATTAAAACCCGGTTACATAAAATGTAAAAAAAAACGGTTTCCAGCTTCATAATTGCATCATTCTCAGTATGAATCCCCCCTCTACTACCCTGGCTTTCATTTCCCCCTGGAGCAGGCAGTTTTGCTTACTTCCGTTTGCCGGTATAGCTCAACAAAGTTTGAAAATCATGAAAATTCAAAATACCCCATCTAACTTTTTTGTTTTTATAGTAAAGTCACTGATTTTTTTCGTGAAATCTAAAGTTTATTGACAAGTACATCTATTTGTGAATTCGTTTTATTTAAATTATTATTTTTTATATGATTTTTTTATCGTTTTTTTACGCCCTATATAAGCCTGGTTCGGCATGGGAGTCAGGAGTCTGATATTTTTATTACCCCGTTTTACTAATAGATCTTTTTTGACAACAACAACAAAACAAATTTGTTTGTTATTAAATTAATGAAAATTTTGTGAGTTTAATTTTAAAGGAAGCCTGCAAGAAATACCACGCTTTAACTGCTGAAAGACTGCCACAAGTACACCCAATACCCCAAATTTTAAGCCTTCAGCTTCTATAACAAAAAAGTTCTAGGCATTTTAAAATGACATTTTATGTACTACGAAACTTTTGAAAGAATTTCAGTGCTAATGTAGATATTTTGAAATTGAACTATGTGGCCTAGAAACAAAATTATAAGCTTATTTTTGTCATAAATTTAGATTGCCAGTAACTAATTATATTTTTACAATAAAAATACCCATTTTTATAGTCAAAATCATTAAAAAAAAATAAGTTTAACTTGGGTTGTACCGAGTGTACTGTAGCCAATCAGAAGGCTGAATCAGCTAAGCAACCAATCACAGCTGAGCTTGTATTAGTTTACCCCTTTGTTTCCACTATGATTTTTGTTTACAAATGCAATTTAAATCGAATTTTTTTCATAGATTTTGACTATGAAATTTGGGGTTTTTATTTTAAAAATGTAATCAGTTACCGGCAATCTAAGTTTCTGACAAAGATAAAGTTATAATTTTATGTCTAGGCGACATAATTGAATATTGTTTTTTTCTTTTATGAGCATTGGAAATCTTTCAAAATTTTCATTGTACATAATATGCTATTTTGAAATGCCTAGAACTTTTTTGTTATTGAAGCTGAAGACTTTAAATTTGGGGTATTGGGTCTACTTGTGGTAGTCTTTTAGCAAATAAGGCGTGGTATTTCTTGCAGGCCTCCTTTAAGGGTAGTTTTAGGGTCTCAACGTTTGACAAAAAAATATTTTTTTAATCCGTAAAAATCTTTTTAACTAAGAATTCTCCATACTTTTCAAATCGGTTAAGAGCTTTAAAAAAGAGTTAATAGTTTTTTCAAAAATAACCAGAGTTTGTGGCGGGGCATTTTCATTTTTGAAAAAAAATTTGAATTTGATTCTAAGGTTAATTTTTAGGTTTTCCAAAATTCAATATGGGCTTTTTAAGAACTAGGCCAAAAAGTGGGTAGGACAGTGTTTTTTTTATGAAAAAATTAGAATTTTATTTTTAAAGAAAATGTCTGTCGACTTTGAGTCCAATTATATCAAACTTCTAAAAGGCCTAGGATAACCTGTTAGTCTTTTCCATAAGCTTTCTAAGGATCTTGGTTTTATTAGAAAATATTAATATTTTCCCAATTTATTTTCTTCAAAAAACTGAAAAAATTACCGGTTTTGTTAGAGGGATTATCCCAGATTTAAGATTTTTTGGATAGGCCTCCAGGTTCTGGAGCTCCAGGCCTCCAGGTGGTCTCTCTACAGGTAAAAATGAAAAAAAAATTTTTTTTAAGAGTTAGCTGTCAGCTTATGAGACAAAATATGTGAATAACAATCAAAAAGAAGCATATTTTGTTTTATAAGTTAACCTCTAACTCTTCAAAAAAAATCTTATTTTTAATCTTTACCTATACAGAGACCACCTGGAGGCCTGGAGCTCCGGAACCTGGAGGCCTATCCAAAAAATTTTTAATCTGGAGGAAATTCATCATATAAAAATGATTTTATCCCTAATAACCTATCCTCTCAGTCCAAAGATAAAGCCTATACACCAGGTTTATGCAAATGTGTCAGAACTCTCCCCCCCCCCCCCATAATCCCTTCTTTCCTGTAAGCAGTTTATGACGAAAGTTGAAGATTTGGCCAATATAATCTAAATATGCAAAAATTTTCATCAATTGCTTATAAGAAATTTAACATAAAATCTAATAACCTATTCTCTCAGTCCAAAGATAAAGCCTATACACCAGGATTAAGCAGATGTGTCAGAACTTCCCCCCCCCCTCCCTTATTACTCCTCCTTCTTTTTCTTCACTTCAACTGATACAAGCAACTTTTACTATAAATGTCTGAGGATTTATTTACTCCATCCACTTTTAACTCACAAATCAGACCAAATTGTTCAGTAATTGATCAGTAACTTACCACAAAAATGCACAATTAGATAAGCAATTAACCTCTTAGTGCTTACTAGGGAAATATTAAGATGAAAAAAAAATGAACAAAAAAATTACAAATATATACAATTGAATTAATTAATAAACAACTTTCTTAAAATAATTTTGAATACTCATTTGATAGGATTTTTAAAGTACTTTTTTAAAATAAACAAAACATCTTTTATATACGCTCTTTGTATGTTTCATTTATTTAATTAAGAATATACAACAATGTTTAAATTATATATAAAATCTATGCTTTTTTCACAATTGACATAATTTTAAAATAGTATAGTACATTTCTATTATGTCGATGTTAAAAAAGTAATTGAAGATTACAGAAACATAGATATTAAAAATGTAAACCATGATTCCAGTTTCGCCCCTATTGAAAGTGGAATCTTACATTTCAAAAATCGTATCGGCGTTGAAGATATCTTCACCAAGAGAGGCAAAATTGGAATCTTACATTTCAAAAATCGTATAGGCGTTGAAGATATTTTCACCAAGAGAGGGGAAAGTGGAAGGGTAGATTACAGTTTTACAGGGTCAAAACCATAATCATAGATTATGTTTCTGCTTTTATAAAAATGGATTCAACTCCCTAACTGTTTAAATTTCAGTTATTGGGCAATATCAAATAAGATTCTACCCAGGGGCGTCCAAGCTTTTTCATTTGGGGGGGGGAGGGGGTAAAAATTTGAAAATAAAAATTTTGGGGGTGCCAACGGCACATCATTATTATAGCATAGAGGCATTTTTTTATTTGGGGGAGGATTAAAAATTCCTTGGGGGGGGGGGGGGGGGGTAATCACCTCTTTACCCCCCCCCCTTGGACGTCTTTGAATTTCTACCCCTTCCCCAACCTCCTAAATTATTAGTATAGCCCCTGGAATACGAAGCAAGTCGCTTAAAAAAAATTCTGACGTCATAAAAATTAGGGATGAGGAGAGGTGTAGTGGGAAAGAAAACCCCCGAAAAAGAAATGGATAATTCCTCATTTTTATGACGTCACATTGAGCGACTTTCTTCGTCTTCAGCCCCTGTGAGAATCTTTAACCATACGGGGAACTAGCCATACATAACCCAATACTTAAACGAGAGGAGGGAGTGAACATTGGACTGTAAATTATATGGTACCAAAGTTTCATAAACATTTCATGGATTAAAAACTTTGGGCACTTTTATTTCATCTTGATTGGATGGTTCAAACTAAAGCAATATCCAAACTTTTCAACCAATAATTTGAATTTATTTAAGGGGTAATTATGTTTCTCATTATTGGGGATGTAAAACGATTTATCATTTAAATTACTAATTACTAAAAAAAACCTTACTTAAATTATTAAAAATTACCCAATAAATGAAATAAAACACAACTATTCTATTAAAATAAAGATTTTCTATTTTATTTAACTTACCATTGGAGATTTGTACTTTCGTTGGAAAATTTTTCTTGTTTTTGGATCTAAAAAATCTATTTTATAGTGTCTATAAAAAAGGGGACAAAAAGCTTTTGGTCGAAGTATCACGAATGACGTCATATTAGAATAGTCCATTATTCTAAAATGACGTCATTCGGGATTTAGCAGTCAATTTGATCTTATTTTGCCTACAGAAATATAATTGGACTTGTAATATTTCCCCTATCTGAATTAGGAGTGGAGAAACGTTTCTTTTGTATAATCAAAGACCAAAGTGATGTATAAAGTAGCGTCGCTACTATAAATAACTAGAACAAAGATGACAACATCCATAAAAGCGAAACTCTAAAATCAAAAGGAAGGACAAACGAACAATAACTCTTGTAGAGTGTTAGAACTTAATAAGCAGAACATTAATTTGTAAGTATAAACGAAGATGTACATAAATTTGTGACAAAACTGCATAAGTATAGGATACTGTAATAGTTATTTCTCGCATCGTATTATAAACGGCTCGGGGCTAAAAAAACTAGTTTTAATCTTATGATTGTACATTTCTATATTCGTAGAAAGCTGGATATAATACGATGCTAGACATAGTTTTTTCGTATGGATGAAAACCGGTTCCTATCCATCGTATTCGAAAGAATACGAGAAAAAGGCATACTATAATTTTTAGGATTTGATTATAGCTATAATTGCATCGCTTATAACAGAATCAGTTTTCAAAAAATCAGAAGTATCTTTTTTAACATACAAAAATTTGTTGTCAAAAAAGCTAAAAATCGACATGTTTAAAATTGACGTACGGCCGGACATTCTGGTATTGTTTATAGAGTTGCTACGCTTTCTAAATTGTACCTAACTACTATAGGAGTTACCATGAAAAGTTTGGAATCGATAGGACAATTCTAACCTGTTTAAATTAACGAAAAGAGCTAACTCTCTGTGACGGACGTACGGACGGACGGACGGACCGACCCTAATTATAGAAAAGCTTCGCTTTTAAAAATTATATGAATAGGGACACAGAACAATTCTAACATGCCCAAATTAACAAAAAGATCTAACCGTTACGGATGGACGGACAGACCGACCCTAATTATAGAAAATCTTCGCTTTTAACAATACTTACTGAATTCTTCCAAAATAAAGATTCCGTCCTTTTGGGTGAAGCACTTGCGAATATGGTCCAATCGAATGAAAAACTAAAAAAAAGGAAAAATGAAGACGAAGAAAGTAGCTCAATGTGGAGTCATAAAAATGATTGATTCCATCTCTTTTTAGGGGTTTTCACACCCACTTCTCCTCTCCTCACCCCTCATTTTTATGACGTCAGAATTGATACGTAGCCACTAGAAGGCAATAATAGTTATTTATTGCATCGTATTATAGACAACTTTCCGCGGATAAGGACTAAAACAAGTTGGTATTATTTTTATGTTTTTTATTTTAACATTCGTGGTAAATTGTCAGTAATACTATGCTACACATAATTTTTCTGTACGGCTAAGAGGATATTAATTGGTTTCGAAGTATACTGGAATATAATTAATTTGAGTCAAATGCTACTCTAATATCAAAGTGACTCTAATCAGACGTTCTCACTGAACTACATTCTCTTGATCAAAACAAAATGATATTAATAGCTTTGTTGTGGTTGAAAAATAGCATTTTTCTTTCATGTTTTAAAACTGGTTTTATCCCATAGGAAATATAGCAGAAAGCCTTGAATTGATATATATTTTAGTTTTGTTTTGCGAACAATTGACCACGGAAACACAAATATATGTTTTATAATTTTCGTGAACAAAAACGGTTCGTATTTTGCGGAAATAAAGCATGTTCTAAACCGTTCAGGACAAATATTAAAAGTAAACACTAAAGGGGGAAGGGGGATTAAATAACTGTATGTCCCTAAGGACCTTATGCTGACTCCCAATTAGGTCTTTAAAAAAAAACAATAGTGTCGGAAATATTTTTACAGCAAAGGAGCAGAAAATAATTTGCTAGCAGGCGAAAAAGGTCCTTGGAAATTAGGGGCAGGTAGTTATCTGTATATACATCTATACTATAGATTATAGATCTATTGGACAAATATAAATTTCAAGAAAATTTCTCTAAAAATTTTAATAGTTATTTCTTTCATCGTATTATAAACGGCTTTCCGCGGATATAGAATGTACAATTATAAGATTAAAACCAGTTTTTTAGCCCCTAGGTGCCGTAGGCACGGGCTAAAAAAACTTGTTTTAATCTTATGATTGTACATTTTTATATTCGTAGAAAGCTGGAAAATATACGATGCTAGACATAGTTTTTTCGTATGGATGAGAACCGGTTCCTATCCACCGGATTCGAATGAATACGAGAAAGCTTTATAAATACCTTTGAAGTAGCAAACAGAATACCAACACCCTCCATGCAAACCTTAAATTAATAATATTATAATCTTTATATAAAAGTGATAGGATGTCTGTCTCTCAATTTAATTGTCTTTCAGTCAGTCTGTCAGCCTGTCTGTCCTTTTAGATTTTCTTGACTTTCTGTCTGTCTTTTTGTCTATATGTTTGTCTGTAATTATGTCTCTTTTTCAGCCTGTCTGTCTATCTGTCATTTGTCTATCTGTCTGTCTATATGTATGT